>NC_044406.1:83461103-84079071 GCF_006542625.1 Nomascus leucogenys | reverse complement strand
AATTCTTTTCTTTAAGAATGTTGAATATTGGCCCCCACTCTCTTCTGACTTGTAGGGTTTCTGCCAATAGATCAGCTGTTAGTCTGATGGGCTTCCCTTTGTGGGTAACCCGACCTTTCTGTCCGGCTGCCCTTAACATTTTTTCCTTCATTTCAACTTTGGTGAATCTGACAATTATGTGTCTTGGAGTTGCTCTTCTCAAGGAGTATCTTTGTGGCGTTCTCTGTATTTCCTGAATTTCAGTGTTGGCCTGCCTTGCTAGGTTGGGGAAGTTCTCCTGGATAATATCCTGCAGAGTGTTTTCCAACTTGGTTCTATTCTCCCTGTCACTTTCAGGTATACCAATTAGACGTAGATTTGGTCTTTTCACATAGTCCCATATTTCTTGGAGGCTTTGTTTGTTTCTTTTTATTCTTTTTTCTCTAAACTTCTCTTTATGCTTCATTTCATTCATTTCGTCTTCCATCGCTGATACCCTTTCTTCCAGTTGATCGCATCAGTTACTGAGGCTTGTGCATTCGTCATGTAGTTCTCGTGCCATGGGTTTCAGCTCCATCAGGTCCTTTGAGGACTTCTCTGCATTGGTTATTCTAGTTATCCATTTGTCTAATTTTTTTTCAAAGTTTTTATCTTCTTTGCCATTGGTTTGAACTTCCTCCCTTAGCTTGGAGTAGTTTGATCTTCTGAAGCCTTCCTCTCTCAACTCATCAAAGTCATTCTCCATCCAGCTTTGTTCCATTGTTGGTGAGGAGCTGCGTTCCTTTGGAGGAGGAGAGATGCTCTGATTTTTAGAGTTTCCGGTTTTTCTGCTCTGTTTTTTCCCCATCTTTGTGGTTTTATCTACCTTTGGTCTTTGATGATGGTGATGTACAGATGGGTTTTTGGTGTGGATGTCCTTTCTGCTTGTTAGTTTTCCTTCTAACAGTCAGAACCCTCAGCTGCAGGTCTGTTGGAGTTTACTGGAGGTCCACTCCAGACCGTGTTTGTCTGGGTATCTATCAGCAGCAGTGGCTGCAGAACAGTGAATATTGGTGAACCACAAATGCTGCTGCCTGATTGTTCCTTTGGAAGTTTTGTCTCAGAGGAGTACCCGGCCGTGTGAGGTGTCAGTCCGCCCCTACTGTGGAGTGCCTCCCAGTTAGGCTACTCGGGGGTCAGGGACCCACTTGAGGTGGCAGTCTGCCCGAATAGAACATGTATTCTTAAATATAGGCCCCCCTGTTACATTAGGCAACTTTTTTTTGTTTTTGTTTTTGTTTTTTTGAGAGAGAGTTTCACTCTTGTTGCCCAGGCTGGAATGCAATGGTGATTTCAGCTCACCGCAACCTCCACCTCCTGGGTTCAAGTGATTCTCCTGCCTCAGCCTTCCCAAGTAGCTGGAATTACAGGTATGCGCCACCAGGCCCAGTTAATTTTGTATTTTTAGTAGAGACTGGGTTTCTCTATGTTAGTCAGGCTGGTCTGGACCTCCCAATCTCTGGTAATCCACCTGCCTTGGCTTCCCGAAGTGCTGGGATTACAGGTGTGAGCAACCACGCTTGGCCACATTAGACAACTTTTAAAGTCTTCACCGAGCCTCTTTTTCCATATCATACAATGTGATTCTATAATTTAGTGAAAGTTTCTCTCTCTGTTGGTTTGATCTCTTCCCTCAAATCAGATGGAAAAGCCTTAAAGAAATCATTAATTTCTATATTTGTTGCACTTTAGGTCAATTAATTGATTTTAAAATATATAGTACCATGTTTATGAATAAAATAAAACAAAAAACTGAATGTGTTGTGTACCCTTCTCATTTTAGTACATAACTGCTTATTTTTTAAATCCAACTTGTATCTGTAACAGAAAGTACATTTTGGGATTGATAAAATTAGACAGAAATAGGATGAATTCTATGGTTTATTTCAAGAAATGGACATATTATTTAAGAAATCACTTGTTCCTGGGTTATAGAAAATGCTATTATGGCCCCAACACTAATTTCAAATTAGGGTGAAAAAAATCTATTATGATGAATTCGTCCTACATTTCCCAGCTTAAAAAATGTTCCTAAAACATAGCTTCTATTTTGCCACCTTTTTGGTTAAGAAACAGGTATCCACTTGGTTTATTGTCACATTTAATTTAAACTTCCCTTCCATGTTTCTGAGGCTTTCCATAACCAGCCCTTTATTTTTCTTTCCAATATTATCTCCAACTTATTTGGAAATGTACTTTAAGATATTTGCACACACATGTTTATAGCAGCACAATTTGCAATTGCAAAATGTGGAACCAACCCAAATGCTCATCAATCAATGAGTGGATAAAGAAATTGTGGTATATATATATATATATATATATATATATATCATATGTGTATATCATATATATGTGGTGTATAGATATCATATATATATCATATATATGTGGTGTGTGTGTATATATATATATGATATATATATATATGATATATATGTATATACGGTGGAATATTACTCAGCCACAAAAAGGGATGAATTAATGGCATTCATAGCAACCTGGATGAGATTGGAGACTATTATTCTAAGTGATGTAACTCAGGAATGGAGAACCAAACATCGTTATGTTCTCACTCATAAGTGGGAACTAAGGTATGAGAATGCAAAGGCATAAGAATGACACAGTGGACTTTGGGGAATCAGGGGGAAAGGGTAGGAAGGGGCTGAGGGAAAAAGTACTACAAATTGGGTGCGGTGTATACTGCTCGGGTTATGGGTGCACCAAAATCTCACAAATCACCACTAAAGAACTTATCTATGTAACCAAACACCATCTATTCCCCAATAACCTATGGAAAATCAAATAGATTTTTAAAAATGAAATGTACTTTTTGTGTCAGATGCTAGGCAAACTTTTAAAGCGAGAGGGCAAGAGTTGGAAAGTCTAGTGAAAACTGTCCTGGTTGAGAAAGATAATCAGCAGAATTAGATTAATAACTCCCACTCTTAGATACACGATAGAGCACTCTGGTTCCCAATAGTTGACTCCTTTCCTATTTTCTAGCTTGAAGATTTTCCTTATTAGACTTATAGATTTTCTGCATGACTTCTTTTTTTTTTTTTAATCACCTTTGCTGACATCTACGACAGTGTCTCCCACTACGAATGCGTCTCCTATTCAAGGCTTTCTGTTACTTATCGGCTATGTGTCCCAGTTTCCTGTCTGCTCCCACTGTTCCCGATCAATCAAACAAATTGGTTTTCTTGTAACCCCACTTCATACAAGATGCACATTCTTACTCAAAATTAGTGAAAGGCAGTGCTTGTACTAATAATCCTCATCCTGGAATGACCCCAATTAGCTCCAAGTTATTCAATTTTTATTCCATCCGCAAGGCCTAGTTCAATTTCTACCACATGTATTAAGTCTTTTGTAGCTGCTCCAGCCCACTGGGCTTCTCCCTTCCTGCCACCCCTGAATTCCTTTTATACATATGGTTAGTATCTCAACCATTCATTTCTCCTTTCGGCAAACATTTATTTAGGTATTTCTATTTGCTAGATGCTATCTTATAGCAGGGTAAGTATATGCCTTAGAATTTACAGTCAAGTGGGGGAGATAGACAAATGGCAACACAATATAATAAGAGTTATTATGGAGAGAAACAAGAGAGTGAAATGATGCATCATAGCATCTAAGTTGGTTGGGAGAAGAAAGTGAACATAGAAGAATGATAGTAGATATAAAACCATAGAGCTGTCAAGGGACTAGAGGACCTGCAAGGTCAAAGATGAAACAGAGTGAGGAAACTGGGGAGACAACAGGCTGTAGACAGATAGTAGGATGTCTCAATTTAAGATTTCAAAAGTTGAGCAATTCTGGATGATAATAAACTCTGAGATGTGGCCTTGGGAGTAAGTAGCTAAAGGTCAGTATTAAATTCTCCTTAATTTCCTATGTGTTAATCTACTTTTATGATAAATATTACTGAGGGATGTGGTAAGCAGAATTCTAAAATGACCCAATGACGCTTTCCCTTTTATAATTTCCTCCCTTTGAGTGCAGGTAAAACCCACGAATGTGTGAGACATCACTCTCATGATTATGTCACGTTTTATGGCAAAAGGGAATTTGTCATTGTAACTGACTAATCACATGAACGCCTAAAAGGGAATGGGCTCTTCCTGGAGAGACACATTTGAAACAGGACAGGGATTCAATACAAGAGAAATTCTCTATTGCTGGGTCTAAAGATGTAGGGGTCCATGCAGCAAGAAATATGTGCTCTAGGAGATTAGAGCATCCACTGAGTCATATCAGGCAAAGAAAGGGGGACTTCAGGGCGGGCACGGTGGCTCGTGCCTGTAATCCCAGCTCTTAGGGAGGCCGAGGCAGGCGGATCACGAGGTAAAGAGATCGGGACCATCCTGGCTAATACGGTGAAACCCCGTCTCTACTAAAAATACAAAAAATTAGCCAGGCGAGGTGGTGGGCACCTGCAGTCCCAGCTACTCGGGAGGCTGAGGCAGGAGAATGGTGTGAACCCGGGAGACGGAGCTTGCAGTGAGCCAAGACCGCGCCACTGCACTCCAGCATGGGTGACAGAGTGAGACTCTCTCTCCAAAAAAAAAAAGAAAAGAAAAAAGAAATGGGGACTTTGGTTCTATAGTCACAGGGAACTGGATTATGTCACAACCAGGTGGGCTTGGAAGAGGATCCTGAGTTTCAGATGAGAACACACCTTGCCAGACACCTCAATTTTAGCCTGGGGAGATCCTGTGCAGAGAACTCAGTCATGTTGTAACCAGACTTACGTTGCCATGAGCTAATAAATGAGTGTTGTTTTATGCCCTTAAATTTGTGGTAATTTGTTATGTGGCATTGGAAAACTAATATAGGTTATACTTCACATACAATAAGATCTACTCATTTTAAGTATATAGCTTGATGAGTTGTGACAACTACACACATCAGCACAATTAAGGTATAAAACATTAATATCACATCCAAAATTCCCTCATGCTCCTTTACCATCAATCCATCCCCAGCAGCAGGCAACCACTTGTCTGATTTCTTTTTTTTTTTTTTCCTTGAGGCGGAGTCTCACTCTTGTTGCCTAGGCTGGAGTGCAATGGCGCAATCTTGGCTAACCCCAACCTCCGCTTCCTGGGTTCAAGGGATTCTCCTGCCTCAGCCTCCCAAGTAGCTAGGATTACAGGCATGCGCCACCACGTCCGGCTAATTTTTTGTGTTTTTAGTAGAGACGGGGTTTCTCCATGTTGGTCAGGCTGGTCTCAAACTCCCGACCTCAGGTGATCCACCCACCTAGGTCTCCCAAAGTGCTGGGATTACAGGTGTGAGCCACCGAGCCCAGCCCACTTGTCTGATTTCTATTGCTTAATGTGTTAAAGCTTGTCTCTGTCTCTCCTTCCTCTCTCTCTCTCTCATTTATGAGGCAATTATTACTTATATTTTTTATACCCTTCCAATGTTTCTTTTTAAATCACCTTTCTTAGTATGGAGAATTGCAATGTACATACGGTACATAGTCTCCCTAAATACTTGTTAGTTTGTAAGTTTAAAAAAATATTTGCTGCTCTAGGTCTGGGTCTGTTCCAGCACTGGGGATATGCTAATACATGAAATTGTTAAAGTCCATCATGTACATAGCATATACTTCAAAAATTCTAGAAGGTTAAACTTTTTTGTGGTGATTGGCTCCCTGCCTAGGGGTCTTCTAAACTTTACTGCTGGAACCATATAACCCCTATTTATATTAGCCTCACCTCAGATATTTGGATAAAGTTGTACAAGTAGCTCAAGGTTCAGGATCTTAGAATTAATTATCAAGCTTGTTTTTCTGCATAATTTCATGAATTTGTTTATGAGATTAGTTAAGTCTCTATCTTCAATCTTTGCCTAACATTCAATGCTTCTGAGTCTGAAGTCCAGTCATATCCTTCTCACAGCATGGTTCTCAACTATGGCTAAACACTAGAATCACTTGGGAAGACTTTAAAAAAAGTACCGATGCCCATTTCCATCATATTTGGCTTGGGGCTGGGCACTAATACTTGTTAAAAGATCTAGTGTATCCAATAAATCTAATAAGCAGCCAAGATGTGAAGCCACTCCACTAGTTGTTTCATAGAGTAGTATCCTGCTCTTTGAACCTGTATCTGTAGCTGAGTTCCTATTTCTGTTGCTCAATCTCCCTGATGTCAACTACTGTAGCAGATATGACTAGCTATCCGCCAAATATCAATGTTACCCTTCTTTACTGTAGGAAGTGTATGACCAGCCAGGGTGTACCTAACCTGTAGATGTGAGTAAAAGTGAGGTATATGACTCAGTGTCAATGTGATTAAGAAGTAGGTAGTGTTTTCTTTACCCTGTCTTTCCCCTTTTATGGTGATCACTGGAACCATGTGTTGAAAACAGCTTGTAGGGTAGAAGGAATCTGAAACCTTGAATCACTGAACAGAAGGTCTCCCACCGAATACTGCATTAGACTGTTGTAGATGCTGCTACTTGCCTAGCCAATATTCTAGTCTCTCCTTCCTCCTTACAAACAGAACTTTTATGCATTTGGGGATGGCAGTGTGTCAAGATGAGAAATTATATGTGACAGTCTCCCTTACAGATAGGAGTGCTAAAAGCGGACATGTTATCAGAGTAGTCAGCACTTCTTGGAAGTCTCTTTGAAAGGGTGTGCTGTGTCCTTCCCCATTTAGTCTTTTCTTCCTTTATGAAAGCAGATGTAACAGAGTTTCAGTGACCATTATGTAGCCTTCAGGAAGAGGGTCACACACTCTAGGGATGACAAATGAAGGCAATAGGGGAGACTGGTTCTCTGATGACACCAAGAACTGCCATACCAGCCCTGCCATAAAAACTGCTGGATTTTTAATTACATGAAACAGAAAATAAATCTCACGTAACCCTATACTTTTTGAGTCTCTAATACTAAGGGTGGAATATAATTCTGAACTCATATTTTCCTAATGTCATACTTCCTCTACTTTCAGAGATCATATCTATTATCACCTGCTGGCTCTTGCTGACACCACCTGTCCACCTGTCTGCAGTACCTTTTGTGGCTTGCTGTTTAGATCTCTATTACTTACTAATGAATTAGTCTTGTCTCCTGATCCCTGGTCATCTTCAGTTTGGTCTGTCTTGCTTTTAACAGAGACCTGTCACGTTTGATCTAGGTTAAAGTGAGTATATGACAATTACTTTAAGGTAGACTCTAAAATGCTTCTCAACTAATGTAAATGCAGCAACTTGATTCTCTAAGCAAGTTTTCTATGTTCACTTTTCTCAAAACCAAATTTAGATGGCCTTGTCAGCTCCATTTTCAGGTGAAAGTGAAAGAACTACTAGTATATAGATTATATGATGCACACCCCCTTGTGAAATCCATCATTCAAGAAATGGAGGAGGTTGGATAGTGTGACCTATGATTTATAGGTGGGAAGACACCACTTATCATCTCTAGGAAGATCTGTTATACCTATTGGCTTTGATCATGCTGTGTAGTATATTGTTTTCCAGGTAGGGTAAATCTCGCCTCTCTATTAGAGTTGTTTATTTCCTTTGTATATCCATGCAAGTAGGAAAACGATAAAAGATGCTCACAAGATAACTTACGGACCAGTAACTTTTGTTCTCAATATGGGAAGCTGAGAGTGAAAATGTGAACTCGTGGTGCACAGCATGGTCTGGTTGTTTGAAAAACATCTCAAACGAAAGCAGCAATGAAGGGAGAAGAAATGCAGATAACAAGAAAGTCATATCTATGGGTGGCTCTGTGGCTTCTGATTTGCCCATTATCACCTTGAGAAAACCAACTGAAGATGGGTAACTTTGTGTATTCTTTAATTTGAATAAGAAAAAGAAAAAGGTAGTAATACTCATTGAAAAGTCAGAATTAAATACACTTTTCTAAGGTAGACATATTTCCTCCAGGGTACTCAATTTCCGGTGTCTGGAAGATCTTGCAGTTTTGGTCTTACTTTGTAAGCTCTATTTCTCAAGGTCGACTTGATTAAAATGAATTAGTCTATGCAATGGGTTCTTGCGTTTTAAATTCAATTAATAATAAAAATATTTTACTTAACTTTTTTTTATTTCCTTGTCAGTACTCTTTTATGCTAGCATGACTGTTAGTTTCCCAAAAATCTTGTTAGATTTATTCAAACACTAATAGAAATAGAAACATTTGTTTAGAGACAGCTTGTAATCATTTGTGCAAGAGAAAGTAAAGTCATGGACAAATGAAAAGCATTAACTGTTTCTCTGCCCTCAAACTATTTTTAATCATTAACTTGATCCTATTTAATCATCAAGTTGTTTTGCTCTTAAAAACTGCCAATAAAAAGCCAATATATTATTTATATCTGCACACCATTTCCCAACCATTTCTCTGACATTTGGGAGGCAAATCTATTTTGTGTGTGTTGAGATGCTATGGATCTGCTACATCTCTTCTGCACACTTTTGACTGATAAGGAGGAGGTGGTAGTGAGTAGAGAGGAAAAGGGAAATGATGGATGTGCTATTCTATTCTGGGTTCCAACACCAAAGTCAGGCCCATATTCATCACTACTGGGACAATAGCTAGGTTAGTCATTTGTTACTGGCAGATAAAAAAAGAAAATATGGTCAAGGTATGGACTAGGGACAAGAGCTAGGAAGTCAGCCAGGAGACTAGAGCTGAGGAAGGTTGACATCTAGCAGAAATGAGGTGAAGGGAAAGTAATGGATTCTGGAAGGTGAAGGTCAAACAACAGATTCCAAACCCCAAATTTTCTCTGCATGGAGATAAATGTGGAGATGAAGCAGAGCTGTAGAATTTTACAGTCAACTTTCAGGTTGACACTACTCACACCTACAGTACAAATTTTAGGATTTAAAGCACCAATACCCTTGGATTTAGACAAAGGCTTCTTAGGTTCTGGGGAGCTTCTCTGGTAGTATCATAACCTGCGTAACTTCCACTACTAATTTTCTTGACCCTTTTTTGAGTCATTAGAAAAAGAAAGAGAACAGTGAATGTGTGGGTCCAGGATCAGGAGGACAAACCAGGCTTTGCCACTGACTCCTACAGAAAGGGGCTTTCAATACCAATGCCAGTGTCCAAAGGACTGGAAATGACTCAGACTTGCTTGGCACAGCAACAGCTGAGTCGCACTTCCATTTCTTGAAACTTATGGAAACAATCAAGGATGTGTCCCAAAAATAACTATGAGAATATTCTTTTTAATATTGTTTATGATAGAGAGAAAAGCTAAATGTTCAAAAACAATATGGGAATAGTTACATAAGTATGGTAGATACCTTCATATAGGGGAATATATATGCAAACAAAATGTTTTAGAAGAATATTTATTAACAAAGGTAAAACTAACTTTAAAAAAGATTAAATAAAAGTATAATATATTAAAAAATAGCAGTTCCCCTCAATTCTCTTTTCCCATTGTCCAACATTATTCCTGCTGATAGTACTTATCACTATGACATACTTTATATTTACTTATTTATTTTTTATTATCTGTATTCCTCTCCCCTCATTAGAATGTAAGCCCCATGAGGGCAGGGACTTTGTTTACTATTCTATCTTCCATTACTAGTACAATGTCTGGTAGAAAATGGGTGTTTAATAAGTATCTGTTGAGTAAATGGCTGAATAACTATAGTATGTGTTGTAGACCAGCACAAGGTATAGGAAGCACAGAAGGATGGCTTGAACACTGTCTGGATGGTGTTTTGGGAAGACTTCCTAGAGGAGGTGATCCATGAATCTATAGTAAAGCATGGGCAAGGGAAAGACTTTTGAAGATGGCCTATTATATATAGACTGATAGTCTAAAACCAAAGTAGGACCATGTTCCCAACTTGAAATACCTCTTGTGGCCTAGATTTTTATTGCCACGATCCATTCATTAGTTGGCTTTCTTATGAGCTGCCTGCCTGTGGATACTGCAGTGGATTGCCTGGCTCTTCTGGAAGGACCGACCCTACATCTGGGTTTTTTCTCTATTCTGTCCTTAACCAGTGTCCTCTCTATTGGCTGTGGATGCTGAAGTCCTGACTTGGTTCGTCTCTAAGTCTGTTCCTCTTATGATCTTTTCCTCTTTTAATTTACTCATGCTCTAAAAATCTTGCAACTAATATGATGTTATACAGGAAGTTCAGAATCTTTATATATTATTATATGTTAAAATAGTCTGCTATGACACATGGGGAAAACTAGATAGAATTATCTTCTGGTAAAGTTACATTCCTTTCCCATCTTAGGCATTCCAATACCTGACTTTAAGAACATAACATAACAACATAGCAACAGTAGCGACAATAACATCAGTCCCTATATTTGCTCATCATTCCACGTATTTTCAAGGCCCTTGTGAATATTATCTCATTTGAACCTTACAAAAACTCTATGAAGTAGGCAAGGTGATAATTATCACCATTTTACTGATGAGACAAACAGATAAGAATATGGATTGTGACTTTCCCAATTATCACAAAACATCTTCAGCCTTGATCTCATGACTTAAATTCCTGAGGCACAGTAGAAATTAGAGGAAAAATATTCTCAACTGGCAACTTGCTTCTAAAGGGAAAAAAACCTGTACACATTGTGTAAACACTCTATAAAGGTGGGGGGTGGATGAGGGGCACAAGGAACTTGTGCCAAAATATAGAAAGTGATTTTTTTGGTCATTGTTGACTTCTATGATGAAGAAAAATACATAGATTCCATTTAGTTTAAAATTATGTAAGGAAAATGGATCGAGTTCTTATAGTTTCAAGTAAACTTGAATTGGAGAAAATGTTGTAATAAATGAAACCTATCCAATTAAAGAATTCTTTTTAAATATGACAAAAATATTTAAGTGCTGCTACAACAAACATGGAATATAAGAGAAACACATTAAGAAATGAAAATAAAATTCCATTTCCAAAAGGTCATTGGCTTTCTTATTAGGCAACAGGGAAAACAAAATGAAAACATTTAATTTTGGTTATCAGATTAAGATAAAATGGATAAAATGACATATAAAGTAATAGAATAGATTTCTTCATGAATTAAAATATAAAATTTAACCTTCCCTTTTAAATATTGTATCTCAAAATTAAACTCTGCTCGTAAACTAATTGATATAAGCCCATTTTCATTAAAGAGCTGGATTTATAAATGTTGTATTATATTGAACACTTTATTATTCAATATAAGTGTCACAAAATGAAACACTTGGAATGTGAGCTAAATTCATTTACATTCCATGTATCACATTGCCAATATTAAAATTGCAGGATCAAGTTAAAATTTTGTTATCAGTATTAAAATTAGTCATAGCCCATTTAATTGTTTAAAAGAATTATAATTCTTTTAAATAATATCAAAGGGTAATTAGATAGGTAGGAAAATCAATTATACAGGATCCATGTAAAGTTTTAAAATAAGAAGAACAGTTGGTATATATCCAGTACAAAAGCACCTGGTGCTTAGCCAAGACAAAAGCACCAAGGTAATTCCTGCCAAGATCTATGTAAAATAAAATTAAATGGCTTCTAGTCGTACTAGGGTAATGTTGATATAACAGAGAATTTAGGTTTTTGGAGCAATGGACAAAAATATTTAAAAGCACATTACATTTTATGTGGGCGTACCTTATAAAGTACGATGTGAAAATAATCAGACTGAAAAGCTGATGAAGATAGATAGCCTCTATTTCCACACCCTACACTCAGCAGAGAAAAGTCCTTTTTTATATCGATATACTTTGCATTTGTGTGAAAATATTATAATAAAGAGATAATAATTATATATAACAGAATTATAGACCCTCTGAATTGAAAGGGGCCTTGCCTATCATCTGATCTAACCCTTTAGTTTACTGAGACAGAGCCAGAGCCCATGTATGACTTTCTCAAGGCCACAAGGCAGAGCTGGGACTGGAATCTAGATTTTCTCCCTCCCAGTCCAAAACTCATTCCTTTTTAGCATAGCGCTTTACATTTGAGACAAAGATGCGACTTTACAAAGTACTCAAGATTTTTAGAAGTCAAGTTAAGCATAAAGATGACAATTTCCAGAATATCAAACACACAAATGCTCCACTTACACTGATGGTCAATGAAGCGTGGTTATTAAAAAAGATATATCCTTCATAAGGCTATTGCATGACTTTACGTTTGTTCCCCTAAATCAAGCAAAATAAACTCACCTTATTTTGATTTGGATGATCCAATGGGGAACAGGAAACAGGTTCAATGAAACCCTTTCCATTTCAGTCAATGAAATGCTTTGTCAGCTCTAAGAAAGCAATTACTTTAACCATTTTAAAGATCAATATTCAGGTCAATTTACCTACATCAAAATCCATTGTGAAGATGACTGAAATGATTGGAACAACTTCACTTTGACTAATTTTAGTGGAAATATATATTCTTGGCTGAGGCTTAATCTTGTCCCATGTCTGGAAGTTCCTTGATATTCCCCTGAAATTCAGCTATCCCCAAATTCATGATCATGTTTTTATGTTTTTAGAGTCCCCTGCATTTCTCTGGAAACATATTTCCACTTTTTAGACATATCTTCATATACTGCCTTTTCAAAATTCACTAAAATTGTATTCTAGCCTGAAGGCCATCCTTCTTGTTCCCCACCTCAATACACAAAATGTTCTTAAGAATAGAAAACAACAAAGTCTATTAAGATACAAATGCTTGGTAGATAGCTCGATACACTCACAACTTAAGTGACTCACTCTATCACATGGACTGCATATAAGTTATTTAAGAATAGTCAAAACATGCTAAAATGTTAATTCAGTAATTGCCAAGTGTTTTTCTCTATATGCAATAATAAGAAAGGAGTATAGGCTGTGCCCAGAGGGCCCGAAGATAATCACTCAGAAGTTGATGTTGTGGGTTAAATTGTGTCTCCCAATAATTCATGTGTTGATGTTTTAACATTCCAGTACCTCAGAATTTGATGTTATTTTGGGAATTAGTTAAGATGAGGTCACTGAGGTGGACCCTAATTGAATATCGCTGGTGTACTTGTAAAAATAAGAGAATTTGAACATTTGGACACAAAGACATACAAAGAGGAAGATGATGTATAGAGACATAGGGAGAAGACAGTCATCTTCAAGCTAAGGAGAGAGGCGACCTTCCTGGTCGCCCTCAGGAGGAGCCAACTCTGCTGATACCTTGATCGCTGATTTCCAGTTTCCAAAACTGTGAGACAATGTATTTCTGTTGTTTACAGGACTCAGTTTGTTGTAGTTTGTTACAGCAGCACTGCCAAATGAATATAGTTGCCTATCTGAAGTTTCAGACAAAAATATTTTAAAAAATCGCTTTACATTGATTAATCAAAGGTCATACAATAGATTCTACAGAAGTGACACCTGATAAAGCCTTTTTATAGATCGAAGCCTTTAAAGTATATGGTAGTTTTTTGTTTGTTTGTTTGTTGTTTTTGTCAACTAAGAGGGATCCCTAAGCTGACTGGGAAATTCAATTAAACAGAACCTCAATTTCTTAACCAATCTGATTTTATAGTTCAAAATATATTTGATGACCCACTAAAAGCCATATACCAGGGACTGAGTAATAAACAAAAATCAGCTTTGATCTTTGCTCTCATAAAACTTATGGTTATATGGAATAAGGTGCATGTGTGTTTATTTTTAAATTGAACAGGCCAAGGGATGGAAAAGAACAGGAAGGAAACTTACATTTGGGTACTTATACCCATATTATCTCATTTAATTTTCACAATGGTTCTATGAGATATTGTTGTTATCTCCATTTTAGAGACAAAGAGAAAATAAGAAACTGAGAAGTGGTGGAATTGAGATTCAAACCCACATCTGTGTAACTCTGAAACATCTGTTTGTTCTACTGGTCCACTTTTCAGAGAGAAAGGGAGGAGAAAAGGAGATAGTTGAGGCGGAGTTTCACCGCGTTAGCCAAGATGGTCTCAATCTCCTGACCTCGTGATCCGCCCGCCTCGGCCTCCCAAAATGCTGGGATTACAGGTGTGAGCCACTGCGCCCGGCCGCACTTTAATAAAAATTTTAAAGTCATTTAATGCTAGGAGCTTTACCATATTTTTTAAAATGAGTATTCTTTTTTATGTCAGAGACTTTCATATGGGAACTGATTTCAAGTTTAGAGTTACTTATGTAACTCATCAGAAGTGAAAACAGGCCGGGTGCAGGGGCTCATGGATGTAATCCTAGCACTTTGGGAGGCCAAGGTGGGCAGATCGCTTGTGCTCAGGAGTTTAAGACCAGCCTGTGAAACATGGTGAAACCCCGTCTCTACAAAAAATACAAAAATTAGCTAGGTGTTGTGGTGCATGCCTGTAGTCTCAGCTACTCCAGAGGCTGAGGTGGGAGGATGGCTTGAGCCCTGGAGGTGGAGGTTGCAGTGAGCCGAGATCAGGCCACTGCACTCCAGCCAGGGTGACAGAGCCAGACCCTGTATCAAAAAAAAAAAAAAAAAAAAAAAGAAAAAAGTGAAAATAAATACTAGTAATGAGGTGTTTAAATTTTTTCACCTTTTTGTCATATGTCTATAAATAATATATTTCAACAGCTATATATTTGTATATTTAAATCCAATATTGCTAGTATTCTTTGCTTTGCTTTGTGAAATAGGTGGATTCCTAGAGAGTTCATGATAAAATGTAGTGCAAGTAGCCCTATACATGGAGTCAGTAATCCTGAGTTATTAACATTCTTCCTGTACTGGTTTGTTGTGTGGCCTCCAACAAACACTTGAACACTTAGTGCCCTGGCCCTTACACCTATAAAATGAGTGTCATGCTGGGGCATGGGTGGCAGCAGGGCAAAGTTCTTTAGGTTTGTCTGGCATCAGGAGTCTGACAGAGGGAAGAAACAGGTACTATGATTACAAGGGAGTTCTTATAAAGGGCATAATACTTGTCTATCGATCTCAAAGGGCATTTATGAGGAGGATCACATGGGACTAAGACGAAATACTTTGAAAAGAATGAGTTGAAACCTTTTAGAAATGAAAGGATAAGATAGTGACTTTCCTCTTGACACTGTACATGTTGTATGTCAAAAATGTTAAACTGACTGAAATTCTAGCCTTATCTGGAATTTCATTTTTCCTTTAAAAATAATTTCAGATTTTATTTACTCTCCATATCCATTCCTATAAGCTATAACCTCTATGAAGATAATCCTCACATCTATCCCAACCACAACTTTCATCTTGAGCCACAGAAATGCATTCCCAACTGCTTGCTAGATATCTCCACTTTGATGCTTATATACTGCCACCCACTCAACATCATTAAAGAAGCCATCGGCTGCATCAAACTTTCAACTATAATTTCTTCTGATATGTAACTTCAGAGTTAGCTTACACTTTTTCTCCTGTGTCCAATGATTTGTCAAGTTCTATATGGTCTCATACTACAATACCTCTTACTCTTGTACTTCCATTCTCCTGTTTCCATTTCTATTGCTACCATCTTATTTTGGTCCCTCATTACATATTATCTGAATTACAGTAAGTGTCTCCTCTGTTCACCCTCTTTCACCTGTCTCTGACTTCCACAATCCTGGAGAGTAATCTAAAACACATGTCTGAATATAGTACTCCTCCAGTTAATCAGTCTCAGTGGGTTACCTTCATCTAGATAGAACAGAGTACAAGGAGGCTTTTCATCATCTGGCTGCAACCAGTCTTACATTTCACCACTTTGTCACAAATATGTTTCAGTCATATTAAACCACTTGTAGTTCCTCCAATCTGCCATGCTGTCTCTTGCTTACATATGTTGCTTCCTGTTCTTGGAACACTCTCCCTGCCTTCTTACTTAATCATTTTCTCTGACTTGCTAACTCCTGTTTGGCCCTCAAGATTCAGTTTGAATATCATCTTCTCTTAGAAGTCTTCATTAGCATCCCCCTTTGTGTTTGCATGGCTCCCTTTACATAATATTTTTATAGCATATTCTATGCCAATTGTTGGTTTATTTCTCTGTATCTGTCATTAGACTGCAAGCTTCCTGAGGACAAGGATTTTGTTTCATTCATCTTCGTATCACTAAAGCTAAGGGAGTGCTTTGCACAGGTAAATACATGTTTGTTATATGAATGAATGAATATGAACTTTATCATTAAAATTCTGATCAGTATACCATGTGGCAGACATTGGAACATATGTAACCCAAAGATTGAGGTTTAGGTTAGAGAAACAAAGTGATTTACTGGAATCAAGGTATCAGGCAAGAGAAGGCAGGGAGAAAAGCAATTGGAAATGATTAAGGCCCAGGAAATGGGATTAATATACTAGGGACATAGAACAAAAGCCAGGGTCATAAATCAGTGTAAAAATTTTAATCTGAGTAAGTGAGTACCAAAACAGAGACAACGCAGAGAAGCTCTTGTTGTTGAATCACTCAAGGCCCTCAGGCTTTGGTGAGAAGCCTTGAGTGATAGACCAGCTCTTGAGTGAGAATGACCAAAAGATATATTATGTCTGGCTTCTGGGCCTCATGTATGACAAGCATTGGGACAGATAGAAAATCTTGGTGACCCTGAGTTAGATCTGGCAGATGCAAATGTTTACTATACTGACTTAACCACATTATAAGTACCAGACCAAAGTACTCCGATTTGAGAAAGCTGAAAATAATGCAACGTGTGGCTTAAAAAACCAAAATTGTCATATTAACTTGGCCTTTAAAAAGTTAGGTTATTCTTAATGGTGATTTTCATGGTTAATAAAGCCATTAAGTACCCAAAAGGAGTGACCTTATCATACACTTTACATTTTAGCTTTAATGAATAAATCAATATGCAATTGATTTAATTAAGGAAGCTGCAGATAGTACTTTCACAACATGATTCACTTTGCATTTGTAAATATTTCAACTGCCAAGAATTTTCCTACCAGTCGTGTGACTTTTATGAATCTTAAACAGTTTTTAAAATAACTGTGGACTGATTCCATATTGAGAATAGATGAGAACATGTTGGAATGAGTTTCTTAGGTCTGAAAGTTCTTCATTTTGCTTTCAGTTACATTTCTTCTGCTAGACATGCTTTTTAGACAATCACATTAGCTTAATTAACTTCATGTTGTTCCTAAGAGGTTGTTTTTTTTTCTTTAGCAAAGACAACAATTCTTCTACTCTGGGGAGATACATTAACAATAAAATGTGTAAATAGTTACTTGACTAACTTTTGTAAGGCACATTTGATAGCTTTTGGAAAATACCAATATAGTCTGTTGAATTGCAGTAATATTTGACTAATCTGTTGTGCTATTTCATTCATCATGTCGTACACTCTACCAGAGTATAAGCTCCTTGAAGGCAGGGGTTATGTTTGATTCATCTTATGCTTCACAACTGTTGACACATAGTTGGTACTCAATAAATATTGACTAAATTAATATATGCATGTGGCCTTACATGACAATTTTGCTGCTGTAATGAAGACTGGTAATTCACTTATTTAACATTCCTCGTATTTTACCTCTGCAATATTTATAACCTACTCTCCTTCCTCTAACTCTTTAAGTATTAATGCCCACATAGATATTTATATGACCTAAGGCTAAAGTCATCACATTTGGATTAAATCTTAGTCATCCATTACAGTGAATAGTTCTCTTAAAATCTTCATTTTAGACAATGTGTTTTTACTGGGCACAAAAATATAATTTGAAGTATCAATTATTTTAAAACAAAATATTATGCTTCCTTCTAAGAACTTTTTTATTAGAGGCATAGAGCCTGTATCTGGAAAAAAATAGGCCGTCTGGTGAATTCATAGGGTCGAAAATAAAAGCAACCTTGAGAAATTATCTAAGGCATTACTTTCGTTCATTATAATCTCTTCACATAGTTCAGGCCAATTTGCATTAATATTATTTTGAGAGATTCTCCTGTTGAACAAGTTCCTTTTAAATACAATAAAAATAATAGAAAAACAAAGGCATACAAAATACAAATCCATTTTTAGTATTAGGTTCAATTAATATAAAATTATTTTGTCAAATTGCAATAAAAATTCTAATTGATTAGTTTTTTGGTTTTCTTTTTTTTTTTTTTTTGAGACGGAGTCTCATTCTGCTGTCCAGGCTGGGGTGCAGTGGTGTGATCTTGGCTCACTGCAACTTCTGCCTCCTGGGTTCAAGCTATTCTTGTGCCTCAGCCTCCCGAGTAGTTGGAACTACAAGCGTGAGCCAGCACACCCAGCTAATTTTTGTATTTTTAGTACAGATGTGGTTTCACCATGTCAGCCAGGCTTGTCTCGAACTCCTGACCTCAGGTGATCCACCCGCCTCGGCCTCCCAAAGTGCTGGGATTATAGGCGTAAGCCACTGTGCCCAGCTGATTATTCTTAGTTTAAGTACATATCTCATCATAGGCCCATACCAAACAGTTCTGATATGGGCACCAGTCCAAGGATCACACTTTGAGTAGCTCTCATCTAGAAAATAACTGATCAAACCAACCTCTCTGTTGCTTGAGACACTGTTAATACAATATTTACAATCAGGTTACAATCAAGAAGGCTTGCAGGTCTGTGAAATATTCTGTCTCTTTAGGTAACTTTTTGGAATTCTGATCTAATCTATTGTGTTGATATTATTTAGGTCTGAGAGGACAATCTTCTTTCTCTTTTTTTCGGGATTTTGTCAGTTCATTAAGTATGGACGCATTCTAGCCAAGCTAATACAAAAGTATCTTTTTTAGTGAAAAATAATTGTTACAAGCATGCCTTTATAAATAGTGCATTTCCTCCTTGTTGACAAATGTATATAAGAAGTTAAGTAATATATTCTGTATCTTGATTATGATTATACTTTTGTCAAAACTCATAGGCTATACTTCTAAAATGGGTGATTTTTACAATATGTGAATTATACTGCAATAAAGCTGACTTTAAAAATGCAGATTGTGTTGGGGGAACATCCACTGGAGTTTCTACCAGTAGGTAGGAAATGCTGGCACCAGTGGAATCACAAATGTGTGAAGTCTGTTAGATAGAAGCATCCGTATACTTTCCATATGAAGGATGCTTTGCTTTAGGGAATAGAAAATACTTAAGTCCAGGGCCCAAGCCTCCCTCTCCCCAGGAAGGTGCTGTCTGGACAATGCCACCTCTAGCTTTTGAGATTTGTTTTCTCTTTTTTGTTTTGGTCAACACTAGTTTCCTTAGATACATAAACTAGGTCAATTAAGATGCAGTCAATTGTTGGTAGCCTGTGAGTCATTCGGGCCATATAAGGTGACTGTGTGCTTCCGTTTTGATGTATTTTGTAATTTTCTTCAATCATGACCGATTTTTTGTGGTAGAGGTGGGGATTGCCAAAGGATATCAGACTGGAGACTCCTGATAAGTGGTAGGAGTATTCAGTGGAGGTTCAGAGCATAGGGTGCTATAGCTACAAAAGTTTCATGGAAGAGATGGGATTAATATAGTTAACCCATGGTTAGGATTTTGTACAGAAAAAATATTTCAGATGGGAAACTTGAGGCCTACTGTTAAGCCATTCTAGCTTGACCAGGGGATTATTGGGATACAGTGTGGAATAAAGTGAGAAAACCAGATTTCTCCTGTAGGTGTTGAACGGTCATTATAAGTTTTTCACAAAAGATGTATAATCCTTGTTAAAAATCTAGCTAAAATCCCAATTGCTCAAACCTAGACTTTATGTTCATATTGTTTAAGAGTTGACAGCATTCAATTTTCTGTATGTGCACTTTGTTTTTCCGACTAGACCATGAGCTCTTATGGGCAGGAAATCACTTATTTTTGCTTGTCTCAGAGCGGGTAGTACTTACTGAATTAGTTGGAAAGCTTTCCGTATTCCTTTAATCCATTCCAGTCTTATATGTTGGTCTTTTAATCAATATCAGATTTTTTTATGTCTCTTTCTTAAATATTCAGTCTGGCTCTTGTAAGACTGTGACCTATGGTTGGAGAGTAACCTAATACTTCCTTGATAATATATGCCAGTTAATACAAGCCATCGTCATGTCTTTTTTTTTTTTTTTTTTAAATAGAGATGTAATTCGGACTCATGTTTATCTTGAGTTTATACAAGCTCAAGTCTTTGGCAGAGAGTTTAGTTATTTGTTGTGAAACATGATCTTTGGAAGCTTACCATAAAATGCTCACTGAATGTGGAAACTATGTTATGAAAGGCTGGCACCCTGTGAAATCTTGACTCCCTGTGAAGTTTACAACATGATTTTGTAGTTGTTTCCCAACTTGTCCTGCAGAGCAACTCTGTCTTGTCTTATAATGGTGACTCCTGGTTGCCAAGCTTGAGTTGAAATCAGAATATCTTGTCCTGACATAAATTTTGGTGAGTCACTTTTAGGTTTAGAGAGGAGTAAATAATCTACCAAGGATGTTCTCTCTCTTAATGAGAAAAGGGAATAGAGAGGAAGTTGTGATTAGAGTTTTCCATATCAAATATACCCTACTCCTCCACTTTTCCCTCCCCATTGTTGGGTTGAGTGAATCCCCTTTGTATGCTAAGAGCACTGAGCAATTGTTCTTTTCAAACACTTATCACATTGCACTGACATCATGGACACATGTGTCTATTTTTTCCACATTAAGTAAGCTTTTTCGATGGCAAAGACTGATTCTTAGTCACCTCTGTATTACCAATGGCTGGTAGAGCATCTGACACATGGTGGCTAGAAAATAAATATTTGTTGAATTGAACAAATACTAATAACATTGATAATAGCTAACATTGAGTGCAATTACTTTTCAGCAGGCACCACTTTAAGCACTTTACAGACAGTAATTCCTTTGACTCTCCCTACAATCCTATGAGGTGCCTACATTATACAGATCAGAAAAAATAAAGAACAATGAATTAAATATCAGGTATGCTTAATGTTATAAAGCTGGTGAATGGCAGAGGCAGGAATCAAATCCATGACTCCAAAGTCTTAATCACTATGTTACACATATATATCAGGTAAAAGGAATGACTTGTTTTCTAATAAAATTGCCTATACAAGAAGGCCAATTAACTAAAGATGGATTCTGATTGGCCAAGAGAAGGAGTTCTTTTCCTTTCTCCTAGAGTTTAGCTACCATTTTCTATTGCAACTACCTGCTTCTTAATATGATTGTTTCCAGTCTGTCACTTTTACATACATTTGTGAGGTTGGTTTCTTTTAGATTGCATCTGAGTAGTGGATAAGTTGCACCGTTTTATTGGGCAATATGTGAGAATATTTGGATCTTGAAATTCCATTATGTGTGGCCTGTTAAAAATAATACTTTCAAATCACTTGTGCTTTTAAACATTTTTTGTAAGTTGTTCTTATTTTTAATTACATGGATAATACATGAATGAATTCTCATTGGAAAAAAGTCAAACAATAGAATGTGAAAATTGCTCTTTACCTCATCTTCCACATCAATCCTTTGCATTGAAATGACCATTTTATTAGCTTGGTGATGTATACTCAATAATGTACTTTGTTTCCTTAATGATTTGTCTTGGTTATTGCTTCGCATCAAAACATGTAGATCTACCTCATTTTAGTTAATTGTTGCATAATTATTCAGAAGACGCATGGTGATACATTATTTCTCTATCGATGGATACTTAGGTTATTTCCGATTTTTTTCTTTTTTGTGGCTACTACAGACAATACTGTAGGTCATATTTGAGTATAGATTTAATTCAAGATTCATAAGAAGAAATAGCTGGCCATGGGGATGTGTACACTTCTACTGTAATAAGATATGGCCAAATTGTCTTCCCAAATAGCTGTAACAGTGTTGCTAGTAGTCTCTCCACAAAAAAGACGACTTGAATAAATGGAGAAATATGCCAAATTCCTAGATGAGAAGGCTCAATTTTATAAAGATGGCATTTCTCATCAAATTAATCAGTAAATCCTGTGCAGTTCCAATTATAGCCCAATAGAATTTTTTAATGGAGCCTGACAGGCTGATTCTAAATTTTAAGAGGTAGAGAAAATAAGCAAGAAGAGTTGAGAAATTTTGAAAAAAAAATTGAAGGAGTGGTAATGTTGCAAGAATATCCATACAGTTAAATGAAAGAGAGTGGAGAGTCTAATGTACATATAACAATTTAGAAATTAAAAAAGTAAAATTTCAGTTCTGTGGGAAAAAAATAAAAATCTATTTAACAGTGCGGGTAAATTTGGCTATCCATCTAGAAGCAAAGTTGAATCCTTATTTCACACCCTATATAACTCCAAATGAATTAAAATTAAATATTAAATTAAGTATTTATAGAAAACAAAAGAATAGGAATTTTAAAGGAGAACTTGAGAGAATATATTATTGTCTGGGGTTGGAGAAACCTTTTTTAAGCCATGGAGGAAATACAGAAATTAGATAAGTAATAATAGATATTACAATACACAAAATATTACATTTTAATGAAAAAAATCATAAATTCAAAAGCTAATGGGACAAGATTTACAACATATTTTACAAACAGAAACTTTTTTCTTTTTTAATGTTTATTTTAATTTTAAGTTCCGGGGTACATGTGCAGGATGTGCAGGTTTGTTACATATGTAAACGTGTGCCATGGTGGTTTGCTGTACCTATCAACCCATCACCTAGGTATTAAGCCCAGCATGCATTAGCTCTTTTCCCTAATGCTCTCTGCACACCCCCACCGTGTCCATATGTTCTCACTGTTCAGTTCTCACTTATAAGTGAGAACATGCGGTGTTTGGTTTTCTGTTCCTCTGTTAGTTTGCTGAAGATAAACGGCTTCCAGTTCCATCCATGTCCCTACAAAGGACATGATCTCATTCCTTTTTATGTTTGCATAATATTTCATGGTGTATATGTACCACATTTTAATATCCATAGTATACAAAGAGTTTCTGCAAAGTAACATAAAAGTAATCAATTGAAAAAATTAGGCAAGGGGTGTGAATAAGGATTAAAAAGAAGAGGAAATGAAAATGGCCAATAAATAAATGAAAATATCCTCATCTTCATTAGTCATCAAGAAAACGCAAATTACCATAACAATGAGATATCAATTTTTTAACTACACAGAGAAAATTTAAGTGTGCTATCAGTGCTGACCACTTAGCTAGAAAAAGGGCACTACGATATATCGCAAGTAGGATTTTGAATTGCCACCGCCTTTCAGGGAAGTAATCTGGCTGTAACTGTTTGAATGGAAAATTCAATTCAAAACAAGTATATTTACTTGTGTCAATATCTCTGGAAAGTTACATTTTAATAATAGTTCTCTTTGGTGAGGGGAATTGGAGGACTGATAGGAATTTTTTTCTGTTTGATTTTTTCCCCACGTGTACATATTACATATCACCTATTAAAATAAAATACAAAAACATTTTTATATTTTTCCTTTTTTTTAGCTATTTCTTACGGGAAGGAACCAAAGCTTTTAAAAACTGTGTAGATATATATTTTGATCCAGTAATCTCATGCCAGGCACTTTCACCTAGTTAAAAATGTATATGAAATACATTTATAGACTGGGCACGGTGGCTCACGCTTTTAATCCCAGCAATTTGGGAGGCCGAGGTGGAGGGATCACTTGAGTCCAGGAGTTCAAGACCAGCCTGGGCAACATGGCGAAACCCTGCCTCTACTAAATACAAAAATTAGCCAGGCATGGTGGTGCTCACCTGTAGTCCCAGCTACTTGGAAGGGGGTGGGGGTGGTAGTTGGGGGGCATGGGGATACGGGGGTGGGGTGACGGGGAAGAATCACTTGAGCTTGAGAGTTTGAGGCTGCAGTGAGCCAAGATCATCCCACTGCACTCCAGCCTGGGCTACAGAGCAAGTCTCTGTCTCAAAAAAAAAAAAAGTGTATTATATGTATAAACATGTTTATTATAATACTATTTAATGTTTATACTAGAAAAACTGGCAACAATCTGAATATTATGAGCAGAAAAAACTGGAAACAATCTGAAATTATTCTAAAATTTGAATATCATGAAATATTTTTCTTCTAATAAAAATTATGAGTAGGACTCATTATAAACAGTATCAACCTTGAGAGATGTAAGTTCATGATGTACTGTTATGTGAGAACAAGTTGCAGATAAATGAGTTTAAACTGACATAATTTAAAAAAACCATCACAAAGGAAAGAAGCAACATGTAGATATATGTTTATATGACCATGCACAGAGTTGTGGAAATATATACATCAGGTTAACATTGGTTACCATGAGTAGGGGCGGGAAGGAATGAGAGAGAAGAAGAGGTGGCAGAAGATAAGAAACAAAGAAAGGCTACCAAATAGAAAAATTCTCATGGTATATTATAAAGCAAGCAAGTAGAATATAATTTCTACCTTTAATACTATTGCAATTGTGTGAACTTTGGATTTTATATTCATATAAACAAGAACTAGAAGGAAACCTGGATAAATGAAAACATTGATTTGGTCAGGTGATGGGATTATGGACCCTTTTTGGTTTGGAATGCAGATATTTTAATATATTTTTGTAATAACATAAATATAAAGATGATATAGAACTTTGAAGAAAATCTTATTTTCTTATTGTAAATATTGTCCCATCTTCTTCTTTCACAGTGTTGCCTATGAAAATTCAAAATCAATGACATCTGAATTTTCATTGCAAGGTGCAAGAATCAATGACATAGGGCAATGTGCTTTACTCTTTGGAAACTATCAGTAAATTTTTTCTTTATTGTTCGGGAATTTCACCACATTGTGTCTAGGTGTGGGTCCTTTTTCATACATCCTGCTTGACACCTGATGGGACTTTTAAATCTGAGGGCTCATGTCTTACTTTAGTTCTGGAACATATTCTTTGATTATTGCTTTATCTATTACTTCCTATCCATTTTTTAACTCTTCTTTTTCATTTGGCATTTGTAGTAGATAAATGCTGGAACTTCCGGATATATACTCCTTGTTTCCTAACTTTTCTTCCTTATTGTCCTTTGCATTGCATTCTGAGAGACACTATTCGTTTTACTTAGGGGGAGCTAGCGACTGGAAGAGGGCAGTCTAAGGAAGATTTGGGGAGTATTTGTAAAGTTCTCTTTCTTGATCTTGGGCTGGTTACACAGATTTGTTCAATTTGTAAGAAATCTTCAAACATTAGACTTTTGATATATACACTTATTTTAATAAGTAATTTTAAAAAATCTTCAAGGCTTTTGGCCTGAACAACTGGAAGGATGAAATTGCCATCCACTGAGATGAAGAAGGCTGCAGGTAGAGTAGGTTTGGGAGAAGATCAGGAGTTCAGGTTTGAACATGTTGAGTTTGAACTGTCTCTTGACTATGCAACAAGAGGTGTCAGCTATTGTGTTCAATCCTGCTAATAGGTTAGGTAAGATGAAGACAGAATTAATTATAGATTTAGCAATTTGGAGTTCAATAGTCCTCTTAATGAGAGCAGTATTGGTGGACTTGAGGAGAGGGCTGCGAGCTGATTAGTGTGGTCTTAAGAGTGTGGAGCAGACGAAATGAAGACAGGAAACATAGGCAACTCTGTTGTTTGCTGTCTGATCCAAAGCCATGATTGGGGTAATAGGATGGGGTCAAACTTTTTGGCTGCTTCTTGTGGGACTCAAGCCTGTTATCATTTGGTTGCCCCATGGTCCGTTTATATTTAAGTCTCTGCCATGTCTGCACTAGAAGCACTCCTGAATCTCTTGCCACTCTTCAGGAGCCCTTCCTGTGCACCTTTGGGCTGCCCCTCCCTCCCTCCCTTCCTTCTTCTTTCTGTCATCTCATCTTTTGGGCATATCTTACTTTTTCTGATCCCCGAGGGCACCAGTTCCTGTTTCCCAGTGTGCCAGATCCACTCAATCTCCTCATTTTACCTTTTGAAACTTCAATTTCCTTACCTAGAAAATGTGCAAAAGAATGGCTGCTTTATTGTGGATTTATGGAGGTCAAATGAGATTATATAAAGTACAGTTCCTTGTAAATTGTATACTCTAAAAAAATGAAATGCGAATTTTATGTTAGCTGTTACTTTTAGAGTTTAAGTTGATTTCATTATTGTGATATGGAATATCACTCTTTTCTATTTTCTAAATGTAATTGTTTTTAGTGAATTTAGACGGCTTGCATTTTAATGACAACCTACTTACAATCTCCAATTGTAGTTAGCAGTACTATGGGAAGTGGGGCCAAGGATATTTAGACCCATTTCTGATCCTAAGTTTTATTCTGCCAAATGACATGTTGAATTTGAAAAGCATTTGGCATATAGTAGGCACTCATTTATGTTTATTTTTTGGAAATTGATCAGACTTGAGCAATGGTTTTTGTTTGCACTGACTTGGGAGATATTATTAGTGTGATACAAGTTTTGCTTTAAAATATTCTAACGAGGTTTTACTGGCAGGCCAAGAGTACCTATGGTGTGAGTATTAGTTTTAGGCAGAAATAAATTGCCTTTTAGGACTAAACATCATGGATGTTTACAATCTAAACACTAATAGTAACTTAAGAAGCTAAAAAGGCTATGCTTATTAATAGCTGCTATTACTGATACTGTCTCCAATGTCAAAATAACCTTAAAGTCTCACATCTAGTAAAGTACTGAACCGGAAGGCATACTCCCGTCTACCTGAATTCAAAGCCAGTGATCCCAACTCCAAACTCCTCTAATATGTTTCAAGCCAAGTGTGTGAGGAATATAAGTTGGCAGTAACCTCAATTTCAGTTTTCTGTTCTTAGCGAACAGTATTTATAATCTTTTTGCTTGGCTTATTCACTTTTCTCTGGGGGTTAGCGATATAGAGTGATATTTGATCCTCTTACTCTGTCATACTAGCATGCTATTTTTCCCCTATTTTCTTTCTTTCTCTTTCTCTTTCTTTTGGTTGTTCTGACCCACACTGAGGCTCTGGAAGGTCTTGTAAGTTTTAATCCCTAATGTTTCCACAGGAAGAAGAGAAATGGCTTTTTTCCGCAAGACTATATCTAATTTTAGTATTGTTTATGCAGTGACTTTGAAAGTATGTTTTCAAATTGCTGTTAGTCTCTTTGTGTAGCCCTTGTGGCCTAAGCAACAATCAAAATTAAATGTTAATACATTTAGAGGGAGAAAAGAGCCTGATATAGCAAAATTAAACAAATATTTAATAGGTTCCTACTATGTGTCAACATAATTTTAGGCTCTAAGGGAACACAGCAGTGGTTTTATTTTTAATCAAAAAAGTAAAGACAAGAAAGGATGCATTTATGCTAAAAACTGATTTAATGGCAGTAAAAATGTATTTTAAAATTTCTCAACAGATGATGTAATTTCTTCTTGAAACAGGTTATATACCTTTGTGGATTTAATATCTGTAGTATAATCATTTTATTTTAAATGAGTAAAACCAAACAGTAATGTTACTTGCCCATTTTTCCTTTTTCTCATTTGGTTGCCTCAAATCATTTGCTAAATATACAGTTTCATCTTAGTCTGTTTGTAACAACTATTAATTTAAAGCAATTTGTGGTACTAAATGCTTCCACCTGGATGAAGACTTCAGCTCAAAGCTTCTCTATTTTGTTTTTCTGGAGTTATGTGCTATTCGCCAGAAAAAAAAGAGACTATAATATGTATCATATGTTAGCAAAACCTAAAATCTTAGAGTTAACCTACTTTTTAATGCTTTGGCAGGAATTTTAATAGTTATACATCAAGGGTGAATACAGCTATATTTTTTTTAGGGGGAAGGAATTTAAAATTCCTTAGCAAATTTTATCTCTCATCAACTTTTCTATATGTACCCTGTGAGGAAGGTGAATATAGAATATGTTTTTATTCCTGTTACATTGTTGGCAACACGTGGCCTTGTCAAAGAATGGCTCCTTAGAACTGTGTCTAGTAGCTTTGGAGCAGATAGTAGATTCTTCCCTACTTCTGCTCTATCCAGTTCTTCTGACCTACCTTTTTCTCTTCATTAGTCAACACCCTGTGGCTATTGAGTACTTGTTCCTATATTATTCTGATACTACTTGTTAACTGCTTCTAACTACTGTACACTAACTTTATATAAATTTTAAATTTTACATAAATTTTAATGATTTAAAATTTAAAAATCCTTTTTCTTATTAAAAAAAAAAACCTTTAGCTTCTTCTTCAACACATACCATGTTGGTAAGCACGCAGTAGGAACTCAATAATCATTTTGAGTTCATTCATTTAGTCAACACCTAATGATTGGTACAAGCAATGTGGAGCACTGAATAGGAAGTCAGAAGAACTTGATACCAGGTTGAGCTCTACTATTTACTAGCTATATCACTTTAAGCTTTTCTCAATCTCTCTGAGCAATTGTTCCTTCTTTATAATGAAAATGACTAAACTACATTTTTTTCCCCCAAATTCCTTTCAATTCTATGATTCAGTGATTCAAAGGAGTGAATAAGAGTTTTCCATGCCAGGCATGGTGGCTCATGCCTGTAATCCCAGCACTTTAAGAGGCCGAGGCGGGTGGATCACCTGAGGTCAGGAGTTCGAGACCAGCTAGGCCAACATGGAGAAACCCCGTCTCTACTAAAAATACATAAATTAGCTGGGTGTGGAGGTGTGCACCTATAGTCCCAGCTACTCAGGAGGCTGAGGCAGGAGAATTGCTTGAATCTGGGAGGCAGAGGTTGCAATGAGCCGCGATCATGTCATTGCACTCTGGCCTGGGTGACAGAGCAAGACTCCATCTCACAAAAAAAAAAAAAAAAAAAAGAGTTTTCCATGTTTCTAATTTCCCACCCATGCCTTATAATGCCTTGTAGTTACTGAATGTTCTGCCATTCTCTGGGGTTTTATATTTACGGCTTTGTTTGATGATATATAACAAAATGATTTTTAAATAGAACTCTAATACAGTGTGGTATGTTTAGTGGATAATTAGTATATAAAGAATAAAAAGGCATATTTCTTTCCAGAGTCTATTGTTTTTCCAGGCACAGTAACTAATGGTTTGAAAACATATCCCTCAAGGGATAACGAGTCTTTTTCTCTTTAATGCTTGCCCTAACATATTTGCTTTATTTTTAGCTGAATAGAAGATCTGTGTGTTATAGACCAAATTTCTTCAAGCTGGCCTTCTTTTTGACATATGCAATTTTTCTAATCACAGTTGTTTGGGAGAGCAAGACTGTTCATGCTGATAGAAAAGACAGCAGAATCAGACAATTTTAGGGATAATTAGACCAGTCATGAAAATAAGGACTGGTCTGTGTGTGTAGGACCTTAGAAAAAATCAGTCTTGGATAAGTATGTAAATAAATCTTTATAAAAATCAAGTTCTTGATCAAATAAGAAAAAAAAACCTGACAAGAAATTAACATAATCTATCTCACTTTCATAAAGTTGTTGCAAGGATTTAGTAAGATTTAACACAAAGATATTACTGTACATCTTAAACATCTCTCCTTACCTCTGATGTCCATTGTGAGGTAAAGAGATGGGAACACTCCTCAGTGCCTCTGGGAGGCACTATTACTATTGGTAAAGACCCCCAAATCTACATTTCAACCTTAACTTCCAATTTTAATCTCTCTCTCTCTCTCTCTCTTTTTTAATTTATTTTTTAATAGAGATGCAGTCTCACTATGTTGCTCAGGCTGGTATCAAACTCCTGGGCTCAAGTGATCCACCCGCCTCAGCCTCTCAAAGTGCTGGGATTACAGGTGTGAGCCACCGTGCCAGGCCTTAACTTTGAATTTGATATTTCCAACTGTCTATCAGGGATTATGTATATGATAGTAAATCCCACTATCATTACAAAATCAATAAAATAACACTCAAATTGATCACCTTCCCCCATCCCAATTATTTTTCCTGTCAAATTTCCTAATTTTTCTCTAAGTCAGTTTTTTCCCAGTGCAAACCAGAAAGGAAAGATGACTTAGGCTTTGCCCAAGGAGGTCGAACGTCAAAGAGGGAGCAACATCTAGAAAAAAAGTAGCTAACTAGAGTCTCAGAAATTGGAGCGGCAGAGCAGAAAAGAAGTGGGAGAAAGAAAGGATATTTAGAAAGTGAATGATTCAAAGACAAGAAAAAGCACGGTGGAATTGAAGGACAGTTCAGAAACTAATTATACAAATTGGGTTCATTTGTTTCACCATTCCTCTTACATGGCTTAAGCACTGTTTGGGGGCTAGAGTCTTATTTTTAAAGGAACCAGAAGGTATAGTAAAATTTCTAATATAAACACTTCTTTCTGTTTTGAAGTCTCAATTCTTTGAAGGCATCTTAGAATCTTCATTCCCTATTATATTCTACCAACTAAGCAGTACACAACACACACTTACTAGGATTTAATTACTTTGGGGTTAAATGAAGAGACATTTTAAATTGCTTCCTCTCCTAGGCTTCCTATACTCATCTTTTCTACCGCATTACCACCGTAAGCCTAGCCCAAGCCAAGAAATATCAAGTCCAAACTTCCCACTTTAGCATTTGAGTTCTTTCAAAATCAGACCTCAATTTATTTCCAACCTCATCTTTTCCTACTGCCCATCAGAATCTTTCCACTTATCTAAACCAGTCTCCATTCATTATCTCTTGATCTTTTGTTTCTTTGTCTTCCTTGTGAATACCCTGGCCCCTCATGTCATCTTAATCCAATATCCCTTAAGACTCACTTTAAGTCCTATCACTTCTGGGAAACCTTCTATGTACATTTCGGTGAATGTGAATCTCAATTTTTTTGAATTTCTATTGTAACTCCTGCTGTGTCGTACATGTTGGTACCTAACCATTTTTTTTTCTCTTAAATGGTATACGTGTCTTCACTTCCTAGAGAAGGCATGTCTTTGAGGGAAAACATTATATACATTTATACTTCTTTTGTGTCTCCCACAATACTTAACAAAAATGGTTTTTGAATGCGTGATTTATGTTCAGTACAGAAATAGAAGGAAAAAGAGGGTGATGATGAAACAATATAAACCTAAGTTTCACTTTATTATGCAAGTGATCAAGAAAACACCTTAAAAACTGAAAATGTCCTTGGCATTCCAAATTCACAATAATAACACAACATATGACTGTATGTCATTGTTGCAATATGTAACTGTATATAATAAACAGGGTAGATAACATTCTAAAGCAAGTATTTAAAGTTGAAAACAATTCAACATAAAAAACCTTTTTACTTTCAAATATATTTGATAATTTTGAAGAGGATTTATGCATACTGGATTTTAGAAAGAATCTATTGAGCTTCTAGAGAAAAGGAAAATGACCACCGAAACAAGTCATTTTAAAAAATAAAGTCATATCATATCCAATGGGCTTTTAATAACATAATTGCTGTTTTGCTTCTTTCAAAACTTGAAATAAAACTGTTGCCACTGAATTCAGATTTTGAGGTCAGTGATATAATTATTCCCACATATCCCAGGGAGCAATTTAAAACCTTGATAACAAAAGTCTTGAAGAAACAAGCAAGCCATTGAAGGCAAGAACTCTTCTGAGGCTATTATCACTTAGTGAGGTAAAAATAGATGAAACTTGTAATTGTTACAAATATTATTTTCCACATAGGCAAACTTTAAGCAAAGAGAAACCTTAAACTAGAAAAATGTTACCTGAACATCTCTGAAGTGGAGTCTGGTTTATTGGTCTGAGGATTATAAAATAATCATAAAATTAGCTCATTCTGAATAAAATGCTAATTTTGAACCACTTCATGAAATTGACATGCGTGCCTTTAATAGCACATTTTCTTTTTTTCTTTCTGATTTTTTTCTCCTTAACATTTTATAAATGTCATAATACACATTAAGAATCACGATGCCTCCCCTGTATTTCTGAGATCATTATCTTGGATATTACTGCACAGTTTCAAACATTTGAAATGCTGACATTGATTGATAAAGTTATTCATAATACATGCCTATTGCTGATTTAATTACTTTGAGGTTAAATGAAGAGGCATTTTAAATGGTGTGCTTTAATATAGTTCAATTATTGAAAACAAATCAAACAAGAAATATGTTTCAGAAAAGAAAGATGATAAAAGGACATCGTTTCTGTGAAAAACTTTATTTTTAAATGTAGAATATTTATAAATTAATGGCGCATAGAAAAGATGAATTCCTTGTCCTTTCTCTTCAAATATCAGCATCATCAAATATTAAGTGCCTGTAAATATCTACTCTAATTGATTTCATGCTTTTCCTTGACCTTGATACAAAGCTGGATGTGTCCCTAAAGAGCTAAATACCCGTTTAGTCCTTCTGCTTTGGTGGGGCTAACTGATTCCTTCCTATTGCGAAATCATTTGCTCCCCAGACACTGTTCCCTCTAGGATGTAACTTCTCTTCTCAAAAGTATGCGTATATGCCACAGCCTATCATACTAATGTTATCTGCATGGCTTGTCAGTAAAACAAGCCTGCAGTGATGGGAGTGCTGCAGCTTTTAGTGCAGTTTCAAGCATAATACAGTCAGCTCATGTTGGGAGATGATGTAAGATGAAGTTTCAGGGCTGTGATGAAAAGGTCTTCAAATCTAAATAGCTTCTGCAAGGCAAATGGTTCTGTGTTTCTCAGGTAATTGTAATCCCTGAAATCAAACCACCTCTCAAGGTATGCAATGACATGGTTATCAAATGTTTTAAATGATTTCTTGAGCATCAGAGCTGAAAAGAATGACAGGCTTAGATTTGTTTGAAATTCATAATATTTGTCATTCAGCCTCTGAACCAGCTTGTTCCTATCATTTGGAATGGGGCTATACAGATGGCAGCAACTTGAATGCCTTTTTTTTTCCCCAGAGAGAGACTGCTGTCCTAGAATTATGGCAGCATATTAAAGAAAAAAATTATACTTTTTAAAAATAAATTTTGCAGCTCCCATGGGATGTTATCTTGGGAAAACCTGCTACTTTATTTTCTTAAAAAAGAGCTCCTGCACAACAATATGTCACATCAGCTAAGTGCTTAGAGCAGGAATTTCCTTAGGTGACTCTTATGTGTTTCTAGCGGGAATTTTTAATTTATTTTGCTGAAATATTTCAAGTAAGATTAAATTATATTGTTAATAAGAGCAATTCTGCTCTAAGATATTTCTCCAACAATAAGCAGATATTTTGATCCTGAAGGCTAAAATGTGAAATATATGGACCTGCTCTAAACAGTGCTTGTTAACTATTAGTGTGAAAGAACAATTTATACTTAGGAGTTAATGTGCTTTTTAAAACTTGCCTCTGATGACTATCTGCTTCACACATTAATGTTATTTTAAAAAAGATTTCTGTTTTCTAATCATAAACTGGATAATTGAATACAAGTTGTGCTAATTTCTTTCTCAGCTAACCAGACATATGAGGAAAGTGACTGCTCAAAAGAGCATACCCAAGTCAGTCTGGTGACATGGTGGCAGTGTCCCTTGGTTGCAGACAGAGTACATTAGAAGTGAACAGAAATGCATTTAAGCCATTCCTCTTTTGTGCTCTTCTCGATCACAGCATTTACTGTGCTGTTTTGTAGTTGTCAGTTTATGGGAATGCCTCTTTCTCAGACTGTGTGCTTCTTGAGGCTAAGGACCCTGTATTTCATCTTCATAACCCCATCACTTAGCACAGTGATGATCATAATATTTGGTAGTGAAAGAAGATCCGTTGGTTGCTGAACACATTGTATTATAAGACCCATGAGAACAGCGACTCTATTGAATTCAGTTTTCTATCTTGAACAGCTAGTATATTTCCTGGCTAAAACAATGTGGAATAGAAAAAACTATAACTTTGTATTTTGTGGAAAAATGTTACAGACATCACCTCATTTCAACCTTCCATGAGATGGCTTCATGCAATAGTAGATAGGGGAGTTTATTATCATCCCATTTTACAGATGGGACAAAAATCCAGAGTGATGGATTAACTTACTAAAATTCACTTTACTTAACAAAACTTGTAACTATTTAGAGATAGACCACGCAAGGTTGGTCATCTATGAGTTAGGAAATGCCCTTAAAAATAAGTCTCGGATGGGCACAGTGGCTCATGCCTATAATCCCAGCACTTTGGGAGGCCGAGGCGGGTGAATCACGAGGACAGGATTTCGAGACCAGTCTGGCCGGATGGTGAAACCCCATCACTACTAAAAATACAAAAAGTAGCCAGGCATGGTGGCAGCTGCCTGTAATCCCAGCTACTTGGGAGGCTGAAGCAGGAGAATCGCTTGAACCCGGGAGGTGGAGGTTGCAGTGAGCCCAGATTGTGCCACTGCACTCTAGCCTTGGTGACAGAGCAAAACTCTATCTCCAAAAAAAAAAAAAAGAATAAGTCTCAAGGAGGCCCTGACTTTTTGAACCTTAATTCATCCCTCACTTCTGCTTCCACTTCTAAATTGGGAAAAGAAAGTTGCTGTGGGTGCTGTCAAATATTAATACTTTTTCCTCAGAGATATTTAAGTGTGTGTGTGTGTGTGTGTGATATTCTTTTGTTTCCTCCAAAGACATGAGGACTGATTATACATCATTTAGTGTTTAATAATTTCTTTTACATAATCTTTGTAATGGGCCAACTAATGTAAACAATGTATTGAATCCATTCCCTGAAGCCATGGCTTTTTCTCCTTTAAGGTGGCAGAAAAGTTCCCACAACTTTTCCAGTCATAATTCTAGTGAAATGGATCAACACTAGGCAGTCTAAATGGCAGCGTGATTGTAATACTGATACTCTGGGGTTGAAAAACTATGCCAATTAATTTGATGCAAAATCAGTGTCAGAACACTCTTGGAAAGGTATTTTTTGTTCACGTTTAAACTGGCTGGAACTGTGAGTAGTTTCAGAAAACCAAAGCTTTGTAAAGATATCATAAAATAACCTTGCCCATTTATTGCTAAAGGACTCTAAAGTGTACTCTTCCTAAAGTAGTCCATGCTTTGCTTCATCCTCAGTTGCAATGGTTTTCCAATAATACAGTGTCTTGATGTTGTCATTTTAAGTGGAAAGCCACTCTAACCAAATCTTAAGTTGCTGCTCGACAAAAATCTTCCTCAAATTGAATACAACTCCTTGAGTCCTAAACTCATCTTGCTTGGCACAAAGCCAATGCGTTTCTGGAAATCAGTTTCTCTAGGGGGGATGGAAGGTGGAAAGGTGAGTAAAGTTAACAGCTGTTAACTTTCTTCCATTCTTCCGTTCTTTCTTCCAGCCTTCTCTCCTCCCCTCTTCTCTCCTCCTCTCCTCTCCCCTCCCCTCCCCTCCTTCCCCTCCCCTCCCCTTCACTCCCTTGTCTTTCCTCTCTACCCCCTTCCTCTCTTTCTCTTCCTCTCTCCCTTTTTCTTTCTTCGTTTCTCTCTTTCATTCCTTAACAGGAAGACCCCCTAAAGGGAGAACACACAAACCAAAACCACTCCTAAAATGAACACAAAATAACGCCTGTCTAGGGCTTTCTTGGTAAAGTCTGGAGTTGCTGTAGAGGTTTTTACTTGCTGTCAAACTGGTTATTGCTGAAACTGTGGTTAGGGAGGTAGCAGTACCACTGTAGTGGACGAGGTATATGCTGGAGACTGATCAAAAAGATCCATGGCTTTGCCTTGAGAGGAGCAGTGAGTATCCCCTGGGGTAAATTCAGGAGTCAATCTAGGCATGGTTTGCCATCCTGCTTCCTGCCATATGCAGTACTGAGCAACAGTGCCTTGCAAATAACAGAGAACCAGAATTCAGTGCATCACTGAGTAGCAGGAACCCCAGTAATGATGATGACTGCCAGATATTAAGGATTAGCCCATTGTCCCTCATTTTAATGTGGCTTAAGTCTGAGAAGTCTATAGAATCTGATGAGGAAGGAAGCTGCAGTAATGACTGATAGTGAATGCCCTATCAGCTAGGAATGTGAGGGTTCAGAACCAAGTCTGATATGATTTGAAAAAAAGAAACAAAATGTGCTATTTCTTGCGCCAGAGCAATCTGGAACAAATTCATGCTTATAAGAAATACATTTTTAAAAAATAGATACATCAAACCTCTGGGAAGTAGGATGAAAGCCAGAGGAACTTTCACTTTTTACTTAAAATGTACGCGTGCGTGTGTGTGTAGCTGGGGGAAGGAACAATCCTTTTCTTTCAAAACAAAAACGATAGTCAATTTGGATTGAGAACAGGATCTGCAGGTGTATAGATGTCTTCAAGGTCATCTGAACCAGCCCTAATCCTGATGTACTGTATACTCCCAGGACGACTTTGAGACCTGAAAGCTCTAGATTTAGACATTGTTTCGAAGGAGTATTACTAGGAGTAAAGTGTATGATCTCTTCTACTCATTATCCAATTCCATAAAGAATATTTGCCAGTATAAATATTTTATACTATTATGTAAACTGTAATTATATACCAATAATTAAATACCACTTATTTGTTCATTCAACACTTAATGAATATTTATTGGGACCCTATTATGTGGCAGGCACTTTCCTAGGCACTTAAACCTACATAGGACAATAAAAATAAATAAAGCTTGTCATTTTTTTGCTCCTCAGGTTTGCTTGGGTACAAGAAATATCACATTTTGTCTTGGTATGGGACAGACATACCAATAGTCTGGTACATCCTTCTACAGCTATACTTTATCAAATTGTATTAAAATAACCAGTTTATGCAATTTGGATCAAAAATGGCTTTTATAATATAAAGGTAGAAAATATGAAAGACAGGAGCAACATATTTGGATCAATAAAAGAAACTGCACAGAAAAAATAAAGCAAGGAAAATGATAAAGTGGGGAAAATATTTATAACATATATGACACATGCATTTTCTATCTGTGATATATAAAGAGTTCTTCCAGGACACTAAGCAAAAGATCAATAACCAATTGAAATGTCTTCAAAGGACACAAACAGAAAATATACCAAAAAAGGAAAAACAATAGCAAATTATATATATATATATATATATAAAAAATATATGCGCGTGTGTGTGTGTGCGTGTATTTAAATGTTCAAGCTCACTAGTAATCAAGGGAATGCAAATTTAAGCACTAAGATACCATCTCTGGTTATCAGACTGGCAAATACTAATTATTAAAAAACTCCAATTCTAATTCTCCCACACAGGGTTTCTCAGCCTCTCACTGTTGACATTTTGGTTAGGATAGTCCCTTGTTGTGTGCAGCTGTCCTGTGCATTGTAGGATGTTTAGCAGCATCCCTGGCCTCTTGCCACTAGAAAGATGCCAGCAGCATCCTTTTCCTGATGTGACAACCAAAAACGCCTCCAGACACTGCCAAATGTCCTCTGGTAGGGCAAATCACCCTGGATTGAGAACCACTGGTCTAACCCTACAGAAGTGCTTGGCATTACTCCCACTTGTTGTGATCTCTCTTTCTTTGAAATCTGTGCATGTTCTTACTCCAATGCATTTCCTCTTCTACACTTATCATCCTTCATGTGTCCTCTGAGGCTTTTGAGAATTTTTTGTTTTGTTTTGTTTAGACAGAGTCTTGCTCTGTCACCAGGATGGAGTGCAGTAGCGCCATCTAGGCTCACTGCAACCTCCACCTCCCAAGTTCAAGCGATTCTCCTGCCTCAGCCTCCCGAGTAGCTGGGATTACAGGCACCCGCCAACATGCCTGGCTAACTTTTGTATTTTTTAGTAGAGATGGAGTTTCACCATGTTGGTCAGGCTGGTCTCGAACTCCTGACCTCAGGTGATCCACCTGCCTTGGCCTCCCAAAGTGTTGGGATTACAGGCGTGAGCCACCGTGCCTGGCCCAGTGACTCCTCAAGATGAATTCCCATAGCATCCTGCATTTACCTTATTTCAGTACTTTGTATAATGCATCTTATTTTATTTAATTATTCGGCAGCCTTTTCTAATAGAATGTAAATTCCATACAGGCCTGCATTGTGACTTTCCTGAGCCCCAGCCACTTTTGTCTTCATGGGTCCCTTTCTCCATAAAAACTATTAAAATTTTACTTTATGACTGCATTGGTCTAAAGACTAATGCAATCGAGCCTGGATAGTATATTCATTTTTTTCTTCTCATTTTAAAAGAAATTAAAGCATTTTCATGAGCTCCTGTAAAGTACAGTGGGTGCTAGGCACTGTGCCTCCCATGTCTAATGGACAGAATGGCTCTGGTTTCACAAAGACAGATACTGTGTCTGTCTTGATCATCACTGTGCACCCAATACCTACTAGTGAGTGGGTGTTTAATAAATAGTTATCGAGTGTATAAATGGATTGAAATTTTGCCAAACAAGAAGTATTTCTAAATATCTGGGCCACAAAAAGACTTTAAAATAATTTTAGGCTGGGTGCTAGTGGCTTATGCCTATGATCCCAGCATGCTGGGAGGCTGAGCAGAGAAAATTGCTTGAGTCCAGAAGTTCAAGACCAGTCTGGGCAACATAGGGAGTCCCTGCCACTGTGGGAAAAAAAAAAGCATGGGCCTGTGCCTGTGGTCCCAGCTACTCAGGAGGCTGAGGTGGGAGGATTGCTTGAGCTCAGAAGGTCAAGGCTACAGGGAGCCGTGATTGCAGCACTGCACTCCAGCCCGGGTGGCAAAATGAGATCTTGTTTCAAAAAATAATAATAATTTTAATTGTCAAGATATCCTCATTTCATTATTTTTATTGGATTTTCCCCCTAAATTCATTTGTGCTCTAGTTTTGACATGTAGTTGAAAAATATTCTACATTCTTTCATCATATTTATTATTAAAATATTCCTGATATGATTTATTTACCATTTTAAATAAACTCTTGACCATCTAGCCTTCCACTTCATTCTAACATCAAATGCGTGTGGTCGAACTGAGAATGTAGACTTATGGTATATATTAGATTGCTTTATGTAGATTCTTCTATAATTATGTACTGGTTTTATTTTGGAAAATAAGGATACAACAGGCAAATAAATTTAAAAGTCTGGTAGGATGTATAAGAGTTAGATTATGAGCCAATTCTGCTTTGTTTGTATGTATAAAATAATTGTGATTTTGACAATTTTGTGAATTTGCAATTTTGCCAAGCAAGGGGTCATCCAGCACTGACACATTGATATATGCTATTGATCTATGCTAACTAGCATATAGTCCCTTTCCTCAAGGAGCTTGCACATTAGTGCTATCCTTAAATTATTTTCCTATATGGGATTAGGATGCATGACAACATTAGTAATCAAAAGTCTACTAGTTAATTATGTAATGTGAACTTAATTTGGTTTATGCTGGAAAGGAGAAAAATAAAGCCACCAATTCATTACAGTCTGCTTTTTTTGTTCTGTTTTTTGTTTTTATTAATTTGATTGCCTCCATCTTTGCATGCAATCTGCTTTTTATGGACCATATTTACATGTGTTTCCACCACTCAATTGGGAGCTCTTGGAAGACAGGAGCACATTTTTTTCCAAATCCTTATTGCATCCAGAGAACTTGCTTTGTGTGTAGTAGATGCTCAGTAATTGTTTTTCTTTACTTAGATACATACAAAAAGCAAGCTAACAAGTCACCAATTATAAAATATTGCTAACACAAGCTCAAGGTTGGGAAATAATATTAAGTGGAGATGTTTCACCTTAAAAATAGAACCACGGAACTTATTCAAAGTACTGTTTCTGGCCGGGCCCGGTGGCTCACACCCATAATCCCAGTACTTTGAGAGGCTGAAGCAGGTGGATCACTGGAGGTCAGGAGTTCGAGACCAGCCTGGGCAACATGGTGAAATCCCGTCTCTACTAAAATTACAAAAAAAACATTAGCCGGGTATGGTGACGGGTGCTTATAATCCCAGCTACTCGGGAGGCTGAGGCAGGAAAATCACCTGAACCCAGGAGGCGGAGGTTGCATTGAGCCGAGATTGCACCACTGCACTCCAGCCTGGGTGACAGAGTGAGACTCTAGCTCAAAAAACAAAACAAAACAAAACAAAAAAAGCCCCCAAAACAAAAAGCAAGCAAACAACAACAAAAAACCCCACAAAGTACTGTTTCTAAAATACTTTTGATTCGCAAAATAATTGGTAGTCTTGGGAGAAAAGTGCATCTTGGTCATGCTTGAGCCAAGCAAACTATTCCTGTTCTATTCTATGGTACATCTTTCTAATGATAGAATATTTATGTCCTCCTGCTCCTTTAGGCAGTATTCAAAATGTTATTTTTTACAGGTAAGAGTCATGACATCGTTCTTCTTGACTTAACTATTTTATACTTTTGAAACATGTAGCAATTCCCATGGGAACAGATATTATTTGCTGATAGTCTCTTAGGTTGTATCATTCTTGATGACATGGCTGAAAGCTCTTTTGTTTCATTAATAACATTTCTCCCATTGTAGGATGGGTAATCTCTGGGCAGGTTTCCCATTGCGAATTAAATCCAGCTAAAGAATGTGGATTCTTGTTTGATTCTACAAAGAGTGTGACTTAATTTGGTTGCTATGAGTCAATTGTCACCGCAATTATGATTCCCCTAATCCTTGTTGATCAGAATCAATCACTTTTTTTTTTTTTTCTGAGCTCTCCCAATAGAGTACCGGTATCTCTATTTAGCACTTATTTATTCTGCTGTAGTTACTTGCCTGTCTTATCTATTACAAGAAAGAATGAGGGTCTCTCTTATTCATCTTTGCATTCTTCATGCACCTAGCATAATGTCTTGCACATAGTAGGTCTCAAAACATATTGGTTGGAAAAAATAATTTCAAAGTGGAGTAGAGTTTTAAATGCCCGTGATCTCCTCAGTGCTTGATGCATATTTTAAGAAGGTATACATTCTAACAGTAAGGGTGTGTGGATGTGTTTGGTGGAACTCCTATGTGAAATCAGGCTAGATTTTTTTTTTTTTTCAAACAGAATTTTCATCAGCCAGGCAGCTTTCAGTGTTCACAACCTTATCACTACTGGCTGTAAATTTCTTTGAAAATGCCAAGTGAGGGTCACCAGGCTAATGGATTTATCCACTATGATATTCTAGGAAATTATGCCATCCAACTTGCCAGAAGTTGCTTCAAGGTCGAACACTGAAATATCTAAGTAGATTACAAGGGTGCCTGAAAGATTCCTTTTTGACAAAGTCTTGCCCATTTCTATATCTATATTCCGAACTCTGATTACATATTTCTACTGTCCGTTGTTAAGATGTCTTTTCTTTACGACCTTTTCTATTCAGAGTCAGAATCTAGCAGTTATTTGAATTTTCATCTCGGTGTATATTTCAGAAAATGTTACCCATTTAGCAAGTGCTTATTTGACTCTAAGACACAAGGAATAAAATCAGAGAGATGAAAGAGTAACACTTCGTTCCTGTAAAGCAAGTGGACTCTGTTTGGTCAGGAATTAGAATATTATCACACCGGTGTGCTGAACTGGCTGAACAGCCTCTCTTACTGATCCATGTGTAATGATTGGCAGATATTGGGCATCCTACCAAACAAGGGACCATACAGCTCCCGTTCAGTCAGACCTTCTGAAAACATTATCCCTCACTGGCCACTTCCTGTCCAGTTATTCACTCAAGACAGGTCTTCAATCACCTGGCCAGTTATGAAACACAGCACTAACTACCTGGTTACTCTCTGGCTTCCTATTTACTTTGACAGATCTCTAATCACTGGGTTTATCACAGGAAAAACACCATCCTGAAAAGACATTAAGTGTATAGCAAAGACTCCAGCTTGAGCTTCAGTTGTGCTTCAGGTATGTTTTGAAATGCTTGATAGATTGTATATATATTCCTTGAAGACAGGAACCATCTCCCTTGTATTTTCTAAGTTGTACCTCTATCTTCACTGCCACTTTTGGGCTGCTGGTTTGACACTTCTCCTGCTTGATTTTTGAAATGCCTCATCTCACTTTGGCTTGGTTTGATTCAGCATGCCCTTCTTAACCTCCACACTGCATGTGTTAATGGCACTTCGGAGCATCAAGGAGGAAGAGTGCTATATATGGAGGCAGGGGCATGAAGGGCTTCAAAGTAGAGAGAGATAAGTGGTCAGAGTCTTTTTTTTTTGTTTTGAGACAGAGTCTTGCTCTGTTGCTTAGGCTGGAGTGCAGTGGCACGATCTCGGGTCACTGTAACCTCGACCACCAGGGTTCAAGCGATTCTACTGCCTCTGCCTCCTGAGTAGCTGGGACTACAGGTGTGCGCCACCATGCTTGGCTAATTTTTGTATCTTTAGTAGAGATGGGGTTTCACCATATTGGCCAGGCTGGTCTCAAACTCCTGACCTCGTGATCTGCCCGCTTTGGCTTCCCAAAGTGCTGGGATTACAAGTGTAAGCCACCACACCCGGCCCATAAATGGTCAGAGTTTTAAGACACTGGGTGAAAAGAGGACTGAGAAATCGGGGGGTACATATTTTGGAGTGAGATTTCACCCATTTAGCTCCCTGCTCCCCAGGAATCCTTGGATTTTAGGCAAGATGCTAGACTTCTCACTGTATGATCAATAGGAGTTTGCATTATTTTATAGTTGGATATTAAATAAAAGAGTAGTCCCTGAAGGCTGGAGGACTTGGCAAATTTGGGTATTCTAGCAATTTTCGTTATATATAGCTGTCTCTGTCAAAAATCCTGAGTTGGATTTTAACCCAGATGAAGAGGAAAATCAAAGAGGAAGACAGAGAAACATTTCTTTACATCTGTGCCAAGGGAACATGTGAGAATCTAACTCAAGATGTAGCATTGAATTTGATTCTGGAAAATACCAGAGAAGACTATAATTGAGTTCCTCTAAAGGAATAAGTTCTTTAATTCAATGTCATCTTTTACTTACAAAAAACATGCCATCACTGTGTACCAGGAAAGTAGAATTCTATTGTGCTTACCTTGAAGCGCGGTTTGTAATAAAGTCATTGGCAACCTCTATTTACTTTTTAAAGGCAAGCAGGGGAAAAATAGTAAAACCCAAACCTCTAAATTTCTATTTATCACAGGATGCAGATCTTATTTATTGTCTATATGTCACAAAATGGGAACATGTGGCTTTAAAAAATTAAACTTTGATCTAGGCTTCTTCCTTTCCTCTCCAGTAAATTCTATGGGTATTTTTAAAGGAGGAAAAACTAGGAAAAGCTTTTCTTTTGATGTCTAGGCACTATTTGGTTAGAATCATAGCAAACATGTTTTGTTTTTGAAGAAGCAGTATGGAATATTGTGTCGATGCTGTAATAAAGTATAGAATGTTAATGTGAAAATGTTAAATAGAGTTGTCAGACACTAATATTTTGAATTTGTAGTAAGTTTTGGTTAAACACATTTCTAAGATTAAGTGATAAATTATGAGAACCAGGCTTAACTCTGATCTGTAACATGTTCAAAGGAATACATATACTTGCAAAATAAAATGATTTAATTCTGTATAATTTCTCCATATGTTTCAGTTATTTTTTTTCTGTGCAGGAAGAAGTACTAGAGCAAACTATAATCTGTTAGTAAGGTAAATATGAGAAGTCATAAAGTTTTTACTTCAAGATATTATTTATTTTCAAAGTTGAAACAATGCTGTGTTTTGTATTTGATAAGACTTAGACCTTGCTGCTTCTCTTTACGTGTAGAGAATTAGTTATCACAAACACTTGCTTTGGAGACTGGAGGACACAGAGATGCCTGAGTTTTTCCTGTTCAGTCATTCTGTTTCACAGTGGTTTCAGAGAGGAAATAATAACTGCTGCAATGACCTGGCAGTTTCTACTCCATGCAAGTCTAAGTAATTCGGAGGGGACACTGCATATCAGTCATTGTTTTGTGTCTAAGATTCAGTGATAAAGAAGCACCTATATATTCAAGAGAAAAGAAAGTGGAGGCATGAATTCAGAGAATTATTTAAGCCCAATCCTCCATGTGCTGAATGAAAATCACAGGCCCAAACAAAATTACAGGTATAATTTTTGCCACTTTTCATAGGAAAGCATAATGTGAGGCAATGTATTGAAATAAACTGTAAAAGGCCTCAAGCAATTGAGGTTGGTCATTAGCTTTTTTTATAGGGAAATTCTTTCTCTGTTTGGGTTACAATGTCAAGGTTATCTTTCATCTGGAGAATTTTGTGATTTTGCATTGAACAAGAAACTGTTACTTATTTTTTTAAAACTAGTGTATGCAAATTATGATTAAATTCCTGGGTATTTAATCTTTTGAATATCATTTAAAAAATAGAAATGATGGTACACTGAGATAATAATTAACTCATTATAAATAATTTATTTTATAGCTTGAAACTCTGCATAAAGCTAAGTTGATGTTGCCTAAATTTTCAGGCAGATTCTAGTTAAGATATCAGTAAGTTTGAGTCATGACGTGTGTAGTATTATGTAGTGAAAAATATTTATAATGTGCATGCTAAAAATTCCCAGCTTGCAACCCTAAAAGAATTATGCTGTCCAAATAATGTTTTTCTAATACAATAAACATGTTTTTGCCTTCCTGAAAAAAGGGCAACTAAATCTGCTTTGACTATAGGTGGCTTTTATATTTTAAAAATTTGCAGCAATTATAATTAATCTTTTTTAAGCTGGAGAGTGAATATAATCATCTTCTGATTACAGATTTTAAATAATGGAGGCCATTAGACATCACAGAATTTTCCAGGCTCAAACAGCTTGTCATTCATAGATGATATTAAATTCTCATGTCAAGGAGGAACCCCTTGATCCACTGTTTGCCTATTTATTAATTTTATCCTTTTGCATTTTGTTTCTTCAGAAGTTACTATGTGCCAAACAATATTCTAAGCATTTACAATAATCCTGTGAGGCAAGCACTGTTACTATCTCCATTTTATTGAGGAGAAGTGTGGTATAGTAGAAATAGTACTGTATGGGTTTAGCATCAAACAGACTTGGTTGAATCCTGAATCCACCACTTACTAACAATTTGGCCATAGGCACTTATTGTGTACTTATGTTGTGAACTTCAATTTCCTTTAAACAAAATGAGGGAAGATACTACGTACCTCACAGGGTTATTGTGAACATTAGATAGGAATACAGGAAATCACTTTACCCAGTTTCTGACAAATAATAAGTTTTCAATATAGTTTAATTTCCTTCCTATTCCCTTCAACCTTGTGTTAGTCAGGACTCTTGGTTACAAGTGATGGGAACCCACATCAAATGGACTTTAACAAAAATGAAAACGTTGGTTCATTTAACAAGGAAATTTAGGGGTTCTACCAATGTCAGTAGAATGTCTGTCTCTTGGCACTGTGTTCCACTGTTTTGGCTTATTTTCAGGCAGACTATCAATCTAATCCACTTAAAACCTTAATCGGCTTTTTACCAATTTGCATCTGGTCAGCGTTATGGGCTGGTAACCGAAGACACGTATCTCCGTGAGTCATGGTGTTGTAGGAAAAACCAGTTCTTGTCACACGACCAGGAAAGATTAGGCTCGCAGGCACTTTGAAGGGTGAGAAGTAACAGAATTTACTGGGCAAAAAGGAAAAAGGAAAAACAACACAGCAAAGTGAGATGAAGTCCTGCTAACAGGCTCTCCACCTCACCGATTAAATCCCAGGTCACCACACAGGAACAGGAAAGGCCAGGCTCCTCCCCGCTGCAAGTGGTGCGAACTTTTGTGGCTCCACCCCGTTCTTCCAGTGCGCAGGCCGGTTAGAGATTCTCCAAGGACTCCTTTATGCTTGGCTGTTTCAATGGCCCTTGAATCTGTGCCTCAGAGTTTCTGTCTTTAGGCAACAGACCTAGGGCTTTGACCATTGACTCAACGCTTAGTTACATGGCATCTGTCTTGCTCATTCTTGGGATAATACAAGTAATAGTAGGTCAGGGTGTGGTGGAGATACGGTTCATCTGTCTCTTGCCCATGGCAGAATCCCAGTGAACTGTTCTTTAAAATGCAGGTAATTGTGCTCTTTGTCACACAGGAAATGCACAGGATAAACTCATAGGTAAGGAGCTAGGGGATTAGTACCAGTCTTATCTCTTGTGATATATCCTGTTTTGTAAAGTTTACTCACGTTAAGTTTAGCTTGGAGCAGAGTATACAGCGCTTCCAACCTGGTAAGATTCATGGTTATCTGTCAGTCATTTCGTTTTGTTGGCCATAAGCAGAAGGTGTCTCCTTATCTACTTTCAGACACATAAGCTTGGGCCACAGCTTTTATCTTCCTGATAGGCACTTATTCAAGGTCAAAAGCAGTAATCAATGAAATTCAATATCCTGAAGTATTTACATCAAGTACCCAAAGTCTGAATCCTAGGATACAATAAGAACAGTTTAATAAGCTACTGCAAAATAGAGCTTGCCTATTTTCCAGCTGGAGACAAGAGAATCTTTAATGTCCTGCATTCCAATCACAATCGACCAGTTCCACTTTTGTGATATGTTACTTTTCAGTACCACTCTTCTAGGTATCAATATCAATTTTTTTGAGATAGGGTGTCATTCTGCTGCCCAGGCTGGAGTGCAGTGGCACAATCACGGTTCACTAAAGCCTTGACCTCCCTGGGCTCAGGTGATCCTCCTACCTCAGTGTTCCAAGTAGGTGGGACTACAGGCACACACCACTGTGTCTGGCTAATTTTTGTATTTTTTGTAGAGATAGGGTTTGGCCATGTTGTCCAGGCTGGACTTGAACTCCTGAGCTCAAGCAATCCTCCCACCTCAGCCTCCCAAAGTGCTGGGATTACAGGTGTGAGCTGTTGCTCCCAGCCCAGTATCAATTTTATGAGCGGTCTTTGGGTTTCAAGGGACAAAAAGCAATTCAAACTTGTTTATTGACTTACATGATGAAGATGTTCTGGAATGGCTAATTCTAAAGGTTCAAATCTTGTCATGAGAGTGCTGTACCTCTCTAAGCAAATGGGCAATTAGCATACCGAATGATAAAGTTAGCTGTAGGGCGCCATGCTAGAGCAGAATAGAAACCCAAATAAAATTTCCCTTTTTCTTAAAAAGTTCCTAGTATAGCAGGAAACATATACATATAGAGACATCAGTCTATATAACCTGTAAAACCTTAAGGAAGAAGAGCATGAGAAGTGGTCTTTGAAAAGGAAGATAAATGGAGAAAGAAATGGAGCTTTCCTAGAAATATAGCCAGTCAAAGAGAAAGTAGAATTATATACAGTTCATATATAATTCAATTCTACAGACATATGCCATCAGTGTCTATTAGTTTGCAGAGAGATACAGATTTATACAAATGTTTGAAGCAAAGTACCATTTAGTGAATTTTTGAAACACTAAAATCTTAAGTAAGTCCTTAATTCATTGAGTCATTCAGTAGATTGACTGCCTATGTTATGCTGGGTGCTATGTTCTTTGAAGCCTCACTGAGTCTTTGAAATAAACCTTTTCACAGCATTTGGTAGTTTTTATAATAAATAGGACTTTCAAAATACAACCTTTAACACACAAATATGAGATGCCTCCTGAGGTGAAATGCTAAGTTTTGTTTTGATGTTTTGCTGTAATCTTCCAAACTTCCATTTAAACATATTTCCTTTAATCATAAAGATGATGTCAAAATTCATTCAGAAATGTCTTCAAAATTCTCATTAGCACATGAAGAAAATTTTCATTGATTTGATTGAAGGAAAAGGCAAGCACTTCCATACATATTCTTGAAAGGGAAGATAAAAGCCTGCACTCCAACTGATGAAGGCCAACTATTGAGTTTTACTGAACTTTCTTTTTCCCTAAAAGGGTTACTTCTCTTTTCCTCAGTTTGCTTTCTTCTACCAAAGAGTAACAATGACTTATTCTGTGACTGAGAACTAAACAGCCAAGCTCTGACCTGAGCATAGGGGGAGTGGGGCTTGCCATGTAATGTCTAGCTGTTACTTACACTTGGCTTTTTGCTTGCATTTCTTTGTGGCAGACAAATAAATGATACAATCTTTCTGAAAGCTTTCAGAATGTCCCAGAGGGCTGCCTTAGAAAAAGCCAAATCTCTGTTGAATTCAAGAAAGAAAGCAATTTCTGTCCATGTGAAAGACGGAGAGAGTAGAACAGTGTATTGACCACTGTGGAGATTTTCAGGGTATCTAGGGAAAATCAGTTTCCCTAGGGTACGATCTAAATTTTATTTGATAGATGGTATCTATTGATGTAGCTCTGTCTTTTGTAAAGAAGCAAGCCAACTTATTATTGACTTATGAATCTGAAGAAAAAAGGCAGGGAAAATATAAAGCAGCAGCATGCTTTCTAACTGTCAAGTGTACATGGATTTGATGTCAAAATGAAGATAACATTTGTCTTGGGTATCACTTTGAATAATTTAGAAATAATATTAAATGATTAACACCTATGTTCTGTCATTCTTGTTCCTACCTGTTCTCATATGATATAACGTTATTATACATTGTGTTTCATCCCGAAGGATCCCAAAGTGGTTTACAATCACAGCATACTTTTAAATCAGTCCAGGTCTCCTGGTTGAACAATGTATTTGGGATGACAGAATTATAACTTTCTTGGCAGACCCATGCATAATTCACTAAGATTATCTGCACTACAAAAAAAAATCAGTTTATATATAATTCTTAATAACGGAAAAATCACTCCCTTAAGTTGAATGCTTGTCAAAATGAGGAAGAGGCCGAACTAGCAATGCTGAGTAAGAGTACCAGGCCGGGTGCGGTGGCTCATGCCTGTAATCTCAGCACTTTGGGAGGCTGAGGTGGGCAGATCATCTGAGGTTGGGAGTTCAAGACGAGCCTGACCAACATGGAGGAACCCCGTCTCTACTAAAAATACAAAAATCAGCTGGGCATGGTGATGCATGCCTGTAATTCCAGCTACTCAGGAGGCTGAGGCAGGAGAATCTCTCGAACTTGGGATGCAGAGGTTGTGGTGAGCCAAGATCACGCCATTGCACTCTAGCCTGGGCAACAAGAGCGAAACTCCGTCTCAAAAAAAAAAAAAAAAAAAAAAAAAAAAAAAAAAAAAAAAAAAGAGTACCAAACTTGTGTTATCATTCTGTTTCCACCAGGGATGGGCTTGTAAAGGACTGTGTAAAGGGGACTGATACATAGAGCAAATTACATAGTTTATGTATCTGGATACATCAGTGAGTTATAATGCATTGCCCTGTGTTCCAGCCAACTCTAGCTAGAGTCAAAGGGCTTGTTAAACCTACATTGGTCACTCTTCTGTGAAAGGAACCATATCAGGCATACCTGATACTACATACCCTGCTTGCCCTTTTGCTGGTGCTCAAATTCAAAGTGTCTGTGTTAAGGTGCTCCCACTCATTTTCCTCACATTGATCGACTGAAAGAAAGAAAAGAAAGCAGATGAAACTTAACAAAATCAGTTTGTGTAACTTACAGAGCGTATCTGCTAATAAAATGTTATTTGTAACTTAGAGTTTATAATAGTTTGGACACAGCATTGCTATTTTTAAAATATTCTTAATTTTTTATATGGTTTTATGAGGTACAATGTGATATTTTGATTGTGTATTCATAGCAGAATGATTAAGTCAAGCTGATTAATATATCCATTGTTTCACATACCATTTTTTTTTTGTGGTGAGAGCATTTGAAATCTACTGTCTTGGTAATTTTCAAGCATATAGCACATTATTATTAACTATAATCATCATGCTGTACAATAGATCTCCAGAACTTATTTCTCTTTTCCAACTGAAACTGTGTGTGTGTGTGTGTGTGTGTGTGTGTGTGTGTGTGTGTTTTGATGGAGTCTCTATTGCCCAGGCTGGAGTGCAATGGCATGATTTCAGCTCACTGCAACCTCTGCCTCCCAGGTTCAAGCAATTCTCCTGCCTCAGCCTCCCCAGTAGTTGGGATTACAGGCACCTGCCACCATGCCTGGTTAATTTTTTTTGTATTTTTAGTGGAGACAGGGTTTTACTATGTTGGCCAGGCTGGTCTCAAACTCCTGACCTCAAGTAATTTGCCTGCTGTGGCCTCCCAAAGTGCTGGGATTACAGGCCTGAGCCACCACACCCAGCCTGAAACTTCTTGTTCTTTAACCAACATCTCCCCATCATGCCCTCCACCCCAGTCCCTGGTAATCACCATTCTACTCTACTTCAATGAGTTCAACTATTTTAGATTCCACATATAAGTGAGATCAGGCAGTATTTGTCTTTCTGTGTCTGGGTTTGTTTCGCTTAATGCCCTCCAGATTCATCCATGTTGTTGCAAATGACAGGATTTCCTTGTTTCTGAAGGCTGAATAGTATTCCATTATGTATATGTACCACATTTTCTTTATCCATTCATCTGTTCATGTCAGCATAATTCTTATTGAGAAAGAAGCTCAACATTTCTTTCCCTTTTGACTTTAAGGGCTAACTAAAGATTAAGGAGAATCAGAATTCAGTAGTTTATCCAACCCTGGTACCAAAAACTTAAGGCTCAGTCCAAACTTCCAGGTGGCTTTGTTTACACTGTGAGGGGAAAACCACCTACTCAAGCCTCAGTAATGGCAGACACCCCTCCCCCCACCAAGCTGGAGTGTCCCAGGTCAACTTCAGACTGCTGTGCTCACAGCGAGAATTTCAAGCCAGTGGAGCTTAGCTTGTTGGGCTCCATGGGGGTGGGATCTGCTGAGCAAGACCACTCAGCTCCCTGGATTCAGCTCCCTTTCCAAGGGAGCGAACGGTTCTGTCTCGCTGGCATTCCAGGTGCCACTGGGGCATGAAAAAAAACTCCTGCAGCCAGCTCGGTGTCTGCCCAAATGGCCACTCAGTTTTGTGCTCGAAACCAGGGCCCTAGTGGTGTAGGCACCCGAGGGAATCTACTGGTCTGTGGGTTGCGAAGACCACGGGAAAAGCGTAGTATCTGGGCCAGACAGCACAGTCCCTCACAGCACAGTTCCTCATGGCTTCCCTTGGCTAGGGGAGGGAGTTCCCCAATCCCTTGTCCTTCCTGGGTAAGGTGACACCCCACCCTGCTTCGCTTCGCCCTCTGTGGGCTGCACCCTGTCTAACCAGTCCCAGTGAGATGAACCGGGTACCTCAGTTGGAAATGCAGAAATCGCCAGGCGCGGTGGCTCACGCTTGTAATCCCAGCACTTTGGGAGGCCGAGGCGGGCGGATCACGAGGTCAGGAGATCGAGACCACGGTGAAACCCCGTCTCTACTAAAAATACAAAAAAATTAGCCGGGCGTGGTGGCGGGCGCCTGTAGTCCCAGCTACTCGGAGAGGCTGAGGCAGGAGAATTGCGTGAACCCGGGAGGCGGAGCTTGCAGTGAGCCGAGATTGCGCCACTGCGCTCCAGCCTGGGCGACAGAGCGAGACTCCGTCTCAAGAAAAAAAAAAAAAAAGGAAATGCAGAAATCACCTGCCTTCTGTGTTGGTCTCACTGGGAGATGCAGACTGGAGCTGTTCTTGTTCGGCCATCTTGCCCGGGAATCCTTCTCTTTAGTCTTAAAATGTAACCTTGAAACAAACTGGAGAAACCTTTTATTCGCCCTTAGTCTTAGAATATAGCCTTAAAATGTACTTTGAAACTCTGTCTCCTTTCCTTTCCCAGGAGACACTCTTATCTGTGTGTTTGTTGAGAAATTCCAGGGGCTAATTTTAAAACAAACCAGGCGTGGAGACACAGCTGCAGAATTCTCTTCCATTTAGAGATTACCTCAAGATGGAAAATCTACAACCCAGTCACAACTTAGATGGGGCCAACCAGCACTCCAGGTGGACAATAACTCACAATAGCCATCGGAACAAGACACACAGACCCTGAACTCTGCACAACTCCTGCATGCCTTCCATAACAAGTTTCCCTTCTTAAAACCCTGCCCTCAGCCCAAAACTTGGAGATGGTTTCTTTGAGGCTTGAGCCTGGCCATCTCCCAACTGCTGGCATTTGATAAATAAAGGTACTTTTCTTTCACCACATCTCGCTTCTCATGTTTTGACTTCCGAACGGTCATCAGCTGGCCTTGCATTCAGTTACAGAATTACACTAGTCTGTGCATACTAAGAGGTGGAGATCACTGGAGGCCATCTTAGAAGCTGCCTATCACACCAGCGCTTTGCATGACTCTCAAGTGTAGTCCTTAGTGACCAGTCTAGAATTTCTCGGTAATTAGAATTTCTCTGTGTAAACACATACTGTTTTATCTTTAAAATTACATGTAAATGTTTGTGTGGTACTCCAAGTATAGATATATTTGTATGAAAGTAATGCTTCCCCCCAAGTCTTTAAGTACAATTGAGGCTCCAGGAAGATGTCTATTTTATGGCATCATGGGCACATTGCATCTTTCTACCTCAGCGCTAAGGGTTACTAGTTTGAGAGGGTCTGGATTATTTTGAAGCTCATCAGGGTCTTGTTGTCAGGGCTGAATTTTCATCTCCTCTAAATTCATTTGCAATATTTAAAATTCTCCCATTAACCATATTCTTTTGTTTAATCCTGGCATTCTGTATTATGTAGAAGTTAAACTTTTCTTTCTGATGAATGGGAATATTTTAAACTATATACAGAAGTTGAACACTTAGTCTCTGCTCAGCTTTCAAACAGAGCTGATTTTATTTATCAGGCCAAAGATTTACCAGCTATTTATTTATCTGTACTTGACTTTGCAACAGATTAGGTGGCAACTTCTGGGTATGAAATTTCTCCTCTATTTTGTTTAGAAGGAGGAACTTCAAAGGAAGGGAAATTTTTGAATTTATTATTGAAAAATTAGAGCGCTATGTGAAAGCTGTCAGGGAATGTGTGAACTATTATCACAGTATTGCTTTCAATTTCTATGTACGTAAATGTTTCTGTTATTATACTTTTATTATACTAGTGAGCTTCAAGAATTTTCTGATAAACAAACTCTGATAAACTATGTTTTTTGGTGGGTAAGGGAAGATTCTATATATGTTAGTTTTTCTTTTTTTCATTAACATGCATATTTCATAATATTAAGTTTTTATTTTTCTGTGGATAAACCACTAATCTGCTCTCTTTGGAACCTGTGCTAGAATTGAAGGAACCTCATTTTACTAATATATATTTGCCAAAAAAAAAAAAAAAAAAGACAAAGCCAAGTGGCTTTCTTTCCATCTTCCCACTGTCCCTCTTTTATTTTTTTAAATAAAGGGAATTTTTTTTTTTTTTTTTTATCCAAAGGGTGAGCTACTTGGCAAGCATACTGGTAGGGGTGTCAGATGTTAGATGTTATTTCAGCTGGGAGATAAGCAGCAAAGTATTAAAAAATACAAGGCATTGAAATCTGATATATTGTATGATCAGATTATTCACTGCCACATAGAAAATAGGAAACAGCCTGATTTGGATTTCTGCTCACTTAGAGGCCCATATGGAGTCAGTAGAGGTGATTTTTCCCCTTCCTTCCTTCCTTTTTTCTTTTTTTAAAAATATTTTAAGGATCAGGAATTTCTGTACCTTTCTCATTGTGAAGAAAGTAGAAAATGCTGGAAGGAAACATATTTCCCCTTCACTATATATATATATTGGTAACAGTTTTATTGAGATATAATTCAGATATCACACAATTCACCCATTTAAAGTGTTCCATTCAACGGTTTATACTATACTTACAGAGTTCTGCAACCATCACCACGATCAATTTTAGAACATTTCATCACCTCAAATAGAAATCCTATACCCTTTAGCTATGACTCGTAAACTCCTACCTCCCCATTTCCTTCCAGCCACAGGTAGCCAGTATTCAATTTTCTATTTCTTTAGAGTTGCCTATTCTGGACACGTTACATAAATGGAACCATAAAATGTGGAATTTGTGTCAGCTTTCTTTCAGTTAGCACAATATTTTCTTTTTTTTATTATTATACTTTAAGTTCTAGGGTACGTGTGCCAATGTGCAGGTTTGTTACATATGTATACATGTGCCATGTTGGTTTGCTGCACCCATTAACTCGTCATTTACATTAGGTATTTCTCCTAATGCTGTCCCTCCCCCATCCCCTCACCCCACAACAGGCCCCAGTGTGTGATGTTCCCTGCCTTGTGTCCAAGTGTTCTCATTGTTCAATTCCCACCTATGAGTGAGAACATGTGGTGTTTCGTTTTCTGTCCTTGTGATAGTTTGCTCAGAATGATGGTTTCCAGCTTCATCCATGTCCCTACAAAGGACATGAACTCATCCTTTTTCATGGCTGCATAGTATTCCATGGCATATATGTGCCACATTTTCTTAATCCAGTCTATCATTGATGGACACTGGGGCTGGTTCCAAGTCTTTGCTATTGTGAATAGTGCCACAATAAACATACATGTGCATGTGTCTTTATAGTAGCATGATTTATAATCCTTTGGTTATATACCCAGTAATGGGATCACTGAGTCTAATGGTATTTCTAGTTTTAGATCCTTGAGGAATCGCCACACTGTCTTCCACAATGATAGAACTAATTTACACTCCCACCAACAGTGTAAAAGTGTTCCTATTTCCCTACAACCTCTCCAGCACTTGTTGTTTCCTGACTTTTTAATGATTGCCATTCTAGCTGGTGTGAGATGGTTATCTCATTGTGGTTTTGATTTGCATTCCTCTGATGGCCAGTGATGATGAGCATTTTTTCATATGTTTGTTGGCCACATAAATGTCTTCTTTTGAGAAGCGACTGTTCATATCCTGTGCCCACTTTTTGATGAAGTTGTTTGTAAATTTGTTCAAGTTCTTTGTAGATTCTGGATATTAGCCCTTTGTCTGATGGATAGATTGCAAACATTTTCTCCCATTCTGTAGGTTGCCTGTTCACTCTGATGGCAGTTTCTTTTGCTGAGCTAGCACAATATTTTCAAGGTTCATACATGTTCTAGCACAAATAAGAAATTCATTCCTTTATATAGCTGAATAATATTTCATTGTATGGGTGTAACATTTTGTTTAATCATTCCTCAGTTGGTGGACATTTTAGTTGTTTCTACCTTTTAGGCTACTATGGATAATGCTGCTATAAACATTCATTTATAAGTTTTTGTGTGGGGATATGTTTTCATTTCTTTTGAGTATATTCCTTAAAGTAGAATTAGTGAATCAAAAGATAACTCTATATTTAAATTTTTGAAGAACTTCTGGACTGTTTTCCAAAGTGACTGCACCAGTTTCCATTTCCACCAGCAGCATATGATGGTTTCAATTTCTCCACATCCTCTCCAGCACTTTTTTTTTGGTCTGGCTTTTCAGTTATAGACACCTAGTGGGTGTAAGAAGTGTCTCATTGGGATTTTGATTTGTATTGTCTTGATGGCTAATAATGTCAAGCATGTATTCATGTGTTGATTGGATATTTGTATATCTTCTTTGAAGAAGTGTCTATTCAGATCCTTTGTCCATTTTTTATTTGGGTTATTTATCGTTTTTTATTATTGAGTTGTAAATGTTATTTATATGGTCTAGATACAAGTCTCTTTCAGATATATGATGGACACTTTCTTCCATTCTGTGGGTTGTGTTTCCACTTTCTTGATAGTATACTTCGAAGCACAAGTGTTTTTAATTTTTATGAAGTTCGATTTACATATTTTTGTTTTGTTGTCTCTGCTTTTGATAGCATATCTAAGAATCCATTGCCAAATCCAAGGTTATCAAGATTTATCCCTATGTTTTTTTCTAAGAGTGTTATGGTTATAGCACTTATGTTTACATAATTGATCCATTTTGACTTGTTTTGTATATGGTGTGATGTAGGAGGTTCAACTTCATTCTTTATGCATTTGGCTATTGAGTTGTTCCAGCACCATTTGTTGAAGAGACTATTCTTTCCTTATTGAATGATCTGATACCCTTGTCAAAAAATCAATTGACCATGGATATATGTTTTTTCCCCTGAACTGTCAATTCTATTTCATGGATCTATATATGTCTACCCTTATGCCACTACCACACTGTCTTGATTAGTATTGCTTTGTAGTAAGCTTGGAACTGAAAAGTGTGAGTCTTCAAACGTTGTTCTTTTTTAAAGATTGTTCATGTTATTGTGGGTCCTCTGAATTTCTATATGAATTTTAGTATCAGCTTGTCAATTTCTGCAAAAAAAGCCAGATGAGATTCTGATAGGGATTGCATTGAATCTATAGATCAATTTAGGGAATATTGAGATCTCTATTATACTAAGTCTTCTGCTCATATAAATATGATATCTTTCCATTTATTTGGATCTTCTTTAACTTCTTTCAACATTATTTTTTAGTTTTCAGTGTATGTTTTGCACCTATCTTGTTAAATTTATTCCTAAGTGATTTTTATGCAATTGTAAATGGAATTGTTTTCTTACTATCATTTTGGATTGTTCACTGCAAGTATATGCAAATACAATTAATTTTTGTATGTTGATCTTGTATCCTGCAACCTTTCTGAACTCATTTCCTAATTCTAATAGATGTTTAGTGGTTCATTACATTTTAAATTGAAAAATAACAAATACTTACTTTAAAAGCCAATCTACATCAATCTATATCTATATGCAAAATTTTTCCAATGCTTTTCTTGAAGTAATGTTTTCTGTCACACCTTTCTCTATGCTCATTCAAATACATGCGTGCGCACACAGACACACATACCCCCCCACACACACACACCTCTCTCTCTAAGATAATGCATATACATAGAGCACATTCTTTTTTTTTTTTTCTTTTTTTTTTGAGACGGAGTCTTGCTCTGCCTCCCAGGCTGGAGTGCAGCGGTGCAATCTTGGCTCACTGCAAGCTCTGCCTCCCAGGTTCACGCCATTCTTCTGCCTCAGCCTCCCGAGTAGCTGGGACTACAGGCGCCTGCCACAATGCCCGTTTTTTTTTGTATTTTTAGTAGAGACGGGGTTTCACCGTGTTAGCCAGGGTGGTCTCGATCTCCTGACCTAGTGATCTGCCCGCCTCTGCCTCCCAAAATGCTGGGATTACAGGTGTGAGCCACTGCGCCCGGCCGAGCACATTCTTTTTCGATGGTGGTATAATATTCCATGATGTTGATGCACCATTTTGTTGAATTCTTTTCTTGTTAATGGAAATTGATATTGTTTCTTTTAATTATTTGGTTTACCATTAAGTTAATAATGCAAAACAACAATTTGTGTATGTTCTTACTATAAAGGCCTGAGATTTGATTTTACCCTAATTCTAAGCTAACCAGTTCGACTGCCATGGTTTCATAGATGCTATAGAAGGCAAAATACTTCTGGGTTAAAGACAAAAGGTATTATTACACACAGCACTGCAAGCAGTATGAGCACAAGCATATTCACATCAGTTCCCGTTGTTCCTCAGTCCCACAGGGGAGATGATATGGCCCTGACTGATGCTTTATAGGCAATGTGTTTGCGGTACACCTGAGGAGCACTAAGCTTAGAAAATCGACCACTTTTGTAGCAGACAGTAAGTAAGCCTGCTTTTGTACTCATTCCTTAAGGTTGCTCACTGCAAACATAACCTGAGGAATGGACCAAGTAAAGAGCAATCAGGCTTTTATGTTCTTAGCATACTCAGCAATATATGTAGGATTCCGAGAAAACCATGGATGACTGTTTCTCCCACAACATACGTACTGGCCATTTTTATTCCTTAGGCTAGATTTCCCAATGTGGGACTCCTTGGTTAAATTATGTGTGTGCGTGTATATGTTTATATATATATATATATATATACACACACACACACACACATGTGTATGCATATGTATATATACAAATATGTATATATACACACATACAAATATACTGGTTAAACTATATACATGTGTGTGTATGGTGTATATATACATATAATTGGTCTATTTTTAATTGGAATGCTTCTCTTTTTATCATCAGTTTGGAGGATATAAACTTTTTGTTGTAATTTTTCAAATATATTTCCCAGTTTATCATTGCCTTTTGACTTTAGTTAAATTATATATGTATATGTGTATATATATAATCTAACCATTATATTTATAAATGTACATTATATTTACACGTATATATGCACATACACATATGTGTATATGTAGGTATACATATGTGTGTATGTATGTATACATATGTGTATATAGACATGTGTGTATGTGTACATATATGTGTATATATGTAACCACTGTTTAAGCCACTATTTTAATATAAATATATTTATATTTACATATATAATTTAACTTACTGTATTTTATTTAACTGGATATTGGCAGATTGGTTTTTAGAAGGTTGCAAAAATTTACACTCTCACCAATAACATTGGTATGTACCCATTCTTTAAAATATTCTCACCAATGTTGAATCCTGTAACTTTTCTCTGAGTACTAGTGAGGTTGACCACATTTTCAAATTTAGTGGACACTATTCTCTCAAATACCTCTTCAAATCTGTATCAGTTAGAAATGTTTTTGGCTGTAAGTATCAGACTATCTGGTTAAGAGTGATTTAAGCAATAACAACAATTAATACCACATTACAAGATGTCTATAAGTAAGCAGGAAGTTGATCATGCAGTTGCTCAAAAATGGCATCAAAATCCCAGGATTTCTTTCTTTCAGATATACCATTCTTTGCAGGTTCGAAATTGATGTTTGCAAGCTATGTGCCATAGCTCCAGGTATCATGTCCACATTAAAGGCAGATAAAAGAGAAGATGAGCAGCAAGAGCTGTATCTGTTTCTTTTATAAAAACAAAACAAAAGCTGTTTCAGAAGCCACTCCCTTTTCCACAGCAAACTTCTAGTTAAGTTTCAGTGACCAGATCTGGGATTTATGGCCATTCATAGAGGCTGGGAAAGCAAGCATTAACTTTTCTAGCTTCCATAGTATTTGTGGGTAAGAGGTAAGGGAGACCAAAGCTGGAAATGGTTGCTCTGTTAGCTGACTATGACGGTTAATTTTATGTGTCAACTTGGCTGGGCCACAATGCCCAGATATTTGGTCAAATATTATTCCGGATGTCCTTTGGTGCTTTTTGATAGGATTAACACTTAAATTGGACAATTCAGAGTAAAGTAGATTGTTCTCCATAATGTAAGTGGGCTAAGTTCAAATAGTTTCAAGGTCTGAAAAAAGACTGACCTCTTCTGAGCAAGAGTGAATTTGTGGCAGAGTGCCTTAGGCCTGGAACTGCAGTATCAACTCTTCTCTGGGTTGCAGCCTGCTGGCCCACCCTGCAGATTTTGGCCTTGCCAGCCTCCTTAATTGTGGGAGCCAGTTCCTTAAAAACAATCTCTTTTTCTCTATATACACATTTCCTATTAGTTCTGTTCTCTGGAGAACCCTGACTAATACACCAACTAATAGTATTTGCCAGAATACTTTTGGCTCCTTTTAAATTGTTTCTTTTTTTTTCTCATCAATTTGTAGGATATTAACTTCTTGTCATATTCTTTTTCAAATATCTTTTCCAGTTTGTTATTGCCTATTGCCTTTTGACTTTAGTTTTTCTTTTTTTTTAAAGCTATGAGCTATTTCAAACAGAAAAAATATACAGAGAAAAATATAATGAACACTCATGCATTTTTTTTTTTTTTGAGACAGTCTTGCTCTGTCACCTAGGCTGGAGTGCAGTGGCATGATCTCGGCTCACTGCAACCTCCGCCTCCTGGGTTCAAGCGATTCTCCTGCCTCAGCCTCCCGAATAGCTGGGACTACAGGCACGCCTGGCTAATTTTTTGTGTTTTTAGTAGAGATGGAGTTTTGCCATATTGCTCAGGCTGGTCTCGAACTCCTGACCTCAAGTGATCTGCCTGCCTACCTTGGCCTCCCAAAGTGCTGGGATTACAGGCGTGAGCCACCACGCCAGGCCCTCATGTACTCTTTATCCAGTTTTATTAAATACTAACAATATGGCATTCTGCTTCAGATCTTTTTAAACTAATAAAACAATACTAATAGAATTGAAAGTCCTATATTCTCTACTCTAAGCCCAGCATGCTCCCTCTGTAAAGCTACCTCTGTCCTAATTTTTGTGTTTATCATTACCATGTACATTTTTATACTTGTTTTATGTGCTGTTATTCTTGGATAAATGATATGTGCATATACATTTCTGTCTTCTTAACAAATATGGAGTTTTTGATGTTATGTGTAGGATTTTATATATGTCTATTTGATCAAACAACTCACTGTTCAAAGCATATATTTCTTTATTAATTTTTTGTTTGCTTAATCTATCAATCACTGAGAGAGATTTGTTAACGTTCCTGTTGTTAAAATTTAAAAGGGAATCTATTTCCCTTTTAAACGCTGTCACTTTCTGTTTGCATATTTTGAAACTTTGCTAACCCCGTTCATGGCAAGTTTAGAATTGTTACATCTTCCTGGAAAATTGGAACTTTTATCATTGTGCAAGTATCTCCTTTTCCTGAGCCCTTACCCATTTTTTTCCTTAAAGCGTCTTTTGTTTGCTGTTTATATAGTAATCATGACCCTTTTTTGGTTAGCATTTGTCAAAAAAAATTTTTTTTTACCCTTTTATTTTGAACCTTTCTACTTTCTAAAGTTTTAGGTATGTCTCTCAAAAATAGCACTTAGCTGAATTTCTTTTTTTCTCTCGTCATCTAAACACTTCTGTTTTATAATTTAGTTTAGTCCATTTAAAAATACGTGATTACATATGCATTTGTAATGTATTGTTAATGATTTGTTTTGTGTTTTCTACTTACCATGGCTTTTTTCTTTACCTCTTTTTCTTGAACTCCTGGACTCCCACCTCTGTCTCCCAAAGTGATGGGATTACAGACCTGAGCCACCACTCCGGCCTCTTTACCTTTTTTCTTTTTCTCCTTTCCTGCTTTCTAGATTTGCCATTCTCATCTTTTCTCCATCTTCTAGTTTGAAGTCTGACCTCTCCAGAATGATTTTTCATTTGATTGTCAGTAGCCCCAGAGTTATCACCAGTCTGTGATCATTCTGCATGTGGTGAGTTTTGGGGAATGGTTTCTGGATCAAATGGGTAATGTAAATTCAAACCATAAACCTGTTTTTTGAAGATAAGCTTATGTTAATAAATTCTTAGAGGAGACTCCCTACCCACCCCCCAAACCCTGAAAAGAAAGCAACATGATATAGACAATTTCTTGTGCCAGTTGTTTGTGTGCTTCTACTTCTTCCTTTTATTGCGGTTGCAGCTGTTCAAGACTCAGTTTTGTGAGGAATTTCTCAGTTTCAGCTCCACACTTAATGCATATTCTAGGCCATATCTTGCCTCTGCTTGGACTTTAGAACTCAAACTTCAAACTTGTTCTGACCAGCAACATTCCTCAATGTGCCTGCAGTTTCAGCTCTGGGTTTTATTTCTCTGGCTTTCAATTTTCTCTTCATTCTTTGCCACTGGTAATCTCCTTTACTTTCATTGGAGCACAGCTAGGCACTTAAAAAGATGTTTGCTACATTTTACCCAACATTACTAGCTGTTTTGTAGTTGGGGGATTTTCAGGTTCTCTAGTCTGCCGTATTTGTAGAAACGGCCAAGTTGAACTTCAAAATTTTTAATACTTTTTTTCTAACAAGTCATTTAGGTTTTCACTTGATCAGGATGACAATAAGGACCTTGAGATTCACTAACCCTATTTTGTTATCAAGCTTTTCTCTAAAACTCAAAAATAGTTAATATTTTATAATAAAATTTTAATTCATTTTACTGATTTATTTGTTTGGCATTGTGTTTTTCTATCAGATGACTTCCTTTTGGATTCTATTTTCTTTCCCTCCTTCTTTCTTTCTTCTTTCCTTCCTTTTTTCCTCCCTCCCTCCCTTCTTTCCTCCCTTCACTCCTTCCTTCCCTTTTTTTCCTGTCACTCTTGATGATGGTTTAACTGGAAATAACACCTTTTGTTCTTAAGACAAAGAAAATAAATATTACTTTAATGTTTCCTGGTCTTTATTATTGCTAAGGGAATGGCTATTTGGTCTAATTTTTGTTCCTCTCAAGATAATTTCTCTTTTTTTACTGGCAACTTTCATGATTTTATCTTTAGATTTGATGTTATGCTTTTTTTTGTATAGTGATGTGTCTGGGTACAGATTTATTTATTTATTTTTTACTCATTACTCAGAATATAATTTTGATCTAAAGATTAGTGTCTTTAGATTTTGGAAAAACCTAGCCATAAACTCTACAGACATGAATTCTGCACCATTCCCTCCTTTTTCTGTCTTCTGGCACTGCTGTTAAAGGGATGTTGCGGTTTCCCAATCTATTCTCCATATCTTGATCATATTTTTCTGTTCTTTGAGTCTTAGTGTCTCATTCTGGGTGAATTTTTTGCTATTATCACTTTTCAATTCATTGATTATTCAACTGTGTCTAGTTTGTTCTATTTTTTGTTAAAATTAGATATTTCATTTCTAGAATTTCTGGTTGGTTGTTATACAAATTTGCTTGTTCATGATTTAGTTCTGCTTATTTTCATTCCATAATTTACTTTTCTTTGATTGAGGGAATTTCTTCTTCCTCTTTTTTAGTATTCTAAACATACTCAAAATCTTTGTCAGACTACTTTCTAAAATTACTTGGCTAAAATAAAGAATCCTTTAGATAGACAATAAATATGCTGCACTGGCCTCTCACCTCGCTAAACTTGTAGTTTCTCTTGAGCTATATATGCAGGCAATTTATTTTTGCCAGTTTCCTTCCTAGAGCAGGATAAATCCACCCCAGATCCTAGCTTTATGCAATAATCTTTGCTCATTTCCCATCTTATTTCTACAGCACTTTTAGTCACTGTTACCCTACTAGAGATAAAATCCTGGCCATCCATACTTTGCTTCTAAGAATTGGAACCAGCAAGCTAGTGGCTCCAGGATTGCCCATCACTTTGCATTTTTTGTTTGATTTCTGGTCCACAGAGCTGTTTTTCTTGCTTTTGGCCTGAGTTGCATCTCTTATTTTTATCTTTATGTATTTTGTCTGTAATTGCAAAGTGGAGCGGCAGAGATACATCAAATTGTGACCTTTCTATGCCTGCCATTTCACTGGAAGTTTTTTTTGTTAATATTTGTAATTATACTTTCTGCTTATAAAGCCAATTACAGAAGTCCTGGCCAGAGCAATCAAGCAAGAGAATAAAATAAAAAGCTTCCAGATATAAAAAGAGAAATGTCAAACTATCTCTGTTTGCTGATGATATGATTCTATACCTAGAAAACCCCAAAGACTCCAACAAAAGGCTGCTGGAGCTGATAAATGATTGCAGTAAAGTTTTAGGATACAAAATCAATGTAAAAAATTCAGTAGCATTTCTACACATCAATAATATTCAAGCTGAGAGCCAGATCAAGGACACAATCCCATTTACAACAGCCACACACATAAAAAATACCTGCGAATACATGTAACCAAGGAGGCAAAAAATCCCTACAAGGAAACCTACAAAACACTACTGAAAGAAATCACAGATGACACAAACAAGTGGAAAAACATTCCATGCTCATGGATTGGAGGAATTAATATCGTTAAAATTGCCGTACTGCCTGAAGCAATCTCCAGATTCAACGCTATTCCTATCAAACCACAAATGTAATTTTTCACAGAATTAGAAAAAGTTATTCTAAAATTAATGTAGAATCCAAAAAGCAATCCTAAGCAAAACGAATAAAGCCAGAGGCATCATATTACCCAACTTGAAAATATGCTATAAGGCTACAGTAACCTAAACAGCATGGTACAAAAGTAGACACATAGACCAATGGAACAGAATAGAGAACACAGAAATAAAGTTGGGTAATGTGATGTAAGCCATCTGATCTTTCACAAAGTCAACACAAATAAGCAATGGGGAAAGAACTCCCTGTTCAATAAATGGTGCTGGGACAGCTGGCTAGCCATATACAGAAGACTGAAAATGGAACCCTTCCTTACAACATTTACAAAAATTAACTCAAGATTAAAGATTTAAAAGTAAGACCTAAAACTATAAGAATTCTAGAAGAAAACCTAGAAAACACCATTCTGGACATCAGTCATGGGGAAGAATTTATCACTAAGTTCTCAAAAGCAACTGTAATGAAACCAAAAATTGACAAGTGGAATCTAGTTAAACTAAAGAGGTTCTGTGTAGCAAAAGAAACTATCAACAGAGTAAACAGCCCACAGAATGGGAGAAAATATTTGCAAGCTAGATATCTGACAAAGGTCTAATATCCAACATCTATAAGGAACTTAAACAATTCAACAAGCAAGACACAAACAAGCCAGTTAAAAAGTGGGCAAAGAATATGAACAGACACTTCTCAAAAGAAGACATACAAGCAGCCAACAAACATATAAAAAAATGCTCCATAGCACTAATCATCAGAGGAATGCAAATAAAAACCACAATGAGATATCATCTCATACCAGTCTGAATGGTTATTATTAAAATGTCAAAAAAATTAATAGATGCTGGTGAGGCTGTAGAGAAAAGGGAACACTTATATGCTGTTGGTGGGAGTGCAAATTAGTTCAGCCATTGTGGAAAGCAGTTTGGAGATTTCTCAAAGAACTAAGAGTTGAACTACCATCCGACCTAGCAATCCCATTACTGGGTATATATTCAAAAGAAAATAAAGCGTTTGGGTGCGGTGGCTCACGCCTGTAATCCCAACACTTTGGGAGGCCGAGATGGGCAGATCATGAGGTCAGGAGATCGAGACCATCCTGGCTAACACAGTGAAACCCCGTCTCTACTAAAAAAAAAAATACAAAAATTTAGCCGGGCATGGTTGCACACGCCTGTAGTCCCAGCTACTCGGGAGGCTGAGGTGGGAGAATCGCTTGAACCTGGGAGGTAGAGGTTGCAGTAAGCCGAGATTGCGCCACTGCACTCCAATCTGGGCAACAGAGAGAGACTCCATCTGAAAAAATAAAGTATTCTACCGAAAACACTACATGCACGCATAGCACTATTCAGAATAGCAAAGGCATGACATCAATTTAGGTGTCCATTAATGGTGGATTGGAAAAAGAAAAGGTGGTACATATACAACATGGAATCGTATGCAGCCATAAAAAAGAATGAAATTATGTCCTTTGAAGCAACATGGATACAGCTGGAGGCTATTATCCTAAGAAAATTAATGCAGAAACAGAAAGCCAAATACTGAATGTTCTCACTTATAACTGGGAACTAAACATTAGGTACTCGTGGACATAAAGATGACAACAATAGACAGTGGGGACTACTAGAGGGGGAACGGAGGGAGGTGAGTAGTGGTTGAAAAACTAACTTTTGTGTACTATGCTCGTTTTCTGGGTGACAGGCTCAACTGTACCCCAAACCTCAGCATCATGTGATATACCCACGTAACAAACCTGCCTATGTACCCTGATCTAAAACAAAAGTTGAAATTATTAAAGAATAAATACTTACAATAATTTAAGGTGTAAAAGAAAGCATCTTGGACTTCAGTTGACCATTGTAAAATTGTTTACCCTTGAAGTATCTTAAAACAAGGTTTTGATTTGGAGAAATTTTTTGACATATGTCATGGTTTCCAACAATAGACATTAAAATTCCATATTCAATAATTATTTGGAATCTTTAAATAAAATATACTCTATTTTAAAAACTTTTTGTTATGGAAATTTCAGAAGGAGAGAAAAAGTAAGGATATTAGTCTAATAAATCCTCATGTATCCATCACCCAGCTTCTACAATTATCACCACGCATGGATACATATGTAACAAACCTGCACATTGTGCACATGTACCCTAAAACCTAAAGTATAATAATAAAAAAAATGAATGTCCATTTGGCTGGCAAAAAAAACAAAAAAACAAACAAAAAAACAAAAAAACAAACAAAAAAATTATCACCACGTTGCCATGCTTGGTTCATCTATCCCGTCTCCACCAACAGTTCATTCTGTTTATTTATGTTGAAACATATCAAAACAAATCTCAACTATGGTATCATTTTAACCACATTGACTTCATTATATATCTCTAACAAGGCTTTAAAAATTGTAACCACAATATTATTTGCCAACAAAAGTAACAACTCATTAGTATCATCAAATGGGTTCATGTTCAATTTTCCTCAATCATCTCAGACATGCCTTTTTACAGTTAGTTTGTTTGAATCAAAATCCAATCAAGGTCACACATTGAAATTGTTGGTATGTCTTTTAAATCTACTTCAATCAATAACAGTTTCCCCTTATCCTTTTCCCCCCATGTCATGTATTTTTTGAATAGTCTGGGTTAATTGCAGGTCATAGTAATTTAATTCGGAAAATTAGTTAAAAATGTGTAGATAAGTTGTTGAAAGAGCTTGGAAGAAATGCTGAAAAATTTTTTTAAAGTACCATTTAATATTAAGGTAGAACATTAATAGAGAATGTCTTCTGTATTAGTCCTTTTTTGCTGTATATTAAATTATTCTAAAACTTAGGTAAGAACAATAAACATTTACTATCTCATACAGTTCCTGAGAGTCAGGAATTTTGAAGCAGCTCAGCTGAGTGGGTGCTCAGGGTCTCCCATGAAGTTGCAGTCAGGTTGTTGGCCTGGGTCGCAATTTCTGAAAACTTGACTGGGCTGTCGGATTCTCTTCTAAGATGACTTACTCACACAGCTGTTGGCAGGAGCCTTCCATTCAAGAAAACCTGGATCTCTCCATAGGGCTGCTTAAAGCATCACTTCCATAGAGTGAGAGTGCTCTGAGGAGGAAGGAATGAAGACAAAAGTCATAGTCTTGTTACCTGAGCTTGAATGATACATACGCTCACTTCTGCTACATACTATTGGTCATACAGACCATCCCTAGTATAACCTGGGAGGGGAGTGTGAATACTAGAAAGTGAGAATTATTGGGGACCCTCTTGGAGGCTGGCTATCTAAATGGGCAGTAAACCAGAAATAAATTGATTTATCATTCTACCTATTTCCAATCTTGCAAGTAACATAATTTTTCCTGGTGGCAGGCACCAGAATAGGGCACTGATATGACAGTATTAATAGGGACCTTTATTTTCAAATTCAACTCACATTTTATATATGGTGGGAACTACTTCTTGCCATATGAACATTTCTGATACTATACTAGTAAATGGATGCATCTGTCTTCAATATAGAGGACAATTAGCCTCTAGAAACCCAGGAATGATAATGTTACACACAGGGGTCACACCGTTAGGATCCACAGCATTTCAGGGATGATCTCAGTAACAAAAGTGAATGGACTCCTCAGAACACACAATGATGAGTTATTTGCTGTAGTTTTTTAGGCTATTAAGCTTCTCATTAGCACAAGATAGTTAATATTCCAGGAATGTATTATTAATGTTACTTTGTCATTATGGAAACAGGAAAAAGAGTACTTGTAGTAATACCATGGATTTCAAAAATGTCATCAGAACAAGAATTATGCATGCATGAATGAGATGTTCATGATTTTATTGCTTCTTATTTTAACTATATTAACTTAGTCATATATATCTAAGGCATAGCCAAAGGTGGGATACTGTAGATATGATAAAGGCATAATGAACATATTATATCAATAAGCATTTATCAGCTCTTTTAAAAATAATTCAAATAATAAGATATTAGAAAGGATGAGACCTTAAAATGCTTATCATTTTATCCCCTCATTTCAAGGATCTGACAGGTAAAGCAATTTACCCTAACTCAAAAGGTAAATTTGTATCTGTATTCTAACTAGAAAATGGAACCAGAATGCCTGACTCTTATTCCAGGGATCTTTCTACCACATTATACCACTCTCTAATCATTAAAAATAAGACATCCTCAGTATCATCTATAAGGTTTTTATTAAATTCAGTGGAGTTTATGAGGCAAAATACCATAACAGCAACAGAAAACCAAAACCAAAATTAATATAAATTCAAATTTTTTATTATTTTAAAATATTTAATTGACAAATGAAAATTGTATATAGTCAAGGTATACAATGTGATGACCTGATATGGTATACATTGTATAATGATGATCACAAATTAACACATCCATCACTATCTATGCTATACATTAGACTCCCAGAAATTGTTCATCTTATACATTTTTGGTTTGTACTTTTTGGTCAATATCTTTTTATTTCCACCAGCCCCTAGGCCCTGACAACTACTACTCTACTCTCTGTTTCTGTGAGTTTGACTTTTTTGATTCCTTATATAAGTGGATCATACAGTATCTGCCTTTCTGTGTCTAGCTTATTTTACTTAGCACAGTGTCCTCCAGGTTCACCCATGTTGTTGCAAATGGCAAGATGTCTTTCTTTTTTATGGCTGGATAGTATTCCATTGTATATATATTCTGTATTTTCTTTATCCATTAAACTGTTGACTGGCCCTAGGTTGTTTACATATCTTCAATGCTTCAATGAACATGGGGGTGCAGATATTTCTTTAACATACTGATTTCATATACTTTGGATATATACCCAGAAGTGGGACTGCTGGATGGTATTAGTTCTATCTTTAATTTTTTTTTTTTTTTTTGAGACAGAGTCTTGCTCTGTCACCCAGGCTGGAGTGCAGTGGCATGATCTCAGCTCACTGCAAGCTCCACCTCCTGGGTTCACGCCATCCTCCTGCCTCAGCCTCCTGAGTAGCTGGGACTACAGGTGCATGCTGCCACGCCTGGCTAATTTTTTTTTGTATTTTTAGTAGAGACGGGGTTTCATCCTGTTAGCCAGGATGGTCTTGATCTCCTGACCTTGTGATCTGCCCGCCTCGGCCTCCCAAAGTGCCGGGATTACAGGCGTGAGCCACCGCACCCAGCCTATCTTTAATTTTTTTTAGGAACTTCCATACTGTTTTCTATAATGGCTATACCAATTATAGCCTATCCAACAGTGTACAAGGGTCCCCTTTTCTCCATACTCTTGCCAACACTTGACATGTCTTGTCTTTTTTATGATAACCCTCCTAACAGGTATGAGGTGATGTCTGCTTGTGGTTTTTTCATTTCTTTGATCATTAGTGATGTTGATGACCTTTTCATATATCTGTTGGCCATTTGTGTATCTTCTTTGGCAAATGTCTATTCGGGTCCTTTGCCCATTTTTAAATTGGGTTATTTAGTTTTTTGCTATTGAGTTGTATAAATTCATTATATATTTGTGATACTAACTCCTTATAAGATACTTGGTTTGCAAATATTTTTTCCCATTCCGTAAGTTGCCTTTTTCTTTTGTTGATTGTTTCCTTTGATGTACAGAAGCTTTTTAGTTTGATGTAGTCCCTTTTATTTATTTTTGCTTTTATTGTTTGTGCTTTCAGTATCATATCCAAAAAATAATTTCCAAGGTCAATGTCAAGGAGCTTTTCCTCCACGCTTTCTTGTAAGAGTTATATGGTTTCAAATCTTACATCTTTAATTCAGTTCAAGTTACTTTTTGTGTATGGTGTAAGACAAAGGTGCAGTTTCTTTCCTTTGTATGTGGATATTCAGTTTTCCCAACAAAACTTATTGGGAAAGAGCCTTTTCTTTCCCCATTGTGTATTCTTGTCACCCTTGTAAAAGATTAGTTGACCATACATACATGAGTTTATTTCTGGATTCCCTAATCTATTTCACAGGTCTATGTGTCTGTTTTTATGCCAGTACCATACTGTTTTGATTACTATAGATTTATAATGTAGTTTGAAATTCAGCAGTGTGATGTGTCCAGTTTTGTTTTTTTCTCAAGATTGCTTTGACTATTGAGGGTTGAAGCAGTGAAGGAAATCAAGAAATGCATTACATAAGGTATAAAGAGCCTATTTTTCTCTTGTTATACACTAACATACAGAATAAATCTGTTGATAGAAAAACACACAAATACTGACAAACCAAAAAACTGTTGTAGATTTTTATTTAAGGACCTTGAAAGTTTCATTTTAATAGTTAGAAACCATAGAGCAAAATATAGAATTTCTGTAGAGTTTCTACTTATTCATTTTGTACTCTCCTTGTTTATAAAGAATGTGAAGCAGCCTTTTGAGGAGTACATACAATAAAATAAGGAGAAAGTATAAATAGGAATTATCAGGGCAAGCCAAAACAAAATTACAAGCAGAAAGTCAAGATCAGGAAAAATCAGGGCACAAGAGTCTGCAAAACTCCTGAAATTTAGCTTCAAATTTAGCTCTGAGATTCCTAGAAATAAAAAGAAAAAAAGAAACGCAGTTATTTTCACTACCTTTGTGGAAGGTTTCCAAGTACCAGTTGGATTCTAAAAAGAAATTTTGCGGGAGGCTGAGGCAGGAGAATGGCTTGAACCTGGGAGGCGGAGCTTGCAGTGAGCCGAGGTCGCGCCACTGCACTCCAGCCTGGGTGACAGAGTGAGACTCCATCTCAAAAAAAAAAAAAAAAAAAAAAAAAAAGAAAAAGCAATTCTGCACATTGGGCTATCAGGAATACTGAATGATATAGTGGATAACAATTTCAATCTATAGCAAAATCTGTAGTGAAATTCTTATTAGTGTTTTTTGCGTTGTCCTTTGAAAATTACACTGATGTTAACACATATTTGAGTTGCTGAAGGTTATTTCTGAAAGTCTAGGGTGGTTTAGGTCCTAGACACCTGATCCAGATTGCCTACTTAATTGAAAAATAAAACTTAAAATATCTAGAAAAATGAGGGAATTGAATATCATTTGAATACTTTTGTAAGTATATCATAAAATATGGTTATCAGTGCTTTGATCAGAAAACCATACAATTAATTTGTATGAATAATTGTTATTGATGTGTTTATGAAATGTAACAATAATTCCAAAAGAATTACTCAAATATAAATTATATAATAAAAAGATTTAATAACCTCAATGTAAAAAATCAGGTTATTTCAATAAAACGTGAAATTGGTGAGGATTAGTGATGATGAATAAATGCATATTAAATCTGTCATTCTATATAGATGAGATCAATTGACACTTTTTTTATATAGGTGGAGATACAGAGATCAAATTTTTTAATGTAAACATAGACGTTAGTACAATAAATCCAGTGTTGTACTGGAGCCAAATCATACTAGCTCCTGAGAGCTAATTGTTGGCATCGTTAATGTTATATTGGTAACTTGAAATAGGCAATGTTGGAAGTATTTACACTACCAAAACCAGCAATTGGTAAACACAAAAGCACTACAAATCACAACTTTTTGCGGGAGGACCAGTTTACTAGAACACCACATAATAAAATTATCATATACAACTTCCATATCACCAGATTACAAAGAGAAAGACAGAAAAGTGAGCAAAGCACAAGGAAAACTAGAACAATGAGCAAACGAAATTTAAAAGCAATGATCAGCTGGGTGGAAAGGCTTACGCCGGTAATCCCAGCACTTTGGGAGGCTGAGATGTGCGGATCATTTGAGGTCAGGAGTTCGAGACCAGCCTGGCCAACATGGTGAAACCCTGTCTCCACTAAAAATACAAAAATTAGCTGGGAGTGGTGGTGCACCCCCGTAGTCCCAGCTACTTGGGTGGCTGAGGCAGGAGAATCCCTTGAACCCGAGAGGCAGAGGTTGCAGTGAGCTGAGATAGCGCCACTGCACTCCAGCCTGGATGACAGAGCAAGACTCCGTCTCAAAAAAAAAAAAAAAAAGTAACGATTTATTAAATCTGGACATATTAAATGTGGCAAGTGTCAAATAGCATATGAAAACTATGACCAAATATATCACTCATCATGATAAATATGAAAGGATTAAGCTCTCCTAATACAAGACCGATATTCTACAACTAGGTTAGAGAAAAATTGTAAACAAAGAACAAAGCTTTATTAGGCAAATGAAAGTGAGAGGAAAGAAAGGTTCACAACTTCAACACCAGGCAAAGTAGAATAAAAAGTAAAAAGCATAAAACTACATTGAAAAGACTGATTTTTATTGACAAAACAATGGTTAAGTATCAGATAACATTGAAATATATAATGCAAAAGTTATCAGAATGTAAGGAAAAGTTAGCAAAATCACAACCATCGGGGAAATGTTGACACAACTTTTCTAATCTTTGACAAATTGAGTAGAAAAAGAAGAAAGGAAGAGACTAAATACTATCAATTTCACACACACATTTGTGTTATAGAAAATACACGTTTTTTTCAAATGTCTATGAAACACCAAAATTGATCATATTTCATATTTTAATCCACAAAAAGAATCTTACTACTTTCTCCAAATAAGAAATTGTGTAAACTGTGTTCTTTCTCAAGGTTGCATAAAACCACATATTAATAGCAGAGTTATAAATAGAAAAAATTGAACCATTAAGAATAAAAAAAAACACTCTTCTAAAATGGATATTGGAGCTAATAGAAATCAAGCTTAGCTTAAATCACTATTTAGAAAATAACACCAGGGAAAACAATGCTATCAAACTTATGAGGCGAAACTGCATTCAGAGGAAACTTACTTGTTTTCAGTGTATTTATTAATAAAGCAACTATTTGACATGAATTGTAAATATTGGTGCAAAAATTCTAAGTAATGAAGTAGCAACCTGAATCCAGTAATATATTCAAAGAGTAATAGTTGATGATTAAGTAAATGTTATGATTTATAGTTGTAAATGTTATGAATAATAGTTGATGTTTGAGTAAATGTTGTACCATTAATGCGTGGATGGCTCAATATTAGAAAACCAATAATAATTCATAATAACAGGCCAAAGGAGAACAATATTTCAACAGAGGCTTAAATATTTTTTCTGGAGGGAAAATTCCAACAGATATTCCTAAAGAAAACCCCTGGTAAAATAGAAGTAGAAAGATAGTTTCTTCACATTATAAAAAATTATCTCAGTCAACATTAGCATTACACTTAAGAAATACCAGAAGCATTCCTATTAAAATTCAGAACAAATAGGACTGTCTACTATTATCTCTATTATTCATTGTCATTATGGACATGTTTGTCAAAGCATGCATAAAATATAAATGTATAAATCAAGCATAAATGAAAAGTAGGAAATTTTCATTATTTGTAGGTGATTTAATTCTTGATCTGCAAACCTCTGAAGAATGAAGTACAAAACTATAATATTAATATACTAAAATCAATATACTTACTATATTCCAGCAATAATCCATTTGTTAATGAAATGAAAAACATCTTCACGATACTGACACAAAAATGCCAAATAGTAAAATTTAAAAAAACATGTGCAAGACCAAATTAAGATAACTACAAAACTCTACTAATGACATAAAAGAATACTAATTAATGGAGAAACATAGGAAGTATATCTACACATGCAACAAACTTTCATGCAAACTCATATCACACTATGTGTGTATGCATGCATGCATGTATATATGTATTTAGTATTTGCGTATATGGAGAGCGAGATGTAAAATGGCCAGAGCGTCCTATAGTTCATCTGAAAAAATAAACATGAGAAGATATCCAATTAAATTCTAATAAAGAAGTGCAAAGGGATGGAGAGAGATGACTTGTCTACCAGATACAAAAACATGTTATAGAGCTACAAGAACTGAAATTGGGAGATGCTGGTGCCAAAATAGAATGATGAATGGAACCAATACATAGGGTATTTCAAATCAGTGAAGACAGCATGATTATTCAATAAACAATTCTGAACAACTGGACAACCGGTTGCACAGGAATAAATTCAAGATAACTTAAAGGATAAAAGATACCAAGTAATAGACCCCAGCATTGGCAATATGAGGTGCTAATATATAACAAAGATGGCATTTCAAATTCAGTGAGGAAAGGATGGAATATTCAATATATGGTTCTGGGACAACTGGCTGTCCATATGGAAGAAAATAAAGTTAAACTCTGATTGCACATCATATAAAAACACACACACAAAAAAACAGATGGATTAAGTACTAAGTGTAAACAAATAAAAACTAAAATCCTGGAAGAAAAATAAGGAGATTACATTTATAGCTTCAGAATAGGGGAGACATTGGCAAAACAGGAGAACCAGAAGTTATTAAAAAATGTAACAGTTTTGACTATATAAAATAGAGATATTTGTTATGGCAAAAGATACAATAAATCAATAGATTATAGATCTGGGAGAATTCTGATACTAAGGTGACAAATAGTTTATTATGTACAAAAATTATTACAAACTGACAAGAAAAAAACACCCAATAGAAAAATGAAAAAGGATATAAAGAAGCAAATCACAGACGGCCTGTTGTGGGGTCGGGGGCAGGGGGAGGGATAGCATTAGGAGAAATACCTAATGTAAATGACGAGTTAATGGGTGCAGCAAACCAACATGGCACATGTATACCTATGTAACAATCCTGCACGTTGTGCACATGTACCCTAGAACTTAAAGTATAATAAATAAATACCCCAACCAACCAAACCAAAAAACCCCACCAGGATTGCAACCCCAACTCTGCCACTTACTGGCCACACGACTCTCATGCATATTGCTTTACTTTGAGCCTCAGTTTCCACATCTTGTAAAATGGTTTTCTTTTTTGGAGTTATAAAAATTAAATGAGATGACACGTGTGACTGAGCCCCACCTCCCCCCACACACAAAAAAGTAAATGTCTAAAGCTCACCGACAGGCAGATTCTTCTAAATTGAAATAATGAATTATCATATTCTTTTAATTAAAAAACATATATTTTCTTAGATTTTATTTCTAAAATTGGAATGTCCCTTAGAATTGATGGCATTCTACAATCACTGAAGGCTGAGTCACAGTCATACCATGATTTCCCCTGCTGCACATGCATGAACATGGTTGTTGCTACCGGAAGCATGGCTGGCCAATTACAATCTCTGCATGTTTCACTCAGCAAAATTACGGAAGAAAAGAATGTGAATCCTGACTGTTTATTTAAAACCTTGTATTGACACTTTCTGATATAATCAAGAAGATCCCAGCATCAAAAACTGCAGAATGGGTGTCAGTGGCTTCAAATAAAATCCTGGTGACGATAATGGAGCACTCTTTTAAGAACCGTTGCACCACCAATGTTTTTGATGACACATAAAATAACATTATGTGCAAAAACATGGATGATGATGATTTTGAGTTGAAAGCATACATAAAAGTTGGATTCAATGTTAGAAACTTTTTTTAGGAATACCATAACCAATTTAGTTTATTTATATGCACAGGAATAATATACAGTAAAATTATTTGGGTAAGTATGTCTAAAAGAACTTTTCAATAAGAATAAAATAAATATTCTAAATGATTAGAAAGCGTTGTGTCATTTTTAACTGGTAGCACATTTTCTTTCTTCTTAGTGGTGCATTTAATAATAACACATCTTAAACTCAAAGATGTTTCAAGACTTAATGAAATACAATACAATTTACTATTGAACAGCAGGGGTTTAAACTGCACTGATCCACTTATGCAAGGATTTTCTTCTGCCTCTGCCAAAACTGAGACAGCAAGATTAACCCTTCCTTTCTCCCTCCTCCGCAGCCTACTCAACATGAAGACAATGAGGATGAAGAACTTTATGATGATTTACTTCCACTTAATGAATAGTAAATATATTTCTCTTCCTTATGATTTTCTTCAAAACTTTTTCTTTTCTCTAGTTTCCTTTATTGTAAGCATACAGTATATAATACATGTAACATGCGAAATATGTCTTATTCAACCTTTCTTGTTTAATGTAAGGCTTCCTGTCAATAGTAGTACCTATTAGCAGGTAAGTTTTGAGGGAGCTAAAAGTTATACAGAGATTTTTGACTGTGCAAGGGTGGGGAGCACTCTGATCTCTGCATTTTTCAAGGGTCAACTGTGTTATGTCTCTCCTATTGGGAAGACAAGATCCCCCTTCCAAAAAGATGTGTATAATAGCATTTTTGCAAAGCAAATGATGACCTCCAAACTTGTATATATAACAATAGTTAACATTTATAAAACACATATGATGTGCCAGAACTCTTCTAAGAAATGTACATGCATTAACTCAATTAGGTAGGTATTACTATGATGCTCAGTTTACAAATGAGGAAACTGAGGTATAGGGAAGTAAAGTCACTTGTCCAGGTTCACACAGCTGGTAAATGGCAGGAATGAAATTTGAACCTAGGCATTTTGGCTCCAGAGTGTCCATGTTCTCTCTTAATGATTCATTCATATTCTCACAGTCTCTTTCTCTCTCTCTTTCTGAAACGCACACATTCTCTCTCTCTCTCTCACAACACCCCTCCACATTTTGTTTTTCTCTTTATGCCCCTCCCTCATTGGGTTTAATTATGAGCATGAAGAAAACTCTGGAAGGATATATACTAAGTCGTTAACACAGGTTATAGGGGTGAAGGTGATGTAGGAGAATGTCAAGCAAAAAGAGAAAAAGAATAAAAAAAGAGAAGAACTCCATTAAAACTCCAGCTGTGTATGATATAGTTATGTTTATGCCTTATATAAAATTAAATGTGTGTATATGTATAAAACATGATAAAAGTTATCTAAAGATTTTAAAAGACAGTCCATAAAATATATACAAATGGTCAACACATTTGAATTTTACTGATCATAAAAAAATCAAATTAACAGAATGATGGCATATGGGCCGGGCCCGGTGGGTCATGTCTGTAATCCCAGCACTTTGGGAGGCTGAGGCGGGTGGATCAGTTGAGGTCAGGAGTTCGAGACCAGCCTGGACAACATGGTGAAATCCTGTCTCTACTAAAAATACAAAACTTAGCTGGACTTGGTGGTGTGCACCTGTAATCCCAGCTCTTGGGAGGGTGAGGCAGGAGAATCCCTTGAACCTGGGAGGTGGAGGTTGCATTGAGCCAAGATGGCACCACTGCCCTCCAGTCTGGGCAACAGAGCGAGACTCTGTCTCAAAAAAAAAGAATGATGGCATATGATTCCTGCCCATGGAATTTGCAAAGATGAAGAAGTGAAATATACAATGTTACCAACATACCAGGAAAATGGGAGCCCTTATATGCTGTTAGTGAATATTAAACTGGTCCAACCTATCTGATGGGAAATGGAAATGGCAGTATAATAGTAAGTCTTTTGATCAAGTACTATTACTGCTAGGAATTCTCCTTAAGGTAATATAATAATTAGTGATGATAATGAATATTAGTGTTAAAGATGTTCAATACAGATCTATTATTTCATTTGTTCATATATTCATCTATATTCTGGTACTAGGATGTATATTTAAGTGTTAATTAAAATAGCAAAGAAGAAAAACGAATGGGAGAAGGAAGAGGAGGAGGAGAAGGAAGAAGAAGAGGAAGATGATGCAACCCCAAGGTCTAAAAATATGAATGTCTAAATAAATTGTGATATATTTATTTGATGGAATATTATACAACAATTAAAATTACATTTACAAATAATATTTTCTAACAGGAAAAAATTCCTATTACACTGTAACGTAAAAAACTATTATGTCTGTTTTTTTTTCTTTTCCGAGACGGGGTCTTGCTCTGTCGTCCAGGATGGAGTGCAGTGGCATGATCTAGACTCACTACAATGTCTGCCTCTCAGGTTCAAGCGATTCTCTTGCCTCAGCCTCCTGAGGAGCTGGGATTATAGGTGCGCACCACCACGCCTGGCTAATTTTTGTATTTTTAGTAGAGACGGGGTTTTGCCACGTTAGCCAGGCCGGTCTCAAACTCCTGACCTCAGGTGATCCACCCGTCTCAGCCTCCCAAAGTGCTGCGATTACAGTCGTGAGCCATGGCGCCCGGCGGCTATGTCTGTTTTATGATTTAAAAACTGTACAACAGATTTAAGAATTAATAGAACATTTAAAAATTTATAGTGGTTATTTTGAATATATGTGGTTATTTATTACTTTTATTTTTATTTATACTTTACATTTCAAAATTTTATAATTTTATATGTAGATATTTAGTTATATTACTATATATTTATATTTATATACTTTGTACATTTCATAATTAGGATGCAAGGTTATTTTATTATAAAAAGAAAACAGAAATTAATCTCTACTGTATTATGCTGTATCACTGAAAACAATGGTGCACTGCAGTAACATAGAATGGAATTCAGTAAGGACAGTCTTCCTTAGATAGTCTCTCTTTTACAGTTTAATGTCACATTTAACAATCATACAATGCCTGGCGTGAATCTAAATGTGATATTAACATGTTTAATCCTCACAACAACTCTTCCTCAAAAACTGAGTCACAGAGTTTCAGTAACTTGCCCTAGGTCACACAGCTAGAAAGAGGCAGCACCTGGATTTGAATCTAGGTAGTTTGATTCCAGAGCCCGGCTCTTAATCTCTATAGTTAAGCCCCTACCACAAGTGAACAAAACAATGAAATAAAGAATATTAGCCGGGTGCGGTGGCTCATGCCTATAATCCCAGCACTTTGAGAGGCCGAGGCGGGCGGATCACCTGAGGTCAGGAATTCAAGACCAGCTGGCCAACATGGTGAAACCCCCTCTCTACTAAAAATACAAAAATTGGCTGGGCGCGGTGGCTCACGTCTGTAATCCCAGCACTTTGGGAGGCCGAGGCGGGCGGATCACGAGGTCAGGAGATCGAGACCAAGGTGAAACCCTGTCTCTACTAAAAATACAAAAAAAATTAGCCGGGCGCAGTGGCGGCCGCTTGTAGTCCCAGATACTCGGGAGGCTGAGGCAGGAGAATGGCGTGAACCCGGGAGGAGGAGCTTGCAGTGAGCCGAGATAGCGCCACTGCACTCCAGCCTGGGCGACAGAGTGAGACTCCGTCTCCAAAAAGAAAAAAAAAAAAATATATATATATATATTAGGAACAATGATATAATCATATAGTACAATTGGAGATGGGGCAGAAATTTAGGGGCATATTGATTAAATGAATGTGCAATTAAGTAAAATTATTCAAAATATTGTCTGTGGCAGCTTATTGGCAGAATGTGAAGTAATAAGCAACAATTTTAGTTTTTCTCCACATCTTATTAGATAGCTAGTAATGATAGCTATCTAATTATCTATCATTAGACAGCTAGCTATCTAATGATAGATAATTCAGATGTGCTGTTGATATCGCAGTAACCCTCCTTCGCCTGCCCGCCTGCCCCGCCTGCCCGCCTGCCCGCCTGCCCGCCTGCCCGCCTGCCCGCCTGCCCCGCCTGCCCCGCCTGCCCTGCCTTATAGAAACAATTCTCATGTTTTTGTCCAGACTGCCTTTTAAAGGTCTCTACTATCCCACAGGCACAGAAGCCAATTCTTCATAAAAGCTTTTTGGTGAGTGCAGTTGCTTCAGGCTGTCTCACCAAATCTCACCTTCCCAACCTACTCTCATCATCTTGTGCCTCCCATGTAAGACTCAGATTTGATTCTTGCCAATGAACAGCCCTTCTTCTTCCACTGCAGTCCCAAGCCAGGTTCTGATGATTTCTTGCTTTACTACGTTGCCTTGCCTTGGACGTAGATTTGGTTCTTGTATTAGTCTGGGTTCTACAAAGAAAAAGAACCAATAGGAGCTATATATACATGAATATTAGATACTATAAATATGTATATATTATATAATATATAATAGATGTATAATATATACATCTATACTTATTTATCATAAGAAATTGGCTCATATACAGATTCAATGGTATTCCTATCAAACTACCAATATCATTTTTGCAGAATTAGAAAAAACTGTTCTAAAATTCACATGGAACCAAAAAAGAGCAGAAATAGCCAAAGCAGTCCTAAGCAAAAAGAACAAAGCTGGAGCCATCACACTACCCAACTTCAAAATACAAGGCTACAGTAATCAAAACAACACGGTACTGGTACAAAAATAGACAAAGAGACCAGTGGAACAGAATAGAGAGCCCAGAAATAAAGCCACACACTTACAGCCATCTGATCTTTAACAAAGTTGACAAAAATATGCAATGGAGAAAGGACACTCTATTCAATAAATGGTGCTGTGATAGCTGGCTAGCCTTATGCAGAGAATGAAACTGTGCTCCTATCTTTCACCACATACAAAGATTAACTCAAGATATATTAAAAATTTAAATGTAAGACCTCAACCTATAAGAATCCTAGAAGAAAACATAGGAAAACCATTCTGGATATTGGCCTTGAGAAAGAATGTATCACTAAGTCTTCAAAAGCAATTGCAACAAAACAAAAAATTGACAAGTGGGATCTAATTAAACTAAAGAGCTCTGTACGGTAAAAGAAACTATCAACAGTGTAAACAGACAACCCACAGAATGGGAGAAAATATTTGCCAACTATGCATCGAACAAAGGTCTCATACCCAGGATCTGTAAGGAACTTAATTCAACAAGCAGAAAACTAATAACCCCATTGAAAAATGGGCAAAGGACTGAACAGACACCTCTCAATAGAAGACATACAAGCGGCCAACAAACATATGAAAAAATGCTACACAATGCTAATCATCAGAGAAATGCATATAAAAATCACAATGAGAAACTATCTCACATCAATCAGAATGGCTATTATTAAAACGTCAAAAAATAACAAATGCTGGTGAGGCTGTGGAGAAAAGGGAATGCTTATACACTGTTGGTGGGAATGTAAATTAGTTCAGCCATTGCGGAAAGCAGTTTGGAGATTTTTCAAATAACTGAGTTGAGGCCGGGGGGAAGTGGCTCATGCCTAAAAGCCCAGCACTTTGGGAGGCCAAGGTGAGATGACTGCTTGAGTCCAGGAGTTCAAGACTAGCCTGGGCAACATAGCAAGACCCTGTCTCTACAAAAAAAAATCAGCTGGGGAGAAGAAAAAAGAACTGAGAGTGGAACTACCATTCAACCTAGCAATCCCATTACTGAGTATATACTCAAAGGAAAATAAATCATTCTACCGAGAAGACACATTCACTCATGTTGACTGCAGCACTATTCACAATAATAAAGGCATGGAATCAATCCAGGTACCCATCCAGGGTGGATTGGACAAAGAAAATATGGTACATATATAACATGGAATACTATGCAGCCATAAAAATGAATGAAATTATATCCTTTGCAGCAACATGGATGTAGCTGGAGGCCTTTATCCTAAGTGAATTCATGCAGAAACAGAAAACCAAATACTGCATATCCTCACTTGTAAGTTGTAGCTAAGCACTGGGTACACACGGACATGAAGATGGCAAAAACAGACATTGAGGACCACTAGACTGGGGAGAGAGGGAATGAGGCAAGGGCTGAAAAACTACCTATTGGGTACTATGCTCACTACCTGGGTGACAGAATCATTCCTATCCCAAACCCCAGCATCATGCAATATACCTATGTAACAAATCTGAACATGTACGCCCTGAATCTAAAATAAATGTTAAAATTATTTTTTAAAAAAGAAATTGGTTTACCTGGTTATGAAAGCTGAGAAGTCCTAAGATTTACAGTCAGCAAGCTGGAGATTCAGGATTGCTGATGGTATAGTTGTATTTTGACCTGAGAACCAGGAAGGCCAATAGTGTAAGATCCAATCTGAGTCTGAGTTTGAAGGCAGGAGAAGATAGATGTCCCAGGTGTAAGAGAGTCAGGCAGAAAGAGTAAATCCTCCCTTATTCCACCTTTTGTTCTATTCAGGTCTCCCACAGATTGGATGATGCCCATCCGCACTGGGGAGGGTAATCTCCTTTTTTTCAGTCTACCAATTTAAATATTAATCTCATCCAGATTAATATCTAACCCTCACAGACATACCCAGAATAGTGTTTAACCAAATACATAGGCATCCCATGGCCCAATAAATTCGAAACATGAACTTGACCATCAGGAATTAACCCTTTGTCAGCTTAGAAACCCAACATGCATCTCTTTAACCACAGTTAATCTCCATATAAAATGAGAAGACCACAGTTCCACCCAATATGATACAACTCTCCTATACACAAGGAAAAATGCACTAACCCCTTCCCTAGAAGAAGAGGTAAAGTACTTGAGTGATGTTTACTCTCCTTGAGATGTCATAACTTAAATTCTATTATATAAAATTGACAATACATTATAATGTTTCTTGAGACAAGGTCTCGTTCTGTGGCACAGGCTGGAGTGCAGTGGCACAATCATGGCTCACTGCAGCCTCCACCTCCTGGGCTCAAGTGATCCTCCCTCCTCGGCCTCCTGAGTAGCTGGGACCACAAGTGCATGCCACCATGCCTAGATAATTTTTAAAGTTTTTGTAGAGGCAGGGTCTCCCTTTGTGGCCTAGGCTGGTCTTGAACTTCACGGCTCAAGTAATCCTCTTGCCCCAGCCTCCCAAAGTGCTGGGATTACAGACATGAACCATTGTGCCCCAATAAATTAACAATATAGTACTTAAATACTATGATATATAGTTAATATGGGACAGGGGAATAAGAGAGGGAAGAAAAAGTTATTTTGCATACACACACAAATGTATTCATAAAATAAAGAGAAATACTCATGACACTTATAGTCTTTGTTTCTGTAACTGGTCATGTGGCTGTAGTTGGTATTTATAACTACTTTCTTCCACTACCCATTCTGTATTCCCTTTGCCTTCAGCAATCACTTCAGCTGGTTATGGTTGTTTGCCTGGTGGAGTGACCCAAACCTTCATTCCTGAAGGGTCTGGGCCACTTTTTGTCCTGCCTGCATTGTGTTGTTGCAGCTTCTCATTGACCTTAATAATGGGGCACGGTAATACTAAAGAGATGCCCTGTGGTAAACTTGTCCAACCGTGGCCCATGGGCCACATGCAGCTCAGGACGGCTTTGAATGTGGCCCCACACAAATTCATAAAGTTTTGTAAAACATTATGAGATTTTTTGGAGACTTTTTGTTTTAGCTCATCAGCTATCATTAGTGTTAGCGTATTTTATGTGTGGCCCAAAACAATTCTTCTTCCACTGTGGCCCAAAAAAGCCAAAAGATTGGACATCCCTGCCCTAAGGGATCTCCTGTATTCCAGACATATTCTTCCTTACCTCCACTGTGGTGCAGTAGTCCAATTTCACCTTGGTAATCAGGATCAATCATCCCAGCCAGCATAGTCACTCCTTTCCTTGCCTGTTGAGTGAGAGGCTTGAGGAATACAAAGTGGCTGAGTGGCAGTGTTAACTTCCAGTTCAATGGAATTATTATTGTGTCTCCTGGTGGAAGCATTTCTCTCTTTGGAACTAAGACCTTTAAGCCAGCAAAACATAAGGTCATGGGAACAGGAAGTAAAAATTTTGCTAGTAGATCACTAGGGATAATAGTGGATGGTGACATTCCTATTTCCATCGCTCGATTCCTGGACTCATGAATCCTGGCTATAAGGAGAAACAGCATCATATATTGAACGCTGGTTCAGAATACATACAGCCGTCTGGAGGAATGCTGCTCTGGCCCTGCTATAACAACCTTTAAAAGACTATTCCACTGTTTTATCCAACAAGCTGCTTCAGGATGGTGGGGAACATGGTAAGACCAGTGAATTTCATGAGCATAGCTCCATTGCTGTGAAGTGAATTCCTTGATTAGCAGAAGCAACACTGTGTGAATACGGGATTCTATAAATCCATGGATGGTAGTTTTGGCAGAAGCATTGCATGCAGAGAAGGCAAATTTGTACCCAGAGTGTCTGTTCCAGTAAGAGCAATCACTGACCTTTTCATGATGAAAGCACGCCAATGTAATCAACCTGCCATCAGGTAGCTGGCTGATTAGCCTCGGGAATGGTGCCATATTGGGAGCTCAGTGTTGGTCTCTGCTACTGGAATATCGGGCACATAGCAGTCGTCATAGCTAGGTTGACCTTGTTGAGTGGAAGTCCATGTTGCTGAGCCCATTCATAGCCTTCTTTCTTGCCACCCTGGCCACTTTGTTCATGAGCCCATTGGGCAATGATGGGGTGACTGAGGAAAGAGGCTCACTGATCTCTATGGAATAGATCATCCTATGCACTTGATTAAAATCTTCCTCTGCTGAGGTCACCCTTTGGTGAGCATTCACATAGGACACAAACATCTTCACAGTTTTTGCCCATTCAGATAGGTCTATCCATATACTTCTTCCCCACATTCCCTTCCCAACAATTTTCCAATCATGTTCCTTCCAATCCCTTACCATCCAGGCAAACCATTGCCAATAGCCCATATATTGGCATATTATTGCACATCTGGTCATTTGTCCTTCCTAGCAGAGTGAGCAACCATGTGCACTGCTCAAAATTCTGGTCACTGGGAAGATTTCTATTCACCAATGTCCTCCAGGAATGTCTCAGAAAGGGACTGAAGTGCTATTGCTGTCTATGTTCAAGTATATTGTGCAGAACCAGGCCCAAGTCTTCTGTTTCTCTGTCAATTGATTGTAGGGAACCCCCCGTAAGGCCACAGGTGAGACTGGGAGAAAGAAGGCAGCGCAGCAGCAGTGGGGACCACAGGCATTTCATGTAGCTTACTTGTGCCTTCAGGGCCTGCTTGGGACAAGTCATGTATATATTGCTTCCATTCAATGATGGAGTGCTGCTATGCATGCCCAACCTTATGGCTTGGTGGGTCAGATAACACCCAGTTCATGATGGGCAGCTCAGGTTACCTGGTAACTTGGTGATCCATGGTTAAACATTCAGTTTCTACTAAGGTTCAGTAACAGGCCAAGAACTATTTTTTAAAAAGAGAGTAGTTATCTGTAGATAACGGCAGGGCTTTGCTCCAAATCCTGTGGACCTGGGCTGTGACTCACCTAGGCCTGTCAAAGGCTCCAGACAGCACCCTAATTGAAAACTGACACCGTAAGCAGCACTGGATCTGCTGAATCATATGGACCAAGTGACGGAGTAGATGCATGTCAGACTGGATCTCTTGTAGAGCCTTCTCTTATTTTGGGCCACACTCAAAACTAGCAGCTGGGTGGGCACAGTGGCTCACATCTGTAATCCTAGGACTTTGGGAGGCTGAGGTGGGAGGTCTCTTGAGTCCAGGAGTCTGAGACCAGCCTGGGCAACATAGGGAGACCCCATATCTACAGGCAAAAAAAAAAAAAAATCCAGGCTTGGTGGCACACACCTGTAGTTCTAGCTACTCAGGAGGCTGAGGTAGGAGGATCACTTGAGCCTGGAAGGTTGAGGCTGCAATGAATCATGATTGCATTATTGTACTCCAGCATGGGCAACAGAGTGAGACCTTGCCTCAAAACAAAGAAAGAAAAATAAAAAAACTAGCAGCTTTTTGGATTAGCTGGTAAGTGGGATGGAGTAATGCCTCCAAATGAAGACTATGTTGCCTCCAAAATTGAAAAAGGCCTACTAGGTATTGTGTCTCTTTTTTCTGTTGTTGTAAGAAGGGCCAGATGCAAGAACTCATTCATCTTAGAAGAGATAAGTGCAAGTTTCAGTCTGAGTCTGAAGGCCTGAGAACCAGGAGAGCCAATGTCGTAAATCTCAGTCTGAGTCTGAGTTCAAATGCAGAAGATTGATGTCTCAGCTGAAAGACAGGAAGAGATGTTAATGTTAATCTTATCCAGAAACATCCACATAGACACACCTAGAATAATGTTTAATCACATTTATGGGTACCTTGTGACCCAGTTAAGTTGACATATAAAAGTAATCATCACATTTCCCTTTGTTTCCACATCTGCTCCAGTGGGACCACAACCACACTCCGCTACCATTTAAGGCAGAGTATCTTCCCTCCTCTCACTAGAAAATACAAAACCCAAAGAAAACAAATAAGCAAAACATTCCATAAAGCTAAAGCAGGTTTTCTTTTCCTGAAAACAAATGGGTCAATTTGATGATTTGGTCAAACATAAACTATCTAAATATATTAGTCTTCTCAGGCAGCCATACCCAAGTACCATAGACTGAGTGGCTTAAACAACAGAAATGTATTTTCTTACAGTTCTGGAGGCTGGACATCCAAGATCAAGGTGCCAGCAGGTTTTGTTTCTCCTAAGGTCTCTCGCCTTGCTTGCAGATGGCTGTCTTCTTTATATGTCCTTATATGGCCTTTTCTCTGTGTGCAAGGACTTTTCTTATAAGGACACCAGTCCTATTGGATTAGGACCCCCCTTTATCACCTCAATTAGCTTAATTACCTCCTTAAAGGCCCTATCTCCAAATACAGTCACATTGGGGGGTTAGAGCCTCAACCTATGAATTTTTGGGAAGTGATCGGGGGTGGGGGGTTGGGGTGGGCCACACAATTCAGTCCATAACAACTACAATCATTAGCTTTTAAAGAATTGGCAATTTGGGTGCAACATTGAGTATGAGTTCTTTTAAAACCTTTTGCATCTTGAAGCATTATATTCCATTTTTTTCAGAATATTTTCTATGTATTGAATTTTTATTTCTAATTTGTTTTCATTCAGTTATTCCTTTTTTGTGCTTTTTGTGAAAGGGAAAGTTGGATCCAGCTAAGTGTCCAAGAAACATTTTATTTTACTATTTTTATATTTTCTTATTAAAAAACAATACACACACATATACATAAGCAAAAGATGACCTTACAGAGTGCTCATAATCTCCCCTACCTAGAAACAATGACTGTTAGCTGTTAACACCTGGATGTAAGACTTTCAGATCCTGTCTGACATGGTTTTTCTACAGTTTTCTATAAAATCGGGTATTACCGTGTTTGCTGTTTAATGACCTGTTATAATGTACTTAAGTAATCATCAACTAGTTGTACATTTAGGTCAAATATTAGTACTACTGCTGCTGCTGCTGCTGCTGCTGCTACTACTGCTAGTAATAATAATAGCAACAATAACTTTGATACCGGTGTCAATACCTCCTAGGGTTAATGTGAGGATTAAATAAGATATAGATTGCAGAAATATATTCATCGCAATTCCTGGCCCATATTAAGTGGTTAATGAATGCTGATGCCAATTTTTTTTTTCTCAGTTTAGCCTGGACCTGTGTTTCTAGCATTTTTCCTTGTTTTCCTCCCATTACTCCTATAGCCTTCACAATAAAGCATAAAAAATTGAGCATGTCTTGAAGGAACTTCCTGATTTTGCTCATCCTAAATATCTCTTCTTTCAAGGAGGCTTCTCTACCTCCTCCAAGACTAAGTCAGGTTGCCCTTTTATGACTTCTCATAGCATCCTTGATTGTCCTATCATAGTACTCACCACAGTTCATACTTATACCTGTTTAATTGTTTTCCTTGCTAGATTATATGCTCCCTGATTATCTTTTTTTTTTTTTTTTGAGATGGAGTCTCGCTCTGTCGCCCAGGCTGGAGTGCAGTGGCGCAATCTCGGCTCACTGCAAGCTCCGCCTCCCGGGTTCACGCCATTCTCCCGCCTCAGCCTCTCCGAGCAGCTGGGACTACAGGCGCCCGCCACCACGCCCGGCTAATTTTTTTGTATTTTTAGTAGAGACGGGGTTTCACCGTGGTCTCGATCTCCTGACCTCGTGATCCGCCCGCCTCGGCCTCCCAAAGTGCTGGGATTACAAGCGTGAGCCACCGCACCCGGCCCTGATTATCTTTTTTAAGAGTCTAAGGCTGTACCTAGTATATAGTTGGCACTTAATCAGCTTGGTTTCTACACATGGGCCTGCCTTCTCTTCCTTTACAATGGGCTTACTAACTGCTCTCTCTCATGAGATTTTTGGCAAGATCAGATGAGACAATGCATGTGAAATAGGCAATGTACATAAAGTACTTCCACAAATAAAAAGCATTTGAATAATTTGTATATAACCTTGCACAAGGTTAATAAATCATAATAGTTTAGAAAATTGTAATCGGATTTTAATGGGCAAATGTTAATGTACATTCTCCACCAATATTTAGTAATTATTTGAAAAAAGCAGGAGACATTTATAGCAGTCAAGATCTTTACAGTGTATTTCAATACATGATAAATTAATGAACATTTCTTATCTCCTCCAACAGCTGTATATCTTAAGAATTCATCATCATAAGCATTCTCTGGATTTTCACAGAATTAATCCTTAATAATTAATGAATATAAAAGAGTTACACGAGTACTGCGGCATGCTAATCATTTGTTTCAATGTCAATTAGAAAAAAAATACTCTCTTTGGCCTGCTATCTTCAAATATGTATTACATAGTTAACTTTGAATTTACAAATATAAAATGTCCATATTAAATGAATATATTGAGATACAGATCAATGCCAATGGTGAAAGTTATAGTTTGCAAAAAAATAGAACATCGATTTAACCAAAATATTAACTACATTGAGACAGTTCTTGCAAACATGTTTAGTCTTAGATCAATATTTACATAATATTTACATATTTCCTCAAAAATGTTATGACATCTTAGGCACTAAAGACTTAAGAATTACGTCAAATGCAAGTCTTAAATAATTTTAGGCAGACTGAATGTAAATTTAATACAAATAGAATTGAAGGGGCAGAGAACATTCATTCATACTTTATAGGTCTCTCAAATGCATATAAGTCTTGATTATTCTGCTTCTAAGGATCTTGCTCAGTTTTAGCTTGGTCATGATTTATTGGTCTTGCTCAAAGTTTCAGCCATAAGGAAAAGGCGAGAGTCGATGTAACACTAAATGAGAATTCTTAAAATATGTAGACTGTCCCTGTGAATTTGCCTAAGAAAAGCAACTTCTACATTGAAGGATGAGAAAAATAATTTTACGATTTATTTAGCATTGAATTGGTTTGGATTTTACCCCATTTGTATGGAGGGAAAAAATCTTGTTAGGTGAAATTTCCTTATTAAACAGTTGAAAGATTATTCATCTAGATTTGGAGAGTATTTTCTAGACATTGTTATGCGTTCATCATGGGGTAATGCTTCTGTCTGTAGTTATAGAATTTATTTGTTGATAAGCCTGAACTGAAAGTTCATATATCTTCTCCTTCTTCATTGTTCATCTGCCCATATGGCCTAGACTCATAAGGATTGGTCTTTTTTCTCAGACGACACTAGTAATGATTCTTTAATGATGAAAACAATCTAAATTGTGAATTTAGTGGAAAAGTACTGGATTGTGAGTGAGATGAGTGAATTTGAGACTTTGCCACTCATTAGCACTATAATCTTAGAAAGTCATGTATTCAAAATGAGTCTTGAATTTGTTTTTAATCTGTAAAATGGTGATAGTGATTACCTTACAAGGCTGTTGAGAGGATTAAATAAAATGTTGGGTGTGTAAGTCATAAGCCATAGAATATTATACAAATACAAATAATTATTTTATAGAAAGATTAGTAATTTCTTTCACTAATAAATAAAAATCTTGGTTCAACTTGTTCATGGGTAAAGAGACTTTGCTTTGTATTTTAGCTTTTTCATTTCTGAAAGCACCGAAATAATTTTACTTAATTATTTTTTAAAGTCTAGTTTCTTAGATAAAATGTACTACTTATGTACATGCAAAAACAATGAGTTAATACTCAATGAATTTCAGATGACTTCAATTTGAATATGCTAAAAGAGGCATGATCTTGTGATTTTAAGTTTAGTGTATTTTAACTTTTAAAATGTATTTCTATACTTTCATTTGGTTAATATTGGATAATTTTAAGCGTATATTAGGAGATATATTAATTCCCAAATTGCGTCTTTAGTGAATGTGGATTTGTTTTTCCTCTATAATAGCAGTCCCCAAACTTTTTGGCACCAGGGACTGGTTTCGTGGAAGACAATTTTTCCATTGATGGGGTGAGGGGACAGGGATGGTTTCGGGATGAAACTTTTTCACCTCAGTTCATCAGGCATTAGTTAGATTCTCACAAGGAGCACACAATCTAGATCCTTTGCAGGTTCACAATAAGATTCATGCTCCTATGAGAATGTAATGTGGCAGCTGATCTGATAGGAGGCAGAGCTCTGGTGGTAATGTTCGATCGCCTTCTGCTCACCTCCTGCTGTGCAGGCAGGTTCCTAACAGTCTATTGACCAGTACCAGTCTGCGACTCGGGATGGAGACCCCTGCTCTATAAGACTGGAAATGTCAGTTTCACTATAATGCTGCCCTCAAAGCTTTGGTGCTCATTGTTACTGATTAATCCTTTCCAAAATAATATTGGTTGTTTTGGCTAGTTAAGAACTGAGCCATGAATGGAGTTGTTATTAAGAAGTGAATCAGACCTAAACAACATTAATTGGTTATTTCAATTAATACCATGAAAAATCAGATTAATCTATTATCAGTTTCTTGCTCCTAAAATACAAATTGTGTAATGATGCAAATATTGTAATTACCATCTTTACATTTCTTAATAAAATATGAAGTCAAAAATAAATTTTCTTTTTTGTATTATTATACTTCCAGCTTTAGGGTACATGTGCACAATGTGCAGGTTTGTTACATATATATACATGTGCCATGTTGGTGTGCTGCACCCATTAACTCATCATTTAACATTAGGTATATCTCCTAATACTATCCCTCCCCCCTCCCCCCACCCCACAACAGTCCCCAGTGTGCGATGTTCCCCTTCCTGTGTCCATGTGTTCTTTGTTCAATTCCCACCTATGAGTGAGAACATGCGGTGTTTGGTTTTTTGTCCTTGCGATGGTTTGCTGAGAATGATGGTTTCCAGTTTCATCCATGTCCCTACAAAGGACATGAACTCATCATTTTTTATGGCTGCATAGTATTCCATGGTGTATATGTGCCACATTTTCTTAATCCAGTCTATCATTGTTGGACATTTGGGTTGGTTCCAAGTCTTTGCTATTGTGAATAGTGCCACAATAAACATACATGTGCATGTGTCTTTATAGCAGCATGATTTATAATCCTTTGGGTATATACCCAGTAATGGGATGGCCGGGTCAAATAGTATTTCTAGTTGTAGATCCCTGAGGAATCGCCACACTGACTTCCACAATGGTTGAACTAGTTTACAGTCCCACCAACAGTGTAAAAGTGTTCCTATGTCTCCACATCCTCTCCAGCACCTGTTGTTTCCTGACTTTTTAATGACCTCCATTCTAACTGGTGTGAGATGGTATCTCATTGTGGTTTTGATTTGCATTTCTCTGATGGCCAGTGATGATGAGCATTTTTTCATGTGTTTTTTGGCTGCATAAATGTCTTCTTTTGAGAAGTGTCTGTTCATATCCTTTGCCCACTTTTTGATGGGGTTGTTTGTTTTATTTCTTGTAAATTTGTTTGAGTTCATTGTAGATTCTGGATATTAGCCCTTTGACGAGTAGATCACAAAAATTTTCTCCCATTCTGTAGGTTGCCTGTTCACTCTGATGGTGGTTTCTTTTGCTGTGCAGAAGCTCTTTAGTTTAATTAGATCCCATTTGTCAATTTTGGCTTTTGTTGCTATTGCTTTTTGTGTTTTAGTCATGAAGTCCTTGCCCATGCCTATGTCCTGAATGGTATTGCTTAGGTTTTCTTCTAGGGTTTTTATGGTTTTAGGTCTAACATTTAAATCTTTAATGCATCTTGAATTAATTTTTGTATAAGGTGTAAGGAAGGGATCCAGTTTCAGCTTTCTACATATGGCTAGCCAGTTTTCCCAGCACCATTTATTAAATAGGGAATCATTTCTCCATTTCTTGTTTTTGTCAGGTTTTTCAAAGATCAGATAGTTATAGATACGTGGCATTATTTCTGAGGGCTCTGTTCTATTCCATTGATCTATATCTCTGTTGTGGTACCAGTATCATGCTGTTTTGGTTACTGTAGCCTTGTAGTATAGTTTGAAGTCAGGTAGCATGATGCCTCCAGCTTTGTTCTTTTGGCTTAGGATTGTCTTGGCAATGCGGGCTCTTCTTTGGTTCCATATGAACTTTAAAGTAATTTTTTCCAATTCTGTGAAGAAAATCATTGGTAGCTTCATGGGGATGGCATTGAATTTATAAATTACCTTGGGCAGTATGGCTATTTTCATGATATTGATTCTTCCTACCCATGAGCATGGAATGTTCTTCCATTTGTTTGTATCCTCTTTTATTTCATTGAGCAGTGGTTTGGAGTTCTCCTTGAAGAGGTCCTTCACATCCCTTGTAAGTTGGATTCCTAGGTATTTTATTCTCTTGGAAGCAATTGTGAATGGGAGTTCACTCATGATTTGGCTCTCTGTTTGTCTGTTATTGGTGTATAAGAATGCTTGTGATTTTTGCACATTGATTTTGTATCCTGAGACTGCTGAAGTTGCTTATAAGCTTTAGGAGATTTTGGGCTGAGACGATGGGGTTTTCTAGATATACAATCATGTCATCTGCAAACAGGGACAATTTGACTTCCTCTTTTCCTAATTGAATACCCTTTATTTCCTTCTCCTGCCTGATTGCCCTGGCCAGAACTTCCAACACTGTGTTGAATAGGAGTGGTGAGAGAGGGCATCCCTGTCTTGTGCCAGTTTTCAAAGGGAATGCTTCCAGTTTTTGCCCATTCAGTGTGATATTGGCTGTGGGTATGTCATAAATAGCTCTTATGATTTTGAGATACGTCCCATCAATACCTAATTTATTGAGAGTTTTTAGCATGAAGTGCTGTTGAATTTTGTCAAAGGCCTCTTCTGCATGTATTGAGATAATCATGTGGTTTTTGTCGTTGGTTCTATTTATATGCTGGACTACATTTATTGATTTGCATATGTTGAACCAGCCTTGCATCCCAGGGATGAAGCCCACTTGATCATGGTGGATAAGCTTTTTGATGTGCTGCTGGATTCGGTTTGCCAGTATTTTATTGAGGATTTTTGCATTGATGTTCATCAGGGATATTGGTCTAAAATTCTCTTTTTTTGTTGCGTCTCTGTCAGGCTTTGGTATCAGGATGATGCTGGCCTCATAAAATGAGTCAGGGAGGATTCCCTCTTTTTCTATTGATTGGAATAGTTTCAGAAGGAATGGTACCAGCTCCTCCTTGTATCTCTGGTAGAATTCGGCTGTGAATCCATCTGGTCCTGGACTTTTTTTGGTTGGTAAGCTATTAATTATTGCCTCAATTTCAGAGCCTGTTATTGGTCTATTCAGAGATTCAACTTCTTCCTGGTTTAGTCTTGGGAGGGTGTATGTGTCGAGGAATTTATGCATTTCTTCTAGATTTTCTAGTTTATTTGCATAGAGGTGTTTACAGTATTCTCTGATGGTAGTTTGTATTTCTGTGGGATCAGTGCTGATATCCCTTTTGTCATTTTTCATTGCGTCTATTTGATTCTTCTCCCTTTTCTTCTTTATTAGACTTGCTAGCGGTCTATCAATTTTGTTGATCTTTTAAAAAAACCAGCTCCTGGTTTCACTGATTTTTTGAAGGGTTTTTTGTGTCTCTATTTCCTTCAGTTCTGCTTTAATCTTAGTTATTTCTTGCCTTCTGCTAGCTTTTGAATGTGTTTGCTCTTGCTTCTCTAGTTCTTTTAATTGTGATGTTAGGGTGTCAATTTTAGATCTTTCCTGCTTTCTCTTGTGGGCATTTAGTTCTATAAATTTCCCTCTACGCACTGCTTTGAGTGTGTCCCGGAGATTCTGGTATGTTTTGTCTTTGTTCTCGTTGGTTTCAAAGAACATCTTTATTTCTGCCTTCATTTCGTTATGTACCCAGTAGTCATTCAGGAGCAGGTTTTTCAGTTTCCATGTAGTTGAGTGGTTTTGAATGAGTTTCTTGATCCTGAGTTCTAGTTTGATTGCACTGTGGTCTGAGAGACAGTTTGTTATAATTTCTGTTCTTTTACATTTGCTGAGGAGTGCTTTACTTCCAAGTATGTGGTCAGTTTTGGAATATGTGTGATGTGGTGCTGAAAAGAATGTATATTCTGTTGATTTGGGGTGGAGAGTTCTGTAGATGTCTATTAGGTCCACTTGGTGCAGAGCTGAGTTCAATTCCTGGATATCCTTGTTAACTTTCTGTCTCGTTGATCTGTCTAATGTTGACAGTGGGGTGTTAAAATCTCCCATTATTATTGTGTGGGAGTCTAAATCTCTTTGTAGGTCTCTAAGGGCTTGCTTTATGTATCTGGGTGCTCCTGTATTGGGTGCATATATATTTAGGATAGTTAGCTCTTCTTGTTGAATTGATCCCTTTACCATTATGTAATGGCCTTCTTTGTCTCTTTTGATCTTTGTTGGTTTAAAGTCTTTTTTATCAGAGACTAGGATTGCAACCCCTGCCTTTTTTTGTTTTCCATTTGCTTGGTTGATCTTCCTCCATCCCTTTATTTTGAGCCTATGTGTGTCTTTGCATGTGAGATGGGTTTTCTGAATACAGCACAGTGATGAATCTTGACTCTTCATCCAAGTTGCCAGTCTGTGTCTTTTAATTGGAGCATTTAGTCCATTTACATTTAAGGTTAATATTGTTATGTGTGAATTTGATCCTGTCATTATGATGTTACCTGGTTATTTTGCTTGTTAGTTGATGCAGTTTCTTCCTAGCATCGATGGTCTTTACAATTTGGCATGTTTTTGCAGTGGCTTGTACCGGTTATTCCTTTCCATGTTTAGTGCTTCCTTCAGGACCTGTTTTAGGGCAGGCCTGGTGGTGACAAAATCAGCATTTGCTTGTTGGTAAAGGATTTTATTTCTCCTTCACTTACGAAGCTTAGTTTGGCTGGATATGAAATTCTGGGTTGAAAATTCTTTTCTTTAAGAATATTGAATATCGGCCCCCACTCTCTTCTGGCTTGTAGAGTTTCTGCGAAGAGATCAGCTGTTAGTCTGATGGGCTTCCTTTTGGGGGTAACCCGACCTTTCTCTCTGGCTGCCCTTAAAATTTTTTCCTTCATTTCAACTTTGGTGAATCTGACAATTATGTGTCTTGGAGTTGCTCTTCTCGAGGAGTATCTTTGTGGCATTCTCTGTATTTCCTGAATTTGAATGTTGGCCTGCCTTGCTAGATTGGGGAAGTTCTCCTGGATAATATCCTGCAGAGTGTTTTCCAACTTGGTTCCATTCTCCCCGTCACTTTCAGGTACACCAATCAGATGTAGATTTGGTCTTTTCACATAGTCCCATATTTCTTGGAGGCTTTGTTCATTTCTTTTTATTCTTTTTTCTCTAAACTTCTCCTCTCGCTTCATTTCATTCATTTCGTCTTCCATCACTGATACCCTTTCTTCCAGTTGATTGCATCGGCTACTGAGGCTTGTGCATTCGTCACATAGTTCTCATGCCATGGTTTTCAGCTCCATCAGGTCCTTTAAGGACTTCTCTGCATTGTTTATTCTAGTTAGCCATTCATCTAATCTTTTTTCAAGGTTTTTAACTTCTTTGCCATGGGTTCCAACTTCATCCTTTAGCTTGGAGTAGTTGATCACCTGAAGCCGCCTTCTCTCAACTCATCAAAGTCATTCTCTGTCCAGCTTTGTTCTGTTGCTGGTGAGGAGCTGCGTTCCTTTGGAGGAGGAGAGGCCCTCTGATTTTTAGAATTTCCAGTTTTTCTGCTCTGTTTTTTCCCCATCTTTGTGGTTTTATCTACCTTTGGTCTTTGATGCTGGTGACGTACAGATGGGGTTTTGGTGTGGATGTCCTTTCTGTTTGTTAGTTTTCCTTCTAACAGTCAGGACCCTCAGCTGCAGGTCTGTTGGAGTTTGCCAGAGGTCCACTCCAGACCCTGTTTGCCTGGGTATCAGCAGCGGAGGCTGCAGAACAGCGGATATTGGTGAACAGCAAATGTTGCTGCCTAATTGTTCCTCTGGAAGTTTTGTCTCAGAGGAGTACCTGGCCGTGTGAGGTGTCAGTCTGCCCCTATTGGGGGGTGCCTCCCTGTTAGGCTACTCGGAGGTCAGGGACCCACTTGAGGAGGCAGTCTGTCCATTCTCAGATCTCAAGCTGTGTGCTGGGAGAACCACTACTCTCTTCAAAGCTGTCAGACAGGGACATTTAAGTCTGCAGCGGTTTCTGCTGCCTTTTGTTCAGCTATGCCCTGCCCCCAGATGTGGAGTCTACAGAGGCAGGCAGGCCTCCTTGAGCTGTGGTGGGCTCCACCCAGTTCAAGCTTCCTGGCCTCTTTGTTTACCTACTCAAGCCTCAGCAATGGCGGGCGCCCATCCCCCAGCCTCGCTGCCACCTTGCAGTTTGATCTCAGACTGCTGTGCTAGCAATGACCAAGGCTCCATGTGCTTAGGACCTTCCAAGCCAGGTGTGGGACATCATCTCCTGGTGTGCCATTTGCTCAGCTGGAAATGCAGAAATCATTCGTCTTCTGTGTCGCTCACCCTGGGAGCTGTAGACTGGAGCTGTTCCTATTCGGGCATGTTGGCTCCTCCAAAAATAAATTTTCTTTAACAATTAGGTATTGCAGAAGTAGTTGCATGATGTATACCTTTCAGTGGTGTGTTGCAGATTAGTTACTAGCACTTTTATATTTAATTATATGGAACAATGGTCTGGTTTAAGTACAATGGCTGATAATTTTAAAATAGGCAGTGATTTGTATATAAACAGATATTTTCAATATAGTCATACAGAATCCTTGTCTGAATTGTCTTTCTGTTCTGTAATATTTAGAGAATAGTAAATAAGTCCATTTTCCATTTTTAAAACTCACTTGAAGCTTCAGTAGAAAACAAAACAATTAAAGTGACGATAATGAAGCCTTCACTCAAATAAAAAATGGTTACTATAGTAACAAAATTAGAGCATTACAATAAAAACGGAATGAAAAGATAATTTCAAATGCTATATTAATCTTTTGAAATATGGAAAGAAGAGTTGCTGTTTGATATTTAGAAGACCCTCGGCTGCTGTTGAACCTTCCAAGATGACTGATTTTTCTTTGTCTCTTCTTTTTATATATATTTTTTTGAGACAGTGCTCATTATGTTGCCCAGATTGGTCTTGAACTCCTGGCCTCAAGCAATCCTCCCACCTCAGCCTCCCAAAGTTCTGGGAAAAAAGATGTGAGCCACCAAACCCGGCCTGTCTCCTCTCTTACATATAAATGTGAAAGCCTCTGACTGCAGATATTAACTAGAAGAGAAGGGAACTGTTAGTTTTGTTTGTATTAATCATCCTAAGACTGATTATGATCACTTTATTAAAGCAACTTATGGAATGGAGGGCAGATGGAATGAAGCGGTGCATTTACAAATGACCTAAAGAATCCAATTTTCGTGTTTATTTTCTACTTTCTCCATCTCATGCAGTCATAATATAATAGATTTTACTAAAGAGGGAAAAAGGGGAAAATCCAGAGTTTGGGATGAGTATGGAACTGCATATTCAGTAGGTTCCATATTAAAACCACTGAGATTATATTATATTGAGGTTACTTTAAAATTTTATGCTAGTGGTATAGTGACTGTCAGAAAGTGATTGGTATTAGCACATCTTCTTGGATCTGGAAACTGAAGATACAAGTTTTTAGTTATAAAGGGAGTGAATTTTAAAAAAGAAATTAAGACTATATGATATTTAGATATTTTAATTCTTTAAGCTTTGCTCCTATTGTGTTATTTTTAATATGATAATTGGAATACATGTGGTTAGATATTTTAATAAAATATGAAAAAATTACAATTGACATAATTAACCATCCCAGGGTTATGAGACAATAACCAATACACTATTGCCTAACAAATAGTATCTCAGCTCTAATTGCAGCTAAACTGTCCAGCATAAAGAAAGCATTTTAGAAATTCTAGCCCTGCAAAGCCATATTATACAGAGGAATCTTGGACCCTCATCTGAATTCCTATAGCTGTTACTGTCTGTTACGTTCATTTGACACAGAGGTACCATCATATGTTGAGCATTTTGTGTGTATATAGCTCATCTTGTCCACTAGACCACAAGTCCTTTAAGAGAAAGGCCTTAGACTTTATATTTCCAACAATTCTTTGTGTAGATGGTGCTAATTTAGTCTCATTATAAGGTGCATAACATGCAGATTTTTTTTTTTTTTTTTTGAGATGGAGTCTCGCTCTGTCACCAGGCTGGAGTGCTGTGGCACGATCTTGGCTCACTGCAACCTCCGCCTCCTGGGTTCAAGCGATTCTCCTGCCTCAGCCTCCCGAGTACCTGGGATTACAGGCATGCACCACCACGCCCAGTTAATTTTTGTATTTTTAGTAGAGACAGGGTTTCACCATGTTGGCCAGGATGGTCTTGATCTCTTGACATGGTGATCTGCCCACCTCGGCCTCCCTAAGTGCTGGAATTACAGGCGTGAGCCACCGCATCCGGCCAACATGCAGATTTTATATTAAATTTTTTTTGCTTGTATAGCCTAACAATAATGAGGAGTACCTGGGTAATAGTACTCTATGAACCTAAGAATAGTTTAAAATTAAAGCTACTAAAAATGAAATAGAAATGACTATTTTAGCTTTGGCATGGAACATTTTTGGTGTGTAATTTTGATAACAGTGTGTTGTTGATAATCTCACACTGGAAAGGCTAAATTTAATGCATGTACCATAATATATAAGTATGCTTAAAGTTCTTGTATCTGTTACCAAGTTTTTGTTTATAATCCTTGAAATACTGTCATAGTCAAATTGCATTGGAAGAGAAAAGTCATGGAAACATTTTCATTTTAATTTGTTTACTGAATTTTAGAGTTGCTTTTTGTTGGCCCGGGTTTTCAAAGAAATGACATTTGGTACTGTAGTCAGTGCTTGCTGTTTGTTTTTTAACTATAGTAATACAAGATCATCTTATTTTTGTATATAAAGGGAATTCTGCTCTGTATAATTCCTGAAGAATTAATTCAGCCATTATTTGAGACAATGTGAAAGAAACAATCACTGTAAAGTGACACAAAAATAATTTCAATTAGATTCACAGTGTTCAGTTTGCAGGCTCTAGCATGACATTTAGATGCTAGAGTTAAACTATGCAATCCATTAACAATTAGACATTAACACCCTTTTCTTCTGTCTCTCTTCACGCAAATGGAGTGTCATGAGTATAAATGCTGTCTGAACCTCAAGGAATTATAGAGGTGACTTTCTGCCCTCATCGTATGTCAAATTACTAGACTATTAGATTAACAGAAGAAATACTTACGACCTGCTGGCCAGATTTTTGGCATCCCCTCAGCCTTCCAAATCCTATAGTGATATTCAGTGCCTCTTAATTTACATGACAAAGCAAATGTTGTATGAAAGCAAGATGGTTATTGAGCCTTGGAGGTTGCTAATAGCTTTCCAATTATCCCTTGCACTTTCATGGTGGCGGAGTATAGATGGCATCTTTAGTTCCTTCCAATTCTGATATTTGAATAATTTTAACAGTTACGAGAAATAGTTGAGCTGCTCTCAGTGGCTACTGTGGTCAAATGCCAGGATTCCCACTAAATATGTACACGTGTAGCTATACACAAAATGAAAAACACTTGGTCCATGCAAATTAATTTTCAAAAATAAGCATAGTGAACATCTGTGTCTTTGTGCATACCCTCTGCTCTAATCTGAAATGTCCTTTGAACCCTCTCTCAGGGCATGAGTCAAAGGTCACTTCCACTGTATGATCATTTTCGGCTGCTCCAGAAGGATTAGGAACTTTGTCCATGATTCCCGTTTCCCCAGGCCTCACCCGCATTTGAGTTTCACGTAAATAATAATACCTCAAATAAGTTGTACATGCCCCCATCTGTTTGACACATGACTACAGGTTTCTTTAAAGATCCTTCCCCCAAGAATTTCTGGAATGTTTTGAGGGTTCCCTTATGTGTATTTGTTACAGGTAGTTAGACAGATATGAGTGGGGCAGGAGAGGGCTGTTCCCCCATCCACCAGTTAATGTCAGGTGATGGTTCAACAATTATCACATTGCCTCTCTAAAAATGATAATTCGGCAACTGCGCCAGGGAGGGACAATCTCCTGATGGTCCACAGCTGTTACATTAGAGTGTTAATTGAATGCAGGCACCAGGGAGAAGCAAAAACAACTTCCAATAAAATCGCAGGTACTGGGTAAGTGAGCCCGGGCATGTACATTAAGAGACAAAATGGTGGAGTATGACCTTCTGGGGGCACTCCACCGGAAAAAGGAAGAAAGCCTCAGATGGGCATGCATGCAACTTCTAAACACACTGTGCGTGCTCACCTCCCAAGCATAAGGAGGGCACTGCGCATGTGGGCAGCCCACACTAAGGGAAGAAGCATGGGAAAGGGGTGCAATACACCACAAGTGGGTCAGCCTATAAAGTCCTAAGATCAAAGTTAAATGCCACACTTGACCTTCTTGGTGCCCACCTGGGTCTCTTCCAAGTGTACTTTCCTTTCTTTCCTGCTCTAAAGCTTTTTAATAAACTTTCACCTCTGCTCTGAAACTTGCCTTCGTCTTTTTTTCTGCCTTATTCCCCTCAGTTGAATTGTTTCTTCTGAGGAGGCAAGAATTGAGGTTGCTGCAGACCCATGTGATTCTCTGCCAGTAACTCAGATACCTTCTACCAGTAACATATTTATGAACAAATCAGTCCACTGAGTGCAACAGCACCTTTACCAGGCTGCCTACTTCTTTTACTTGCTGTTGTTTGTCTCTAGTATTACCCTCTATTGATGAGGGATCCCATGGAATGATGCCTATATCCCCAAGTACTTTGTAACTGCCCAACAGGTTTACCTCGCCTGCTGCCTAGACAAAGCCAATTTATCAAGACAAAGGAATTGCAATGGAGAAAGAGTACTTCATAGAGCTGGCTGTGTGGGAGACTGGAGTTTTATTACTCAAATCCTTCTCGTGGAGAATTTGGGGATTAGCGTTTTAAAAAGATATTTTGGCGGCTAGGGGCTAGGGAAGTGGGAAGCGCTGATTGGTCAGGTTGGAGATGGAATCATAGGGGGTCGAAGTGAGGTTTTCTTGCTGTCTTCTGTTCCTGGGTGGGAAGGCAGAACTGGTTGAGCCAGATTACCAGTCTGGGTTATGTCAGCTGATCCATCCAGTGCAGGATCTGCAAATATCTCAGGCACTGATCTCAGGTTTTACAATAGTGATGTTATCCCCAAGCAATTTGGGAAGTTCAGACTTTTGCAGACAGAGGCTGCATGACCCCTAAACTGTAATTTCTAATTTTGCAGCTAATTTGTTAGTCCTACAAAGGCAGACTGGTCCCCAGGCAAGAAGGGGTCTTTTCAGTAAAGGGCTATTATCAATTTTGTTTCAGAGTGAAACCATAAACTGCACTTCTTCCCAAGGTTACTTCGGCCTATGCCCAGGAATGAACAAGTACAGCTTAAAACTTAGATGCAAGATGGAGTCGATTAGGTCTAATCTTTTTCACTGTCATAATTTCCTCAGTTTAAAATTTTTGCAAAGGCGATTTCAACTTAAGAGTTTAGGACTTAATTGAGGCTGGAACAAGAGGCTAATACAAATGACAGACATCATGCTCTACCCAATCCCAATATCACTGCACCCCTAGAGGACTGACTGTACTCCTGGACCCTTCTTTTCTCAGGAAGAGTGATTCCAAGATGCTCCTTAGCACATGGACTTTAACTGGGTTTATTCAACCAGTTTGCAAGATATGTCTATTCCTGTCTGATCATGCACAGACTCAAATTGAGACTCCCATAATTTTATTTTAAAATGATAAGTTGCATCTTTAAGATGCTTTGATATAAGACCTGGTAGGTGTAAGATCCACTGAAAGAGAGAAAATCATTTTCTGCAATTAGATAACCCAGTGATTCCCATCCTTAGTTATCTTTGTTGTTTCTCTTAGTTTGTGTACACTGATTCCCCCATCCTCACCTCATCCCACTACTTGTACTAACTCGGTTTATGGCAACTCCCAGAAATCTTTCCATATAAACCTTGATTATTGTCTTCTGTGACCCTGACTCATGGATGAGATAGGAACCCTGAATACCTTTTTCTCAATCTTCCTATCCAGCTTCTATCTTATTGGATACAGCCAGTATAGCTCTTCTCCCACTCTATTGTAATAATTCAATATTGTCAACTCTGTCCCAAGTTCAAATAATTTTGGTAATGGGTATTGCCAGGTGCTCTTTTCATGAGCAGTTTTCCCAGGCCTATATCCAGCTTCTCTGCTTTCTGTATTAGGATGGTAGGCACAAACAGGCTGACAAGCGTTGTCAGAGAAATGGCTGTCAAATATGCTGATGAAAAATCTGTTTTGCTTGAGAGATACTAAGAAAATAGAAAAATCTATATAAACCTCATTTTTATATTTTTAAAGAAATTAGATCATTTTAAATTAACAGCTTAATTAAGATATAATTCACATATAACACATTTCACCCTTTTAAAGCGTACATGTTAATATTGTTTAGCATATTTACACATATGTGCAATCATTATCACAGTCAGTTTTAGAACATTTTCATCACCTCAAACAAAACAAAACAAAACAAAACTGTGCACCCTTTAACTATCACCTTCATCCCATAAACCTTCCCAGACCTAACTAAACACTATCTACTGTCTCTATGGATTTGCTTATTACGGATATTTCATATAAATAAAATCATCTAGTATGTGATCTGTTGTGACTGTCTTCTTTCAATTAGCATAATGTTTTCAAAGTTCATCTCTCTGGTAGCATGAATCAGTATCTCGTTCTTTTCTGTGACTAAATAATGTTTCACTGTATAGTTATGCCACAATTTGTTTATTCAGTCATTCATTGATGGACATAGGACTGTTTCCTTTCTTTGGCTATTGTGAATAGTGCTGCAGTGAGTCACATGCGTACATGTACTTCTTTGAATACTTGTTTTCAATCTTTTAGGTATATACCTAAGAGTGAACTTGCAGGGTAATAAGGTAATTCTATGCTTTTTATTTTTATTTTTATTTATGCAGGATCTCACCATATCACCCAGGCTAGAGTGAATTGGCATGATCACGGCTCACTGCAGCCTTGACCTCCCAGGCTCAAGTGATCTTTCCACCTCAGCCTCCAGAGTAGCTGGGACTACAGGCATGTGTCACCATGCCCAGCTAATTTTTAAATTTTTTTTAGAGACGAGGTCTCATTACATTGCCCAAGCTTGTCTTGAACTTTTGGGCTCAAATGATTCTTCCACCTCAGCCTCCCAAAGTGCTAGCATTACAGGTGTGAGGCACTGTGTCTGGTCTTATGTTTGACTTTTTGAGACACCCCCAAACTGTTTTCCACAGTGGCTGAACCATTTTCCATTCCTGCCAGCAATGTTTAAGGATTCCAATTTCTCCATGTCTTTACAAACACTTGGTCTTTTCTTTGTTTTCAATGATAGCCATCCTAGTGGTTGTGCATTGTTGCAGTTGTGACTTGCATTTCCCTAGTATCTAATGATGTTAAATATCTTTTCCTGTGCTTATTGGCCATTTATATACTTTCTCTGGAGAAATATCTAAGTGATTTGCTCATTTTTTAAATTATTATTATACTTTAAGTTTTAGGGTACATGTGCACAATGTGCAGGTTTGTTACATATGTATACATGGGCCATGTTGGTGTGCTGCACCCATTAACTCGTCATTTAGCATTAGGTATATCTCCTAATGCTATCCCTCCCATCTCCCCCCACCCCACAACAGTCCCCGGTGTGTGATGCTCCCCTTCCTGTGTCCATGTGTTCTCATTGTTCAATTCCCACCTATGAGTGAGAACATGTGGTGTTTGGTTTTTTGTCCTTGTGATAGTTTGCTGAGAATGATGGTTTCCAGATTCATCCATGTCCCTACAAAGGACATGAACTCACCCTTGTTTATGGCTGCATAGTATTCCATGGTGTATATGTGCCACATTTTCTTAATCCAGTCTATTGTTGTTGGACATTTAGGTTGGTTCCAAGTCTTTGCTATTGTGAATAGTGCCACAATAAACATACATGTGCATGTGTCTTTATAGCAGCATGATTTATAATCCTTTGGGTATATACCCAGTAATGGGATGGCTGGGTCAAATAGTATTTCTAGTTCTAGATCCCTGAGGAATCGCCACACTGACTTCCACAATGGTTGAACTAGTTTACAGTCCCGCCAACAGTGTAAAAGTGTTCCTATTTCTCCACATCCTCTCCAGCACCTGTTGTTTCCTGACTTTTTAATGATCACCATTCTAACTGGTGTGAGATGGTATCTCATTGTGGTTTTGATTTGCATTTCTCTGATGGCCAGTGATGATGAGCATTTTTTCATGTGTTTTTTTGGCTGCATAAATGTCTTCTTTTGAGAAGTGTCTGTTCATATCCTTCGCCCACTTTTTGATGGGGTTGTTTGTTTCTTTCTTGTAAATTTGTTTGAGTTCATTGTAGATTCTGGATATTAGCCCTTTGCCAGATGAGTAGGTTGCAAAAATTTTCTCCCATTCTGTAGGTTGCCTGTTCACTCTGATGGTAGTTTCTTTTGCTGTGCAGAAGCTCTTTAGTTTAATTAGATCCCATTTGTCAATTTTGGCTTTTGTTGCCATTGCTTTTGGTGTTTTAGACATGAAGTCCTTGCCCATGCCTATGTCCTGAATGGTATTGCCTAGGTTTTCTTCTAGGGTTTTTATGGTTTTTGGTCTAATATTTAAGTCTTTAATCCATCTTGAATTAATTTTTGTATAAGGTGTAAGGAAGGGATCCAGTTTCAGCTTTCTACATATGGCTAGCCAGTTTTCCCAGCACCACTTATTAAATAGGGAATCCTTTCCCCATTGCTTGTTTTTGTCAGGTTTGTCAAAGATCAGATAGTTGTAGATATGTGGCATTATTTCTGAGGGCTCTGTTCTGTTCCATTGGTCTATATCTCTGTTTTGGCACCAGTACCATGCTGTTTTGCTTACTGTAGCCTTGTAGTATAGTTTGAAGTCAGGTAGCGTGATGCCTCCAGCTTTGTTCTTTTGGCTTAGGATTGACTTTGCAATGTGGGCTCTTTTTTGGTTCCATATGAACTTTAAAGTAGTTTTTTCCAATTCTGTGAAGAAAGTCAGTGGTAGCTTGATGGGGATTTTAAATTGGGTTATATGTCTCTTTGTTGTTGAGTTGTAAGAGTTCTATATATAGTCTGGATAGTAGGCCATTTTCAGATATATGATTTGTAAATATTTTCTTCCCTTCTGTAGGTCATCATAACTTTCTTGATAATGTTCCTTCATGCAGAAAAGATTTTAAAATTTTTGATGATGTCTAACTTATCCATTTTTTATTTTTTTGTTCATGCTTTGAGTGTCATATCTAAGAATCCACTGCCAAATCCTAGGTCATCAAGATTTACCTTTATGTTTTCTTCTAAGAATTCTATGGTTTTGGCTCTTATTTTTAGGTTGATCATCCATTTTGAATTAATTTTTGAATATGGTATGAGGTAGGGGTCCAACTTTATTCTTTGCATGTGGATATCCAGTTGTCCTAGCAGAATCTGTATAATAGACTATGTTCCCCCATTAAATGGTCTTGGCTCCCTTGTTGAAAATCAGTTAACTATAGACACATAGATTTATTTCTGGACTCTCAATTCCATTCCAGTGGTCAATTTTGTCTCTCCTTATGCCAGTACAACACTGTCTTGATTACTGTTGTTTTGTAGTAAGTTTTAAAATCAGGAATTGTAAGTCTTCCAACTTTTGTTCTTTTTCAAGATAGTTTTGGCTATTCTGAGTTTCTTGCAATTCCATATGAATTTTAGAATCATCTTGTGAATTTCTACAAATAAGCCAGCAGGAGCTCTGATAGAGATTGTGTTGAATGTGTCAATTAATTTGGGGAATATTGAATCTGAACAATATTAGATCTTCTGATACTTAAAAAAAGATATTTTTTCCAATTGTGTAATCTTCTTTAGTTTCTTTCAACAGTTATATAGATTTCAAAGTATAAGTTTTGAATTTATTTTGTTAAATTAACAAAATTATCTTGTTTAATTGCCCTGGCTAGAACCTACAGTACCCTGTTATGAACAAATGGCAAGAATGTAATCCTTGTCTTGCTCTTAATCTCAGGGAAAATGCATGCAGTCTTTCACCATTAAGTATGACATTAGATATGAGTTTTTCATAGATGTCCATTACCAGTTTAAGAAAATTCCTTTCTATTCCTAGTAAGAAATTATATCTTTTAAATCAAAACATATGCAATTAAATTTAGGCATTAAAAATTATTATTTTTCCATTATTAAAGGGTTTCATTTTTCTGACAAATATTTCAGAGTTTAGGAATCTCCTGGTCTTTAAAAGCAATATTTCATTAAACATTAGCCTGTAGCTAAACTCTGGCCAAATTTATATTTTTGTTTCCAAATCTTTCAATCTCCCTCTCCCTATGTTACCTACTGGTTTTATTACACACAAAATGTACTCAAATGTCAAGTGTTGTAATTAGATATTGCAGAGAGTGGGGATTTAAAATACTAAGTGATGTTCTTTATTACTCCCAAACTATAGAATAGATTAGAATGAAACCAATACTCTTGCTACAATCTGTCGCTAAAATAGAAGCACACAGGAGCTAATCTTTATTCCTGGGTCTTTTCTCTTTCACCTTTACCTTCACTGTGTCATGTATCTTGTGTCCAAGGTCTCCAGTGCCATGCCTTTGGCAATGCCTTGGAATTGTTTCTGAGTCAACCCTCTTGAGACAAGCAGCTTCTCTACTTAACCTGATGCAGCAGTAATGCAAAGGAAGACTTTCTAAATACTACACCTATGGAAATGAGTAGAATTACTGCTCACTAACTAGTAATTTGAGATTCGTATTCTAGAAATTAAATCATGGGAAATATTTCAAAACTAGATAGATTTTGTGCAGTCTGAGGGTTGCTTAGCATTGCTTCAATACGTGGAGAACCTTCATGGATCAGCAAGGGAAAAGCCACAGGACTTTGAAGTATGAATTATCTCTGTCTCCACACAAGAAGAGACTCAACTCAAATAGATAAATAGCTTTTTTTTTTTTTTTTGCCACAATCATTAAGCGGAAGCATGGATGTTTTGAACACCAAGGAATACTCAAGAATATATTATGCTGCATCTATCAGGAATGCTTTTAGTTTCAAATAACAGAAAATCTGAGTAAGACTGGATTAAACAAATAAGAATTTATTTTTCTCACTTAAGTCTAAATGTGGTTTTCAAAGTGTGATCCACGGACCCCTGTGGGTCCTCAAGATCTTTTTAACAATAATTATAAGATTTTATTTGCCTTTTTTCCTGTTGACATTTGTGCAGATGATGCTAAAGCAACAGAGGCTAAAACTGCTGGCATCTTAGCAAAGGGGTGACAACAAACTGTGCTGGCAGTAGTCATTGGTATTCTTCACTGTCATGAATTTGTGAAAAAAAAAAAAAAAAGCAAGTTCCACTTTAGAACATTCTTGAAGAAACAGTAAAATGTTAATTTTATTAAATCTCAACCCTTGAGTACACATTTTCTTAATATTCTGTGGGACAAAATGGAAAGTTTTAATAAAGTACGTCTGCTGCACACTGGAGTTTGATGGTTGTCTCGAGGAAAGAACTTGCAGAATTGAGTAACGAGCTGAATTGTCTGCTTTCCTCATGAAACATCATTTTTACTGTGGTGATACAGACTTGGGTATTTGGCAGATATTTTCTTGAAAATGAACAAAATAAGTCTGTCATTTTTGAGGAAAACAATTTAAAGTATTTGTTGCTGATAATAACATTCAAGCTTTCAAGTGAAAATTAGAGTTCTGGAAAAACTTACATCTGCCACCATGAGCTTGTCAGCTTCCCAACTTAAAGACTTGGTGGAATCAATGGTGGTATTAACAAATGTGATTTTTTGATATTTCATTATAAAATGGGTCGTTAATTAGAAGTCCTGCATCACTCAGTGGACCAGTATTTTCCAAATAATAAATTAATGCCTCATGGTATGAACTAATAAGTGGATAGAAGACCCACTCAAAATGAAAGATTGACAAATAGCTTTTAATATAATACAGTATGAAAAGCTCATTGATATGACTTCAGATTCCATATTGCAACTGATCTTTTAGAAAAACTATCGCTTGTTAAATTTCAGTGTAGTATCAAGCAGAAATATCTATGTTACCTGAAAAGGCCATTAACATACTCCTTTTTCAAACTAAATACCTGTGTAAGGCTAGAATTTCTTCATATAATTGAACCAGAACAACAACATATTACAACAGATTGAATTCAGAAGGAGATGAGCCCAGCTGTCTTCTATTATTCCAGACTTTGAAGAAATTTGCAGAAATGTCAAACAGTACTACTCTTTTCCCTAAATTTATTTTTTTAAAATATGATTTTCCTGAAAATTTTTCCTATGTTAACATGTAATAGATATTCTTTTTATGTTTAAATAAATTAATAAATAAAATTTTAAAAAATCTCTCCATTTTTATTTATAATATGGTAAATATCATTAGATATGTTCCATATTAGAGAAAGGTTTTAGGCAATCCTCAATAATTTTAAAAAACTCTTTACTTTGAAATAATTTTAGATTTACAGAAGAGTTACAGAGATAAAAGCTTCTACACATCCTTTATTCAGCTTCCTCTGTTAACATTTTATATAAACATTACACATTTATCAAAGCTGATAAATTAATATTCCTCAGTAATAAGTGTGATTGTAAAGAGTTCTGAGACCAAAAAATTTGAGATCTGCTGTTCTACAGGTAAGCAGTTGCTAATATTGGTTCAGCTGCTCAACAGCACCATCAAAGACCCAGAAATTATGTCTTTTATTTCCTTTCTATTGTCTTTTTGTCTCATGATTATCATCTCATGGTTGTAAGATGGCTGAGAGGTCCAAATTTCTCTTCTTAGTCTAAGGCTGGAATAAGAGGGAAGAGAGTGTCAGCAAGCTCTCCTTTTATGCCCTGTCCCTTTTACCAGGAAGCAAAATGTTTTCTAGCAAAAGCCCACCATGCTCCCTTTAATATCTTATTGGTCAGAACTCACCAAGCTATAGCTTGGCCTAGAGGCCCAACCCTAGATAAATTGCTAGGGGAAGAAAATGGAACTAAAATGACTAGAACAATTAGCTTACCAACTGGGGCTGGGTTAGAGGCCTGTCTACCCTGAGATTAAGGGATATCTACCTACTCCTTGAAAAAAGTCAGGTTCTAGTATTAAGGAAGAAGAGCGGAGACAATTGCTTTTAGGTGGAGAATTGGTATTTTAACTGTCAGGCTGGAATTTCTATAAGAGATTATAGGATTTAAAAGTGAACGGGCTACTGAATACATCCTGATTTTACAAGTGTGGAGGGAGTGGTGGCATTATTTGGGACTACATCTAGCCACTTTAAACACCTGGCACACAAATACTAGCACTAGACCTTGAATTGCTATTTATCAGCAACTTCCTCTACACATTTCACAGTAATGTATAAGAAGATGGCAAATAAGAGAGTAACTCTCAATTCCAATTTATTCCACTGACAATAATTCCAGGAAATCTCAAAATGTGAATGAAAATGACTTTCATTTGAAGGGCTTGCCAGGATGTAGGGTAGAAGGTGAGGTTGAAGAGGAAATTTAGGGCTAGGACTTAGGTGTTTCTCTATTTGCATAACATGTGGAGTGAGCACAAAGGGAGCAGCACATCATAAAATTGAATGACTCAAAGACATTCTGGGAATAATGTAGGAGGAAAAGTGTGCCAGAGACTCATAAAGAAATAACTCTTAGAGAATAGGATCATCATTAAACCCCACTGTCAATATGCTTGGAATCATAGTAGTACGAAATCTGGAAAGATTCCAATACGTATAGATTAATATGCTTTTAACCTGCACACTAAGAGTATACAGAACCTTAAATATAAAGTGCTTTGCACTGTTTGGTAAGCAGCCAGTATTTTATCATACTAAATTTATAAAAGAATATTATTAGGTTGGTGCAAAAATAATTGTGGTTTTTGCCATTTGGCAAAACCAGACAGGAATAGTAGCAACTATTTGGCAAATGTCATGGGCCACCAAACAGGAATAGTAGCAATCATTTGGCAAAAACTGAAATTACTTTTGCACAAATCTAGTATCATATATCTGACTCAGGAGCGTAACAAAGTGTGTATGTATACAAGGAAGTAACTCAAGGGAAATTCACTTTATCTTGGTCTATGTCATTTCCCACTGTAGTGACCTGGACATTGCATTTCTTTTACCTAAGTCTCAATGCAAACAGCTGTTCTATACCTCTTATTCCTTGGAATCTTCTTACAAAGTGTGAGAAGTAGTATAAGCCTCTTCTTCTAGCTTAATATATGTAAAAGTGTTAAATCCAGATGTAAATTTTGTGATTGCTACATATTATAAGCAAGGACAATCCTTTCAACTTGGTCATTGTATAACAGAAAACATTCATAGCAGCAATTCCCACCCCACCCAGAGACAGAATGCATAAATCTGCCTTTGGGATTCCAGTGTTTTAATGGGAACTGATTACTTAACCTACTATCCCAGGTATATTCTACAGTTGGAATTCATGTGTTTTCTTGAATCTTATTGGGAATCACTTCTATATATAGGTTACTCTATTCCCTCTAATTAACAGGGTAGCCCACAGTAGTAACAGACCACTTCATTTTATTTTATTATTATTATACTTTAAGTTTTAGGGTACATGTGCACAATGTGCAGGTTTGTTACATATGTATACATGGGCCATGTTGGTGTGCTGCACCCATTAACTTGTCATTTAGCATTAGGTGTATCTCCTAATGCTATCCCTACCCCCTCCCCCCACCCCACAACAGTCCCCGGAGTGTGATGTTCCCCTTCCTGCATCCATGTGTTCTCATTGTTCAATTCCCACCTATGAGTGAGAACATGCGGACTTTGGTTTTTGGTCCTTGCGATAGTTTGCTGAGAATGATGGTTTCCAGCTTCATCTGTGTCCCTACAAAGGACATGAACTCATCATTTTTTATGGCTGCATAGTATTCCATGGTGTATATGTGCCACATTTTCTTAATCCAGTCTATCATTGCTGGACATTTGCGTTGGTTCCAAGTCTTTGCTATTGTGAATAGTGCCGCAGTAAACATATGTGTGCATGTGTCTTTATAGCAGCATGATTTATAATCCTTTGGGTATATACCCAGTAATGGGATGGCTGGGTCAAATGGTATTTCTAGTTGTAGATCCCTGAGGAATCGCCACACTGACTTCCACAATGGTTGAACTAGTTTACAGTCCCACCAACAGTGTAAAAGTGTTCCTATTTCTCCACATCCTCTCCAGCATCTGTTGTTTCCTGACTTTAATGATTGCCATTCTAACTGGTGTGAGATGGTATCTCATTGTGGTTTTGATTTGCATTTCTCTGATGGCCAGTGATGATGAGCATTTTTTCATGTGTTTTCTGGCTGCATAAATGTCTTCTTTTGAGAAGTGTATCAGACCACTTTCAAAATAGTCTATTACCTTGTATGGTGATAATCCCCAGCTTTATTTATGTATCCCTCCCAAGATCCCAAGGTATTTTTATCCATAGGACACAAAAGCTACTGATTCCTGTCCTGGAATTCTACGCTAACAACTGATTTATTTACACTGACTGGTTACTACAAAAATGGGAGAAACTTAAGCACATAGGCTTGGTTTGTCATATTGTACGATAACTAAAACACCCCTCCCCTTTAAAAATGTTCCTCATTACCCAATATTCTGTCCAGTACTTCCTCTGGTGCTGTCCCACAGTGCTATCCATCCAAGATCATAGTAGGCCTGTATTTCTGGGTGCTAGAGAAGACACCCCCAATTCTGGGGTCAGAATGTTCCTAATGCAACAGTTAAGAGTTAGGGAAGTGCCTATACTTCTGCTATGTTTAGGGGAATGACTGCATTTAATGGTGGAATTTTACAGAATTTTAAATGGGATTTTTTCATCACAATTTCTGCTAAACGCCTGAAGCTGAAGAGAGTAAGTGTGAAGTACCCACCCCTCATTCTAAAATAAGCAACAAGTAGCTGTAAGACACCCACTCTAAGGCTTTCTACCAAATATTTAAACTGGTTCTGTTAACCACACTCCCATATGCTTCCCAGCCAAGCTATATAGGAAGAGAAGTGTGTTGAATTAAATGAATTCATAATGATAAGTAAGTGAGTGGTGGAGAGAATGGGATATTTCCTACGGTCTTGATATTTCCTTTAGATTGGAGAAGGAAGAAATAAAAAGAAAGAAGTATGTAGATCATAAGAACAAAGAAGACAAGGATCCTTCACCCTGAAGCTTTGCAGTGCAGATGGTGAGATCTCATGACCCCAGAGAGGAAATGGCTGTGGTATGTGTTGTCTAAGATGGGACCAAAAGAAACCTAATAAATTATACTCATGTCCAAAATGTGGCATTGAAGAATAAAAAGATTACCATGGTCTAAGTAGGCACTGAACAGTAGCTCTCTGCTGGACCCCATGGGACACCAGACAGGAATAGTAGCAACTACCACTGGCAACCTACGTGAACTGATAGGCAGGAACTAGATAGCTCCACCTTTTTCCCCCATGCCTTAGCATTGTATAACTTACATGAAGGAGTGTCAATTTCTCCGTCTTTCTAAGAAGGGCTCATTATAGGATAGCCTTAGACTCTTAAAAAACACAACAAAAGTTGTATTCAGGGGTAATGGAGGTGGAAGGAATATGGCAGGCCTGTCAGGCACATTTTGAGCATTTTCAGGAGAATTGGTGGGATTAGAAAGCAAGGGATCCATGTGTATTGCACTAGAGGCTAATGTTTCTTCTAGAAAAGAATTTAGGGGAAGAATCAAGATGAATGAATTCCACTTTGGAAAAAGACCAGTGTTTAAGGACAGAAGGGAAGTGGACTCTAAGTATAATATGGTGTATATCAGATTGTATTCTAGGCCAGGCTCAACAAACTCAAGTCTAGATCCTTTAGCAGGGAGGCTGCAGCAAAAAGGGTAAATCTAATTGAGACATTCAAAGCCAAATAACCTGCAGCATTGGCACCAACAGTTTTGGCACTAATATGATACGGCATCTGTGCTGCTATATGTGTTTAGCTTCCTAAGTAGGTACTAAATGATAGCTCTCTGCTAGACCCCATGGGCCATCACACAGGGATAGTAACAAATCCCTGTGATAATAACAAATTACCAAAATCTTGGTGGCTATTCCAGCTTCTGGTGACTCTTGGCATTCCTTGGTTTATGGCAGCATAACTCCAATCTCTACTTCTGTCTTCACATGGCCTTATCCTCTGTGTGACACTGTGTGTTCTTTTTTGTCTCTTATAAAGATACTTCCATCGGATTTAGAGTCTACCCTAATCATAGTATGATCTCATCTCAACTCTTAATTACATCTTTAAAGGCCCTATTTCAAGTAAGATCACATTTTGAGGTTCCAGGTGGATATGAATTTTGGGGGGGGGGGTATTATTTAACCCGTTAAAATCAGCAATTTCAGTGCAGGCATCTGCAGCATTATCACAGGAGGGAGCCAGCATCTGTAATATTGCCTTGGTCCAGCAAAGATATTAGGCATTGATGTTCTTGCTAAAGGTATTCGCATCCTGAAGCCATCTGTGTAGAGCAGCAATGGAACATGTTTTAGCAGTAGATGGGGACAAAAAATGACTGAGATCTTATAGAAGGAGACTGCTGTAAGGGCTGCAAGCTGGGTAAATTAGTCAAAAAGCTCATATTTGCCAGGCTCCATGGCTCATGCTTGTAATCCCAGCACTTTGAAGTGGTGGATCACTTGAGGCCAGGAGTTCGAGATCAGCCTGGCCAACATGGTGAAACACCATCTCTACTAAAAATACAAAAGTTAGCTAGGTGTGGTGGCACCCTCCTGTAGTCCAGCTACTCAGGAGGCTGAGGCACAAGAATCGCTTGAACCTGGGAGGCAGAGGTTGCAGTGAGCTGAGATTGCGCCACTGCACTCCAGCCTGGGTGACAAAGTGAGACTCCATCTCTGGGAAAAAAAAAAAAAAAAAAAAAAAGCTCATATTAAGAACCTGCTTAGCCAAATCCCAGTGCATTACAACTAAATCTCATCATATTAGTCAGAGGAAGCAAAAGTGGAACAAAAATGATAAAATGGTTATTGACTGGACCATTGCAAGGAAGTTCCAAGTACTAAGAGAGAAGGATGGACTTAGCAGTGACAGGAAAAGCAAAGAGGGCTTAGCTAGATGTAATAAACTTTATATGAGATTCTAAAGTTGACTGCAGAATTTCTTCAGGTTTATGGATGGGACTGGTTGTGTATGTAGTTTGCTGGGGTTCTGGCCACCAACATGGGGAGATAAACATTAACTCCATATGTTACCCCTGGTTAACAGGAAGGAAGACAGAGAAAAGTAATCAAGAAAGCCAACCAATCAATGAGCATAAATGATGTCAGCTATGACAGTGTCACAGTTAAAGAGCAGGAACACCGGAAAACTTAAAGGACAATAAGAAGGGAGTTGGCCAAGGGATATTTTTACTACTTCTATGAGGAAAGAGAGACCAACAAAATGATATGCTTCCTATCATTACCATGTTGTCTAGTATTACCTCAAGTTGGGTGTAACTGCAGAAAATATTCAGAAACATTGATCAATTTCCACTTCAGAAAGGGAGTCTATGGACAAATAACAACTGTGCTTGTTTTCCAGGTTGATGGTACCTTCAGTTCCACAAGCCTAAAATTTATTAGAAATAATACTAGCAAGAATCAGAAATCTACATCAACACTGCTTTACATGAGTGACAAAAAAGTCTATTCTTTCCAGTCTCTAGTAACCACTTTGATCATAACACCTAGTATACATATATTGAGATATTACACTGTGCTCCACAAATATGTACAATCCTCATGTGTCAATTGAAAATAATAATTAAAAAAATTAGAAAGTCTCAAAGGGTCTTTTTCTCAGGCACTGTTTTTATTGACATTATTGCAACACAACAAAACAAAAGTGTACTTTTTATGGTCTGGCCAAAGACATAGAGATATTCCTATCCAAATCAAAAATTGGGATAGTCTGTCAACACTATTTTTTTTATGATTTGCTTGTTTACTGTGGGCATTCCTACAGAAGAATTAGAATTAAAACACCTTTAGCCACGCATTTTTATTTGTTAGTAGAAAATAAAATAGTATATAATTGGACTGTCCCAGAAATTCTGGGGTGTATTTTTGTCTTATTTGTACAGTTAACATTTTGATAACTATTTCAACTTCATGCCACCTAACGTCTAGAATCTCTCATCCTCTCGACCGTACATTCCACCTACTTTGCTGATATACAGCAATGGATAAACCCAAACATCTGTTTTGTTTGCTTGTGCTGAGTTCTGCTACAGAAAGTTGTAGAAAAGTGCCAATTGGCTCTACTACAAATTTATGCCATTTAATCTCAATTGGGCCTTCAATACTACTTGGCAATGCTTCATTCATCCCTGTGATGTTGCCCCCAGCAGCTGTTCGAAATCTTTTTTACTTTCTGCAGGCTCTCAATCTCCAAAGAAGAAAATCATAGGAAAGAAACAAAACCATTTCTAAAAAGTGTAATACAATATAAACTTCCCTGAAACAGGATTTGAAACTGTATATTAAAAGAGCACAACCAAATACCTGAGGAAATGGACTTAGGTCAATAGAGAGATATATTCTAGTAAAATACTGGACTTTAAAGGGGAGGAAAAATCACTCACAAAAGAGAGGAAATAAGATTATCATTAGACTGACAGCAAAGTTTTATGCTAGCAGAAAAAGAAGTAGCATATTAATACAGCCAAGGAACGAAAATGTGAGCCACAGATTTTATATCTAGCCTGACTTTCAAATAAAAAGCCACAGGACAATTTATCAATAATTTGTTGATTCAAGAACTCAAGGAATATTGTTCCCATGAGGACTTTCTCTTTTTAGAGAATATGCTTCTGACAACTAAAATGTCTGGAGAGACACCCTCAACCTCAAGCCTGATGGCATTGATTACTAAAAGCAGTTATCATAGGAACAGATGCAGCCAAATATTTTCTACATCCAGACAGAAGAACTCACCACCACCTGGGAAGGCAAAAGAAGGCAAATCAACTAAAATCTGATCAAACCTGTAGAACCAACTACCAATTTACAGGAAATGCAAGACAGGAAAATCAAGACTGGGGAAAATTACAAGACAAAACACACGGTTTCTTCAAAAAATAAATTGCAAGAAAAAAAGAAAGAATGGAGGGGAATCTAGATTAAAAGAGACTTAAGAATAATCAGGGGAGACCTAACTAGTGTTCATGAATGAACACTTGGGTAATGCATTTGTAAAGGAAGTAAAGAATTGATCACCATAAAGGTCAGGGTAGAGATTACGTGTGAGGAGATGGAGAGAGCTGTGATTAGGATGGCGCTTTGGGGTGGCTGGCAAAATTCTGATTTTTAACTTTGGTGGTTGTTTATAAGGATGTTTGCTTCAAAATAATCGCTTAAGCTATCCATTTGTTTTATTTAGTTTTCTGTTATATTTTACAATAAAAATGTTTAAGGTGGATGTGGTGGCATGCTCCTGCAGTCCCAACTACTCGGGAGGCTGTGGCAGGAGCATCACTTGAGTCCAGGACTTCAAGGCTGCAATGTGCTGTAATCATGCTTATGAATAGCCACTGGACCCCAGTCTGGGCAACATAGTGAGATTCCATTTCTAAAAAAAAAAAAAAAAAAAAAAAAGTAACTCCCCTCCCCTCTCTTCCTCTTCTTTTCAGACAAGTTCTTGCTCTGTAGCCCAGGCTGGAGTGTAGTGGTGCGATCATAGCTTACCACAGCTTCAAACTCCTGGGCTCAAGTGATCCTCCTGCCTCAGCCCCCTGAGTAAATGGGACTACAGGCGTGAGCAACCATGCCTGACTAATTTTTTAAAAAATTATTTTCTAGAGGTGTGGTCTTGCTTTGTTGCCCAGGCTGGTCTTGAATTTCTGGACTGAAGTGATCCTTCTGCTTTAGCCTCCCAAAGTGTTGGGATTACAGGCATGAGCCACCACATCTGGCCTAAAAAGCTTACATTAAAAGAAAAAACATTATATGTTGTTTTGCAGCAGTGAGGCATTAACACCTCTGCTTTTGTCCACTACAAGTCTCACCACTTCCATTATTTATTTTATCAATGTGGGTTCCTCCCTAGTAATTAAAGTTGTGAATAAAAATGACAGTAAATTTTATACTCATAGATCAATGAGTAAAAATGGAAACTGGAATTTTCACATAAAATCTGCAATTTCCTCTCACTTTAACTCAGATCAGAAAGGTACTTTTTATATTTATCACTATTTCTTCAATTTCATACACAATTAAGTCACCAAAATAAGTCTAAGTATGTTCACATATACTAAAATAGAAGAAAGACAATGGAGAAGAACGTAAAACCTACCAGATGCATCACTTGCCCTTAGCTTTGTTACTTCATTATTATCTAGCATCTGTTACCTATCAGACTTGTCTGTTATAACATAAGTAATAATTTTATATTTATACTTTTGATAATGGTCAGTTTTAGGGCACATACAGAAGTAGTTATAGCAGTATAATGAACCTCCATGTACTCATCATGCAGCCTCAACAATTATCAACAGATGACCAATCTTGTTTTATCCGTACACATATCCAATATCCCTTGTCACTGGATTATTTGAAGCAAATCCTAGACATGTTATTCTCATCCCAAAACATGCTTTCTCAGAAAGTAAGCAACAAGAGAACTCTTTAAGAAAACAGCATGCCCAAAGACTTAGCCAAATACTACCAGTTAACATCAGTGCCTACGAGAGACCAAAGCTAACAAAATCCTGCAGCTCTACCCAGAAAATTTCCAATATTTTGCTGAAGTTTAAGTTTTCAACTTTGTAGTTGTAATTTTACTACCAGTTATCACCCATGCCTGTAGGATACTAAAGCCAACAAAAGCAACAGTGCTATTCAGAAAATTCTTAGTATTTTGCTTAAGTCTAAGTTTGCAATGTTTTAGTCATAAAGTTCAATCAGCATGGATAATGAAAAGAGAATTAATCTAGAATAGAGATTTGAGTTCGTCTCAGCTCTGCTAATTTACTTTACCACATCCTTAAGCAAACCGCTTAAAACTTTTGGTCTGTTCCTTTAGAGGATGAGTGATCGCTCAATTTTCTTCAAGCTCTCTATATATCTCTAAATCTTTAACAAATTGATTTTGAGTAGCATGATCTCTGTTTGGAGTTACATGATCAGGCTTAAATGCTCTTCACAAAGAGTTAAGTGTAGTTGAAAAATTCTCTAAGAATGAGGTTAAAATCATGTAGCCCTCTAAGAAATACTTTAAAATATAAATTTTAAAGCCAGGCATGGTGGCTTACATCTGTAATCCTAGCACTTTGGGAAGCCAAGGCTAGAGGATTGCTTAAGGCCAGGAGTTTGAGACCAGCCTGGGAAACATAGTGAGACTCTGTCTCTACAAAAACTTAAAAAAATTAGCTGGGCATGGTGGTGCGCACTTGTAGTCTCGGCTACTCAGGAGGATGAGGCAGGAGGATGGCTTGAACCTAGGCGTTCGAGATTACAGTGAACCATGATTGCACCACTGCACTCCAGCCTGAGTGACAGAGCGAGACTGTGTCTCTTAAAAAAATTACATATATATATATATATATATATGCTAAACATACAATCACTGCTATTCCAAGAAATTTCTGTCCATGAGATATTTTTCTAGCATAGGTGTGTAGACAAAGCAGAGATTGCTCTCTAAAGAGCCGGGAAAGCATTAACTTACTGTATAATGAAATGCTCAACTAGGAAGTGGGTTAAACCAGAATTCACTTTCAGATAGATTTCAGGACCAGATTTTCACCCTGGTTTTAACAAGGCACCTTAGGAAATAATAATGTTTACATTCAAAATACGCTTAGCAATGCAATGTCATTTCTAAAAAAATTTTGGAATGTAAAAATGCATCCTAGTAAGAAAAAAATTCTATGGATTGAAGATGCTTACTAACTGTTAGTTTGCATTAGTAATGTTCTAAACTCCAACTTCCTACCACTATGAGAAAAGCCTAGCGAATGGTATGATTGAGCTGCATATTGCAACTGCCATCTTACAGGGAGTATGCTGCTCAGAACAATGAAATGCAATTCTTAACTCCCTCCAACTACTAACTAAGATCACTGGAATAAAATCAACTTACATTTTGGTGTCTTGTTCATCTGCACAGTCTTCAGCTTTCACTTTGGCTTCCAATCCTGTTGCTGTTTTCACCTGGCTTTTGGAGGTTCCAAAAGTTGAAAGTCCAATAGTCTAAGTCTTTAAGATCTCTGTCTTTGGGAGGCCAAGGCGGGTGGATCACGAGGTCAGGAGATCGAGACCACGGTGAAACCCCGTCTCTACTAAAAATACAAAAAATTAGCCGGGCGTGGTGGCGGGCGCCTGTACTCCCAGCTACTCGGAGAGGCTGAGGCAGGAGAATGGCATGAACCCGGGAGGCGGAGCTTGCAGTGAGCCGACAGCGCGCCACTGCAGTCCGGCGTGGGTGAAAGAGCGAGACTCCGTATCAAAAAAACAAAAAACAACAACAAAAAAAAACAGATCTCTGCCTCTATATTGTTGACTGATATGGTTTGGCTGTGTCCCCATTCAAAACTTCATCTTGAATTGTAACCCCCTTAATCCCCACGTATCAAGGGAGAGACCAAGTGGAGGAAATTGAATCACGGGGGCAGTTTTCCCCATGCTGTTCTCGTGATAGTGAGTGAGTCTCACGAGATCTGATCGTTTTATAAGGGGCCCTTCCCCCTTCGCTCCGCCACTCTTCTCCTTGCCACCTTGTGAAGAAGGTGCCTTGCTTCTCCTTCACCTTCCGCCATGATTGCAAGTTTCCTGAGGCCTCCGCAGCCATGCTGATGTGTGAGTCAATTATATGTCTTTCCTTTATAAATCGCTCCATCTCGGGAAGTTCTTTTTTGTTTGTTTGTTTTTTTGAGACGGAGTCTCACTCTGTCACGCAGGCTGGAGGGCAGTGGCACGGGTCTCGGCTCACTATAACCTCCGCCTCACAGATTCAAGCGATTCTCCTGCCTCAGCCTCCTAAGTAGCTGGGACTACAGGAGCGTGCCACCATACCTGGCTAATTTTTGTATTTTTAGAAGAGACGGGGTTTCGCTGTGTTGGCCAGGCTGGTCTCGTACTCCTGACTTCGTGATCCGCCCGCCTCAGCCTCCCAAAATGCTAGGATTACAGGCGTGAGCCACTGCACCTGGCCGGGAAGTTCTTTATAGCAACATGAGAACGGACTAATACACTGACCTTGCAGATTCTGATTGGTTGGCCATTTACTGCACGCATTTCAATCCACTTTAATACCTGTTCAATGATTTCTGACTACCTGGAATTCCCTGCCCTTTCCTAGCTGCCCTCATTCCTTTCCACAGTGAAATTTCTGGGTGCTTTTCCATAATCCGGATTCCCTGGCTGTACAGTTGTCCACTTTCCTTTCCACTAAGACGGGATTTGCTTCCTATTGTGGTTGAACCTTGGTACCTACTGACCGATTTCTTGTTTGCTAACCACTGTATTTTCAGTTTCCTGCCCACTGTAGTTGCCTACTTTCTTTTCCACTCTGACCCAGAATAACTGTTTTGTCAGCCACCGTTCTGTAGTTTCCTTCCCGCTCTGTGACAAGAGCTGTACCACTTGTTTCTATGATAGCTTGCTTCTATTCTACCCTGGTATTTTCCTCATACTAGGAGACTCTCTCACACTCTTACTCATTTTTCTTCACCAAAATTGCACTTTGGGACAAAACCCAGTGCCAGTGATGTCCACATAGTCTTTTCAATAAACATGTGGTCTTTTCTCTGTACTCCTTCAAAGATGCACTTACTTACATGGATCAGACAACACACATACCTAGTCTAGAAGCAAACGTCTTTGGATTTAATGTTAGGGGTGACTTTCTCCCTCCTTCGGAGATGTGGTCATGTTTATGGACCAGATCACATGACTAACTCATCAGGAATTTAATATCTCTGGAATTAATTTGGTGGTAGCACTTTTTGCCTCCTCCCTCAGATAAGCATTTGGTTGTGTTGATCAGACCTCATGACTAATTTGTCCAGCATCCAATATCGCTAGAATTAATTTTGCTTGTGCGTTTGACTTCCTCCTGCTTCAGGTAAATCTTTACTTATAAAGATTAGATGGCCGGGCAGGGTGGCTCATGCTTGTAATTCCAGCACTTTGGGAGGCCAAGGCAGGTGGATCACCTGAGGTCTGGAGTTCGAGACCAGCCTGGCCAATGTGGTGAAACCACGTCTCTACTAAAAATACAAAAATTAGCTGGGGGTGGTGGCGCATGCCTGTAATCCCAACTACTCAGGAGGCTGAGGCAGGGAGAATTGCTTGAACCTGGGAGGTGGAGGTTGCAGTGAGCTGAGATCACGTCACTACACTCCAGCCTGGGTGACAGAGAGAGACCATGTCTAAAACAAACAAACAAAAAAACTAGACAACACAAATAACTAGTTGGTGTTATTTGAATATAAATTTGGGGTGAATTTTTTCCTCTTCTTCAGAGAAGTGTTCCTGTATTTGGACTACACCCTAAGACTAACTTATTCAGAATCCAATATCACTGTAATTAGTTTGGATTTTTCTCCCTCTCCTCCTTTGGATAAGCCTGTCTTTATATGGTTCAGACCACTAATTCTTTCAGGATCCAATATTACAGGAATTAATTATAGTGGTGACACTTTTCCTTGTTATCCTTCAGATATATGTTAACTTGTATGCATCAGACCCTCATGAGTATCTTGCCCAGGATCAAATACCAGCAAATACCAGTGCAGTTAATTCTGGTGTTCATCTGGAGCCTAAGCTTTCCCCTAGATTTTGTTTTTTGACAGTTTCTTTGTCCAAACCCAAACTCAAGCTTTCCCCTAATAGTAATTCTATTCTCATTTTACTTTTTACCACCCCATTTCCCCATTTCCGTCCCTCTAGAAATACCTTCTTGGATGTGGCCTCCATAAGTCCCTTGGCCCTCTAGTTTATAGTGTCTGAACCCTACATACTTTATCCTGGAGGTTCAATGTACATAATCCATATGTAAAAGCTATGACGACAGAAAAGAGAAGCATAAGGGGAGCAAAAGGGTGCATTGGAACTTGTCCCGTAATGTGGCTTAAAATCAGAAGTAGGAGAAGAGTGCCAGCTTTGAAATAATAGGCAAAGAAAACCCACAAAATAAAAGAAGTTAGGCGCAGTGGCTCATGCCTGTAATCCCAGCACTTTGGGAGGCCGAGGCAGGCAGATCACCTGAGGTCCGGAGTTCAAAACCAGCCTGGCCAACATGGTGAAACCCCATCTCCACTAAAAATATACAAAAATTAGCCGGGTGTGGTGGCGCACTCATGTAGTCCCAGCTACTCAGGAGGCAGAGGCAGGAGAATCATTTGAACCTGGGAGACGAAGGTTGCAATGAGCCAAGATTGTGCCTCTGCACTCCACCTGGGTGACAGAGTGAGACTCCATCTCAATAAATAAATAAATGAAGTTGGTTTATTTGTGACTTGCTGTTTATAAGCTCATTATCATATATAATAAGTCTGTCCCCATGAAGTAACAGCTTCTGATTAGTTCTGTCTTCCGTTATATAGCTCTTTCATAGAAAGATCTGTTCTTATCCCCCAACCCTCACATAAATCCCGGAAGCAACTGACTTAGTTCTTCTTTATCCAGTCATGTAATGAGCCCACTCTTGACTACTTCTTCAAGAAAGTTCTGTCCTTACACCCCCTTCCTCACAGATGCATGAAAACCCTAATAGAAACCCTCAGGAGAGAGACTTTAGTTCAGGTTCTCCTTCAACTCAGTGTGTTCAGATCCACTTCAAGACCTTTATTTTCCCCAGAATATTCTGTCCTTAAACCTTCCCTCACAGAAACACCCAGGGCTAGTATGGGCTTATTCAGTTCTTCCTCATCAAACCACATTCTGAGCCAACCCCCTGATTTTCACTTCTTTCAGAAAGTTTTGTCCTCATATCCTCACTATATCACAAAACCCAGGGGATGTCAACATCGTATTTCTGGAATTTAAAAAAACATTATGCAGAGTATAACTTGAGAGTCTTCAGTTTTCTTCATATAATACATCTCAAACACACAAAGACAGATTAGAACCTGTACAGATGGATGGATTTATTAATTTTATGAGTGTTGTATGTTTGCACTTTAGGTTTAGAAAGAGGATTCATTAAGAAAATCACCATGGAAAGTCTTCCATTAATTGTTTTTAAGGACAATATAAATTGAAATTTAAAGGATATTGAAGAAAAAGAGTTGTTGAATACAAGCGACTTATATTTTCCATTAATTCTAGGGTCCTTGTCATTTTATCACATAACCCTTTATTATCACCAAGAGTAACAGAAATAAGTTTCACTTTTATGACTGAAAAAGCTTAATAAAATGTCACAGAATATGAATAGTTTATTATATGGTAAAAAGAGAAAAAGCAGTTAAAAAAATCAGTTTCAGATGAGTAATGACCATGTTCATAAAAACTTAGCAAAGCAAGTTGTCCTATGGTACTGTGTATCTTTTTTAACAATTACAATGATCTAAGCCTTTTTCTTATAATTAAACAAGTTTTCTCTTATTCAATATTAGAGCATCTTGTACTTTTAAGCATCTATTCTACAATTTTAGTTAATAAATCACTGATGAATTTAGACTGAACAGAACTTAAATCATATTTAGATAGATGCAGCATTAAAAATAAATATTTTCAGATAAGAGAGTGTTTTGGGTTGGAATTTTCCCAAAAATAAAATAATGTGATTAAAGAAGTTTGGGCTGCTTATTACTTTAAAAGTTGTTTTCACTGCATTATCCTTGATTGAATACTGTTTATGGCAAACTAGCTGTAAATTACATTTTTCATTCAATTGGGGGAAAATTTTAATGTGGTTTGGGCATCAGATGAGCTGAAATCTTACTTAAAGGCAAAGGTGCAGATCATTGACTTAAGAAAACAAGTGCTAAACAATATAATCTTATTTTGGTCAAAATATGTAAAACCACATATATATAATACATGCATAACAGAGTTAAGAAACATTTACTATAGAGTTATCTTAGGGAATCTCTGATGGTGACAATGTGAAGGCTTCATTTTTAAGTTTTTGCTTACTTGTATTTTCTAATTTTCTATGATGCACATATACTATTCTACTGTAATAAATGGTATTTTAATTGATTGCAAATGGAAATGTTTTCTGGAACGTAATATGCCACTTAGCTGTGATTTAGCTTTTAACCAACAATGAAAAAAGAAATGCAAAAATCTCAAATTAAAAAAAGTGTTTTTATGAGTTTAGCAAATGCACTGGTTTTCATGAATTTATCACTTTTATGGCTAACATTTGAACAGCCCATTTTCATGTGCTCATTTGCAGGGTAGACTTTTAGAAGTTCTATTTTATTATGACATTTTTGTGTGCTGGTTTACATTTTATTCTGTCCTTAAACCTGGTGGTGGATTTGCCTTGTGCATACCATAAAGCTTGTTGAATGTAATGGAATATACCGGTACAGTTTGCATATACCTATACTAGCTTTGAACAAATTCTGAGGGAGGTGGAGTGGTGGGCAGGTAGTGATGGTGGTATTTGCCTACCTGAGCCAGCAGCTTATCATGGACCTGAATTATCTTGAAGTATTGCTTTAAGTACCAGTGGATAGATTGTATTTAACCTGAGGCCAGTTTATCACTGTTCCACATGAGAATCTCCTATCTAGTTCAACAGTCATGTATTGATTGAGCGCTAACTCTGTGCTAGGTATTCTTCTAGCTTCTTCGGATACACTAGCATACAAAACAGACAGACAAAAAGTCCTGCCTTTGTGGAGTTAACATTCTAGTGAAGGGAGACAGACAATAAACATAAAATACATCAGAAAATTGTAAGTTCCAAAGCTAAGGGCTTCAGAAAAATAAGTAAAACAGGGAAATGGGATCTGGAGTGTTGGGGGAGGGTGTGATTTAAAAAAGGATGATTGGGATGTACCTCACTGAGGTGACATATAAACAAAGACTTGAAGGAGGTGAGGAGTGAGCCATACAGGTGTGGGGGAGGAAAATTGCAGGCAGAACACAGTCCTTAAGTGAGGAGCATTCCTCGTGAGTTATAGGTGAAGCGCAGAGGCCAGGGTGGCTGGAGTGCAGTGAGAGTGAAAGGGACAGAGACTCAGGGGATGTGGTCAGGGAGATAATAGGATTGGCAGGAGATAGATCCTGTAAACCACTGTAAGGTCTTTGTCTTTTACTCTGAGTGAGATGGGAGCCATTGAAGTGAGCAAGGGAATGACATGATTGGACTTAAATTATTGAGGGGATGGCTCTGGCTGCTGAAAGGAGGCCAAGGCAGAAACAGGAAAACATGTTCTGGCAGTAATCTACAAGGTTGTTGGCAGTGGCTTGGACTAAGGTGGTGGTAGTGGGAGTAGTGAGAAGTGGTCAGATTCTGCAAAGATTGTCAGGCTAAAGTCATCAGAATTAATCGAGGCCAGAAAGGCTGAAATTGGGGTGTGTTTGGGGAATAAAATAAAGAGTGCTTGTTATGAGTGAACTGTCTATTAGGCATTGAATTTAATTCTTATTTCCATCATCAGTACCAATTATCTGTAAGCACTGAATATGGGGTAGATAAATAGTAGATAAAGAACTATCTACTATTAGTAGAACTAGTAGAAAACACTTCTTGATAGCCAGTGTACTTGTAATCTAAAATAATCTGGGTATACACGTACAATTACAACCTTTTCTAACATTCAATATTTATTCATTCACTGAGAAAATATTTATTGGTGCACTAATAGATGCTCAATATTAGTGCTAGAGAAATTGGAGACCAACTGCTTAGTTTTGAATCCTGGCTTCAACACATACTGGTTACTTAGCCTTGAGATGCCTCAGATTACCATCTGGAAAATAAAGATAATAATAATATATACCTCACAGGGATGCTGAGAAGATTAAATAGGATAATCACATGCAAAGAATTTAGAACAGCACATGATAAACACTATTATGTGTCACTCATTATCCTTATCAAGGCCTCTCTTTTCCTTTCTAGCATATCCTCTCCCTTAGCCAACCTTAATATCAACAGAAAACAATATCTGTAAAAAGAAAGGCCACTACATGAGATGTTGTGTATGTTCATTTGTTTAACTTTAGTAATCTCTATGTATACGTATTTCAAGATAAGTATATCAAAATATCATGTTGGACACTTTAAATATATGTTATACAATTAAAATAAGATAAAATCAAGAGCAAGATCAAAATGCAGATAGTCTAGAACCTCAAGCCAGTTCCTACTGCTATTCTTGATCAACACACTGGCTAGGTATCTATAAGTTAATTTTTCAGACTCATATACACATAAAAATGGGTAAAGATTTTTTTAGAACTCCTAAGACTCCCTGGGGATCAAGAATCTCTTCTGTAGTCACCAGAACCTGGAGAACATTGCCTCATTCAACAATACTGCATATTCCTATTAGTCCTTAATCACTCATACTCACAAAGGTGTTTTAGTCCAGAACAGAGAGCAGCCTGTCAGACAGGTACCTTTTGTGTCCTACCCCAGCTATACTTCTGTTCTCCTTTTCCTCTCTCCAGGCCTAAATTCTGCTTTCTCTTTATTTAAACCCAGTTTGAACCTCAAAGCTCAAGTGCTGATCTGTGACCATCTGATCAGTTTTGCCCCCATTTATGCCTGACCACCTGCTCCCACTAATGTAGAATTCAAAGCTGGGTTGTGTTATTCAATTCAGCCTGACTCCATAAACTGAGGCTTTGACTTCTCTTTCAAGAAAATGAAAACCACATGTGTTTCTTCCCTTTTGAATCAGCTTCCTTACCACGATCACTTTCTCAATTTTGCATTTCTTTTCTTTCTTTCTTTCTGTTTTTTTTTTGAGACAGAGTCTCTCTCTGTCACCCAAACTGGACTGCGGTGGTGCAGTCATAGCTCACTGCAACCTCAAATTCTTGGGCTTAAGCAATCCTTCCGCCTCAGCCTCCAGAGTAGCTGGGACTACAGGTGCAAGCCACCACACCTAACTATTTGTGTGTGTGTGTGGAGACAGGGTCTCACTGTGTTGCCCAGGCTAGTCTCAAAATCCTAGCCTCAAGTTATCCTCTTGCCTTGGCCTCCCAAAGTGTTGGGATTACAGGCATGAGCCACTTGCTGGGCCTCCATTTTCGTACTTTCTTTAGTTTTTCTGCAAGACAATTCTGAGGGTTTAGGGTGTTAAGATATAGTGCGATTGTGGTTTGAAAAGTGTAAGAGCACTCATAGTCTCTTGAATAATGTCTAGGTTCTTAGGAATAAGGATAATATTATCAATGATAAAGATAATCAATGTTTATTCAGTGCTTACCATGTGTCATATATCGTGCTGATGTGTTAACTCCTTTGCATTCATTATTATCTCAATTAATATGGTAAATAACCTATAAGGAAATTTTATTATTTTCTCCATTTTATAGGTGAGGAAACGGACGCTTAAAGAGTTGCATTAGTCAAAGAGTAAGTGGCAGAACTTAGACCAGGCTTTTCTGTGCCAAAGAAAGTACTTTTAACTACTAAAGTATATCACAAGACTACGGTGCTTCCTAGGTCTGTTCTCTCATGCAGTTTTTGTGTGTGTACAATTTATTACTTCATAGTTATTCTTCAAAACTTGATAAACATGGGAAGACAAAAAAGCCCCTTTAGAAATGTTCAGCAGTTCCTGCTCTTTACTTTTAAGAAGTCCTTATATTTGTACAGAGTTCTACAACCTGAAAATACTTTTACACCTTATCACTTTTGATCATCATAACATTTTTTGTGGTGATCAAGACAGGGCTTGTTATCCCCTTTTATGTAAATAAACCAAGGTTCAAAGAGGTTAAGTGAGCTGCACAAGGTTATACCAGGTTTCCTATAAGTCCACTCTCCAAAACTTTCAGCTGTAACTAAGTGTTTGAAAATCATCGTTCAAATATATCATTCCTAACACAAATTGTAGAGGCTCATGGAGGAGAGCATCAAATACCAAGAACAAGATATTAACAAAGTGTCAAAGATCATCCTCTTTTCTCTTTGTTCTTCAAGGGAGAGGTTGTAACCTTAAAGGGGCTATATTAGTTTGCTAGGGCTATCATAAAAAAGTACCACAAAATGGGTGGCTTACAACCACAAAATCTTATTCGCTCATAGTCTGGAGGCTGGAAGTCCAAGATCAAGGTGTTGGTATGGTTGATTTCTCCTGAGGCCTTCCTCCTTGGCTTACCAATGGCTGCCTTTTTGCCTTTTCTGTGCGTTTGTGGGTCCTGGTGTCTCGTCTTCTTTGTATAAGGGCACCAGTCATATTGTATTAAGGCTCACCCATATGACCTCATTTAATCTTTTTTTTTTTTTTTTGAGACAGGGTTTCACTCTGTTGCCCAGGCTGGAGTGCAGTGGCACAATCTTGGCTCACTGCAACCTCTGCCCCCTGGGCTCAAATGATCCTCCCACCTCAGCCCCCCAAGTAGCTGGGACCACAGGTGTGTGCCACCATGCCTGGCTATTTTTTTGTATTTTCAGTAGAAACAGCGTTTCACCATGGTGCCCAGGCTGGTCTCAAAATCCTGGGCTCAATTAATCCACCCGCCTTGGCCTCCCAAAGTGCTGGGATTACAAGCGTGAGCCACCGTGTCCAGCCAAATCTTAATTACCTCTTTAAAGATTCTATTTCTGAATATAGTCACGTGAGATACTAGGGGTTAGGACTTAAACATGAAATTTGAGGGACATGATTTAGTCCATAACAGGGGATTTCCTGTTAAGCAAATTCTCCTTCATCTGATGGATATGAGAACTATAATCAATTTTTTAAAAGCTTCCAACATCAGTGTGAAATGCTGTATAAAATCAGAGCCATCTCATGAAGACTTAAGCTTGATACAGTTTTTAAAATGAAGAATCCTAATAAATAGACAAACACAAGCTTTATCTCATAACCATTGCTAGAAGGAGGAAAAAGAAAGAAGGAAATTAATAAGCATCCAGACCAGCTAGGGAGAAATAGTAATTCCAAACCTTCAAAATATACAATATAAATAACAGTAGACAATTTCATAAGTATCCCTGTTAATCTCTGAATCAAATTAGTATGTGACTACACTTAATATTTCTATGGGGTGCTTATGTTTTGACTGACTACTTACTTAGGTTACCAAGTTTAAGAAATTATTATCCCAAATCATAAACTGGAGTTTAGAATGGATCAGAAGGTGGACTGGAACCCATATGTTACTGATTACCAGAAGGAATGTGGGATATGATATGAGATTTTAGAAGTCTGCCACTAAGACCTGTTAGGCTATTCAGACATGAACAGTAGCCACAGGCACCAGGTAGACCTTCAGTGGGCATGAGGAAGCCAGCAATAGGAACTAGGATTTAGGATGGATCTGAGATTCTGTCAAGACTCAGTGATCAGTCATAATGCTAGACTTGAAGGAATGGTGTCAAAACCACGGCAGAGATGTAGGTACTATGGCAGAAGGCCAATATCTAGTTGTAGCAATTAGGTCACATATTAGAATACAATACATAAAAAGCAGTATAGGTCAGCATGGAAACACTAGCAAAGTAGCTTGATTTTGACCAGGTCACCTACTTACTGGCTTAGGGCTTCCAAGCTTCCTCCTGCCCGGAGGCATAACTGAGCTCAGTAGCACTGAATGAAGATTTGAGAGTTAAAAGGCCCAGAAAGACTTAGGTGCAAAAGACCCTGTACACTATTCCTCCCCATGGGGTAGTAGATGTCATAGACATGTGCTCATTTCGTTTTGAATTTAAGTTATCAGATCTAGCAGCAAAATATACCCAAAGTGTTTCCAGAAAAGTTTTGTTCTGGTGGTGTTGAATTGACTCATTTTCCTTTAAAAGAGTGTATCACTGGCCTGTAATAGAGCTTGTCCTAGCATTGTACTTTCCTTAAGATACCCCTACACAAGCATTCTTGTACAGCAATCACAGACAAACAGAGAACCAAATCATGAGTGAACTCCCATTCACAATTGCTTCAAAGAGAATAAAATAACTAGGAATCCAACTTACAAGGGATGTGAAGGACCTCTTCAAGGAGAACTACAAACCACTGCTCAATGAAATAAAAGAGGATACAAACAAATGGAAGAACATTCCATGCTCATGGGTTGGAAGAATCAATATCGTGAAAATGGCCATACTGCCCAAGGTAATTTATAGATTCAATGCCATCCCCATCAAGCTACCAATGACTTTCTTCACAGAATTGGAAAAAAACTACTTTAAAGTTCATATGGAACCAAAAAAGAGCCTGCATCGCCAAGTCAATCCTAAGCCAAAAGAACAAAGCTGGAGGCATCACACTACCTGACTTCAAACTATACTACAAGGGTACAGTAACCAAAACAGCGTGGTACTGGTACCACAACAGAGACATAGATCAATGGAACAGAACAGAGCCCTCAGAAATGATGCCACATATCTACAACTATCTGATCTTTGACAAACCTGACAAAAACAAGAAATGGGGAAAGGATTCCCTATTTAATAAATGGTGCTGGGAAAACTGGCTAGCCATATGTAGAAAGCTGAAACTGGATCCCTTCCTTACACCTTATGCAAAAATTAATTCAAGATGGATTAAAGACTTAAATATTAGACCCAAAACCATTAAAATCCTACAAGAAAACCTAGGCAATACCATTCAGGACACAGGCGTGGGCAAGGACTTCATGTCTAAAACACCAAAAGCAATGGCAACAAAAGCCAAAATTGACAAATGGGATCTAATTAAACTAAAGAGCTTCTGCACAGCAAAAGAAACTACCATCAGAGTGAACAGGCAGCCTACAGAATGGGAGAAAATTTTTGCAACCTACTCATCTGACAAAGGGCTAATATCCAGAATCTACAATGAAATCAAACAAATTTACAAGAAAAAATCAAACAACCCCATCAAAAAGTGGGTGAAGGACATGAACAGACACTTCTCAAAAGAAGAAATTTATGCAGCCAAAAAACACATGAAGAAATGCTCATCATCACTGGCCATCAGAGAAATGCAAATCAAAACCACAATGAGATACCATCTCACACCAGTTAGAATGGCCATCATTAAAAAGTCAGGAAACAACAGGTGCTGGAGAGGATGTGGAGACATAGGAACACTTTTACACTGTTGGTGGGACTGTAAACTAGTTCAACCATTGTGGAAGTCAGTGTGGCGATTCCTCAGGGATCTACAACTAGAAATACCATTTGACGCAGCCATCCCATTACTGGGTATATACCCAAAGGACTATAAATCATGCTGCTATAAAGACACATGCACACGTATGTTTATTGTGGCACTATTCACAATAGCAAAGACTTGGAACCAACCCAAATGTCCAACGATAGACTGGATTAAGAAAATGTGGCACATATACACCATGGAATACTATGCAGCCATAAAAAATGATGAGTTCATGTCCTTTGTAGGGACATGGATGAAACTGGAAAACATCATTCTCAGTAAACTATCGCAAGGACAAAAAACCAAACACCGCATGTTCTCACTCATAGGTGGGAATTGAACAATGAGAACTCATGGACACAGGAAGGGGAACATCACACACCGGGGACTGTTGTGGGGTTGGGGGAGGGGGGAGGGACGGCATTAGGAGATATACCTAATGCTAAATGACGAGTTAATGGGTGCAGGAAATCAACATGGCACATGGATACATATGTAACAAACCTGCACATTGTGCACATGTACCCTAAATCCTAAAGTAAAATAAAAAAAAAAAAAGAAAAAAAAAAGATACCCCTACACAATCCTGTCGCTGTGACTGGTTGTCATTCCACAGTTGGTGCAGCGATATCACTGATCCAACATTAGCATCCACACAAATATTAGAATCTCATCAAATAATAGAAATTATGTACTCACTTTTCCCCGGGACAAATTTAAGGAGAAGAAGGAAAGCAATTAAGAAGTACCTAGATCTCCTGGGGGAAAATTTTTAAAAAGTCGATTTCTGTGATATATGTTAACCCTGCGGCTAGATTGAAGCAATGCAGTCTCCTCCCTGAGGCTTCTCTTGCACACCACCTGGAAGTGTCAGTTGGTACAGATTGTAGCAGACTGTCTGCTTAAAGGCATTGACCACATGGAGCCTGTGACATCTGTGGTTTTGGTCTTAAATGACTGTGTACTTGATTCTAGTTCTGAGATATGTATTTATCCAGTGTGGGATCTGGAAGATACTTAAAAAGTGATATAAAACATTAGCAAAGTAAACTGAATCTCTATGCTTGCATTTATTGAATATTACATTTAGTTAGTGTTTTACAAATAATATGTCAAAATTAATAACATAGAACATAATTTGATTTCTTATTCAAAATTTGAATAGGAGAGCTAAGAAGAGACAGAGCCTAAAGGGCCATTCAGACATTATTATGCCCAGTGATATGGGTTGAATTGTGTCACCCAAAAAGATATATTATGTCCCAGTCCCCAGTACCTGTGAATGTGACCTTATTTAGAAATAGGTATTTGCAGATGCAATCAGATTAAGATGAGGTCATATTTCTTAAGGGTGGCTCCTAATCTAATATTACTAGTGTCCTCATAAGAAGGGGACAGTTTAAACACAGGGAGACACAGAGGGAAGTTGGTGGAGATTCTCTGCCTTGGAGTTATGCTGCCACAAGTCAAGAAAAGCCTGGGACTACCAGAAGTTGGAAGAAGGTTGCATCCCCATAGGCTTTGGAGGGAGCAAAGCCCTGCCAATGCCTTGACTTCAGACTTCTACTCTCTCTAGAGAATAAAATTCTGTGGTTTTAAGCCATGCAGTTTCTGATATATAGCAGCCCTAGGGAACGGACACACCTAGTTTTGTATCTCTTGTCAGGGTTGTACTTAAATAGGGTCAATTAGATTTTAGAGCATGCCAGGTGATATGATTTGGCTGTGTCACCACGCAAATCTCATCTTGAATTGTAGCTCCCATAATTTCCATGTGTTGTGGGAGGGACTCTCTGGGAGATAATTGAATCATGGGGTGGTTTCCCCCATACTGTTCTCATGGTAGTGAATAAATCTCATGAGCCCTGATGGTTTTATAAGGGGTTTCACCTTTCACTTGGCTCTCAATCTCTTTTGCCTGCCACCATGTAAGACATGACTTTCACCTTCCACCATGATTATGAGGCCTCCCCAGTCACGTGGAACTATGAGTCCATTAAACCTCTTTTTTTTTTTGGGTAATAAATATGAGTCCATTAAACCTCTTTTTTTTTTTTTTTGGTAATAAATTACGCACTCTTGGGTATGTCTTTATCAGCAGAAAACCTCTTTTTTCTTTATAAATTACCCAGTCTTGGGTATGTCTTTTTCTTTATAAATTACCCAGTCATGGTGTGTGAAAATGGACTAATACACCAGGGAACTTTTAGGATATTTGGCTACTGGTGAGTTCTGGGGTTTGATTTCTGGGAGGGGGGATGCCACAGAGACCTAAGCTACCACACGAAATTAATCTCTTTTCCGGAAAACTGTACTTGAATAACTCAGGGCAACTACTAATGTTTTCTGGGTGAATGGGTTTTCAGAGCTGCTGGATTGTGTGTGTGTGTGTGTGTGTGTGTGTATCTCAGAAATATTTAAAGTGTTGAAAGAGGGAAGTCAGACTCTTCAATCATTCTGGTTATGTTCATTATTAACTGCAATGAACTGAATATTTGTGTCCCACCCCCCAAATTAATATATTAAAACCCTAATGCCAATATGGTAGTTTTGGGAATTGGGTACCTTTGGGGGGAAATTACATCATGAGGATGGAGACCTCATGAATGGGATTAGCACCCTTATAAAAAGAAGAGGAGACACAGGGCCTGTCTCCCTGTCTGCTCTCTCTCATGTGAGAATATAGCCAGAAAATAGCTATTCGTAAACAAGGAAGTGGGCCATCACCAGAACTGACAATGCTGGCACCCTGATCTTGTACTTCCCAGCCTCCAGAACTGTGAGAAATAAATGTTTGTTGCTTAACTCATCCAGTCTCTGGTACTAGACTGGGTGAGTTAATTTTTAGCTCAGCGAGTTAATTTTTAGTCCAAATTAAACATTAACGGAACTGAAACATTAGCAGATTCAAAATGTGCGAATAATGATACGTGTGGAATTAGTCAGATGGTTTGCTTTTTAGACAGGTTTCAAATTATTTTGTGGCAATCTAGGTCATATCTTTCCCCTAGCAAAGTTTTTAACTATAAGCTGTTACATATTCTAGTATAAATTCTGTTTAAATCTTAGTAGTAGCAAACAAACATCATTATATTCATCCATGATATATTTATTAGGATGCTGATATCAGTGATAAATTCTTCACCATTCTTTTAGAGAGGTCAGCTATGGTAATATTTATAATAGCAGTAGCGATAAACAGTTGAGGAGCTTGCATTACAAATGTTAAGACCACTTAGGATAGTAGTAGGGAACAAGGTAGTTAATCTCGTAATTCCATTTTTTGGCAGACACAAAGAGACAGAAACATAACGCCTTATCCTACGGAAGTATTGTCTTCTTGCCATATCCTGACTTTCATCCTTATGCTCTGAAATAGCAACAGTGTTTTGGCGTAGGACATATACAAGGCTTTTAAAAAATTTCTTTTTGGCCTGGCATGGTGGCTCATGCCTCTAATCCCAGCACTTTGGGAGGCTGAGGTGGGTGGATCATGAGGTCAGGAGTTCGAGACCAGCCTGACCAACATGGTGAAACCTCGTCTCTATTAAAAATTCAAAAATTAGCCGGGCATGGGGGTATGTGCCTGTCATCCCAGCTACTCAGGAGGCTGAGGCAGGAGAATTGCTTGAACCTGGGAGGCAGAGGTTGTAGTGAGCAGAGGTTGCACCACTGCACTACAGCCTGGGCAACAGAGCGAGACGCAGTCTCAAAAAAAAAATTTTTTTTTTTCTTTTTGGCCATTTCCATTCCTCTGCTTCTATGGCCATTACTGCTCATGACACCAGATGTTCCCACAGATCCACACAGGTGGGCAGTTCACTTGGTCAGAAATGATAATGGGTTGGAACTTTCAGAAAGTCAAAGACTGAGAATTTGTTGGAAATTTACAGAAAGTTACCATAATTAGTCATGGAAATTATGCAAGTTGCAAGTAGCACATTTACATTCATTTGTGTAGGGAATCAATTTATCCAATAAATACACTTAGGAATATAAGTAGATAATTTATCAGGATTTTGCAGAAATAAGTGAAAACTTTATGTGTTTTGCATGCCTGCAAATCTGATGCCCAGTGTTCCCAGATATAGATATTTCCTGTTCAGCATTGGTAATTGGATAAGAAAACCTATATTTTCAAGGTGCAATGGTATAGTCATATTAGTAGATGTTATTACAATATGAGTATTTCCTCATTTTTTTCTTACTGAGAATATTACTGAAATAACCAAGTATTGTTAGAGAAGACATGAGCTTTTGCGATTTATATTTAAGGAAAAGTGAAAACCAGGTGAGTGTGAATGGGGACAGTCAGAAACCCATAAGTGGGTATGAGATTATTTAAACTCTCTGAAAGCAAGAGACAAGTAGTGGAAGTGGGGCAAGAAATTCAGTGTACAAGGCTTGACAGTATCTGTAAATAATAGAATACATTCTCTGTCTCTTGTTATTATTTAAAGCCAGCTAGTAGACAGGAGCTATAAAAACAGCTGACCAGGACAACTTTTTTTCCCACTTCTAAAAATTTATCAAACGTTTTTAATGCCAACATCCAGAATCTCAGTGAGTATATACAAATATTACTTATCGAAGGAACACACACATACACACACACGCACCCTTTAGTCTCCAGTCTTTTTCATTTTATTTAATTAAAAATACTGTGCTAAGAGTTGGCATATATTTTCTCACTGAGGAAATGGAAAAATAGGCCAGAGACATCAGCCAACAGGCAAGATTGGTCTTAAGTCCAATTTTGCCTATGTTGAAATTAATCAATTTAGGCTTGGTCTACAATTATAGAGTATTAGACTTGGAAAGGGCCAAAGAAATAATCAATCTTAGCCCTTTCTTTTTACATTTTCATTAACTCTTTCAACAAATTATTGAATACTTACTATATGCTGGGTTCAATAATAGATGTTAGGGTATACAATAGTGAATAAAATATAGTCTGTGTCCTCAAAAGTCTCACAGTCCAGGGAATTGCTAATCAAATTTGAATATATATCCAAGTCAGCTGAGAGATTCTGTTAAAATGTAGGATCTAATTCAGTAGGTCTAGGGTGGGTCCTGAGATTCTGCATTTCTAATAAGCTCCTAGCTGATGCCCATACTGCTCGTCCATGGACCAAACTTTAAGAAGCAAGGATTGAGCTGGTGAACATATGAGAAAACAAGTGTAAAGTGGCCAAGTGACCTGTCCAATATCACATGACAAACTCATGAAAAAGCCCAGATTCCTGGCTTAGTCCAGTGACCCTTTGATTCACATTGCTCTGATGATCAGAGTTTAATTATCATTTGGCTCAGATGTCACCCACACATTTGAAGTGCTAATAATTATTGTACCTAAATGCTGCTAATTCAGCGGTAGAAGCTGCAAATTTCTGTTTACACTAGAATATGTATGATTGGAAAGGAGACCCTTCCACAGAAATTCTAGAGATCAGGGGAAAGATACCCAAATCCAAGAAGGATCCACAGTGTGGCTAAACACAATCCATTACTGCATTTATTCGTTTGTACAAGAAACATTTATTCACAATCTACTCTATGCATAGACAAGAATCCTTACCCACTTCTTCTATACCCATAATGCACTGTACAGTCCTAAGAGCACAAGGAGATGCTCCATTTGTCCTTTTGGCTGAATGATAGTACTGCTATAATAGATACGGGAGATCAGATGCATTGTTGAAGTTCTCTCCTCAAGGAATTTGAGATCTAGTTGTGAAAAGAGGATTTATTTTATTTTTTTCTTTTTGAGACGGAGTCTCTCTCTGTTGCCCAGATTGGAGCGCTGTGGCGCCATCTTGGCTTACTGCAACCTCTGCCTCCCGGCTTCAAGTGATTCTTGCAACTCAGCCTCCCGAGTAGCTGGGATTACAGGTGCCCACCACCACACCTGGCTATTTTTTATTATCATTATTTTTAGTAGAGAGGGGTTTCACCACGTTGGCCAGGCTCGTCTTGAACTCCTGACCTCAAGAGATCCGCCTGCCTCGGCCTGGGGTTACAGGCGTGAGCCACTGTGCCTGGCCCCATATGAACAAGAATATAATCTTGTGATATACACTACTGATAAGTGTTAGAGGAATTCAAAGTTGTGGAAAGTTAAGTATAAGCTGAGACTAGTCAGAAGTCTTTATTTTTTGACAGAGTCTCACTTTCGCCCAGGCTGGAGTGCAGTGATGTGATCTCGGCTCACTGCAGCCTCCGTCTCCCAGGTTCAAGTGATTCTCCTGCCTCACCCTCCTGAGTAGCTGGGATTACAGGCGCCTGCCACCACGCCCAGCTAATTTTTATATATACATATTTTTAGTAGAGACGAGGTATCACCATGTTGGCCAGGCTGGTCTCGAACTCTTGACCTCAAGTGATCCACCCACCTCGGCCTCCCAAAGTGCTGGGATTACATGTGTGAGCCACCGTGCCCAGCCAGAAGTCTTGATAAAGTACATGACAAGTGAGCTGAGGTATAAAGGAACTGGGGGATTTGAGGATTTGTTGAGGAGGCACTGTGAGAATATTTAAAGTAGGGAGACCTCATGTGTGAAGGTACAGAGTTGCGTATGAGAAGCTTAGGTGATAGTAGTCGATTAATCTGGCTGTGGAGGATGGTAGAGTGTGGAGGACCTAATATGATAGAAACTGTTACATAGATATAGGATGAACATCTCTAAGACACATTCCCTATAAACCCGCAATATAAATGTATAACACAAAGATTTTTATCTTGTTCTGACTTCTTATTGGATGAATATCTTACTGGTAACATATAACTACCATCCAATTAAGATTATTGCTTAACTCATTTAGTTAGTAGTCCATATTTACCCAACATTAAGATGTAGCAAGTAATATGAACTATACTGGAACTTAAAAAATATTTCTATGTTTTGTTGACTTCAAGGAGTGTGGCCTTAAGCAAGCTCTCTAATGTCCAGTTATCTAGCATTTTTGACAAGAAAACAATCTTTAACATGCACAGCTGTTATCAACACTGTCTTGTAATACACTAGAAGACAGTGGCAGCTATCCAGTGCATCTTAGATTTATAACTCCTCAGAGAATAAATGCATTGAACATTCTATACATTATTTCTACAGTATGTCTAAAGTTACTGCTAAATACTTAATGATGGAAAGATAATCAACATGGATTTACATTTTATTGTGACAATTTTCCACATCAATCTTGGGAAATTTCCACTTACCATATATTTGGCCTACGAATGGCTTAGAAGATTACAAGAAAGAGGAGTGAGAGAGGATAAATCACTTGGCTAATAAAAATTGAGGCAAAAATAACCCATTCATAATAGTTGATGTCTTCTTAAGTTCCCAAATGCACTTTTCTGAATTTATTGTGAACTTGACTCAAATGTATGTCAATTTTCAACAGCATTAATTACTTGGAATTCTCCACATTGTCTGTTTCGTTTGTTTGTTTGTTTTGAGATGGAGTCTTGCTTTGTTGCCCAGACTGGAGTGCGATGGTGCAATCTTGGCTCACTGCAACCTCCGCCTCCTGGGTTCAAGTGATTCTCCTGCCTCAGCCTCCCGAGTAGCTGGGATTACAGGCATGCACCACCACGCCTGATTAACTTTTGTGTTTTTAGTAGAGACGGGGTTTCACCATGTTGGCCAGTCTGGTCTTGAACTCTTGACCTCTGGTGATCTGCCTGCCTCTGCCTCCCAAAGTACTGGGATTACAGGCATGAGCCACTGGGCGCAGTCCACACTGTCTTTTTTGATTTTCCACTCAAGAGTTTCTATTTTGTTTTGAACATGCTTTTTTTTTTTTTTTTTTTTTTTTTGAGACTGAGTCTCACTCTGTTGCTCAGGCTGGAGTGCAGTAGTAAGATCATAACTCACTGTGACCTTGAAGTGGGCTCAAGTGATCCTCCCGCTTCAGCTTCCAGAGTAGCTGGGACCACAGACTCGTGCCACCATACCCAGCTAATTTTTGTATTGTTATTCTTTGTAGAGATGAAGTCTCCATGTGTTGTGCAGGCTGGTCTTGAACTCCTGGCCTCAAGCAATCCTCCCGCTTTGGTTTCCCAAAGTGCTGGGATTACAGGTGTGAGACACAATGCCCAGCCTGAACATGCACTTTTTAACCTTTCCGCTCAGCTCCTGATTTTTTAGCATGTGTTGAAATTCAGTTTTATGCCATCTAAAGTTGCTACTTTGAAGTTACTCTTTGGGAATCACTGTAATGAGCCCTTTGCACAATATGGAATATATCTTCTTGTTTGTGTACAGACTGTGCTATCATGTATGGCACTACCCATCCCATTTCTTCATATATTCCTCTGCTTAGGAGGTTACTGCCTAGCTACACCCCAGGGTGTTTCCTTACTCTCAGCCTATGAGATAGAGATAGAAATCCCTTAGATCCGTCCACCCTTTATTTGATTCCTTTAACTCTTGGCAGCTCCAATTCTGTCTCTGGCAGCTGTTCGGGAAACCTCTTGTTTAACCTTCCCTGACAGGCCCTGGGATAATTCTGGGAAGCTTTACTAACTTGCCCTTCTACCCCCCTAGTGTTTTCTTTCCTTTGCAGATGTTTTTCTGTGCTTTTCATAACCATAAATGTATTTCAGATGAACCACTGTAGTTTACAGTTGTTGCAGTTTTTCTCATGCTAAGGTTCCAAACAAATTTTAACAGCTGCTAAGGAGGCTGGCAAAAAGCCTTGATTGCTAATTCTGTGTTAAACTACTTTTCACAATAGGACATTCTATAATATTTGGTATAGTCCCTAAAGCAAATGATTTCTATCTTATATTATTACTGTTTGTATCATACTCATTCCTAGCTTTAAAAAGATTCCAAGTCCGTACTTTCCAAAATGGGCTTGATTTTATTTAAAACTTTATAGAAAAGTTAGGGGTTCCCAATGTAATAGGGATGTTATGATGGAGAAACAGGTAAGAGTGGTATCAGTAGAGTCAAGTGAGTTGACACACAAATATAGTAAACTGTACCTTCTGGAAACATTACTCTATAAAGGTGAACATTTGTTCTCTTGGCTGTAATTTGTAAATAGGTAGAAGGGAAGCTGCTTGTTAAAATTGGAGCTGAGAGATTCACATGTCCTTAGTGTGTTTCCCCAAGTATGCTGGGGTCAGGGGAGCTGCTTGGCAGTCTGGTGTGAAGTGAAGATGTGCTCAGAATCTCACAAATAAATCCATACTGCAGTAAATCCCCTGCCAGATAATAAAGCGCGCGTCGTATGTGTAACAGGGAGATGGCATATTAATGAGGAAGTCACTGAAAACAGAATTTGGTCTGTAACTGCTAAAAGTTGCTTCAAAAGCCACATCTGATCTGCTAGTACCTCCAAATTATTTCACAACTAGTTATGAAACAATTTTTTAAAACAATCTAACAGAAATACTGTGCTGTGCTGTATTTTCATCTTTTTTTTTTTTTTTTTTGAGACAGGGTCTCGCACTGTCACCCAGGCTGGAGTGCAATGGCACGATCTCGGCTCACTGCAACCTCCGCCCCCTGGGTTCACGTGATTCTCCTGCCTCAGCCTCCTGAGCAGCTGGGATTACAGGTGCCCGCCACAACACCCAGCTAATTTTTGTATTTTTGGTAGAGACGGGGTTTCACCATGTTGGCCAGGTTGGTCTCAAACTCCTGACCTCAAGCGATCTGCCCACCTCGGCCTCCCAAATTGCTGGGATTACAGGCGTGAGCCACTGCACCTGGCCTTTTTCTCTGTTTTGTGACTCAATTTGTCAACTAAGTTTTGATGATGGATTTCTTTTTATAAAGATATTTGATAGTAAATAATAACATTTCAATCTGGGCAACATGGCAAAACCCTGTCTCTACAAAAAATACAAAAATTAGCCCAGCATGGTGATGTGCACCTGTAGTCCCAGCTACCCAAGAGGCTGAGGTGGGAAGATCACCTGAGCCCAGGAAGGTCAAGGCTGCAGTGAACTGTAATCATATCACTGCACTCCAGCCTGGGTGACAGAGTGAGACCTTGTCTCAAAAAAAATTAAATAAATTAATAATAGCATTAATAAACTGAACAATTTCTTGAAAAACACCCACATGGAATCTACACGTATTTTTGTTGGTTCTCATTAGGTTTTTTTTTTTTTTTTTTGCTCTTTATCACAATCAGTTGTTATGTTACATATATTTCTGATTTGTAAAAAAAAAAATAAAAATGGAAAAATAATTCAGTAATCTGATAAATAAATGCCAACTCCATATTTAATAGTGAAACATTAGAGCCCGAATTTCCATTACTGCTACTAATGTACTTATTCCATATGAGTACATGAATAGGGTCATTAAAATAAAGGGTTTCATACTCAAGTAAGTTTGAGAAATGCTGAGTTAAACAAGATTTTTTAGGCCGGGCGCAGTGGCTCACTCCTGTAATCCCAGCACTTTGGGAGGCCGAGGCAGGCAGATCACGAGGTCAGGAGATCGAGACCATCCTGGCTAACACAGTGAAACCCCGTCTCTACTAAAAATACAAAAAGTTAGCCAGGTGTGGTGGCGGGTGCCTGTAGTCCCAGCTACTTGGGAGGCTGAGGCAGGAGAGTGGCATGAACCCGGGAGGCGGAGCTTGCAGTGAGCCGAGATTGCGCCACTGCACTCCAGCCTGGGCGACAGAGCGAGACTCCATCTAAAAAAAAAAAAAAATTTTTTTTTTTTTTTGAGACAACTTTGTCATTGCAGTGGTACAATCAAAGCTCACTGCGGTCTCAACCTCCTGGACTCAAATGATTCTCTTGCCCCAGCTTCCTGAGTCGCTGGGACCACAGGCATGCACCACCGTGCTTAGATAATTTTTTTTAATTTTTAATTTTTTTTGTAGAGATGGGGTTTTGCTATGTTGCCCAGGCTGGTCTTGAGCTCCTGGCCTCAAGCAATCCTCCTACACCAGCCTCCCAAAGTAGAAATTATAGGCATGAGCCACTGCACTTGGCGAAGTTTTCCTTTTAATGCAGGACTTTGCAGCACCATTAATATGTTAATACTCACTGGGACTCTTTAAGAGGAATATGTAACTTGGTGGTATCACAGAAGTATTTGACCACAGAAATATTTTTTTAGAGCATCCCCAGCAAGCAGGGCTCTGAGGAATATGCCTTGGCAAACACTGACCCAGCACTCAGCCAGGTGTGAGACAGTATGCACTAAACTTCTGCCAGCAGTTACTCTTGTGTAACTCACTACAGACAGGCGTCATGTTAGTGAAATGGCTAGACTTCACTGTGGATGTGAATCAGCTGGAGGTGTCTGTCAAAATGCAGATTCTTAGGCTCTACTCTAATTCAGCAGATATGACTTGAATTCCAAGAATCTACGTTTAAATGCATCAAGTGAGGTTTCTGATATAAGTGTCTATAGTTTATGCTTTGAAAAATACCATATTAGAAAGTTTGGGTCATTAATAAATCATGAAAGATGAATGTAATTAATTCATATAAATTTGAACGTACAAGTTTAATAACAGTGATGTTACATGTTGAAACTGGGACATTCTGAAAGTTTATAGGCTGTGCACAGTGGCTCATGCATGTAATCCCAGCACTTTGGAAGGCTGAGGTGGGAGAATCACTTGAGCCCAGGAGTTCAAGGCTGCAGTGAGCTTTGATGGCGCCATTGCACTCCAGTCTGGGTGACAGAGTGAGACCCTGTCTCTAAAAATAAAATAAAATAAAAATTTAAAAAAGGAAAGTTTATTGATGAAACGGCAATTAGGTATGGATAAAACTTCACATTCATTTAACTTCTACATCAGTCATCTTTAATACTCATGTGCCGAGGTGCCAAGCTTGGACTTATTGACTCACTGTCACCATAAAATATTCATGTAATCTGCATGTTTGCTCATGTGGCATGTAACTGAAAGCAACAAAGATGCCCCTTCCCTTGACGAACCTCAATTTGCACTTCTGGCAATGATTGTAGCTCTCTGCACATGGCTTGATATTTTCTGCTTCATGCCTTTGCTCTTGCTAGTCCCCTTGTCTGAAATGTCCCTTTTCTTGTTTTCTTCTCTGGCTAGTTTGTTCTCTGCTGAGTGTGAATATGTATAGGTGGTTTGAAATGGGCATAACATATTCATTTAGTTAAACGAGTGATGATTGAAGCTGGTGAAATATGTGTGGGTGTGTAGTTGTTGGAGCAGGAATAATATCTGTTAGCTTGAAACAGGTACCAGGTAGCCTAAAATTCCAAGGCAGGCTCACAAGGGCTCAGGTGATCCAAAAAGCTATAGAAATATAGAAATTCAGGAAGACATTATTATGAGGAAGAGAAGCAGTTTAAATTGTACTCAGTTTGCAAAAGATAATTTTCACCTCATTGAATTTTGCTGATAATTGAATCAGGTTCGGTTGTTTGTTAATAATAATTTCATTCTTTTTTGACTAATTTTCTCACCTACATGGATCTGTCTCAGCAATAGCAATTTACTATGCATTAATAATGATTACTGGTTACTGATTGAGTAGAATGGTTCTTCCTACCAGGTAGATATACATCTTCAGATAGCATTCAAAGCACTTATTTTTAATTATTCTGAAAATAAAAGCAAATACGAATACACTCATATCTATTTCTTTAAAATCTTCAGCTAAAAGAAGCAGTATATCTTGCCATGTTCCTCATTCACATTTGATGCCTCACTTTTTGTCAAAATGCCTAGTATCTGCCATGATAGACATATACTGGTAGATGTATTGTGATTGTAATGTTTGATAAGGGAGAAGAATTTGATTCAAGTCTTTCAGAGTGTTAGACTTCTCTACCTTCTAGTATGAGATGTGCTTCCAGCAAAAAGAAAAGAAAGGATATTGCATTTAGTTATGATTCATGAATGTCAGGATTTAAGTGTTGCAGGACTTTGCGGAAGCGGAAGAAGTAGTGGGAAACAGGAAGCCGGGCTGCCATAAGCACATACATAACAAGTCATTAATTGACTACAGACGTGAGGGAACCTACAGAGAACATTGGAAAACACTATTGTACATGAAATGCATTAACGCTAATTTTGTGAACAGCTGGATGGCTGAATGTTTGATAACGAAGCAAGCCATTTTAATTTGATCTAAGCTTCAGCTTTTAATTGAATTTATAAGAACATGGGAAAAATTAACAGGCAGCTTCTGGCAATTCAAAAACATTATTTTGCTTTAGAGCCTAAGCTTCTTTCTAAATTTGGGAAATCTGGCCCTGGATAAAGACGGAGCAAAGAAAAATCATTCTGTAATACCAAGAACAGCAGATTTATGTCTCTGATTTCAAATAAATGCAGATTGTCATTGTTTGTCAGAAAGGCAACTATTCCTTTGGACATAATCATATCTTATAGTGACTAACAGGTCAGCTCTAATTATTAGATGGTTGGTAGAATCAGATAGGTGACTTTTTCCTCTGTGAAAAGGCAAGAATATCATATAGAATAATTTTTCAAATGCTTTCAAAGTAGAGCAGTGTGTGAGGCCAGAGATGAATCTTCTTTGTTAATAGACCCCAGAAGAGCTGGGCAAGAAACAAGGAACTTTTTTTTTTTTTTTTTTTAAATAATAGGACCCCGTGTCTTTTGACTAGGGCTGGCTAAGACTTATGCGTTCAAAACTGCTGCTTCCTACAAGAAATATAAAGGATCATCAGTTTTCTATTCCTAAAAAGGGTGCCTTGAGCCATCACATTTGTATCCGAATAACCTTAATGTATAATCTAACCTGTCACTGTTTTGCATCCTCAGATGAAATGCTTTATCATCTTACTCTATCATTTGGTAGAACAATGCAAGGCAAAACAGACTATTCCACGGTAAAAGATATGAATCATATTCTGGAGCGGGGGGTGTCTAAAGATGAAAGTAAAATTTTTCTTCCTCCTGCAGAGGTGATGAATGTCTTTTGCCCCTCTTTTTTCTTATAAACGAAGAGATTCAATTGTTTTCATCTAGTTCCCAAATCCCATCAAGCTGAAAGTTTACTTTTTCAAAAACTGTTGGGGCAGATTTTCTCAAATAAGTAAAACTCTAGTTCAAAAGTCATCTACTTCAAGGAATTTTCCCTAATTATGTTTATCTCAGTTTTGATTTCTCTCTTTGTTTGTACTCTGGCATTTTACATACAATTTGGAATGTATTATCAGACCGTTTTATTCTTCTCTTTTACATGTGTCTATCTTAGATCTCATTCTAAATAATAAGCTCATGTACAGCAGGAATTCTCTGTCTTATTTTTATGTTTTGCATCTTCCATAGTGTCTGAAAAACTGCTATGTGCATAATAGGTGCTTAGTAGAAGTGATTAGTACAACATGTTCATAAATGTTCTTAGGTAGCCCCTCTATTGGCTAAGTGGATTTGAACAACTATTTATTTTATGTTTAATAAAAAGCGTGAAAGTCTTTTTTGCTGCTTTTCCTTGGTAGAGACATTGTATAGGAACTCTAGGACTTGCACAACTTGATATTTTTATTATGTAAATCATAGTTTGGAATTGATGGATTGACACATGGAGATAATAATTCATTTTTAACCAACTTTGAAAATGCAGCAGTGAAGGCTTCAAGCCTTAGAAGTATTATTATTTTTAAAAGATCAAGTCCAAAATGTGGTAAATAATCTGTAACTAAGAGGTTATGACCAAGCTTGGTGCAGATATTTCAGATAATTGGTGATGGTATCTCCTGATGCAAGTGAAGGGCTACAATAATTGCTTTGGTTGAGTGGGGTTGGCAGTACAGAGCAGAGAAGGATATAGAAATACACAGCTGCTATATAAGCCCAGGAATGAAAGGAATTTTGGAAGGTACAGTCAGCTTCTGAATATCTATGTATAGATAATTCACACCCTGTGATGTATTTTAAATTTCATCACTGACTAGCTTTCCCTTGTTACCTAGTCTCACCTTTCCCTCTATCTATTTTGTGGTCTTTGGAAACTTCCACTTAGTTGACTATTTAGATTAGACAAAATGTAACCAGAAAGGTAAATTTTTGGAGGAAATAAATACATAGAATCAAAAACAAAACACAGAGCTATACTATAGTAGATGCTAGGATATGGGTGAATGTGGTCATGTAGGACTGTTAAAGCATTGTGAAAATTGCTCTCCCAACAAAGATTTTTAAAACAATCCTATTTGCATCAGTCTTCAGTTCTCAATTGGGTGAACCAATTGGTAATTCTTTGTGAAGAATATTGAATGTTGTTCACTGTTGCTACAGATATTCTTAAGACAGAATTTGGACCTCCTGGGACATTATATGTTTTCAATGTATTTAATCTGTTGTTGAGCAATGTGTAGAAAAAAGGTCTTGAAAATTAATGCAGCAATACTGAGAGATTAAAAATTCCTGAAAGTGTGTGTTACTAAATTTTCTTCTCTGCTGTGGGCTCTGTGCAGAATTCACACAAAGTAGAGGGAAAGATAACCTCATGGGAATTTGACATGCAATACCTGAGGAGATCAATGCTGACTGTAACCCCCTCCACAAATGCATGTATCCATCTTTTTCTAAAGTACAGTTTTAATGGAGTATCTTTAAAACATGGGTTATCTGACTAAACATTTGTTTAGAGCTAGACAACTTAGAATTGTGCCTTATTAGAACTATTTTTTTCTTCCATTTGTCAATCCTTGTTGTGTGTTTGTCTTGTCTCTATAATTAGTGTATAGGCACATTAAGGACTGAGACTATAGCTCACTTATCTTTTGCATTCCCCTTAGGTTGTGCAGAGTGGTTGGCACACAGTAGGTACTTGATACATGTTGTTTGCCTGAATGTATTAGTTTTCTTCATGTGCATCTGCATGTATTTCATTCAAGACAGATAGATGTCTAAATGAAATCAGGAGACAGAGGCTTCCATGGTCCACTCTAAGATCTGTCACTCTCAGTATGAAGGAATTCCTCCAATACGTGACTTCAATACCGTTTCTCTTTTTCTCTCATTCTCATTTTATATGTATATGGATGTATATATGTATGTTATTTTTATCTTCTTTTTCTAGGACTTATTTTCTATTATTATGTTTGTACTTCATCATAAAATAAAAAAATTTAGGTCTCTAAGGGACATCCTCCAATTATCCTTACATTTCCAAACTGGGTTACCAATACTGCATACTTTGCTATCATAAAGTAGCAATTTTATTTAAAAAAAAAAATATATATATATATATTGGAGACAGGGTCTTGCTATGTTGCCCAGGCTGCAGTACCATGGTGTGATAATAGCTCACTGCAGCTTTGATCTCCTGGGCTCAAGCGATCCTTCCACCTCAGCTGGGACTACAGGTGTGTACTACCATGCATGGCTAATTTTTAAAATATATACAGAGACATGGTCTTGCTATGTTGCCAAGGCTGTATGTTTTGTTTTTTTTTTTTGGTAAGTGTCTTTAAACATTTTAGTAGCCTGTGACTGTTGAATGTGTAATTTAATGAATGAGTGGAACTTGAATTTGACTTGTAAATATTGGAACAAGGTTCATGGAAGTATCTGGCTTTCCTACCTTCTGGAAATCCAAATGCTAAGTATACTTTTTCCTGTTTTCTAATTTAAGTAGAAGAAAGGATATCTTTACTGTTTCTGCTAGCTCCATGAAGGCAGAGACTATGGTTGTCATCTCAGTTCTCCAGAACAGTGCCTGAAACATAAGAGATGATAAATGAATATTTTTAGAAGGAATGAATGTAAATAAAGTCAATAGGATCAAATAGCCACACTGACCTTCTAGCTGTTCCTCCAACCTGCCAAGTAACTTCCCACCTCAAGGCCTTTACACTTGTTGTTTCCTCTGTTCTGAATGTTCTAGATACCCATATGATTAATTTCATCATTTTATTCAGATCTATGTTAAAATGTTACTTCTTTAGATACATTTCCATTCTACTATCTGTTAAAATAGTTTTCTCCACCTCTCCCACCCCATTTACTCTTATCCGGCTTCACTGTTTCTGCTTAGCACATATTGCTATAATATTTCATTATACATTGTACACTTGATGTTATCTCTTTCTTCCCCCTAGAAGGAGGGGAGAATAAAATTTGAGATATATAAATTCAGAGACTGTATAATGTCCGGGTTTTATGAGGAAACAAATCATTTTAGATAGTTCAAATAAAGAGATTTTAAAGGATTACTTGCAGTGGTAAGTTTGGGCAGGGTTAAGGAAATAAGGTATATTGAAACTAGACTTGATAAGGAGAGAGGAAGAAAGAATGTAACTGAAGCCCAGTGAGAGCTGGAGCTGGGAAGGAGGGATTGCCTGAAAGAAGATGTCTTGCTAAAGGGACTTTACTGCTGACAGAGAAAGACATGGTGCTGGCAGTAAGGAGAAGCAGGAGAAGAAATGGCCGACTCTTCTCATTTATGCCATTCTCCTACCGATGCTTCCTGTTATGAAAACCCAGGGAGAAACCAGCTGGCAAGGACCAGTTCTTAGGGGTCAGCCTCTTAGGCAACAGTGGACAGAGGAGTGAGAATGAATCTTGCCAAGAAAACAGAATAAAAGGCACAGTGTATTGTTTGGCTCACGGCTGAATCTTTCATGCTCAGAACAATACCTAACACAGTGCAATTGCTCAGTAAATACTTGTTAAATAAAATAACCAATGATGATAATTTTTTAGAGCAAAGGAACATTGATCCAGGATATTATCATACAAGATCTCTGATCTTATGTTGGGAGGGATGGTAGTTGTCCAAGGCATATATTTGGAGAAATTCACAGATTACAACTACCCTAAAGAGGAGAATCAGTGCCTTTTATTATTTCAATCCACTAACCACTTATTTGTAGTTTATGAGTTATATCTTAGTATTCAAAGATCTTGGGAGAAATTTTCCAGTAAGAAATTCTGGTAACTACATGGTTTTTTCCAGGGAAAACGGTACTAGAAGATAGCTACTGGATTGCTTTATTATTACACAAGGTAAGTAAAAAGTATGTAATGACATAACTGATTAATTAGCTTTAACTCCCACCATGGGGATTCATGAGGATGAACAGCAAAGATAAGGGATAGAAATATATCTATGATCTCAACTCTAAGTCAGCTGTGTACCTGTAATTCCTTCACTCTGCTTTATTCCAAAAAAACACTCTGGCATCAATGTGGATAATGGACTAGAAAAGGGTGTTATTCACTGGTACAGGAAAATCAGGAGATTTATTCAGAGACTACATTAAAGAAGATGATGGTGGGTATAGCAATGAACAGGTTTTTTGGTATTCAGATGGGAAGTTGAGGGAGCTGACATTTCAAGTCTCTCTAAAGAGAAAAGCAAGACTGAGATCAAAGAGTTTTGGTGGTGGTGGTGGGATATAGATTGCTTTGAGAAAGGTAGTAGAGGTTTAGAATAGTGGACTTTAGAGCCAGAAGGGCCCTTACAAATCTCTTAATTCCATGGTTTACAAACTTTGATTTTTCAACCAGTGGAATTATTTCTCCAAATGAATTCTTTTGCAATAGTCTAGTATATGTCAGATAAAAGTTCAATGACTCAGATAGAAGGGGAGATAAGCCCTGAGCCTCAAATGTTATGTGTCCTTTATGCCTCCCACCTGCTCATCCTCCGATTGCCCAACGTGGTTCCAAATGTATCTCTGAAGAATGCCTAGTCTCCTTTGAAGACAGTTTCGAAGCCATCAATCTCCTCATTTTGTAGATGAAGAAACAGACCCAGAGAAATAAATTGACTTTTCCACAGTAAGGTCAGGACTAGGATCCACCTCTCCTAATTCCTAGCCAGAACTTTTTTTTTTTTTAACTATATTATGCTATCCCACTGCTTGTAGACATAAAACTAATTGGCATCAACAAAAGTCTTCAAGAATCTGGGATTTTAGGCTTTATTTTTCCAATGACATTTACCCTCAGATAATTTCTTTCTGTACTTCACAGTTCTATTTTATTACAAAAATTAGGAAATGTCTTTTCTTACCAACCTCCCAATTTTAGATTAAATAAGAAGGTGTGTTGTGCTTAGAGATCCTTGGAAGGAAGTTGTGAAGCACATTCAATTTGCTACCTGTGAAAAGCATAAAGGCTTTCTGGGGAAGTCATCAAGCAGAACTGGGAATGAAAAGCATTGAAACATTAAAGAATGTTCGTGTACCACATGTAGTCTTCAGTAACTTGTTTTTTTTTTTTCACCTGAAATTATGTTTCTGAGATTCATCGTGTTATTGTGTGTAGCTGTAGTTCATTCCTTTTCGCTGCGGTCTGAATATACCTCCATTTATTTATCATAGTTTAGGCAGACATACACATGACAAAATTAGGGTTTTTGAAAAAGCAAGGAAATGATCTTTAAAATAAGCATAGTAATGGCCTCTTAAGGGGAGAAAGAAACATGGGATTGGGAAGAAACCCCTGGTAGTTTTAACATTATTAGTAATACTTTAGTACAGTGATATTCTAAGTGTGGTCCCAAGGCCACCGGCATCAGCATCACCTGAGATCTTGTTAGAAATGCACATTTTGGGGTTCCCCTGGGACCTACTGAATCAGAAACTTTGGGGATGGGCTCAGTAGTCTTTGTTGTAACACGTTTTCCAGATGATTCTGATGTATGCTGAAGTTTGAGAACCACTGTTGTACTGTTATGCTTTATAATTTATAATTTACTTCTCTCTCTCTCTCTCTTGCTCTCTGTGTGTCATTCTCTCTCTCTCTCTCTCTGTGACATTCTCTTTCTTTCTGTATCATATTACACAACAAAAAAATAAAAGCATCTGATCAGTGACTAACCAGAAATAAAGAGCTGTAGGGATATTAGAGCCATTTGATAGCTATTCCTTTTGCAGGCTATTTGGTCAGAAGGATAAGTGGTGGGAAGAAAGGAAAGAAGAAGAATGGAACCATGGAGTAATTCAGGAGGAAGGTGAAGGTTAAATAAGAGAGGGTCCTTCTGGCAATATATGATGACAAAAGTGTAGCTGAAAATACAGAGTACACTTTGAAACACATGTATATATGTTTGAATCTGTGTGTGTGTGTGTGTGTGTGTGTGTGTGTGTGTGTGTATGCTTTGAATGATACCTTGCTTGAAAAGCTTAACATGCCCCCATCAGTAGAGATAATGACTCCCCCTCTCTGCTTATCCCTGCTTCTGAATAATTTAGACTCAGCAGGGAGTAACGTACTTTCACCACAGGATACAACTGCTGTTATTAAAGTAGATCTTGCTGCCTTGGCCAGGTGTTCTAAAATGAAATGAATGTGTATCATTACTACTTTGACTTCCTTTTTTGTGATTTTGGAGCTGCAGTTGCCTTTGCAAGCTATCTCTTTTTCCTGCTGCTAGCATCACGTATCATCATACTGCAAGTGAACACTACAAAAGGGGTAAAAAAGCTTAGTCTTTATTTATTTTGAAAGAAACTGGTTATTAACTGAACATTTATTCTTAAATGGCTAACCAGTGTTCAGACTGCAAAAGGGTAGTCCACTCTGAAAGGTACCACACAGTCTAACTGTTAAAGATGTCATTGTTGCACACAGAGGGCACAAAGGACTTTAACCTGCCAACTGCCTGGGGACAGTCAGGGAAGAATCTCTTAAAAGATATTAATTGTGCAACATACACACCCTAGGGAAAACATCTCTAGCAGACAGAAAATAGCACCAAATGAGTTTTATACCTCTTTCGAGTTTGTCATTTGCAACATGCTTTGGACCAATAAGATATGAGTTTATCCTCTTTGCCAGACTTCTATTAAGATAAACTAAATGCCGTAAGAAAGTTTCCTGTCATCACCCTTGTTAAGGTTCTCGCTATTGTAATAACTTTCTGAACAGTCTACCCTTCTCTTACCTTGTCCACACTCCAGTTCCTCCTTCCTGCCACTGCCAGATTGACTTTCATAAAGTACAGTTTTGATTGTGTCATTAGTCCACATACTACATCTCGGTCTCTGCTTTGGTGAATTAGAAACTCAGAGCTGACTGTATGCTTTACTGTTAATAATTGTGCAGGATCTTCTTTACACATTTTTGTACACAACCTACTCCTGATGTCATTTGACTATTTTATTATTATTTTAACCATTCATCTTGGACTCTTTACATATTTTTATCCTATTACATTGTATTTTTGTTAGTTGCCTCAAATTCCTTTTGAAATGTGGAGAGGTGAAAATAAACAGATGCAGAAATAAATACAGTCAGTAAGTCATTCTCCTTCTTGGAGGCTTTTATTACCTCCCCATTGTGCACTAAATAAACCCTGAACTTCTCAGTCTAGCTGAGGTCCTCCATGATATGGCCTCAACCTACTCTTACAGTTTTATATTGTCCACCACCAAAGCATGTACATTCTGTGGTCCATCAGACTGAATCCCTTGCCTTTCTCCAATCTTGCCATGTGTTTTCTTGCCTCCATGCCTGTGTGTATGCTGTTTCCTCTACCTAGATCATTTCGTCTCTTATCTCTGCCTGTTGAGATGCTCTCCATTAAACTCTATAGTTCCACTGCTACTTCTCCCTGAATCCTTTTCTGATCTAGCCACCGTTTATGATCTGCCCTCCTCTAGAACATTTTCTTAATTGTCCTCATCATATTCTACCTTGTGTTATAGTTATTTGTACACTCACCTTATACCATCACCCACTTCATGCTCTAAAAATTAGAAGCTTCTTGAGAGCAGGGGCCGTGCCTCATGCATCATTGTATCCTCTCTACAGTATGCCTATCAATCTGTTGTATTCAGTAGGTGCTCAGCAAATGTTTGTTGAATAAATGTATATGACTAAAAATAAATGCAATTGTATTTCTGTTTGGATAAGAGATCGCATGTTTTAGCATTTGGGCATGTGTGCAAAATTTCTTGAGGCATACGGGACCACCAAGTACAACCCATTCCCACTACTGGAAAACCCAACAAAAAGGGTAGGCCTCATTGTCACAGAGGCAGTAGCCCTTGATCTGTTATGAAGGATATCTGGCTTCTTTTTATATATAAAAGAGCATTAACCCTGGGAATTTAATAATTTGGGGGAACAGTTCTAATGAACATTGAAAATATAGTTAAACATCCACAGAAGAAAATATGGGCATAGTAATATGGCAATGCTAACCTCCAGACAGAAAATAAGGGTATGACTTGGTTTTTGTTCTATAGCACGGTTAATGGAATGATTGTGTCGTATTGAGTCACTCAAACTGTCTGAGAAGTCATCAGACACCCTGAGTCAGTTTGAAGAATTTGATAATATGCCCTTAGAGATGGAGAACAGGATACAGATGCCAAAAATAGATCTGATGAGTGAGTGCAGCAGAATTCCTAGTATGACAAAATCAGGAAGCTGAAATTTGTTGAGCTGAAAACCATAACAGGAAAGCAAAAGACAATGATAATGTTTGATTCTTAAAGTGGATGCCATTAAATAAACATACTAAGATGGCAGAAGTTTAAAACGATGCTATTTTTCTCTCCTTATTCTTTATTTTTATATGCCATGTTGCCTGTTAAATGATCACTTCTAATAACTACATTCTGAAAATATATTCTGTTGACTAACCATATACTTCATATTTACCTAATTGGTAAGGACAAAAAAAATGAAAATGAAAAAAAAAGACATCAGCTGAGGAGCAAAAGGGAAAAGGGAAAAAGACAACTTCAAAGTAATTATTTGTGATATTTTTGTTTAGGCCTGAAAAAAATGGCATCCAGTATGCTGCTACTGACATATGGTTCCCTCTATGACCCTCAGAACCAAACAGTATGAATAATCCAAAGCTTGCCGGAATCCAAGACTTTTATATTAAAGTCATTCTTTTTTTTCCTTCAGCATTGTGTGGCTGCTTTGCTGAACAACAATGGAAATACATTTCCTGCCTCTTTTTTTTCTTTTTCATTTCATTTTTTTTTAAATTCAAGAGCAAGCTTTAGAGTTTAGCTAAAATGCCTCCATCAAATAAAGTGGGACAGCAGTACTTAGGACTATTTTTCTGTTTTTATTCATGACCTGAGTCATAGAAGAATGCTAGCTTTGAAGTCTGAAATTTTTTTTTTATGTTTGGAAGATACCACATGTGTCTTTTACATAGTCTAGTAAAGATGCTTGATTTTGGTTTTTTGTATGCCCTCTGTTATTGACGATCCAAGCAGTAAAACATATAAAATAAAATTGTGCTTTTTATGAATGCAATTGATCTCTTTTGTATTCTAAAGAATAACCTGGCAAAGCATTATGTTTTTGATTTAGGTCTTCATAAGTTATCTGCATAGAGGGTACTAAATAGGAAGAGGTGATAGTGACATTTTGCATGTTAGGAGTTCAGGTTCTATTTTAATTGCTGTGGGATTATATTTCAATTTTTTTCCATAATATTTTCTCTGCAACAACAACCAGGTAGTCTTCCTGCCTTAGTCTTCATTAAACTCCCATCACCCTCCACATCACTACCAGATACATCTTCTAATTCATTAAACGAATATCACTCTCCTCCTCAAAAGCCTTTGGTGTCTCCCCATTGTCTGCCAACTCTCTTTAATCTAGCATTCAAAGCCCTCCATGATTTGGCTGCAATTCATCATTTGAGTTTTACCTGTCCCTAACAACTCCCTTGCTAGTACTTATGTTTCAGCTAAACACACACACATTTAATATACCCCTCATCCCATCCACTCCTCACCCCCACACATGTGTTCCTATCTGTCCTTTTCCACTGCCATTGCTTTTATAATACTCTCTACCAGGACCATCCAACCTCTTATTTTTACCTATGTTTTGAGGCAGAACACCTACCCATGTTTTGAGGCCCAGTTTAAATGCACCATGTTTCAAGTCTTACTCGTCCCATTTATAATAGTTTTTGTATCTTATTTCCCCTCATCATTATCTTTCCTCTGGTTATTTTCCCTCACAACTCCTTAATTGCAGGAACTTACCATAGCACAGCAGCAGCCTTCGTTGTGCATGACAATTGCCAATAATCCTTTGTTGAACAATGGGAATGAGACCTAATGTCCACCCCCATATCTCTGAACTTTTCTATCTTAATTATATTTAAATATACACACTATTCTGGTTATTGGAACTAGCATCCTAGCAACCTTTCTTTCCATAAATGAGGGAACTTGGTGATTTACAGAGATGCCATCGTTCATAATCATATATGTAATGTTTATTATGTATGGAAATAACATTAAATTCATTAATGGAAAACAATAGTTTGGAAGAATTAAGTATCTGAATCAATATTTAAAGCTGCCATAGCACAGCAGGACTTAGTCCCCTCAGACATTTGAATGAATGACCGAGCCATCAATTTAACCTGTTGAGTATGTGACTGAACAGACAAAACCTTAGATGCATCAATATAACCACACTGGCTGACCTGAAATAAGAGTCTCTTTAGCTTCAAGCAGAATTTGCAAAACTCCCAGAATTCAAGCCTCAGGTGCCAACAACACTCAAAATAATCTTTACAATTTTCTGAGACTTTAGCTATGTTCCACTAATAAAAGGTATTATTTAGTATTTCTTGACTCATCATTTAAAAGCCAATGTCCTGGCTACATGTATAAAGGCTTGAGAGATTCCCTTCCTGTTTATTTGGTGAGTTAAGTTGGCAGGCAACCACTAGAGAGACACTGATGTCTGTTAGTGCCACAGGTGTGAGTTTTGTAATCTCTCTTTCTGGAAAATGTCCAGGATGTCACTGTTTTGAAGGTTGGCTTCCCCTTGAAAAAAAAAAAGTAAATGTATCCTGTGCACTATTGTCACTTAGAGCTGTGGACCAGCAATGACTAAAAGCCTCTTGAGAAGTAAACACAAGTGACAAAAGATTAATTCTTTTGGCATTCTTATAGAAAAACCATGATCCTTTCCAAAGAGAAAACTCCTTGAAGTCCGTGTGGGTTCATTAGAAGTCCCTCTCTGGGAAAACTAAAGAGCAGGCAAATGATCAGTTTGTGTGTCTGACAGTGACATCTGTCACCCATTGACCTCAGATGTGACACTGCTGATTTGGCTGCCTTCCTTCTTCATGGCTCCATGCATGTCCCTCTAAAACTGTGCTAAATTATTGGAAATTTTAAAAACCACTCCTTGTCTCCAATGACTTTGATTGAAGAGCTGCAAACTAGGTATGAAGAAATTCAAACACATTAGGTTCCTAGGCAATTTGGTTGGGGGTGGGGGTGGTGGCTAAAGAGCTAGAATATTGTTCTAGAAATCTGGATAATGATAAGTACCTGGTAAAATGAATGACCCATTGTTCCTTCACTGAAGGTTCACATTCTTGTACAGTCTTACTGAACTTGTGTACTAGTTAGCTGTCCCACTAAGAGTTTGTCACTAAACAAAACAAGCATACAAGTCAATGCTGTGGACCACGAACTTGCTTTTCCTACAGTATTTTGCTCACATGAGTGGGTCAAAATTTGGGAAACATGGCTTAACCAAATTCAAAGGCTTTTTGATATAGGACTTCTCAAAACCTTCATTCTGTTCCCATGTGTTTTATGCATCTCTAAGAGGAAACTGGAATGTAAGGTTGACCATGAGACCTGTTCCTCCCACTCAGCCAGAGGAATTAACTCTTCCCTTTCATGAATGGGTATAGACTGAATACCTGTTAACAACAAAATCTGTCAGTAGCATCACTATTGAAGAAGACATAGTGAACCGGCTTTGTTTTCTTTAGTGGATGGAACTCATTCCACTCTGTAACATTTTGTTCTTGGCTTAACAAGCAGCAGTGCAAGTGGCATAACCCTGCATATTTTTTGTTTTAGGTCACTCTGAGAAGTTGGTTTACTTATATTTAGATAATTAGTACAAAGCAACACTGCCTTTATGGAACATTCTTTAGTTTCCTTTTAGAGTCTTCACACAACTAGGATTAAAGAGGACTAAAATTATATTACTTCTGGAAGGAAAGCTGGATCTCTACTAGTTTGGTAGGCATGAAAACTAGAGAGACTTTCACTCTCCGTGGAGCAGTAATATTAAGTCTGACGCAAATGGCTCCTTTCTGGCTTATTCATTCATTTGATAAATATTTATTGAATGCTTACTATATTCCTAGTGGTCTTTTAGGTGTTTGGATTAGAGTTACTTAAAAAAGAACTTCCAACCTTGTGGAGCTTACATTCTATGGGGGAAGAAAACAAGCAAGCAAATACATTTATGAAAAAAATGATATATTTACAGATCAGATAATTGATATGAGGGAAATAAAATAAGGTGATAAGCTGGAATGGGGGTTCTTTTTATACAAAGTGTGATTTATAATTAGAGTTTCTAATCTCAAATATGTTTTCTCCATAATGAATTTCTGTGGTAATAAAATGTAATACCTCTTCTTGTTTTTCTTCATAAATATACATACTTATAAAGAAGAGGTGGTCGTTGAAAGAGGAGGTGAGCCAGCCATGTGAAGATCTAGGAGAGCAGATTTCCAAGTGTAAATTTTAGAAATTATAGGAACTGTGAGGTAGAGTCTTTAGCTGGTTTTAAGAACAGAAAAAAGCCATTGTGGCTGGAACATAGTGAGGAAGGGAAGAAATAGTGCGATTTACTGGATTGGTGGTTCTCAAAGTGTGGTCAGGTATGTTGGTAGTCATACACAGGCTAGCAAGCTGTACTGTTGAGTCAAGGAATAAGAGATGGTGTCCTCGGGCACCCAATTTATGCAGGTCCTGATAGTTCTCTGACTATGAGAAATCAGGGAGATATTATTTAGTGCAGTGGTTCTCAAAGTATGATTCCTGGGCCACCAATATCAACAACACTTGGAAACTGGTTGGAAATGCAAATTTTCTACCCCATCCCAGACCTACTACAGAATCAGTAGGACTGAGACCAGCAACCTTTGTTGTAACAAGCCATTCAGGCGATTCTGGTGTTAGATAGAGTTAGTGATTCACCTTGCTGGAAAATAACTAGCGGTGTGAGTGTGGAGTAAAATAGTGTCACTTTAGGAGGAAGTGTCTTCTTTATTTAAAAGCCTTATTCTTCTATTTGTGTTCTTGAACCCACCTGCTACCGGAAAGTATCTAGCTTCATTAATTCATTAACTCTTCCTGCATGTATTAGGAATAAACAGATGGTGCTCTTAGGTTGTACATAGATAATTTCAGTTAATCCTTATAATAACCCTGTGGGATAGGTACTGTTATTATTCCCATTTTATAGAAAAGGAAATGAGGGTACAGAAAAGAAATTTGACTCTGGTCACAAAAGTAATAAGAGGAAGTCTGGTTCCAGAAGCACATTAATAAGTACTTTTCTACACTGCCTCTCACATATCTGGGATCAGTTGGGGTGATTTGATCTAAGATAACATTGTTCAAACAATTGCCTTTGCTTTTGACTTTGACTTCAAGTCTCTGAATGGTGCTCATAGAGGTCACCTAGTGACTATTCTAGTCTAAAACCCTGAGAGGTAAAACAGCTTGCCTAAGATTATAGAGCCAGTTAGTGTCAGAGCCATGACTTAAAACCCAGGTCCCTAACTTTCAACTCAGTGTTAACACATTTCCATTGAAAACAAAACTGTGGATGTGACATACTGAAAACAACAAAGCCAGGCCACATATCCAGCAGCTCACGTATTTACCAGTCTTCCTTTATCTTGCTATTGTTAGCACAATGAGTTCTTTTCCTGATTCTGGTGCCCATGAAGGGCCAGAGGACAGGGCCCCCTAGGGAGAATACTGCCATAGCTGGCAATAAGAGCAAACACTAGTCTTGCACATGGAATTTGAGTCTAGGGTGCCAGAAGGGAACATTAGGTTCTATTAGTAGTATCTTTCATTGTCAAATGCATGAAGACAACAATGCATCAAAAAAAAGTAACTTTTCACTGGGTTCTTTTTTATGTTTCCTAGATTTTCTCTTTGCTTGCTTGCTTGGTTTTGTTTTTAACCGCTTTTCTCATTTTATCTGTAGTGGAATTTTACCAAGGGAATGTGCAGAAGTTGACATTCTGATCACTTCTTGGCCTTTTGGCTAACATCAAGTGCAGAAGTTAACATTCTGTAGAGCCTTAAAATAGCCACCCCTGTATGTTTAAGGCTTAGTCACAAAACCTCAGCAATATTAAACATAAAATCTCCATTTCGGCATATGAATCTGAAATGAACTAGCTTTTCTGTCTCTATCTTCTGTTTTACATTTACAAAAGTGTGATGTATAATTTAAGTTTTAATCTCAAATGTGTTTGCTCTAGAATAAAATTCTGTAATAATAAAATGTTCTATCTCAGCTTGATTTCCTCTAGAAATATACTAACTGTTCTTGTCATTTTCCCATTAATACAGTCAGCAAATAAAGTATTAATTCTAATTTAAAATCTAGTTCTGACTAGCATAATATTGTTTCATTAGAGTCATTCAAGATGCTTTTTGGGGACCCTCTTAGGGGATTAATAAGTTGTAATGAAAAGTCACATATTGTATATTAGATGTAATTATGCAATGCATCTCTATTTATTATCAGTCTCCCAAACAACTTCTATTTAAAGAAAAGGGAAGTGTTGATTATTCCTGGGCAAAATGGCCGAATAGGAGCAGCTCCAGTCTGCAGCTTCCAATGAGACCAACGCAAAAGGTCAGTGATTTCTGCATTTCCAACTGAAGTATCCGGTTCATCTCACTGAGACTGGTTAGATAGTGGGTGCAGCCCCCAGAGGGTTAGCAGAAGCAGGGTGGAGTGTCGCCTTACCTGGGAAGCACAAGGGGTCGGGGAACTTCCTTTCCTAGCCAAGGGAGGCCATGAGGGACCATGCTGTGAGGGATAGTGCTATCCAGCTCAGATACTATGCTTTTCCCATGGTCTTCGCAATCCGCAGACCAGGAGATTCCCTCGGGTGTCTACACCACCAAGGCCCTGGGTTTCAGTCACAAAACTGGGTGGCCATTTGGGCGACACTGAGCTAAATGGAGGAGCTTTTTTCTTATCCTAGTGGCACCTGGAATGCCAGTGAGACAGAACCATTCACTCCCCTGCAAAGGGGGCTGAAACCAGGGAGCCAAGTGGTCTTGCTCAGCGGATCCCACCCCCAAAGAGCCCAGCAAGCTAAGATCCACTGGCTTGAAATTCTTGCTGCCAGCACAGTCAGACTTCACAGACTGAAGTCAACCTGAGACGCTTGAGCTTGGTGGGGGAAGGGGCGCCCGCCATTACTGAGGCTTGAGTAGGCGGTTTTCCTCACACAGTGTAAACAAAGCCGCCTGGAAATTCGGACCCACCGCAGCTCAGCAAAGCCGCTATAGCCAGACTGCCTCTCTAGATTCCTCCTCTCTGGGCAGGGCATCTCTGAAAGAAAGGCAGCAGCCCCAGTCAGGGGCTTATAACTAAAAGTCCCATCTCTCTGGGACAGAGCACCTGGGGGAATGGGGAGCTGTGGGCGCCCTTAAACGTTCCTGCCTGCTGGCTCTGAAGAGAGCAGTGGATCTCCCAGCACAGTGCTGGAGCTCTGCTAAGGGACAGACTGTCTCCTCAAGTGGGTCCCTGAACCCTGTGCCTCCTGAAAAGGAGACACCTCCCAGTAGGGGTGGACAGACACGTCATACAGGAAAGCGCTGGCTGGCATCTGGCAGGTGCCCCTCTGGGATGAACCTTCCAGAGGAAGGAGCAGACAGCAATCTTTGCTGTTCTGCAGCTTCCGCTGGTGATACTCAGGCAAACAGGGTCTGGAGTGGAACCCCAGCAAACTCCAGCAGACCTACAGAAGAGGGGCCTGACTGTTAGAAGGAAAACTAACAAAAGGAAAGCAATAGCATCAACATTAACAAAAAGGATGACCATGCAAAAACTCCATCCAAAGGTCACCAACAGCAAAGACCAAAGGTAGATAAATTCATGGAGATGAGGAAAAACCAGCACAAAAAGGCTGAAAATTCCAAAAACCAGAATGCCTCTTCTCCTCCAGAGGATCACAACGCCTGGCCAGCAAGGGAACAAAACTGGATGGAGAGTAAGTTTGATGAATTGACAGAAGTAGGCTTCAGAAGGTGGGAAACAACAAACTTCTCCAAGTTAAAGGAGCATGTTATAACCCAATGCAAGGAAGCTAAGAACCTTGATAAAAGGTTAGAGGAGTTGCTAACTAGAATAACTAGATTAGAAAAGAACATAAATGACCTGATGGAGCTGAAAAACACAGCATGAGAACTTCGTGAAGCATACACAAATATCAATAGCCTAATCAATCAAGCAGGACAAAGGATATCAGAGATTGAATATCAACTTAATGAAATAAAGCATGAAGACAAGATTAGAGAAAGAAGAATAAAAAGGAATGAACCAAGCCTCCAAGAAATATGGGACTATATGAAAAGACCAAACCTACATTTGATTGGTGTACCTGAAAGTGATGGGGAGAAAGGAACCAAGTTGGAAAATACACTTCAGGATGTAATCCAGGAGAACTTCCCCAACCTAGCAAGAGAGGCCAACATTCAAATTCAGGAAATACAGAGAACACCACAAAGATACTCCTTAGAAGAGCAACCCGAAGACACATAATTGTCAGATTCACCAAGGTTGAAATGAAGGAAAAACTGTTAAGGGTAGCCAGAGAGAAAGGTCGGGTTACCCACAAAGGGAGGCCCATCAGACTAACAGCTGATCTCTCTGCAGAAACCCTACAAGGCAGAAGAGAGTGAGGGTCAATATTCAACATTCTTAAAGAAAAGAATTTTCAACCCAAATTTCATATCCAGCCAAACTAAGCTTCATAAGTGAAGGAGAAATAAAATCCTTTACAGACAAGCAAATGCTGAGGGATTTTGTCACCACCAGGCCTGCCTTACAAGAATTCCTGAAGGAAGCACTAAATATGGAAAGGAAAAACCGGTACCAGCTACTGCAAAAACAACCCAAAGTGTAAAGACCATCGACTATGGTCAATGAAGAAACTGCATCAACTAATGGGAAACAAGAAGAGCTAACTATCCTAAATATTTTTCCTGAATATATACCCAGATTCATAAAGCAAGTTCTTAGAGACCTATGAAGAGACTCCTACACAATAAAAGTGGGAGACTTTCACACCCCACTGTCAATGTTAGACAGATTAATGAGACAGAAAATTAACAGGTATATTCAGGACTTGAACTCAGCTCTGGACCAAGTGTACCTAATATACATCTTTGCAACTCTTCACTTCAAATCAACAGAATATACATTCTTCTCAGCATTACATAGCAGATATTCTAAAATTGACCACATAATTGGAAATAAAACACTCCTCAGCAAATGCAAAAGAACGGAAATCAGTGGTACAAACCACTGCTCAAGGAAATAAGAGAGCACACAAACAAATGGAAAAACATTCAATGCTCATGAATAGGAAGAATCAATATCATGAAAATGACCATACTGCCCAAAGTAATTTATAGATTCAATGCCATCCCCATCAAGGTGCCATTGACTTTCTTCGCAGAATTGGAAAAAACTACTTTAAATTTCTTATGGAACCAAAAAAGAGCCAGTATAGCCAAGACAATCCTAAGCCAAAAGAACAAAGCTGGAGGCATCATGCTACCTGACTTCAAACTATACTACAAGGCTACAGTAACCTAAACAGCATGGTACTGGTACCAAAACAGATATATAGACCAATGGAACAGAACAGAGGCCTCAGAAATAACACCACCCATCTACAACCATCTGATCTTTGACAGACCTGACAAAAACAAGCAATGGGGAAAAGATTCCCTATTTAATAAATGGTATTGGGAAAACTGGCTAACCACATGCAGAAAACTGAAACTGGACCCCTTCCTTACACCTTATATAAAAATTAACTCAAGATGGATTAAATACTTAAATGTAAGACCTAAAACCATAAAAACTCTAAAAGAAAACGGAGGCAATACCATTCAGGACATAGGCATGGGCAAAGACTTCGTGACTAAAATACCTAAAGCAATGGCAACAAAAGCCGAAATTGACAAATGAGATCTAATTAAACTAAAGAGCTTCTGCACAGCAAAAGAAACTATCATCAGAGTGAACAGGCAACCTACAGAATGGGAGAAAACTTTTGCAATCTATCCATCTGACAAAGGGCTAATGTCCACAATCTACAATGAACTTAAACAAATTTACAAGAAAAAAACAACCCCATCAAAAAGTGGGCAAAGGATATGAACAGACACTTTTCCAAAGAAGACATTTATGTGGCCAACAAACATATGAAAAAAAGTTCATCATCACTGCTCATTAGAGAAATGCAAATCAAAACCACAATGAGATACCATGTCATTCCAGTTAGAATGGAGATCATTTAAAAGTCAGGAAACAACAGATGCTGGAGAGGATGTGGAGAAATAGGTATGCTTTTACACTGTTGGTGGGAGTGTAAATTAGTTCAACCATTGTGGAAGACAGTGTGGTGATTCCTCAAGGATCTAGAACTAGAAATACCATTTGATTCAGCAATCCCATTACTGGGTACATACCCAAAGGATTATAAATCATTCTGCTATACAGACACATGCACACGTATGTTTATTGCAGCACTATTCACAATAGCAAAGACTTGGAACCAACCCAAATGCCCATCAGTGTTAGACTGGATAAAGAAAATGTGGCACATATACACCATGGAATACTATGCAGCCATAAAAAATAATAAGCTCATGTCCTTTGCGGGGACATGGATGAAGCTAAACACCATCATTCTCAGCAAACTAACACAGGAACAGAAAACCAAACACCACATGTTCTCACTCATAAGTGGGAGTTGAACAATGAGAACATATGGGCCTAGGGAGGGGAACATCATACACTGGGGCCTGTTGTGGGGTGGGGGGCAAAGGGGAGGGATAGCATTAGGAGAAATACCTAATGTGGATGATGGGTTGATGGGTGCAGCAAAGCACCATGGCACATGTATACCTATGTGACAGTCCTGCACGTTCTGCACCTGTATCCCAGAACTTAAAGTATAATAACAATAAATAAATAAATAAATAAAAATGGAAGTGTGTTCAAAATACTTTTTGATGTTTTTAACTTAAAATTTATTTTATCCCTGGCTGTTCTTAAAACACAGGGTCTATGAGAGGGAAGAAGGTTTTCTTAAAGTTTTCTGAAGAGGAACTCTTGCTTTTACATCCTTGCTCAAGTGTTTTTGAGACTACAGTGTGTGTTGAGCAATAATGCCCACCCTCTTAGCAAGGATCTTAAGAGAAGGTATTTTATTAAAATATCAACTTCCCCTTTTTTCACTTCCTTGCTTTCAAGTAAAATTATGGCTTTTGCAAAGAATACCTCAACAGTTAATGTGAGTCATTTTTCTTTAATACTAATACTGGGGTTTCTGCTGCTTTAAAATAAAAAATTTCTAAACTATTGTAGCTCCTGAAAACTGTGTCACAGGCCAGTGCACTACAATATAGAAATTCCACATGTGCAATTAGTTTTAATTAAGAGTGAGTTAGATTTTCAGATAAATTAGTAACCCAAGTTCCCAACACAGTGTGTTAGCAGCATTACTGCAACTTGAGGAGTTACTAGGAAGTGTTTTTACTTTCATCCTTGTATATTAACAACGTTTAGGGCAAAGGCTCACTTCTGTTCTAAGTGGAAGGAGTAGTTCTCATTCTGAGATTAAATGTCTCTCCAGGAGGCTGGCCAAGAGTTCTGCTTTTTATTCAGGTCTTAATTTTTTTTGTCACTTACACATATTTAGTGTTTTTGTGTGTAGGCACAGAAACAGTTATTTAGAGACAGGCACACAGGTTTTTCTCTAACAGTTTAGAAGCTGTACTGGACACTAGGGTGACCATCTCCCCTTGTTTGCCCAGAACCGAGGTCTTTTCCTGGAATGCAGTAATTTCAGTGCCTAAACCAGGAAAGTTTTGGGCAATCCAACATGGTTTGTCATCTGAGTTCAAGAAAGTAGTTCTGGTATGACAATACAAATGTTTTGTACTCCCCCATAGTTAATTCTGGACTTAAAGGGGAGATATTTGGGAAGCTAACTTAATACTTCTAGTATATAACAAAAGTAGTGAAAATAATCAAATTAGTCAGCAACAGGCCTAAGAACTAGTCAGATGGGAAGGTTAGAGGTAATAGCAAAAGTATGAAAAGAGGAGACCATGAATAATTACAATCTTAGATTCTAGAACTTTATTCTGGGTTTTAAGATTTAATCTGAGAGTTGGATGAACAGTGGGGTTTGTATATTGAGCTGAACAATAATGGAAAGGATTATTAAAAATATCTGCACTATTTATTTTTATCTGCTTGAAGTGCAATAAAACACAACAGGCTGTGAATTATTGTGTAATAGTTACCACATTGTGTCATTAGATGTGAGACAGACGGCTGAGATCCAGTTAAATGCACTGCCATTTTCAGCCTCTAGAATTATATTATAGTTCTGAGAGAAGTGTGCACTGGTTTGTGAAGTCTAGGATTGAAACCAAGAATTTTTTGATTTTTAGTTCTCTGATCCAACACAAAGTTATATGTTTCCAGCCAAGTTGCTTAAACATAGTGCCACAGTTTTCTGATTCTTTGACTTAAGAGAGCAAAAGTTAGCTCTCAGCTTCTACACTGTAAAATTTTGGACAGTCCGTAAAGGTAGTGTTCATTTGAAGTAAAGATGGGAATGAATTCCACTTTAGTATCAGAGACTGCATTTCGCGCCGTGTTATCTATCTGTCAAGAAAACAATATGGTTAGTCAGTATCAAGTAGAAAGTCCTGTCTGACTTTCATTATCTGCTCCCGAACTACCTATCAAGTCCCACTGGGCAGGCAGTATCGCATGGAAATCAGCGCATGTGTTCTAGATCTAGACTGTCTGGGTTCAAAGCTTTGCTCTACCATTATTAACTCTGTGATCTTTGTCAAGTTACTTAACCTCACCATGCTTTAGTTTCTTCATTTGCAATGTTGGGTTGTCACTAATAACATATAACTCTTAAGGATAAATATATAGAGAACAGTTAGAATAGTGTTTGGTGCAGAGTAAGGGTTTGCTATTATTATTACTGTTGTCCTTATTATTCCTTAATGTGTGCCCTTGCTCTGGGCTCAATTCTCTCTTTAGTATATACATGCCATGCAAACTCATGTTTCTTTATAGCTTTGTTTGCGCTGAACTCTCTGCATGCAACATGGTATTTTTTCCAGCTTGCCCAAAGTTTATCCATTTTTAAAAGACCATTTCTATTCCCATCTCTTATGTGAGACTTTCAGAAAACTCTCACTTTGATAAATTCCTTTATAATTACTGCCAGAAACATGCAGTTCAGCTTTCAGCCATTTGTTTGTTGTTTGCTGTTTGCTGTGTGCTAATGTTATCTCATCTGCTGATCTGTTAACTTTTTGACAGTTGGGCCAATGCCTTGTCTATTTTATTGTTTTCTACAGCCCCTAGTATGTTTCTTGAATAAAAACAAGTTGAGTATCCCTTATCCAAAATGCTTGAGATCAGAAGTGTTTCTGTTTCCAGATCTTTCCAGATTTTGGAATGTTTGCATAAACATAGATATGTATATCTTTTTGCAGATACATAACAATATCTTGTGGATGAGACCCAACAGAGTGTAAAATTTGCATTTCATATACACCTTATACACATAGCCTGAAGGTAATTTGATACAATGTTTTAAATAATTTTGTAAAAGAAACAAAGTTTTGACTGTGTTTTGACTTTGTCCTGTCACATGAGGTCAGGTATGGAATTTTCCACTTGTCGTGTCATGTTGGTGCTGACAAGTTTTGGATTTTGAAGCATTTTGAATTTCAGATTTTTGGATTAAGGATTCTCATTGATTCATATAAGGGAAATAATGGCTAAATTTGTTCCTTAAATTTTTTTACCATTTTTGAGACAATAAAGCCACTAGTTACATCACGTCAAGAATAGATCTCCCAAAAAATCTTGCTGATTTTAAACTATTTTTAAGCAGCTATGTGTATGCGGTAGAATAATCATTTACAGATAAATTTTCTTTCATGTTTGGATTCAGAAAAGAGTAAAAAAGTTCATATACATCATTGAATCACATTTACTGAAGTGAATCCTATGAAGATAGGATGAATTGAGATTAAATTTCTTTTTAATTTAGTACTTTGGTGCTATGGTTGAATGTTTGCCGCCTCCAAAACTCATGTTGAAACTTAATCTTTGGCTGGACATGGTGACTCACATCTGTAATCCCAGCACTTTGGAAGGCCTAGGAGGGTGGATCACTTGAGGTTAGGAGTTCAAGACCAGCCTGGCCAACATGGTGAATCCCCATCTCTACTAAAAATACAAAAATTAGCTGGGCTTGGTGGCGCATTCCTGTAGTCCCAGCTACTTGGGAGGCTGAGGCAGGAGAATCGCTTGAACCCGGGAGGTGGAGGTTGCAATGAGCTGAGATGGTGCCACTGCACTCCAGCCTGGGCCACAGAGCAAGACTCCATCTCAAACAAACAAACAAAAAAGAAACTTAATTCCCAATGAAACAGTATAAGGAAGTGGGGCCTTTAATTGGTGATTGGGTCATGAGGGCTTTGCCCTCCAGAATAGATTAAGAGATTCATGGATGAATGGATGAATGGGTTAACTAATTACCAGATTGTTATGAGAATGGGTTAGTTATCACGAGAGTGAGTGCTGTAAAAGCCAGTTTGGTTCTCTCTTGTGCTGCCTTGTGCTGTCTTGGGTCTCTGCAGAGAATCCCACCAGCAAGAAAATTTTCAGCAGATGTGGCTCCTAGACCTTGGAATTCTCAGCCTCCAGAACTGTAAGAAATACATTTCTTTGCTTTAAAAATTACTCAGTCTCAGGGATTCAGTTACAGCAACAGAAAACAGACTAAGTCCTATGGTTTGAATTTATGTGTCCCTCCAAAATTCATATGTTGAAACTTAAACACCAATGTGATCATATTAAGAGGTGAGTAGGTCCTGAGGGCTCTGTCCTCTTGAATGGGAATAATGCGTTTTAAAAGAGGTGTCACACAACATTGGTCCCTGTTGTCCTTCTGCCTTCCCCGCATGTAAGGATGTAGCAACAAGGTGCCATCTTGGAAGTAGAGAATGAGCGTTTACCAGACACTGATTCTGCTGATGCTTTTATCTTGGACTTCTAAGCCTCCAGAACTGTGAGAAATAAATATCTGTTCTATAAAAATTGCTCAATCTGTGGTATTTTGATATAGCAGCAGGAATGGAATAAGGCATGGAAATTTTCACATACACGCAAAAGCAGAGAGAATAATATAATCAACTCCATGTAACTATCACCCAGTTTCCACAGTTAGGAACACTTTTCCCATCTTGATTTATCTATTCCACCATTCTTTTTGGCTGGAATATTTTAAAGCAGAATCATCATATTTCATCTGTAATAGTTTAGTATGCATCATTAACAGTTAAGAGATATAAAAACAATGCTAAAGAGAACCAAGAAATAATTCTTAGTATTGTGCTAAAATTGCCAAACCTTGTCTTAAAATTTTACAACTTTAATAATACCACTTTGCTCTCTTCTACTCCAAACATATAGGTAAACCTAAAAAAAATTGATGTTCTTAGTGGATGACAGGAAATATATGTGAAACATGAAGGGTCTTTTATTGTCTCAGCTGTGGTCTTTGAATTATTGCAAGAACCATGCTTTGATAAAAAACACTACATGATGATTTTGATATGATAGATTACTATAATAATCAAATGGAAATTATATATTTATTTTATTTTAATGTATTTTTCAGCTGTATGATATTTTTTTGATATCTTAAATTAAATGTAGAATGGGGCTATCTAGACATGACACGATACAGCTCATCAATCTGTTTTAATAAGGCAATTTTTCTAGGGATGTTAGAATTTAATAGCTTTAATGATTTGATGACACTGCTTCACAAGTGATTGTGATATCATTCCCTCCTAAACTGATCATAAAATATAACAATAGTGTTGAGGTGTATGTTTAAATAGCTATTTATCTTATTCAGTTTATCAAAGGCTGTCTATGCAAGTGGCAATCACTGGTTTATTAATTACAGTAAGTCATGTTTTGTTGTTGTACTTTTAGAGTTACAGGATAATAGGACACCGGTTTGAGCTACTTAGTTTGCAAATCCTAATGCAACAATGTTATATAAAGAGGCACATGATGAGAATTTTTAGAGAAATTCTTGTATCCAACAAAAGTTGGATAGTTCTGTTATGTAAACCTGAGCCAGGCATGTATAAGAAATAAAATGTAGAGTTTAAGCTTGTTAGTAATGTATACATTATAACTGTAGATTCAAAATCTATAGTCTTGAAACTCGTTTTCTCTAGTGCTGGGGGGAGCATGTATATAGATAGACAGATACACACATCGCCCGTAGTACCTTAAATCCATGAAGGCAACATCAGCTCTAACCAGCTGGAGTGAGATGTACCCGACTTGCTGTCAGTTCTCTTTGTAAGTTAGGGTTCAGTGAACTCCCATTTTGGAATTGTCTAGGATGAGCCGAATTCAAACAAAAACTTGCTTACAGGCATTTAAAGCTGAACTATAAATCCTTCAGTGATCTTTGTTCTGTTTCTTTGTTCTGTTATTTTTTCCTCACATTTGTAACGGTTGCCTCTGTGTATATTTTGACTTTGCAGATATTCTGCCCAATAAACTGCTTGAGTTTGTAACTTGATACCATTAATTTGTACCAATGCTTGCATGAATTCATATATTCCTACAGAATTAGCTTTAGGCTTTTATTTTCCCTTCTTTATGTGAATTTGACTAAAGCAGAGCTATCCTTCAAAGTGAAAATATTAGGAAAATTTCTTTGAAATGACTTCTTTATTTTAGCATTCTAGAATTGCCAGACTACAGCCATTTCTAGAATATAATTCCCAAGACATTTCTTCCACTAAAGTGAATTATGGGTTGTGGGCACAGATTCTTTTTTTTTTTAAATTCTTGCATGGCAAATAGAAAAGAGTAAAGAGGACTTCAACTTGTATTTTGAAGAAAAGCAGTTTGGTCTGGTGCCCTGAAATTCAGCCTTCTATCATGGGTACTTTAAGTTAAAAAACAAAATTAGAACTGCCCTTTTTCCCCCCTCAACTCTCGGGCTTTTGAATGTAGCTTTCTTTTGAAATATTATGAAGAATCTACTTTCTCAGTAATGCTTACCATGAAAATTTAAAACGCAAACAGCATATCCAATATAAAAATAAAGGAAAGCAACTCAATAGCAGTCTGTCAGAGAGTTAGATTTTATGATCTCATGAGAGTAATTAGAAAAGTCAATCACGAAGCTATCTGAGACACACATAAGACAGACCTGAAAAAATGCTTTTTCAGTAGATCTTTTGATCTACAAACTTTAGGTCACATTTCTTCTGTGTCCACGGACATTAGACCTATTTAATAGGCTGGAAAGTAGAGAGTTATTATTAATATGGAAATTCAAGGCCATCATAGACAGTAGATTTATCCGGTGACTAGTTCTACAACCTGTACTAGTCAATTGATTTCACTTAGCCTCTATTTTTTCATCAGGAAAATGGGAACGACAATTCTTACTGTGATGGCAAGATAAATGTAATGAATGTGCAAATGTCATGATATAGCAAAATCCCAGCTATTTCCATCCAATAGTAACATCATGATGCTAGGAACTATCAAGGAATACAAATCTGTGAGTTACTTTTAATAACTGTAGAATCACTTGAGCTCAGACGTTCAAGACCAGCCTGGGCAACATGGCGAAACCCCATCTCTACAAAAATACAAAAATTAGCCAGGCATGGTGGCATGCGCCTGTAGTCACGGTTACTCGGGAGGCCAAAGCGAAAGGATCGCTTGACCTGGGAGGTCGAGGCTGCAGCAATCCAGCCTGGGTGACAGAGTGAGACCCTGTCTCAAAACAAAAACAAAACCAAAACCCACGATTAAAATAGTTCACAGAGTGTCTTTATGGTGATACTTCCAAAAGAAACCAGTATCTTCTTAGTCAAAATAGCAACCACAATAATAAGAAAACTAGAGAATACAAAATGTTGGCTTTCTGAAGAAAGTGGTAGCACTAGTAGGAGACAATATTGTAATAAGAGAGGAAATTATCAGTGATTTCAAGTTTACTGGTAAAAGTACATTCCAGCAGAAAGCACACTAGAAGTTTTGATTTTCTTGACAGTAGTTTCATTCACTGTATTCGGATGGCCAGCCATTCTGGTTTGCTGGGCACTTCCTTGATTTTAACACTGAAGGTCCCATTTCCTACCAAAGCCCTCGCTCCTGGTCAGCTCACTCCTGCTTATTTGGTCTCTATGACATTGGCTATTTGTCAAGTATGCAGTGGAAAATGAGATTTCACAAGGCTCTTAGCATTCATATTTAAAACTGTAATTTTATTCCTTGACATACATACTCTCTGTCAATTAAATATCATTTTTATAATTTTGTATTAAAAGTGGTTGCTTGCCCAGCACGGTGGCTAACACCTGTAATCCCAACAGTTTGGGAGGCCAAGGCAGGTGGGTCACTTGAGGTCAGGAGTTCGACCAGCCTGGCCAACATAGCAAAACCTCGTCTCTAAAAAATACAAAAATTATCTGGGTGTGGTGGCTCATGCCTGTAGTCCCAGCTACTTAGGAGGCTGAGGGTCACTTGAATGCAGGAGGCAGAGGTTGCAGTGAGACAGGATCGCGTAACTGCACTCCAGCCTGGGCAACAGAGTGAGACTGTCTCAAAAAAAAAAAAAAAAAAAAAAGTGTTTGCTGAGTAGGCGCACATAGCACACTCTGTGCTAAATAGTGGATGTTTCTGGAAGTGCTGGAAGGGGTGTATTAATCAAGGTTCTCTGAAGAAACAGAAGCAGTAGGATATATATGTAGAAAGAGATTTATTACGAGGAATTGACTTGTGATTGTGGAGGCTGAGAAGTCCCATGATCTGCCGTCTACAGTCTGGACACCAGGAAAGCCTACGGTGTAATTCCACACTGACTCTGAAAGTCTAAGAATGAGAAGAGCTGATGGTATAAATCCCAGTCTAAGGGCAGGGAAAGACCTATGTTTTAGCTCAAGTAGGTAGGCAGGACATACAAAGGGGAGACTTCCTCTTTCTTCTGCTTTTGTGTTCTATTCAGGCCATCAGTGGATTTGATGACACCCACCTACATTGGAGAGAGTAATATGCCTTACTGAGTCCATGATCCAAATGCTAATCTCATCCAGAAAACCCTCACAAAGACACTCAGAAATAATTTTTAATCTGAATACCTTTTGGTGCAGTCATATTGACACATCAAATTAGCCATCAAAAGGGGATTGTGCCATAAAAAAGTGACATACAATCAGTCACCTGGAGATGGTGGAGAAGAATGTTAATAATAAGGTGGCTCTAAGAAAGGAAAGAATACTTTGGTATTCCATAAATATTAAAACTAAACACAAGATATTTCTATGCTGTTTAGTTTTGAGTATGCAAGAGTCCGTTTGGGGGATGCAGTCTCTCCTTCTCTAGGCTAATAGTAGCTGAGAAGTTCATAGTACAGTTTATCTCTTGGAAGAGCTGATGACATTTTGTTGAGAAAAAAACTGTCTATTTACCAAGAAGCTGAAGCATTAATTAGTGCTAAAGTAGTTGGTCATAGGGAAGTATACCTGAGGCCAGAGGTTGAAATTGGACAAAAATGGTCTTTCTCTCACTATTCTCTTCCTTTAATTGAGTCTTTCACTTGCTATAAGAAGAAAGGTAGAGGGCAAAAAATGGAAAGGAGAAGAAGGAAAACAAAAAAAAAGGAAGTAGGCAAGAATTGTTCTGGAATGCTTTTCATTCACACAAAATTGGTTGCATGAAATTAAAACCCACCAAAGAATAATTAAGCTCCTATTTACCTACATTCCAAATGTCTAAAACTTGTTTGAGTAGCATGTGTCATCTAGTGTTCATACAAGCCCTGTTATAAAGGTGGAAATAATGCTACTTGATAAAGATGAAAGACCTTTAAAATAATTTTCGAGAGGAGAGGCCCATTCGTGATCTTAAGTGCGTCTTAGGCACCAGAAAGCTAAATGCAGAATGTGGTGGCAATGTGCTTGCTCACGAATATAGCTCTGTTATGTAAATACCCTATATTAAATTCTGACTCACTTTTTGTTTTATCTCCTATCTGTATAATAATACCAAATGCATTAATAATGTAACATTTATTTCTAGATTCTCTGAGTGTCTTATTGGCTTTAGTCGTGGCATATTTTTTAAAAAGCGAGGTGGAAGATACTCTAGTGCTGAGGCTTGGAGATTTGCTACATAGGAACAGGCTCTCTAACCCTAGCTAGTGTTGCAAATCAACGTGCCTCCCATCCTCCAATGCCTACTAGGTGATCTGCCAGATCAGATCCTGAAATTTTCTTTTTATAGTTCGTCTACAAGTTTTCTGTCATACAGTTTGTCCACTGCCTCGTCAGATCTTGGCTTTCCTTATGGAAATGATGGAAAGTTCTATATTTCTTGCCTGAGATGTGGTCATAACCTTATATAGATTTAGTAGTTTGTGTAACAGCAGAGAATATTAGCTACAATCATTTTCCCTACAAAGTACTAGCAATTTTCCTTGGAATGTGGAAGAGGAAAGCTCCTTGATTAATTCAACAAATAAGTATCCAAAATATGATTACCACACGCTATTGGGTTTACAACTCAAAAATGCATTTTGTAATTTTTTTTAGTAATTCTAGACATTATAAGACGATGTTTTTCGAAAGTTTAAATGTTTAAATGTTATTAAGTCAGAAGCTAACACCCATTCAAAATTCAGTTAGTCAACTTTGTCAACAAAGGCAATTCCGTTTTATAATATAGTATTAAAATGAAAATAGAAATTATACACAAATAACATATATGCTCATGGGATTGTGTTTAGATGTTTTTTCTTATATTTTTAGGAAATGTAAACATTTTCATAAGTTTTCCTTTTTGTAAAAATAGCTGAAACTAAATGGCAAGCTTCAAAATTGCCTCAGTTTTGCTGGACTAAAATGACATCTAATAAGGGTGACATCAGCTAGTTCATGTCCTTATTTATCAACAATATTTATTTATTGTCCATTTTATGTATGTTAAACTTAACAGACAGTCCTTTGGAAAAATTTTCAATCAAAAAATGGACAAAAATGCTTAAATTCCACTATGGATGCCCAATCATTATTGGTTAAAAAAATACAAAATGCTGTACTTTCTATAAGCTCACAAAATAAAATCTTTGTTACCTTTGGTTAGATTGCTAGGGTAGAAGAAAATAAGTGAGAACTCAGATTTGGGATACTCTAGCCATTTGTGTGACCTCATTAATCTCTTTCTTATGCGGCATTCATTTAAATAATTTGCTCACACTAATTTTAGATCTCTAAATTGCCCACACTTTGTTTGCAGAAACTGACTATGATTGTCATATCCATGAAGTAATACAGAACTAAGAAACTTCAACTCAAATCTCAGAATTAGTAGGCATGAATTAATTTGAAATATACTTATCTGAAAGTATCCTCAGTATTCGTTTGAAGAAATGCTTGAAAATTAGAATCACTGAATATATGTGTATTTATAATATTATATACGTAGTGAAAGGATCCACTGGTAACCACCTCAGGTGTTGAAATAACTGAAGAAAGAAAGCAAAATCCATTGTGTTTATTTATTTATTTATTTATTTTGAGACAGGGTCTCACTGTGTCACCCAGGCTGGAGTGCAATGGTGCGATCTTGGCTCACTGCAACCTCTGCCTCCCGGGTTCAAGTGATTCTCCTGCCTCAGCCTTCCGAGTAGCTGGGATTACAGGCATGCACCACCATACCCGGCTAATTTTGTATTTTTAATAGAGATGGGGTTTCTCCATTGGTCAGGCTGGTCTTGAACTCCCGACCTCAGATGATCCACCTGCCTCGGCCTCCCAGGGATTACAGGCATGAGCCACCATTCCCAGCCCCATTTTGTTTTATTACAGAAGTTTTGGGATACCACTGGAGGCAGAGATTATGGAACTGACCATTCAAGAATGTAAAAAAGATTTCTGAGCCGAAATCATACAAATCATTCTAGTCAGCAGAGGTTCAGTGGCTTCTTAAACACAAACAAGAAATATGTATTTAGATGACCAAAATCCCAAATCGTGTGAATTACAGTTAGAATTAAGAAAATCAGATCTCTAATGATACGATCTTAAAGTTGGATTTTCCTCTTTGAAATTGGAGATTTGTGGAGTATTTCTTGAATAAATTATGTGTCCAGTCTTTCTGAGAGTTAGTAGCTTCTGACGGTGAGAAAATGGGTGCACTGGGATGATGAACAAGGATAGAAATTGTGCCTTAGGTTGCCGTTTCCACAATGTATTGCTGAACCCCAACCTTTGGTTAATTTGAGGATGTCACATTCCCACCTGGGTAGAGTAATTCATACCTGGTGACAAAAGAGGCCTCTTGAACACTGTGTTTTCTTTTTCTGAGTGGAGGTCTTTGTACACTGAAGCCAACTTGGAAAAAATATTTTCTTAGTCAAGGTGTATTTCACTATGGAAATAATTGCCATGTGATTGCATAAATTGACAAGGTGAATTAAATAATTGGGGCATTTAAATAGACAGTTCAGGCAAACAAGGCTGTTGCTACAGGGTTGGAATGGGGTAGTCCTTTTTGTTATCACAAGTAGAAAGGAATTACTTGGATTGAATACTTATACGGTTCAACTCTTATGTTTTACATTCAATGTATAGCAATCTATGGCCTTTAAACCTGTGTCTCTCAGTAAAGATGCCAAAAGTTTGTGGTGGCAGGCAACATGATTGTTATGGACTGAATGTTTGTGTCTCTTCCCCAAGGCATATGTTAAAATCCTAACCACACCCACACCCCTCTCTGTCCCCTTTGATGGTATTTGGGTAGGTAATTTAAGGTAACAGGAGGTCATAAGTGTGGGCTCTCATGATGGGATTAGTGTTTGCTATGATCTGAATGTTTGTGTTTTCCATTCATACTAAAACCAGTCATGCTAAAACCTAATCATCAAGGTGATGGTATTACAAGGTGGCCCCTTTAGTAGGTGATTAGGTCATGAGAGCTCCACTCTCCTGAATATGATTAATGCCCTTATAAAAAGAGGCACCGGAGGTGGGGTGCAGTGGCTCACGCCTGTAATCCCAGCACTTTGGGAGGCTGAAACAGGTAGATAGAGGGAAACTCCGTCTCAAAAAAAAAAAAAGGGCGGGGGTGGGGGGTGCGCCAGAGAGCTGCCTTGCCTTTCTGCCATGTGAGGACACATATAAAGTGCTCTGTATGAGGAATGGGCCCTCACTTGACACGAAATCTTCTGGGGCCTTGATCTTGGACTTCCTAGCCTCCAGAACTGGGAGAAATAAATTTCCGTCTTTCATAAATTACCCACTGTAAGGTGTTTTGTTGTAATAGCCTGGATGGACTAAGACAGTGCCCTATTAAGAAGAGACACCAGATAGCTTACTCCCTGTCCCTCTAGCTCACAAAGAAGAGGTCATGTGAGCACACAGCAAGATGGTGGCTGATGACAAGTCAAGGGAAGAGTCCTCAGAATGAAATCTACCTTGCCAGCACCTTGATATTGGATTTCCCAACCTCCAGAACCATGAGAAATAAATTTCTGCTCTTTGAGCCATTCGGTATATGATACTTTGTTATGGTAGCCTGAGTAGACTCACACAATGGTAGTCCTAAATAACAGTTTTTGGAATCACAGAGATATTGATGGCATAAACATTTTTACTGGTTTTGGTGAGTTTCTCCTTCTGTAATTATCCTGCCTTATAGTTAGTCCTCTTCGTCGTTAGAAAATAACTATCTTTTGGGTCTATACAATTGAAAGTACCTTATAATAAATTTTGCTTCATAAGAAACAGCTTTATAGTTTGGTGCCAGGGCACCTGTAAGATCTGCATTCAAATGAGAGGTACTTCTTCTCAGCCTGCATTTTCCTTCTAATCTATGTGGGCAGTTAAGCTGTTCTTTAATGGGTGTGCAACAATCATAGACTCATAGGAAGAACCATAAAGGTAAGATTTTCCAGCCTCTTCATTTTGATCTTCCAAGGAAATAAGAATGAAAGAATAACTATAGCTTCATTACCAAAGGACATTTTAAAACGATGATGCAAGTGGACCTTTACCAAATAATCATACAGAAAGACAAAAATTATATAAAGAATACTAGGTAGATTTAGGTGTTCTTTTTATTTATTTATTTATTTTTTTATTGAGACGGAGTCTCACTCTGTCACCCCAGGCTGGAGTGCAGTGGCGTGATCTCGGCTCACTGCAAGCTCCATCTCCCAGGTTCACGCCATTCTCCTGCCTCAGCCTCGCGAGTTGCTGGGACTACAGGCACCCGCCACCGCGCCTGGCTAATTTTTTTTTGTTTTTTGAATTTTTAGTAGAGAAGGGGTTTCACCATGGTCTCAATCTCCTGACCTCATGATCCGCTCGCCTCGGCCTCCCAAAGTGCTGAGATTACAGGCTTGAGCCACTGTGCCCTGCCCGGTAGATTTAGGTTTTATATTTATTTTATTAAAAAGAAATTTAATTCAACTTGAGGTCCAAATATGATTGGAATTTCAGAAAATACATTTGGTCACCATATTAATGAAATGAAAGCTACTGTCTTCACTCTTGAAGCTGGTAAGAGTATGATAATACATTAGCAAATTTGGTAATTGGTGGAGCTACTTTTTTGGGTGTATTTCTTTTATTGACTTAGAGTTTTAAGGAGGTATATTTTGCAAAACTTACTGGAGAACTATGAGGTTATTTTCCTTCTTTATTAAGCAAAGCCAGCTGCTACATATATACCCTTTGGGAATTATTTTGATATGTTATAGAAAATGGAAAGCTAAGTCTTACATAGTAGAGGATGTAACTTTGTAGAAAATCTGTAGTTGTCTTGTAGTTGTTTATTAAAGATGTTTTGAGTCTCTTTTTAATTCAAGGATGTCTTTAGGATCTAGTTTCTGAAAAAAATCTCCAGTTACCATCAAAATGTAATTAGGCCTTTGGAATATTCCACCCTATGTTTTCACTGTTGAGGAAATGACATTACGTTAGCCCTATTTAATTTTCCAGCTATCTTAATAGAATGTGTTGAGTAAGCATTAAGGGTTATTATTATTATTATCACCATCATCGTCATCATCATTAATTTTGTTAAAAGGAAACCTCGGGAGGCACAAGTGACCTGCTGGCAGGGATTATCCACTTTGGAGTGTGCACTGGATCAGTTTTGCTCTCAGCAGTAGGCAGCATTATAATCAATAGAAATTGCCCATATGGGGTTTAAAAGACACTGTGATAATTAAGTTCACCAGAAAGACACGGAAAGTTTTGGAGCTTATTGTAAACCACTACTTTGTGAACCTTCTGCAATTGACTGCAATGTGTAAATCAGAAGATGTAGCAGTTTTTTTACATGCTCGGCAAAAATTTCTAACTGGTTTGGTGTGTGTTGTTTAAATAAACATTCACTGAAAGTTTCTTACATTCTACTGAGTAAATATTAAACTGCACTTTTCCATTTTTGCTAATAGTCATCATCATTAGAAAGTTTTTTTTTTTTTTTTAATTCCCACATGTTCCTGGTTCAGGTAAACACTCTTTGCCCTGTAGGAAGTTGTAGCTTAAAACACTAATACTTGGCCGGGCGTGGTGGCTCACGCTTGTAATCCCAGCACTTTGGGAGGCCGAGGCGGGCGGATCACGAGGTCAGGAGATCGAGACCACAGTGAAACCCCGTCTCTACTAAAAATACAAAAAATTAGGCGGGCGTGGTGGCGGGCGCCTGTAGTCCCAGCTACTCGGAGAGGCTGAGGCAGGAGAATGGCGTGAACCCGGGAGGCGGAGCTTGCAGTGAGCCGAGATTGCGCCACTGCGCTCCAGCCTGGGTGACAGAGCGAGACTCCGTCTCAAAAAAAAAAAAAAAAAAAAAAAAAAAACAAAAAAAACACTAATACTTTACCAATTTATGTTTCGATAAAACTTTTTGATTAAAATATCCAAAAGGCCTCGACTTGGCCTTTACATAAATAAATGTGGGCAGGGAGATTGGGATTTGCAGAAAACACAAAGCCCCTTTCCAGAAAGTAGGGGTGGATGTAAGAGCTATCTGGCTGCGACATCTCTCACCCCATTGATCACCAGGGTGCCTTTGGCTGATTTGGCTGGCTAGGCAGGTGTCTGCTTCCTCCCTCACTTCTCCATGTACATCCCACCCGAAGCTGCACATTCAGTCAGAGACTCTTCCCTGGTAGAAAAGTACCATTCTTTGGTCAAGGATATATGAGTTGCAGTGTTCCTCTGCTAGAACCTCCAAACAAGCTCCCAGAAAGTGGGGCTATTTCTTAACCCTATTAAAACTTTGTATCTTGGTGTCATTTGGGAATAGGGGCAATGCATAAATTTAGCATAGTAATAACCTGTCACATAGAGGTTAGAAAGATTTGTTAGAGCATCAAAGGAATAAGCAAGAATAACCCAGAATAAATACCTAAATTAGCGTTTCTCAAATGTTAATGACCATAGAATAATCCAGGGAGGGGAGTGTGTTATAAGGAGAGATTTCAGATATACTTTGGAATATCTGAAGTGGTGAAACTTGGAATCAATCTTTGTATTACATATTTTGAGTGATTCTGATGGTGCATGGTCCACCTACTGCACTTTGAATAATATTGCCCTAAACCTTATGTTCCTTAACTTCTACTTTCTTGGTCTGACAGCAAGTGCCTTTCTTTATCAGATTTCAGAAATTTCAAGAATCTAATAGATTAAATGTGCAACCTTCAGATCTTTAAATATATTATTTCACATGGCTCCAAAAAAAGTCTGAGTTTGATGGATTTCAATCTGCTTATTAATATAATTAACTTTGTAACATACTAGTGTAACCCATTCTTCCACAACATTTCTCTCTGAGAGGGTGTTCGTATGTGTCTCTTCTCTCCCCAAATGGTCCTGACATCAATTTATTCAAGTGGCTCATACCATTCCTGACTCATTATTATTCATTGGGCTTAACATCTTGTCAGCTACAATTTCAATTTATTGGCTTTAAAGAGGATTTTCTAAGTTATATACAAAAAGTAACTTTTCTACCACACAGAGGAAGATATTATAGGTAAATAAGGCAATATTTATAGCATGACAATAAAAAATACCTCAAGGATTGGGGTATTAGATTGTGTATTTAGTTGTCAGTTATAGATTGGAGGAGTTTATTATGTTAAACTATCATATATCTAGAGTTGAAGTAAAATATGCCAGAATTTTTTAAAAAAGAAATCCCAATTCATCCATTGTATGGAAAACGGAATAGATGGCAGCCTTCTTGCATAAAGTGATTTCATTAGTAAGGGGAATTTTTGTGTGTGTGTGTTTTGTTTTGTTTTGAGACAGAGTATCGCTCAGTCGCCCGGGCTGGAGTGCAGTGGCACAATCTCGGCTCACTGCAAGCTCCGCCTCCTGGGTTCAAGGGATTCTTGTGCCTCAGCCTCCCTAGTATCTGGGATTACAGGCGTGTGCCACTGTGTCCGGCTAATTTTTTTTTTTTTTTTTTTTTGTAACCGCCCAATGGGTTTACCTTGCCCGCTGCCTAGACAGAGCCGATTTATCAAGACAGGGGAATTGCAGTGGAGAAAGAGTAATTCACACAGAGCTGGCTGTGCGGGAGAAAGGAGTTTTATTATTACTCAAATCTGTCTCCCCAAACATTCGGAGATCAGAGTTTTTAAAGATAATTTGGTGGGTAGGGGATAGGGAAGTGGGAAGTGCTGATTGGTCAGGTTGGAGATGGAATCACAGGGAGTCGAAGTGAGGTTTTCTTGCTGTCTTCTATTCCTGGGTGGGATGGCAGATCTGGTTCAGCCAGATTACCTGTCTGGGTGGTGTCAGCTGATCCATCCAGTGCAGGGTCTGCAAAATATCTCAAGCACTGATCTTAGGTTTTACAACAGTGATGTTATCCCTAGGAGAAATTTGGGGAGGTTCAGACTGTTGCAGTCAGAGGCTGCATGACTCCTTAGCCTTAATTTCTAATCTTACAGCTAATTTGTTAGTCCTGCAAAGGCAGACTGGTCCCCAGGTGAGAAGGGGGTCTTTTTGGGGAAGGGCTACTATCAATTTTGTTTCAGAGTCAAACCGTAAACTGAATTCTTTCCCAAAGTTAATTCAGCCTTTGCACAGGGATGAACAAGGACAGCTTAAAGGTTAGAAGCAAGATGGAGTTGATTAGGTATGATCTCTTTCAGTGTCATAATTTCCTCAGTTATAATTTTCTCAAAGGTGGTTTCATTTTTAGTAGAGAAGGGGTTTCGCTGTGTTGGCCAGGCTGGTCTCAAACTCCTGGACTCAAGTGATCCACCCCACTTGGCCTCCCAAAGTGCTGGGATTACAGGCATGAACTACCCCACCGGGACTGGGAATTTTATTTTAAAACCTAAAAGACAGACCTTTTCAAATGCTGCTATTCTTTACTGGACTGTTAACAGTTCCTTATTTGATGGTTTTGCTGGTGTATTAAGGACCTGGTACAATGAAGAATATTCTCTGTGTTTGCTGGCTGATAGCATAATTATACTAAGTCATCGAGAGACTGTTCTGATTCTAAGGGTAAAAATCCCTTTCTTTAGCTACCACAGGATTGACGTGCTTCATTGTCCATTATTCATCATTCTTTTGCTTCCTCTTCTTTACAGTCTGGATCAAGAAAAGTCTGCCTGGAGACGCTACTGCACATACTTAGGCATCTTGGTGGTTTTGTCTTGATTTTTACTTTTTATTTGCCAACGAGTTACCTAACTAGAGTTTGATGGTTATTCTAGGTTGTCTTCAGAGGCTGAGTCACTTGTCCAATTCCTGGTGTTTGATTTTGGGGTTTCTTTTGTTGTTGGTGTTCTGTTTTTTGCCTATGGCTGAGGAGATCTTTCCACAGTAAATAGATACACAATTCACCAAACACAAAAACAGTCAAACCTGCTGGTTTTCCTCAAGAGGGTCAATGTTTAATTTATTCATTAAGAAACTTTGCCTTACATTTCTCTCCCTCCTCCTCAGCCTTTTCTTCCTCTTCCTTATGTTTATGGAAAAGCTCAAGCAGTCTTATGTGTTAATAGGCAAGGCTGAGGGCAGAGTTCTGCCTCTGGGAAATGTTTACTCTGGAAATACACAGGAGACATTTGTTTGGTCTGACTCATCCAGACTGGGCCATAAGCCATTTTGGGCAAAAATGAGATGTCTTAAATATTGATGCTTGTCCAGACTAAATTTTATGTTTAAAAAACAAATAAACATGGCCATTGCAACCTCTTAATTAACCACTATTTACCAGTCCACTAATATTTTGATAGTTATCTTTCCTTCTAGGGATACACATAAAATTCGTAAACATAATCGGTTTTCATTATTTGCTCCACAAATGGTTACTCTTGAGAAGTAGCTATTTTCAAGATTTCCGTGGCCTCTTCACATAATAATGCTGGGGAAAATCAATTTATGCATTTACCCATCCCAAAGCTGTTCCTGTCTGCGTTGGGGGAGTTGAAGGTATGGAGGGAGGAGAATGCAAATAATACCTTGACCCTGCTTTGTCAGCTTGATCTAATCCTTGCTCTTAAACCTCCCTGCAAATCTGCCAGAAATCATGAGGGAAAGACTCTGATCTCCTGTTCCTGCCTCTGGCCAGTAGCCCAGGGCTGCTATCATACCCCGCCTCTCCAATTAACCATTGTTCCACTTGAAACACAGAAAGGGAAAAACTAGTTGGACTACTTTGATGATATTTTTTTAAACTTACACTAAACCTAGTGGAACTCTTCTTTTAATCCATTTATTTATTTGTGTAGTCAGTTATTCTTCACTCATTGTTATATAGAATACACTCCCTACATGTTCAGCAACAGGTTAAATGTAAAGGAGCAGTAATGGGGGACCACAGAGTAGAGGGGTATTGTTGACAAGAGAAAGGACAAGGAATAGAAACAGAAGTCTTCACTACCTTAAAATCTAGCTGGGGGAAAAATTACATACACAAGTCAAATAAATTAAAGCAATTAAGAAGCAAGGGGAAAAATATAATATAATAGAAACAGCATACATGAGTGGTGAAAGGGATGTGGGAGCCCACAAACGTTTAGTTCAGTTCAATATTTGAGTAAACATTATGTGCTAGATCCTGTATTTTAAAAAAACATGACAGAAAATAAGATAACAGTGGTAACAAACTGGAGGCAGAGACAGTTAACTTTCTTGCGAGGCACATTGTAGTGAATGTTTTAAGATCTACACAGTACCATGGGGGGAATTAGAGAGGGAGAAATTAATTATGTGTGAGGGAGTTGTAACTGCCCAAGGGGTTCTTCCTGCCTGCTGCCTAAAGACTATGGCACTATAGTAGAGAAAGAGTTTAATAGACATGAGGCCAGCCACCTCAAATGAGAGATAGAGTTCCTACTCAAATCATCTGGTTGGAAGCTCCTAGTTTGGGAGTTTTGCAAAGGCAGTTTGGGGGAAGGGGTGGGGATGGCTGGGTAACAGGTGCTTGCTGCTGATTGGGTAGGGCTGAGACGAAATCGCAGGGGGTTGAAGCTGTCCTCTAGTGGGCTGAATCCCTTCTGGATGGGGCCACAGGAGTGGGGTTGGTGGGTCCAGGTGGAGCGATGGATGTCAGACATGCAAAATACTGAAGAGATATCCCAAAAGGTCAATCTACAATAGTGATGTTATCTGTAGGAGGAATTGGGGAACTTGCAGATCTTATAACTTCCAGAATAATGGCTGACAGTCCTTTGTGTCTGCACCTTAGCAGGACTCAGGGGTCCCTCCTCCCCTCAGCCTGATGGCCTCCTGTTAGCTTTACAAAGGTGGTTGAGTTTTGGGCAAGGCCTATTATCATTTAAATAATAGCCTAAAGATCTTCCAAAGTGAGCTTGGCCCAATAGCCCAGGAATAACTAAGGGAAAGGCAAGATAGGGAAGGCAGGGTAGCCCAGCTTATTGTTAGAATTTTTCTCACTGATATAATTTTTGCAAAGGCAGTTTCAGGGTTAGGAAAGTTCTGGATAAGAAGTGTGGTTTGAGCTTGGCTGTGAAGGATGTATGTCATATTTTATAGGTAGAAATGGTTGGTTGGGGGAGGTGGCAGTGTGGGGAAGTGCAGAGTGTGAAGTATGGGGAGTATTTAGATCCTTTGCTGTGTTTCAGTCATAACACATGAGGTGAGGTGCAGGTGGAGGTCAGATGGAAAGACAACCTAGATGTGAAGGGCCCTGAAAGCAACACTGAGCAGCTGGAACTTTATTTTGTAGAAAATGGCAATATTGGTGATTTTTGAAGAAAGAAGTAAGGTGAACAAATCTATCCTTTAAGAAGTTAACATTGTGGGCTGGGCGTGGTGGCTCACACCTGTAATCCTAGCACTTTCAGAGGCAGAGGCGGGTGGATCACCTCAGGTCAGGAGTTTGAGACCAGCCTGGACAACATGGTGAAATCCCATCTCTACTAAAAATACAAAAATTAGCCAGGTATGGCGGCGCACGCCTGTAATCCCAGCTACTTGGGAGACTGAGGCAGAAGAATCGCTTGAACCCAAGAGGTGGAGGTTGCAGAGATCACGCCAGTGCACTCCAGCCTGGGTGACAAGAGTGAAACTCCATCTCCAAAAAAAAAAAAAAAAAAGAAGAAGTTAGCATTGTGGTTAAGAGCTAAGTGCTGTGAAGTCTGACAAAATTGTATTTGATAAGTGAATATCTATTGAGCTCCTACATTCCAGGCACTGTTCTAGTCACCTGGGCCATAGTAGTGATGAATGTTGGCAAGTCCTCTGCTCTCATGGTGCTTACTCTTTAGCAGGGCACAGGAGAGACAGAGGACAGTAACGACAACAACAAAATACATTTTACAGATAGCTTTAGATGGTGGTAAGTGCTATGCAGGAGATGGAATTAGTGCGGTGAATATCTGAGGCAAAGACTTCCAATAAAAGGGAATAGCTGATTTAAAGGCCTTATGTGGGAATGAGCTTGATATGTTTTAGAAACAGACAGAAGGCTGATGTGGCTGGATTGAAGCGACTAAAAGGCAGACATGCAAGAGATGAGAATCTAGAGGAAGGTAGGGGTCTGATTATCATGTCTTTGTAGACCAGGGTGAGGATTTTGTTTTTTATTCTAATCATATCAGGAAGCCATTAGAGGAAATTTTAAGTAGGGTTTGACATGACATGATTTAGATTTTTAAAAAGTTATTTCTGCCTGATATGTGCTGAATTTGTAGGGGATGTAGACGGAAGTGGAGGACTCTGTATGTTTTAAAGTTAGAGCAGGCAAAACTTAATTGAGATCTATTGTTTTCTAGTTATTTTACCTTGAACAAATTACTTAACCTCACCTCAGCCTCAATGTTCTCATCTGTAAAAAGGGGATGACATTAGTGATAGATGCAGGAGAAAGATAAGGGGGAGGATCCCGGAGAATCTCCCGTCTATCTACCTGGGCACTGGGAGAACATGGTGGAGTCATGGGAAGTTCGTGCTGTTTGCAGGGGGGCAGGAGTCTGGCCTCTCCTGTTCCTTTGTGGTACCTGGGATTCAATTGGTGAGCTGGGGGCCTCTTAACAGGAAACCCTCTTGCTTTGCTGAGAGTTTTCTTCCTTTTCACCTAGTAAATTCCGTTTCTCCTCACACTTTAAAGTGTCTGCGTGCGTAACTTTTCCTGGTCGTGTGACAAGAACCTGTTTTTTTCTACAACATTAGTACTGACCTTATAGAGTTGCTGTGAGCATTAAATTAAAATGCCCTGCTATATACTGGCACATCATATGTAGTCATTCAATGATAGCAGTTGCTATTATCAATATTGTGATGGTGATGGTGACTCTGGGTTGGATATATGACAAACTAGAAGCATGGAGATCAGTCAGGAGGCTACTATAACTATCCAAGAGAGTTAAAATGAGAGGCTGGAGCAGAGCAGTGGGAAAGGAAAGCATCATGTTAATAACATTTAATGAATACCAAACATTTAATTTAAGTAGGAATGTTTAATGACTTATATTCAAATGACTAATAAAGTTTAACATTAGTAAGTGCAGAGAGTCAAAACTCACTTCCATAGTGAGACTGAAAATAAAATTGCTAATGGTTTATTTTCGCTCCTTTAATTCCTGGTAACTAATTACTTTCCTGTATTATCATTTCCTGTCACATAAAACCATGATTCATTTCAAGTACACTGTTGGGACGTGGTCAAAGTACATCAACTTGGCCTTCAAATGAAATGATTGTGCATGAGGTGCACTCTCTTTCAGCTCTGCACCATAACTAAAGTCTTCCTTTGCTATATTTGAACTTAAGGTGATTCTTTTGCATTCATGAATGAAAAGAAAGGTAGACCTTGCATTTGTTGTTTCATGCTTTGGGTGAACCTTGTTACCCTATCAGTGAGGATGAATTGCTGACCGTATTGGTAATTTTCTTCCAACATCATATGAGTTACCAAGTAAGTCATCATTCTTGGAGTACCAAAGGGCAGTTTTCAGTTACTCATTTCTATTTTCTGGTGTTGATCACTCATGATAGACCTGAGAGAAACTGAGCTTCAGAAGGCTGGTCTAATATTTATGAAGTTTAATGCATAGTTACCTAGGTGACATGACATTAGCCATGAAGGTTAAGGCTTATGAATATTAAAAGTTTAAAGAGCTCTTTGGCAGGTGTGGATTTTAATTAGTTATTTCCTTACAGAAAACTGGTGAGAGGCCAGAATTTAAACTATACAAATCATCAGAAAAAGACATATACAATTCAGAAAATCTTGGTTAACTCAGCATTGCAGTTGTTATTTTTCACCGAGTCTTAGGTTTTTGGAAAAACCATTAGGAAGTGGAGTGAGAGAAAAAAACAGTGAATTTGTTGTCTAAGTGTTTTATAAAACACACAAAAGACATTAATTGCTAATGTAATAAGATGAGCATATCAATGCTGATTCAATTACTATTAGAAAATAAAAGGTTTTAATAAAAATCACATAGCTGTAATCAAATGAAATATTAGCTATGAGTAATATTTTAAACAAATAGCGACATATGCCCCTTAAATTGTTTTTGTCACCTAAATGTGCATATTCACAGTAATTATTACTCTTCATCAAGTACTAGCATATTCTCAGAAGTCACACTGAACCTTACAGCTCCTCTGCCCCAGTCACCACTACTTGCTTAATTAAACTTGGGTAGTATAGCTTTTTACTGTCTTGGCTGTTGGTATTTAGGCTTTATCTATCTCTGTGTCCAGTCTGGGAGGAGAGGCTGTGCTAGGCTTTGCTATATCCTTCAAATGAAAACCTAGGAAGCAAATGATGAATATCTTAACTCTGTAGGGTTAGGCCATTTTATATATGAAGGTAGGGGATTGAACATGAAAGACAACTTGGGGTTCCGTTTGTTCTTCTTTTATATTTGCTTCTCTCCAGCCTGTTGTAATCTGTGGAGCTCGAGGCTGCCTCAAAGGCAACTAATATTCAGTAAAGATAAATTACCAAACCTTCAGCTTCTAGGAAAGTTGTCAGGTAAATAAACTGTCAACAGCAATTATTTTTCTTATCTTAGGCAGATAACTAGCTCCAAACATTCCTTCCTTAATATTTTCCAAAGATTATTCCTCACATTCAAATCTGCCCTCAAATTTATCGAATTAAGGTGAACTGAAAAGATAATTTCCATACCCTGTTTCTAGTATTACTGTAAATTCCTTTAAATAGTGATATAATATAATATATGCTGTTTTAGCTATGAAGATTTTACAAAATACACTTAAAATATTACTGGCTAGACATTTATTCTAGAAACTTTATACATTACCTTATTAATTCTCATAATCAACCTTTTGAGAGGATAATTATTAATCGTATTTTTCAGATGAGAAAACAAAATCAGAGTGATTAAATTATTTGCCTAAATCACAGACCTTATATGTGGTAAACTCTAGGTTCAAATCCAGATTTGCCTAATTTGAAAGCTTGTTATTTTCTCACTCTAAGACTATAGATCTTCACGCTGCTTACAATCATATGATACAATTATCTTGATCTCTGTCTCTCCCCATCCCAGCATGTAAGCTTCATAAAAACAGGGGCCCTGTCTGTCTTGTTCACTGTTGTAACCCCAGGGTCCAGAAAAGTTTCTGGTATATTATAGGCACTCAGTAAATATTGTCAAATAAAAGTAATCATTAAAGTTTTTTGTTAATTTCAAATTAGATAGATGTATAAGAACTACCAAAAATGCCAATTAAGTGCCATAAGGGTCTGTCCGAGGGAGAGATTACTGTGTGTTGAAAGTTATTACAATAGTATAGAATAGACCACACGCCTCTGAAAAGGAGTGTAGCTAGGCTTGGTGGCATGTGCTTGTAGTCCCAGCTACTTGTGAAGCTGAAGGGGGAGGATTGCTTGAACCCAGGAGTTTGAGGTTACAGTGAGCCATGATCACACTACTGCACTCTCCAGCCTGGGTGACAGAGTAAGACCTCATCTCTTAAAAAACAAAACATAACAAAACAAAACAAAAACAAAACAACAAAAAAGAATGGGAACACCTCAAAGCCTCAAAGGTGTGTTCAAAAAAATATAGTGGGAGGGAAAGAGGATTAGAACTTCAATTACTATTCATCTTTGTTTCAATTCATCCTTTTGCAATTATACTTTTCATAATTTATAATGTATATATTATAGGAATATAAATACAGTGTAATAAATATAATCTAGTAGTATATAACATACAGTAATATGATACACACAGTAATACAATCGTGTTTATGAGGGGGGTGAATACTCAAACATTTTTACTGCTAGTTGTCTGTGTCCAGAGGGAGAAATAAACATAAGCAGATATCTATAATTTGTTGTTCTACTTGCTTATAGATGTCTATACAAATAGACAAATATACTTCAAGGTGGTGGTGGTGCTGCTGGTGCTTGTGGTGGTACTGGTATGTATGTGACGAGAGCTCAGAAAAAGTTTCACAGAGAAGGTGATACTTTAAACAGAATCCTATAGAATAGAGAGGTAAAATGGGGATTTTTCAGGGATGAAGAACACTTGCAAAGGTACAGAGGTATAACATTCTTGATACATTTGAGGAGCTATAAAATACATCTGGATTACTAAAGTAGAGGGAGTAGAATGAGGAATGGCAGCATATTATCATTGGATTACATGTATCTAATATATAAATACAAATATTGAGGATGAGTATTCATTTATTAAAATCTGGGTGGGGTACAGGATAAAAAACTTTGGAGATCACTCACTGAATTAGACTACAGGTAATAACAGGCTGAACTAGAGTGGTGACCATGGATGTAAAGAAAAGGATATCATCAAGTGATACCCCAGCAGATTAAAGGTTTTGGTGGGGCCAGGTGCGGTGGCTCACGCTTATAATCCCAGCACTTTGGGAGGCCAAGGTGAGCAGATCACTTAAGGTCAAGAGTTCAGGACCAGCCTGCCCAACATGGTGAAACCCCATCTCTACTAAAAATACAAAAAAAAGAAAAAAATTAGCCAAACATGGTGGTGCACGCCTGTAGTCCCAGCTACTTAGGAGGCTGAAGCAGGAGAATCTCTTGAACCCAGGAAGTGGAGGTTTCAGTGAGCCGAGATTGTGCCATTGCACTCCAGCCTGGGCGATAGAGAGAGACTCTGTCTAAAAAAAAAAAAAAAAAAAAAAAAAAAAAGAAAAAAGGAGTGGGAGAGGGATGGAGAGGAAGGAGTTAAAGAGTTAAAGATAACTTCTGAATTTCAAGCCTCAGTGAGGTTATTAAAACATAGACATATAAAATTATCATTAGGAGAGGAGGGCAATGTTGTGAGATAAGATAATTTTGGGATATAGCATGTTAGGGAAGAGACATCCAAATGTAAAGGACCAATAGGGAACTAGGATATGAGACAGGAACTCTGGAAAAAATCAGGTCAAAGTTGGACAATTCCAACTTTGAATTATCCATTCATCAAACATATAATGAGCACCTATTCTGTCAGGCACTATGCTAGACACTGGGGCTAGTTAGAATGCAGATAAGATAGACATGGCACCTTCCCTCAAGATGCTTACAGTCAAGAGGGAGAGACAGACAATAAACTAGGAAAATGTTTATGTATAATCATAGAATCATATAATAATAGAATCATGGTCAGTTCTATGAAGGGAGGGCTACTTTACATTAGGTAAAATGGTCAAAGAAAGCCTGGGAGAAAGTGCTATTTATATTAGGTGGTCAAAGAAAGCCTGGGATAAAGTGCTATTTCACCTGAGAACTGATAGATGAGAAGGGAACAGCCAGGAAAAGTAGAAACAAGAGCATTCCAAGAAGAGGGAACACAAAGGATTGGGTGTGAAAGAGATCTTGTGCTATAGAACAGAAAGAAGGCCAAGGTGACTGGAGCTTACAGAGCAAGGGACATGGTGGCACAGAATGAAGCTAGAGAGGAAGGCAGAAGCCAGATCATGGACGGCTTTAAAAAGCATCTAAAGAACATTAAATTTTATTTCTTTTTTCTTTTCTTTTTTTTTTTTTTTTTTTGAGATGGAGGCTCACTCTGTCACCCAGGCTGGAGTGCAGTGGCACCATCTTGGCTCACTGCAACCTCCGTCTCCTGGGTTGAAGCGATTCTCTTGCCTCAGCCTCCTGAGTAGCTGGGACTACAAGTGTGCACTGCCACACCTGGCTAATTTTTGTATTTTTAGTAGAGACAGGGTTGGCCAGACTGGTCACAAACTTATGGCCTCAAGTGATCCACCTGCCTTGGCCTCCCAAAGTGCTGGGATTACAGGCATGAGCCACAGCGCCCGGCCTCAATTTTATTTTTTTTGTAACAGAAAGTTATTGAAAGATACTATCTGGGGCAATAAAATGATCTAATTTACCTTTTAGGTTTTTTTGCGTTAGCAGATAGTTAAAGCTTTGAGAACAGATGCATTCTCAGATGGAGAGAGTATAAACACAGAAATAAAAAGCCGAGGGCTGAGTCTTAGAGAATGCTCATTATTAGGGTATGATGGGAGAAGGAGCCAGCAAGGAGGAGTGAGGGGTGTTTAGAGAAGTAGGAAAGACATTCTGCAAGTCCACGTAAGGAAGTTTTTCACAAAAGAGAGCATGGACAACACTGTTACATGTTACATGCAAATATCTTAGGGAGGAATGAGGTCTGAGAAAAAGTCTATATACTTGGGAGCAGGAAACCATTCTGGACGTGTAGCTTCCATAACGAACAATGAAGGTATAGGCCCACACTGCTGAAAATTTGTTAATCAACGTGGGGATAAACTAGAATGATGGATAGAAGTAGCAAGTTCAAGCAAAGGTCTTTTCAGACTAGTTGAGATCTGTGGGAGTTTGTATTTGGGTTTGGGGTAAGAGAAGTGAAGGGAGTGGCAGGAGAGGTAAGAGGAGAGGAGGCAACTGAAAATGTTTGGAAAATGCTTGAACGATGGGATAATTTGAAGTCCAAGGGCCTGGACAGTGTTGAAAGAGATGTGTTCAAGATCACAAGTGCTAGTGTGAAATTTTAAAGGAAGAAGATCCTTTTTCCTCTGAGGCTGGAGAGAAGGGTGAGAGAGTAGATGTAGCAACAGAGAAACTCTGAATTGAAGTGGTAGAAAGGTTAGGAAGTTCATGGAAATTGACACTGACTTTCAATCAATCAAAATGAACAACATGCACTAATGTGCTGTGTAGGCTTACTAAAGTAAAACCTCTTTAAATAAGGGCAGGAACCATGGGGTTATCTTGTTTGTTTTGTTTGTTTTTGATATTCCCAGTAGTATCTAATAGCATCTTGTACAAGGTAGGTGCTTAATTAACACAGGTTTTTTGTTTGATATGATCACTATCCTCAAGAAACTTACAGTTGGAAACAACCAAATAACATATGCAGCATATGGTAATTTCTAAAAATGTGATATTGCTAATAATTGCTGTAGGACTTGAAAAGAAGCAAGTGTGTCTGTGGATTGGGCAGATGGGGCAATGCTTCATATAAGAAATGAGTTTTTATTTGGGCCTTAATGCTTGCCTAGGATTTAAATGCTGATTTTGCAATTAACTAGAAGTGGGCTTCTTCTATATCTTGGAGTTGGTTAGTTACCTTATGACAAATTGGAAAGACCTGATCATTGTAGGAATCATGCTAGAAAATCAGCAAGGCATTATTTAAGAATAAACACTATACATGTATATATATAGTATACGGACACCGTATTTATATATGCATACACATATAATACACACACTATATATACTATGCAGAGGACAAATAATAAGTAATGTACGTATATATGTTTATGTTTGTGTACGCACACATATGCAAACACACATACGTATTTATTTTAGTGTCTGCTTTACAAAACTAGAGTAATAGAGGTGAAACTAATTTCAAGATGTTATATGCATCCATTTTATTATTTCAGATGGTTAAAAATCTTAATTCATGAAGATTGATCTATTTTCTTCTTTGCTATATCAAGAGAAAGTTATTACATAGAAATAAACAATTTTAATAGCCACGTAATTTCTCATAAACTAAATAAATTTAATTTTCTAAAAAAAAAGAATTGGCTAAGGTGTAGAAACAAAAAGATCAAAGTGAGAAAGGGGCTCTGACTTGTGTTCAAGAGGCTGGAAGTTTAGTAGAATTCTTTGCTTTTGGACTGTATCTTCACAAACTAAACTGAAATTCACCACTTCAGTCTAATTTGGAATGAAAGTCAAGAAATTCCATTCTGTCACAATTTCCAGATTAATGTTTCTATTTCTTCTACCTCCACTCAACTCTGTATCAAAATCTTACCTTCTCTTTTAAGATTTATCTCAAATGCCACTACATCCTTATAAAATCTTTCTTGTCCCTCTCCTCCCAAATTGGATTTTCTTTCCTCTATTACTTTCCATGCTATTTGGGAACTCTTATACAAATTTATAATGTATAGTTACACGTTGCTTAACAGGGATATATTCTGAGAAGTGTGTCACTAGGCGATTTTGTTGTGTGAATATCATAGAGTGTACTTACACAAATCTAGATGGTAGAGCCTACTACTCACCTAGGTTATATAGTTTAGCCTATCGCTTCTAGGCTACAAACCTGTACAGCATGTGACTGTACTTAATACTGTGGACAAGCCGGGCTTGGTGGCTCATGCCTGTAATCCCAGCACTTTGGGAGGCCATGGCGGGCGGATCACCTGAGGTCGGGGGTTCAAGACCAGCCTGACCAACATGGAGAAACCCCGTCTCTACTAAAAATACAAAATTAGCCGGGCTTGGTGGCACATGCCTGTAATCCCAGCTACTAGGGAGGCTGAGGCAGGGGAGTCGCTTGAACCTGGGAGGCGGAGGTTTTGGTGAGCCGAGATTGCGCCATTGCACTCCAGCCTGGGCAACAAGAGCGAAACTCCATCTCAAAAAAAAAAAAAAAAAAAACTGTGGGCAATTGTAACACAATGGTAAGTATTGTGTATGTAAGCATAGAAAAGGTACACTAAAAATATAGTATAAAAGATTAAAAATGGTAGACCTGTACATTGTACAGCGTACAAAAATATTTCTTTATATCCTTATACTATAAGCTTTTTAATTTTAATTTTTTACAGTTTCAACTTTTTTGTTAAAAATTAAGACACAAACACACACATTAGCCTAGGCCAACACAGGGTCGGGACCATCAATATCACTTTCTCCCACCTCCACATCTCGTCCCACTGGAAGATCTTCAGGGGCAATAAAACTCATGGATCTGTCATCTCCTATGATAACAATGCCATCTTCTGAAATACCTCATGAAGAAAATGCCTGAGGCTGTTTTACCGTTAAAATTTTTTAATAAGTAAGAGTACACTCTAAAATGATAAAAAGTATAGTGTAGTAAATACGTAAACTAGTAGCATGGTTGTTTATTGTCATTGTAAAGTATTACGTACTTTACATAATTGTGTGTGCTCTACTTATATATGAATGGCAGTGCAGTAGGTTTGTTTACACCAGCATTACCACAAACACATGAGTAATGCATTGTGCTATGACATTAGGACAACTACAATGTCACCAAGTGATAGGAATTTTTCAGGACCATTATTGTCTTGTAGGACCACCGCTGTGTGCGTGGTGCATGGTTGACCGCAACATTGTTATGCAGTGCATAACTGTAGCTATTTGTAAGGGCACCTAATTCTCACTCTCATCTTCTAGCCCCCACTAAATTTCAAATTACTTAGTGACAGGATCTGGGTACTGCTCATGTTTTATCCTGTTCACAAATTAGCATAAGCAATTCTTGACATGGACTGATGTAGAATTAGAATGAGGTAAGGAGTTGATATAGTTGGGAAGCCATCACTGAAAGGTTTGGCTAATAAGAGATAGCTCAACCTTTGTCTTGGCAGTCTCTGTGAAAACACTGAATTATTTAATCTTTAATGTTAATTTGTTTACACATGCCAGTAATTTTCTGTCACTATTTATACGCAGTGTAGAGATTTCCGAAGGTAGTACTAATAGATTTTGTGATTATTTTTGAGTTATAAGTATACTGAGCAAAACAGTATAATATTTACAAAATAACATATGGAGGTAGCGTAATATAGTGTAAGGAGGGAACACGTTGAAGTCAAGCTGACCTGGGTTTGAATCCTTGTCCTCCTACTTAGAAGCTAGAAGGTATGGGGTAATTTTTTTGCCTGCCCAGCATCTATTCCCTCTTCTTTTGTTAACCGAAGACTGACTTACATTTAAGAGAATTATTTCCTTTCTGTGATTAATTCATAGGGCTTAACATGGGGTTAACACACCCCTGTCCTCAGTTCCAAGGGAAGGCACATGACCTAGGCCTGGCCAATCAGCATATTCCATGTTTATGGCCAAAGCCAGGGTGATGTGTATCAACTGGGAAAATGAAGCACTCTGTTAAGAGGATGGAATATAAGACTAGAGCTGATGGCTGTGATCTTTCTCCAGTCATGATTGAGCCTGTCCAAGAACACAAGCAATGCAGAGAAAAGCAGAGATGAGTGACCAAGATAAGGGAAAGAGAGACATGATGACATCATTCAGCCTCTGGATCTAGCCATGGGTGAAGACAGTTCATCTTTTCTTTCCCCTCCCACGCCACCCCTGCAGGCTTCTAGTTACATGAGCCAATGAGCAACTTGTTTGTTCCTTAAGTCAATGTGAGTTGGGCTTATTTTGCTTGTAATCAAATAACATTAAAAAATACACAACCTGACCTTGGGCAAGTCATAGTCTCTCTGAAGGTCGGTTCATCTGTAAAACAGGATGATTCCTTTTTCACTCATCACACAGGGACATTAAGAGGCTCACATTTATGTGAAATGTACATGAGTACATTTTGACAACTGTAAGTGTTTGGGAAAAAAAGGATAAGTATTAGTGTGTATCCCTGAAGAATAAAGAGAGATTGTTTACTATGATTTTGTTTTCTTTAGAAAACAAACACTATTCAACCAATTATTATAGACACTGGAAAAGCATAAGCCCATGCCCAAACCATTATAGTTAAATCTCTCACCACAGGATTTCTCTTTCATGACCAAAAATCACAGATTTTTTTCTTTCTTTTCTTTTTCAAAGAACATGAAAACCTACTTATTATTCCACCTAGAATATGCAAGAGCTAGCATTTAACTTTAACGTTTGTTCTTAAAAGCCTGCACAAAAATTTTGAAATAAAGATTTGTTGCTGTCTCATATACTCCTCATATTCAACTTTTCATTCTGAGTACAGGTTGTAAATATGTTTTTAGAGCAAAGCATTGAAGAAACCGCAAAATTCAACCTTGGAACATTACATTAGTCATTCAAAGGAGACATATTTTTAAATCAGTTCAAATACATGTCTCTACCACATTTCCCTCCTACTCCTTTCCTTATATATCATATTATATTTGATGATCCAGACACTTAAATGATAATCTGTGTAACTCGAAAAAGTTACTGCAATTGCCAGAGGAGCCTAATTTCTGTCTTGGCACCTTTGAGACTTAGAATCATCTGCATTATTTACAGATGCCTCAAATTATAGGGAAAATTTGCATGTGAGTGTGGCTGTTTAGGGATGGGATGGGTGAAGAACTCGTTAATGTATCCAAACATATGTTAACCTAAGGAGATGACCTCTTGGCCTTAGAAATCTGCCTTGAAGTTTCTGAATCCAGGGACTGCATGTTTAATTTTCAACTATTTTGTAGTAAGGGACTGACATAAGGATGTAAATGGTACTTGCAAAATTCTATTTTAAGACCAAGAGGCAAGCTAGCACAGCAGAATAATACTTAGAAAGTTAACATACGGAATTTAAACAATTGTCTGCTTTGGTCAGAAAGATGGTCTTGCTCTTAATTTTTTCCCATCCATTTTCACTGGCTAGAAATGCTAAGGAATGTGCCACAGTATTCTATGCCAATTAATCCCGTAATGGGAAAAAACATCACTCATGCGTCTGTGAATGTACTATAGTTTCTTATATTCAGTATAGGTCCCAATGTACTCATCCTTATTTTTTCCTTGACATCTGTGGAGTATATCCCAGCACCTTAAAAAATTCCTCAAGGTGCTTTTTTCCTTAATGCATGTATGAGGAAAGCAAGCAGACTTAACTCAGTATTCACCAGGATATATGCTTTTAGTATATGTAATTTGATGAAATCCAGGAACATTTCATTCTTTCCAAATGAATCCACCAATGAGCAGCCATTCCTCATTACTAGAAAAATATCAAATCACTAAAAATAATAGCATCTATCTGTGGGTTCTGTTCTTTTTAATCCAGGTAAGGGGCTGAAACATTTCTTTCTATATGGAGATATGGCAGTACAACCTTTTAAAGTGGTTTCAATAAACAGATCAAGCTCCTAATGCTTCAGGTAGTTGTCCCGCCTACTGCTTCATACCCAGAAACCCTAGACCTCTATTTTACAAAACAGGATACTAATTTTAATGATTATGAAAGTAAGAATTGGAAAGGTCAATTGTTTTACCTAGCATCCCAGAGCTAACAGGTGGTAGATACAGGATTTAAAACTACCTCTGAGAAAAATAAATCAAGTCTCTTTGACATCCAAGACGGTGTTCTTAACTGCTGCATTGTCCTGTCTCTCAAGCAAAAAGTGACTTAAAATTTCAGCAGAGTTGCCAACTTGGACTCTTAAAAGTAGTCACGCAAGTTTCCCCCATGCTCTACCCCTCTATTGCCAATTGCCATCCTCACCCCTATTTCTCTACCTCCTGCCACAATCAACAGTACTTTCTAGGGTGACCATCAAAGTATAATCAATTTACTCATTTTACGAATATGAAAACTAATCCTGAGAAAAGAAAGAAATGACTTGTTCAATGTCACACAACCAATTAGAGGCAGTGCAAATATTAGCACAAATCAGCTTGTTCAGTCCAATGTTGTTTCACTACAGGGAAAACAACCCAGAACATTCAGGCTTCCTTATGATAGGCTACTTTAATATTATTCATATATATATAGTTTAATATTATATATAGTTCAATATTATGTATAGAGTTTAATAGTATATGTATTTTAATATTTTATATATACACATAATACATACATATATATATAAAATGTGTGTGTGTGTTTGAATAAATGATGGATAAAAAGTTCCTGAAGTCTTGTAGTCACTATGTTAATCACAAAGATGTCTTTAACGTCTCCAAAACAGAATACTGGAGTTTTCTTCTCCAAATCTGTTCTTTGCCTGTTACTATTCCCTGTCTCAGGAAATCACTACCACCTCTAGGACTAGGGGGACAAAAGGAAGAGATTGGGGTTATCAGAACCGGGAAGCTTGGAGGAGGGTCCATATAGAACTGGAACGCACATTCCTGAGGAGAGGGTGCTGGCAGCCTGATGCAGGTGTCCCTTGAGGAACACAATAAGCCTGAATCTGGGAACAATGGGACCAAAAGCTACAGACTGGAACCAAAGCCTTGGCCTTGGTGAAGGGCTATTATTGTGGTAACATTTAAGAAACCAGAAAGCAAACGGGAAGGAGTAATGCCTTCTGCCCTTCCTTCAGGCTTACATTCTCCCTCCTGTGCTCCCTAGCTTCAGCACCTATCAGGGAACCCACGGCAAATGAGCCAGCTGGAAATGTGATTTGCAGAGTTGCAGCCCCGGCACCACAGGGCCTCACAAAGTAGAACACAGAAGGTAAGTCTGAGAGACACCAAGTTAATAACTGGCACAGAGGATCATAGTCAAAAAGTAGGGGTTTTACCTCTCCTTCACCCCCCTTCCATTAATATATTTGTAACCATCTATGGGGCTCATGGCAGAAGGAACAATGATTTCCATGGGAGCTGGGTAGTATCGTTGTATCTTTTAAATCCCCTTTCCTGATCTTCAGAGAATATCCTTTATGTCTTTTAGCTTAATGGATTCTTGATTTCTGCTCTACTACTCCTGAGATTGTTCTAAGATCACCTAATAATACCCTGTTTGCCAAATTCAGTGGCCTCTTTTCCGTGCTCATTGTAACTTTCTTTGGCACATAATATTTTTGACAACTTCCTCCTTAAAACTTTTTCCAAAGCACATTTCTCTATTCGTTTGTCTCCCTAATGCCTTCTTTTTCTCAGCTTTCCCCACTCTTCTTCTGCCCACTCTCCAAGGCTTAGTGTTCCTTGGAATTCTGGCCTGGACCCCTTTCTGTTTTCACATTTCTTGGGTGATATCATTCAGTTCTACATTTTTAGCTACAACCTATACGTAGTGAATCTCAATCTTTATTGGTAACCAAGACTTTTTCTTGAAATCTGATTACAATATGTCTCTCTGTGGAACAGCTCTACTTAAAACGACCCACTGACACCTCAAGCTTAACATGTCCAAAACAAAACTCATCTCTCAAAACCTGTTTTTTCTTCTGCAAGCCTCTTTCTTTGATTAATAATGCCAATGTCTGTTAAATTACTCAAGCTAGAAAACTTGGAGTCATTTTTGATTAATTTATCTCTTCGTCACCTCTTGAATCCAGTCAGTCACCATATCCTATTGAGTGTCCTGTTGCTTAAATATCACTTAAATCTATTTCAGTCTCTTTATTCCTACAGTCACTGTTTGGTTCAGGCTCTCACCATTTCTTACCTTGACTCTCATAATAACCTTCTAACTGGAATTCCAGCTTCCAGTTTCCCTCCTCTCCCAGGCATCCTCTATATAATCATCAAGGTTAGCTTTCTCTCAAATATTGCATGTCCTCACACATATGTGGGAGCTATCAAAGTTCATCTCATGGAGGTAGAGAATAGAATGGTGGTTACCAGAGGCTGGGAAGGGTGTGTGTGGGAGGGGGTTAAAGATAAGTTGGTTAATGGGTATAAAAATACAGTTAGATAGAAGGAATACATTCTGGTGTTCAACAGCACAGTAGGGTGACAACAAGTAACACTAATTTATTGGATATTTCAAAAATAGCTAGAAGTTTGAAATGTTCCCAACACAAAGTAATGATAAATGTTTGAGGAGAAGGATATCCTAATTACCCAGATTTGATTGTTATACACTGTATGTGTGTATCAAAATATATGCACTCTATAAGTGTATACAATTATTATGTATCAATAAAAATTCACTTTCTGAGAAACAAGTCTAGTCATGCTGCTTCCCTACTTTTAAAAAAGTCATAAACAACAAAAAGAGCAACTCCAATGTCTTCCCTCTTTCTAGAGAATAAATTATAAAGTCCCTGCCTGTTTTCCTGTCTGAGTAAATTCTCAGTAATTGTGTAAGGCCTATCTCAACTAACCTAATTGTGTGGAATCTTTCTTGACTTATACAGAAAAAGCTATTTTCTTTCCAGTATTTCCTTATCACTTAGCATTTACTTGTATTAGCATTCATCGCTTTGGATTTCACTTACGTTTTTTACATGTCTGCCTCCCACACTGGTTATATGGGTTCTCCAAAGGGTATGGACCATGCTTTAATCATCTTTGCATTTACAGTACCTGGCATAGTGCCTGGAACATTCTAGAAACTTAAAAAGCATTTGTTAAATCAATGAATAAATGGATTCATTCATGTGTACAAGGGAAGCATATCTGGGAACAAGTTATAACCTCACTCACCTCACTCAACTTCTCTCTTCTACTCAAAAAGCATACAGGAATGCAAGTAAGTGAGGATCACTATGAATTGGCTTTAAATTATTTTCTTCAAAATAAATAAATCAGTTACAAACTTTCTTTTTAAAATATTATTATAAACATATTCCTTGCAGCACAGCTCAAAATTTGTCTGTGACACAGTTATGTGTCATAACCTCATGGTTGGGAACTGCTCTAAAAAACCAGGGGAGTGTTCTTTCTGTTTCTCTGAAGACATAGATCTGGTGGTTTTAGGGAATTAAGCCTTACATATACATTTTAAAGTATTTTTCATGCTTTAGTGTCTTGCACATACATATACCCTGAGGCCTTTGAAGATGGACTCATTTTTACAAATTTAGTACATATATCATGGCCCTTTCTCATAAGTGCAGCCCTCCAGGTCAGCACTAAAGCACATTGCAAGAATGTTTGTATTATTTTATCTCTTGTGATACTTGTTCTATGTGTAAACAGCATTTTTGCACTCCTGGGGTTGTCATAGCAAGTCCTTCAGAACGTCATGTAATTTTACAAAGAAACCATGAAAATAACAAATTATTTTTCAAATAGAGTTTAGGGAATGAGTTTACAAAGTTTTATCTGTATTTAGAGGCTTCAATGACTCTTCTCACTTTAAATTCTGTGATTTTATGATTAAAACATTGCTCTAGGCTAAAGGGAAAGAATAATTTCCTCTTCTGAAAAAAGAAACTGAGTCAACTAGAAATGTCGTCGAGAGTACAGTTTTGGATTACAGTAGTCCCCCCTTTCCCACAAGGGATATGATCTAAGATGCCCCCAGTGGATGCCTGAAGCCCTGCATTGTACCAGACCCTATATATATTATTTTTTTTCTTATGCATACATCCCTAAGACAAAGTTTAATTTATAAATTAGGCACAGTAAGAGATTGACAACAGTAACTAATAATAAATAGAACAATTATAACAGTATACTGTAACAAAAGTTATGTGAATGTGGTGTCTCTCAAAATAAGTTAATATTTTTGTTTGACCTTGGTTAACTGAAACTGTGGAAAGTGACGGGGGTAAGGAAGGGGACTTCTGTACTTTCAGTTACTCCTCTAGATGGTGAGAATATGACAGTACAACTTTCCATAATTGCTCCTCTTATAATATTCACACATAATGTGAATTTAAAACTTTTGCATTCTCACTAAAGTATATTCATGCAGCAAATTTTGAGTCTTGAATACTTTTTGTTTGAAGGAAGTGTCTCCTTTCCGGAAAAGAAACCTATTTTTTATATGCTAGTTTATATTATGTAGGAGAAGATTTGACACGAGCAATCTGTCTGTAGATTTTGTGGATTTTTCCAGTATTTTTCAGAAGGCCCTTAGAAAACGTGCCTTGTTTTTTAAGAAAAAAAGTGAGAGGCGCAAGAATGTCTATCGAAATAAATTACCTGTAAAGAAAGTACACAGAATACTTTACTGAAGGGGAGGGGCAGCACACACTGTCAAAGCAATTGTTCTTTCCGGGAGGAAAACCAGAAAATGTCACTGAGTTTAAGTATCTGTATAAGTCACCTCATTGTCCTCAAAACATGGAGTTCTTAGACTAGGTGCAGTTTCCCTTTAATAGGATCCATGCATAAATGATTGAGATTAGAAAGAGCATTGCTCTGAGAAGTCTGAAAAACATCTGACACAAGACAAACAGTGCTCAGTGTAAGTACTGTCTATAGCACCTGGCACTGGAGCTTCTATTCACATTCAGCACACAAGGAAAGGTCAAGAAAGGTGGGAAAACTACAGGTTGCCTGCAACGTGATTACCAGAATTCCACCAAAGGAAGCTGAGAATTTCACCCTTAGCAGTTTAATAGGGCATGGCATTTGTGTTATATGATTTTATTTGGTAGTGTGAAGTAATTTAATAGACTCATTGTACTGAGAAAATCAAGGCAAGTAACTTGAATTTCTCTATCCCAAAAAATGTACAATTTTTCCTAGTTTATTTTGGAAACAGTGCACTCTCTATATTATGGGTACTAGGCAGTTGTTGCAGCAAGGAAATCTACCTGTGTTGGAGTCAGTACCTTGACATCATTAAGGTACACATGCGTATATAGAGGTGGGTATTTACCTTTGACAGAGTTCAGTTCTAAACTTCTGTAAATGCTCTGCCCTTGACAAAGCTGATCTTCTAAGCCCCGTCTTCATGGCTATATGGATCAGTGCTTGTGACAATCACATTTTGAAGACAAAGGGAAATATTTCTTACCAACCAGTGCCTCTTTTGACTTCTTAGACTTACATATGGAATTACTATATTTCTCAGTACATAATAACTGATAAAATTGGAAATGACTTTATTCTCTAGTTGTGTCTTATAAGGGTGTATTGCTTACTTAACACATTAACATTAGATATTGCCCAAGAAAAGAAAAGCAGAAGGAAAGCAGAAGGTAAGTTGAAATTAGGTGCCTTCTAGCTCTGTAGTGCCTTACTAGGTTAGTATGAGGAGGCGGTAAGATGAAAGAGCTGTCTTGGTATTTTACGGTTCATAGGTTACCTGCCAGTGAATCAGACTCCTTTTCCTTAGAACTATTTCTTTGGTGTTTCATGGGTCACAGGACAGGAAGAAGTAGGGATTAGTTCATTATATATATTTTTGTTATTTCAATTTTCTCATTTTTCCTTTTCTCTTTTAGCTCTCTCTTCTACCACTCTCAATTTTTAGCTTCCCTCATACCATCTCCAGCTGTGTTCACATAGGAATGGCTGGTTCATAAATTTAAATGAATAGTGCTGGGTGGATAAGCAAGTAGATTCTCTGTCATGTGACCTTCACTCCAAGCAACAGTATTTTCAGTGCTTACCCATAGATTTTTGCAATATATCTGAACTTTTCTGGCCTGCCCAAATCTATCAGACTAGAAATCCCTGAAGACCAGGCTATTCTGTAAGATTTATGATTCTTCTAGTTTTTAGACAAGTAGAGACTGCATCTATCTTCTGATAGATAAGTTTTTTTTCAGTTCCATGGTTGTCTGAAACAGGTGGTGCATTTTTAAAAGAGATGATATAGTATAGAGGAAGGGGTATAGACCTGGGAACCAGAGACCTGGTTTCAAGTGCTGACTCAGCAACTAAATACTAGTGTGATTTTGATAACCTTGGACTAGTCATTTACTCTCGGTGGTTTGGTTTCCTCGTGTGAAAAAAAACTCACAAAACTACATCAGTCTGTGTGGTTTTTAGATTTACATTCAATAAATAATTTACAATGTCAGCAATTTTTCTTTCCTATACACAGAATGAATCTGAATAGTGAAATTAGGTACACATCGTACAGAATAGAGTATGTACTGGACGACAGCAACTATTTATTCAGGCAGGAAATAAGTCATATGTATATATGTACATGTGTCTATATATGCAAAATTACCAACGTGTTACAATATCTTTAAAAATAATATTGTTTTTCCATATTATATGAAAAATGCATGTTCTGTTTTGGTTATTTATTGCTGCTAAACAAACCTCCAAAACTTAGCATCTTAAACAGCAACATTTTATTATCTATCATCTCTTTTTGGATGACTTGGCCTCATATGAATGGGTCTTCTCCTCCATGTAGTGTTGGCTGGGATTGCAGTCATCTAAGGGTTTGATTGGGTTAGAGAATCCAAGATGTCTTCACTTACATGCCATGGTGGGCACTACTGAAAGGTTGGGCTCAGCGAGGATGCTGAAAAGGCTGAGCCTTCCTTCTATCCATATAATATTATGGCCTCTTTCCATCTACATGACCTCTTCACATAGTTTCTCCATGAGGGTAGCTGCCAACATCCACAGGCATAGTTTATTGCGGACTGTCTTTGGAGAGAACCTATTTTATGGTCATTATTTTTAAAATTGGAGATATGAAAACAAGGTAAAAATTTTCCATGAAGATTTCAAAACTTACTATGAAAAAAATAGTTACAAAATAATATGCACCTTATAATGCCATTTTAGTTGAAAATGTGTGTGTGTGGGTGTGTGTGTGTCTGTGTATGAGCACACAAGATAAGAAATCTGCAAGGATAAACAACAAAAGCTAAAACAGTTATATTTGTGTTGTGGAATTATGGATGATTGTTATTTTCTTATTTTTATTTATCTCTATTTTTATAACATTTCAATAATGCATATGTATTACTTGTGTAAAACACGGAATCAATTTAAGTCCAACCATGCAGTGATAATCACTATTAATATTTGGTGAATTTCTTCTTAGTCATTAAACATTCTTTGAAACGTGATTTTACTCATTGTATTGTATTCTATTATATAGATGTATTATGACTTAATCATTTTCCTACTGCTGAACATTTAGGTTGTTTATGTATGTGTGTATGTATTGTTATTTTAAACAATATAATGAACATATTTATACATATTGGACTACATCAATTATGATTTTCTTAATATAAAGTAATAGAAGTGAAGTTTCTGGGTGAAGAGGTATGGATTTTCAAATTTCTCAATAAATGTTGTCAAACTACTTTCCAAAAGGTTATAAAAATTTGTTCTACTTTTTTAGTATCTCTGGGGGAAGCCCTCATCTGAATCAGGACCAATAGTTGTAGATTAATTGAAAATATTAAAGTAGAGGACATTAAAAATATATATACATCTTAAAGCACTTTTATTTTAACTCAAGACTTCCAAATACATGTGTGCATTTGCTAGCCTTCTGCTGTAGGGTTAAGAATTTTTCTTTGAGTATGGTCTCACTTACTTGATTTCACTGTTGTTTAGTGATCTGCTGATAAATGTCTAACAACCAACTTTCTGGAAAAAAATGGCCCTGATTATTGTGTTTCATGATTCCAGTGGTGTAAATACTCTCACCATGGCCACTTTTAAGCTACCAACATAGCACTTAATGTAGAGTTGAAGTGTGTAGCAGCACACCATTATACAGTGTTTCCACTTACACAGACAGAATAAAGGTAAATAACCTCAAGAACATAGGTAACTGTAAAATGTAGTAAAATATTTAGGAAGTGATGGGTCTTCTGTATTTAGTACTTTTATTTTTAATATAACTTAAGTTTGTATCATTTAATTATTAATAATGGCAATGTTTAATAGCAGACTCACAAAATTCCTGAAAATTTAATAATTGGCTCTTGTAACCAGTATACCACTGGTATTTTTTCTTTCAGAAACCACAATATAATGCATCCTCTATGATTTCCAGTTTTGGTTTCTTTGAAGTAGACCACCAATTTAACAGGACTTGTTATGAAATTTGGGTATGGAGTCCTTCTGAATGTTTGTGATTCCACTCTTAACCAATCATTTATAGTTGTTTCATCCACAATTTGATAGCTTTTTTCTTTTTTTTTTTTTCAGTAGCTGTCGTTTAATCAGTTGCAATTTTTTTTTTCCTGGAAATGAGTCTGTTTTTCCCTTTGCACTTGTCCTTCACCATTATGATGTTATGTAATATACAAGGTATAACTAGCATCAATAGGCTTGTGAATAATCACACTTATCTTTGGTAGACATACAATTCAACTGGTGTGAGCAGAGTTGCCTAGATATCCATGGCTATGAGAGTATCCTGATTATGTGTATTCAACATCCCATGGGCCTGGAGATGAGTTAGTGAGTACTGTTATTTTGTATTCTGTTTCTTTAATCTGAAGGACAATCAGGTCTTTAGTAAACATGCCCCATAATGATCTGGATAATGCAGATTTCTGCCCTATTTCTTATTGTGGGGATTTATTATACTGATTTATCGATGCCGTTCCCCCATGACCACTAGGAAGGATCTGTGCAAGTGCTAGGCAGAGGTATAAGGAAGGTATGTGGCAGCCAACTAGCCCAGGAAACAATCACATCCGTGACCTTATGCTCTAGGGTCATTAGCACTTGTTTCTAGCCAACTGAGCTAATGAGGCTCTTGACATTTTATTTTTCTTGACATTTGTTTCTTTTTCTGCTTTATATCCCATTGAAGTAGTTATTAAGTCAAATAACGTGAGAGCCAGAATGGTCCTTGCAGAGCAACTCCAGCGCCCTCATTTAACAGAATTTCTCTCAAACTGTTCCAGGTCCATGCCTCTCATGTTCTATTGATGTGTGCACCTCAGGAACTTGGAGTTGTAATGCTAACAGAATTTTCTGCAGGAGATTGACATTTTGTGTTACGTATCTGGCCATCCTACTCAACTGTGTGAATGGATAACTGAGGTTTAAGCATACTAATAGTTAAGCAACTTGGGAAGAATCATCAGTGCTGCATATTAGAAACCTTGCAATCTTATTAGAAAGGTAAACAAGACTCCACTAAGTAAAAATGTCAAGAGATATTTGTGAAACTTTCAAATTTCCCCTGAGCCTCAAGGTATCCAAATGATCAAAGGCAATCCAAGAGGTTAGTGACTGTTCCTATGTTTTAAGTAATTGTTGCCAGAAATGCCATTTCCCTTCTGCTTTCTGGCTGGAGGCTTCTTCAAAACCTTCTGTAAAAAAGGTTTTAAAATTCTAAGAACTTGAAACATACTGTTTGCCTCTGTGTTATTCACTTCTATGATTATTACTACCTCCTTTCCTTCTCCTCCTTCTTCCTTTTGCTAATTCAGTCAGAGAACTAATTTACATCTAATCAAAAAGAGCTTTATAGGCTGGGCATGGTGGCTCATGCCTCTAATCCCAGCACTTTGCCAAGGTGGGTCGATCCCCTGAGGTCAGGAGTTTGAGACCAGCCTGGCCAACATAGTGAAACCCCATTTCTACTAAAAATACAAACATTAGCTGGGCGTGGTGGTGGGCACCTGTGATCCCAGCTACTCAGGAGGCTGAGGCAGGAGAATCATTTGAACCTAGGAGGCAGAGTTTGCAGTGAGTCGAGACTGTGCCATTGCACTCCAGCCTGGGTGACAAGAGCAAAACTCTGTCACCAAAAAAAAAAAAAAAAAAAAAAGCTTTATAGGTCATATAAATTTTGAAGTGTTGACTTTAATGATAAATATCATCTGTTTCATTTGTCAATGCTATTAAATTTCACTTTATTCTTGATCAGTATTTTTAGAATAAGCTAAGTAAGCTTGAATATCTCACCTTCAACTTTCCCATACACAATTGCCAATTCTGGTCTTATCTGTTCATACCATTCTCCCCACCTATAAACTTTTTCCTATTAATCAATCATTCTTTTAATTGTGTCAGTTGGAATTATGTCAGTGTGAACCTGAAGCAAAGATAAACTTACTATGTCTAAAAAGATTAATCTAACTACTTGATGTTAGAAGTCAAGATGGGACATTAAGTAATCAAGGCCCATGAAGTGCTTGTCGGTAAATACTCCCTGGTTATAGGAAGGCTTGCAGAAGGAAATGTTTCTTAGGACTAAAAACTGAGAAAGAGACAACAGTTTGAGATGGCATGATTGTGAGTCTCTTGAGACAAATTATATTATCTTATTCAATCCTTGTGGCTTTGAGAGTGTCAGAGTGACATATCTATCAAGTCTCATAGTTATCAAGAAACAGCGTCAGGATTCAAACTTCCAGGTGTCAAATTCATTTTGCTTTCCAATTTACAGTTATTATGGTATGAGTAGATAGTAAGTGCTGCTTTGTGCTGTTTTGATCTGGTTGTTTGATTTTGTAAAAGAGGATTTCCAATCTTTCTTTACAGTGACTTAGGCATTCCATTTGAGGGCTAGGCAAAATTGGCACTGAGGAATCAGATCTGTTCATCTGCCCCATCCACTGAATACACATTGAAAAATCTTTAAAACGTAGCCCATGATATCCAGGAGCTGGTCTGATGCTCACAACTAGGTCTTATTTATATTACTGCAGGCTGGACTGTTACATACAACTAGGCGAACAGGAGAACATCACAGAACATCAACACCAGACAAGATCACTCTGAAACTATGATGGAGTGAGACAAAAACAAGGTCACTGTACAAACCATTCAACACCAATGCCTCCTTCTCTCTCAACTAAAATAAGTGATTGTTACTTGTTTACCAATTGTAGCTTTAACTTCATCAAATCTTCCCTCCCTATAGATACAATTCACTGAGATACCTGATATAGTTGGGCTGCATCCCCACCCAAATCTCATCTTGAATTCCCATGTGTTGTGGGAGGGACTTGGTGGGAGAAAATTGACTCATGGGGGCAGGTCTTTCTCATGCTGTTCTCATGATAGTGAGTAAGTCTCACAAGATCCGATGGTTTTATAAAGAGGAGTTCCTCTGCACAGTTTCTCTCTTTTTGCCTGATACCGTCCATTTAAGATGTGACTTGCTCCTCCTTGCCTTCCGCCATGATTATGAGGCCTCCCCAGCCACGTGGAACTGTAAGTCCATTAAACTTCTTTCTTTTGTTAATTGCCCAGTCTTGGGTAGGTCTTTATCAGCAGCGTGAAAATGGACTAATACAATACCCAATCATAGACTCGACCCCACTTTCTGATAGCATCCCTTCTAGAGGGAGCTTCTTTTTCCTTAGACCCTGCCCAAAATTATGCAACCTAATCCCAAGTTCTTTAATAGATTCTTTCTAACGCCTTGTTCCTGAGATGCCCATGGTTCCCTTGATGTATGTTCTTTCTCACTGCAACAAATAATAGGCTCAATTTATTCAGCTACAGGTGTGTTCTTGGTAGTCTTTGGCTGAAGAGAAATGACACCAGATTCTCATCATAGACAGGGTCTATTCTGTAGTTTACTTCTTGCTTAGAATATCTGGTGAGCAGTCACCTCTGATCAGGCCCTCTCTCAATATGCCAGTGCTATGCAAGATAGAATTTTAAATTTCTTAAGGAACTTTCAGTCCTGATTTAAATTTCTGGGCATTATTTGCTGTAGTTCCACAGTTGTGTCTCTCTAGAGAGAAAGGGCTCTCAGTGGTGGTATGGGGTTAATGCAAATAATACTGGATATGTCAGAAAACTTCTCTTTTAGTTTTATCTCTGTTGGCAAATAGCCTTGTGACTATGGTCAAGTTGTTTAACCTCTTTGGAACATAGAATTTTAGCTTTAAAACAAGAGTTAGACAGTAGAGGTCTCTGAGGGTCCTTCTAACTCTAACATTTGGTGATTTTATTACTTGAAATCCACTCTGGGTATGTCATCTTCTTTCTCTCATAGGTAATATCATATAACTCTGAAGAGTTTTGTGATGTGAATCACCCAACATATTCTATTTTTAAAGCTATCCAAAGTGCATTAAGGTAAAGTTTGTCATTTACTTCACAAATATTTGCAAACAGATGGCTAGCATAATTGTTTCTGGAGTAAAAGCAGACATTGTTAAAATATAATAAGAACCAGATAAATCTGCGGGAACTCTCTTAGCTCTGTCTCCAGAGAATCAGTGCTAATAAGTCAAATTAGTCATTTTTATTTAGGAGATATAAAAAGGCATATGGTTTCATGCTGTACCAGCTGTCATAAAATTTTGGAGAAAAGTGTTGCTTACAAAGCTTCTAGGAGAAATGTTTCATAGAAGCATTTTAACCTTTATAGCTTACAAAACCAGTTGGCGTCTTTTTTTTTTCACAAACTATTTTTTGGCCTGAATTCTCTTTAACAATAAAGGTTCAGCATGAAGGAAAACACACAGCTAGAAGAAAAATAACTGGACTGCCTTCTAGTGGAGTACCTGTTATAGATTGCTTTTATATAGAGCTAAGATTTTCATGTGAGTCTAAAGTGTGTTTTGATGAAATATATTAGGAGACTTGTTTTCAGAAAGCTACGCTCCACTATTTAACCTTCACGTATCATATGAATTACAATGGTGGCCACAATATATGCATACTTTATATGCATACTTGAAAGTCCTTACTCATATACAAGTTCCTTTTATTTTTTGGCCTCTCCTCCCTTATACTGAAGTGCGTGTGCTTTTGTGTATGTGTGTGGGGTGTGTGTGTGTGTGTGTATGAAACTGTAGAGTCCAAAGATCTTCCACATATTGTGATTTATTCTTCTGACAGTTTCTCTATTCCTTTGCAGTTTTTCACTTCTATCTTTTTAAAATTTCCTTATTTGTAGATCCAAGCTTTCCCCCATTTCTCTTTAGTTTTTCATTAAAAGAAGCCAGACCTAGGAAAGATAGAGTCTGAAACAGAAATCTAGAATCAGATATTTATAAGTTTCTATATGAGTTAACCATTGCAATTGTGGTTGGCCTCATGCCAAGAAAGAAATGCATAATAAATCATAAGAGACAAGATGAATGAGACAGTCTTTGGAATAATCAGAAAATATAGTGGAGTTCTCAAAAACTAAGAATGGAAATTGAGTAGTTCCATATGAATGACATTTATATGGATAAATAGTATTTGGAAAGTATTAATTACAAAATGTATCGATTTTACTTGCCTAAATTACAAATGTAGCATTTGGGTTGTCATAGTAATTTGAATACATTTGTTCTTTGAAATGATTTTTGATTATGCAATTGCAGAAGGCTTTTAACAATTTTTACCATACATTTCCTAGGGGCCTTATGTCCACAGTTTCTTTAAAACAAAATTGTATTTTGCTTCTTATCTTTTTATTACACTAAGACTAAAGTGCATTTTGTCACATTTTGTATAATATATTGTCTACAAATCTATCAGATAATACATTTGTTAAATAGTTGACTTTTGCCATTATCTCAATAGATTAGAGTAGCTGTTCCCAACATTTTCAAGGATGAAGATTTCTTGTATGTATCAAAATACTTCTTGGAACAACTCCCCATTTACCCTTGCCACCAAGAAAATAGCTTTCCTTTTCTGTTTTTCTGTTATGATGTCATATATCTTCTATTAATTCGGTGTTATTTTAATGAATTTACATTTCATTAATAACCATAAAAGTACCTGCATATGTTCAACAATAGTAGCACATGTTATTATTCAGCTAGCAGATTCCTATATATATGGATTGGCAAAATCTTTGTAAGAACTGATTAGTCTCTCAGGCATCTATGGTACAGAGATTGGGAGCTCTTGGATTAGAGCTTGACACCACTTAATTGCCACTTTATTGCTTTTGCTGACTTAATTCCCAAAGTGGTTCATGGGATTCTGCTCTCCAAATCTGACCCTGTCATTTTAGGTGGGCTATTACCAAAATGGTAGTATGGTAGTAGTATGGTATAATGTTTTTGGCCACCCTCCTTTTGTTTCTCCTTTGAAGTTTGTTATGGGAGAGGGCTGGCCCAGATGGCCATCGATTAATGGGAAATGTGAGGATTGGGTACTATGTGTTTTGAGATGAAGCAGGGCATTTCCTGTCCAACTCATTAAAATGAGTTGAAAAAAGCAGGGATGGAGAGACGAGTAAAATTCCGTAGAGGATAAGTTGGAGTTAAAACATTTAGAAAAGCACACACAGACACCAAGTCAAAGGATAGAATCAACATCAGGACTATTGAGCCAACTGTTCAAGAGTTGAGTTTGAAAAAGTCTAAAGTAACAACAGGAGCAAGTATGATACTGCTTTTTATTCATCTACTTTTGAAATTAATCCAGAACTGGCTGTTTGTTTTTAATAAATGGTGAAGGGCTAATTGGCTTACCATGCAGTGTTTTCCATTTGGTCTCCCACAGTATACTTCTCAGCTCTGTTTAGAAACTGGAAGGTTAGTTTGTTCAGTTTTTTATAACATAAAGCCATAATGTTGGTTTGGTTCTATCATAGGAAGCACGATAATGGGTGTTTAAACTACCAAATCCATCACCTGATCTGTCCATAAATCTCAAACCTGCATTTTATATAGTTTTTATAACACAAATTAAACAGTTCACCTTTTCTAACACTGTCTCCTATGGGTTTTCTTTCCCACAGAGAAACAATCTGTTTTCTATCTACAGGCTGTTTAAACAACTGCATCCAGCTGTCATGTGGCTATGTGAGGTTGGGCATAGGGAGATTCTATGTAAATGAGTGATCAGTTCTCTGATCCTTCTTCCCTGGCATGGAAGCTGGGGAAGTCTCAGATGAGCTCCATAAGGCTGGTGTAGGACTTAGGAGCACAGCTCTACCACGGCTGTATATGTTGTGCCAAGGCATGAATACCAAACCATCCAAATGCTGAGGGGCAAACCCAGAGAAGTTAGTAAATGGGACTTTAGAGCAAGAAGGCCTATGTTATGTGAAGTTAAATAGATTTCTTTGCTACAAAAGTTATCGTAGTATTTCATGTGCTAATATGAAATGTGACTCTCCTAGATGGAGATTGATTATGCCCTCTTTTCTAAATTTATTTGGTCATTGACTCTTTGAATGTTTGTAAATATGTGGTAGAGTGGTTTTCTATTAATAATATCTTGCCAGGCCAGGCGTGAACCATCACGTCTGTAATCCCAAGGCTTTGGGAGGCCGAGGCAGGAGGGTTGCTTAAGGCCAGGAGTCTCAGACAAGCCTGGGCAACATAGTGAGACCCTTTCTCTCCCCTCCCCTGCCAAAAAAAAAAAAAAAGCCAGGCATGGTGGCGCATGCCTGTAGTCCCAACTACTCAGGAGGCTAATTTGGGAAGATCACTTAAGCCCATGAGTTGGAGACTGCAGTGAGCTATGACCACTTCTTTGCACTCCAGCCTGGGTGACAGAGCAAGACCCTGTCTCTAAAGAAAAAGAAAATAACAATATCATGCCAGACACTATTGTTCCATGGAACACAGTTTGAATGGAGAATGCTGCCGTAATAGAAATAAAATTTAAAACAAAAGTTCTGTTAACTGTGCAGTCATATTATTTTTGAATATGGAAAAGTGGATGTGTTTTGGAACACACAAAGCAAAAATAATGTAACTTAATTTGTTAAGGTCTGCGAAGTGATTAAGATGCATCAATAATCATATTAAAACGGAGATGGTTGGATTTGAGCCATTTTAGCAAATCTTAGATATTAGGGTGCCAGGATGGTTGCCAGAGTGGAAAGGACACCCTTTGGTCACCCTGGTCAGCATGGTATGCTGTCAGTGCAAATAGAAACCCAAATCTAATTTCAAACAAAGCCTAAGTAATAGCAGTGAGTTTCCATACAATTCTCTTTTTAAATTCAAATTAAATCGTTTCCTTGAAGTACCACAAATGTTATTTTCAATCCTCAAATTTTCCTTTTGTATTCAGTTCTCTCTCAGTGATAGCATTTTTTTTTCAGTACAAAGAAAATCTTATGTTTACATAAATGCACTGTCTAACGATCCTGTTTACATCACTCACACCAATAGGTCTGGAGGTCCTTTTCCCGATGAGAGTTTACAAATGTCACAGCCTTCTTCTCTTCCCTCTGTTAACCTTTCAAGGACAAAATTCCTCTTAATTAAGAGTTTAACTTGCGAGGTGGTATGTTTCAGTTGTCTGAATTAATGTCAGTGTGCCTTGGTAAGCTGAGACATCTGTTCAGAACACAGGTCACCCTCTCATCCAGCTAATTTATACTGCTAGAGATGGCTTCTACTTTTCTTTTCTAAGAAAGTCATAGTTGGCTGCGGGCAAACTTACCAGTTGAGAATATCATTTCATTAAGCCTGTCTCCACATTGCTTCCTTAGTATTTTGCAGGATGGAGGAAGGGGTAGCAGGCACAAATAGCTTCATGTTAATGAACTGCCTTGAGTAGGTTCTCGATTTGAGGGTCTATTTCCAGCCTCTAAAGAAGGCAAAAGGTCTGCTGCAACCCCAGTTTGATTTGAGGTGTGCTAGTAAGGGCCTCTATTCTTTCCAATGCTGGGCATAGTACCAGAATTTCCTCTGTTGGGGAATTTATTATACCTTTGAATGTTGGAGATTTCAGTTTCTCAAAAGATGTTTGCTAAAATTTAAATGCCCCAAGGAGAGGGGCATAATAAGGTTTCTTATCATCTAATAATTTAACTGATTTGAGTTTGACTTGCTTTGCAAGTATGGCACGAAGCAGGGGTGCATCCAGGTATTGTGGTACCTAAAACTTAAACACTTTAGAGAAGGAATCTTTAAAAAAAGAATAAACATTGGCCGGGCGCCGTGGCTCACGCCTGTAATCCCAGCACTTTGGGAGGCTGAGGCGGGTGGATCACGAGGTCAGGAGATCGAGACCATCCTGGCTAACACGGTGAAACCCCGCCTCTACTAAAAATACAAAAAATTAGCCAGGCGTGGTAGCAGGGGCCTGTAGTCCCAGCTACTCGGGAGGCTGAGGCAGGAGAATGGTGTGAACCCGGGAGGCAGAGCTTGCAGTGAGCCGAGGTCGGGCCACTGCACTCCAGCCTGGGTGACAGAGCGAGACTCCGTCTCAAAAAAAAAAAAAAAAAGAATAAACATTTACCAATAAAAAAATTAGTGAAGATTCTTAGAAGGGACCTGGGCAAGTTGGGGGACCTAAAGCTTCATTAGTTTCATGGTAAGACTGCCTGTGGGCTAGGGTAGTGATGAACAACCTTTAGGGTGCAGGGTGCATTAAATGTATGTGAGTGGTATGTTAAAAAATGTAGATTGTCGGGGCCCATCCTTCAAGGATTCAGATTCAGTAGATCTGAGTTGGAGCCCTGGAACCTTGGAGCCTTTGTGGTCTGAGGTATCTACCTATATTTCACACTTTGAGAAACATGGTCCAGCACAGAGTAGGCACCTGAGGGAAGGAGCAGGACCTTATTCTCCAGTGGATGGTTAAAGTTTTCAGTTATGCAAGATAAATAAAGTTCTGGAGATCTACTATACGGCATAGTGCCTGTAGCTGACAGTATTATATTGTATATTTAAAATTTGCTAAGAGGATAGATCTTAGTGATCTTACCAGAAGAAAACCTCCCCAAACAAACAAAAAACTCCACAACACAATAATAATAAAGGAGCAGGGAGGAAACTTGGAGATAATGAATATTTTTATGGCCTTGATGGTGGTGATAGTTCCATGGGTATATACTTGTCCCCAAATTCATTGAGATGTAGACATTAAATATGTACAGCTTTTTATATGTCAATATGACCAAATGGTTAGAAAAATAGGAAGAAGAAGCCAGAGATAACTCCTAAAGAAGGCAACGGTCCTCATGGCTATGCGACTCTAGAGCCACATCCACAATCGCCATTCCTACTGCTTCTTCATGTCTTGTTCTTCTCTGCGTGAAATATACACATTCTCTCACATGCCCACACAATGAATATAAGTCACAAAATGTCTAAATTTAGTGAGTGGACTTATTACATCTATTTATTTTGCATATCCAGGACAAAGCAAGAGAAAATGCAGGCTTTTTTTCATAAAGAAGCATTTTCATTATTGAAAAGAGGACCTATATGTTGTTATATGGTAGCCACATTTCTTGGAAAATTGCAAGAAGGACAGATGAGATCTCTGTCATTACCCTCTGCAAGGGTAGTCCTTTGCCCATATATAAAGGGGAGATGAATGTTTGGGCAGGAAGAGGGACAGAGGGGCAATGTGGCTGACTTGTGGTCCAAGATATACTTTTCCACTCTTGGGGAACTAAGATCAACAGAGAAATATTTCTGTTTAGCTGGTTTCATAGTAAGAACCACATATGATGAGAGACTGTAGTTACTGTACTTTATTATCATATAATACTCTTATACACAAATATGAGCTGCATGCCAGAAAGTCTTTGTATTAGTTAAGATTCTCCAGAGAAACAGAGACAATAAGATTCTTTTCCTAATAGGATGTGTAGGCATATAGAAAAAAATCCATTTTTTTCTATATGCCTACACATCCTATTAGGAAAAGAATTAACTCACATGATTATGGAGGATGGCAAGCCTAAAATTTAGAGTGTGGGCCTGCTGGCTTGAGACCTAGGAGAGCTGATGTTCCAGTTCCAGTAGGAAGGCTGGCAGCCTAGAGACCCAGGAAAGCTGATGGTGCACATAAAATCTGAAAGCAGTGCGCTGGATAATTCATTCTTGTTTGGGCAGGCCAGTCTTTTTGTTCTATTGAGGCCTTCAATGGATTGGAAGAGGCCCACCCACATTACAAGGATCAGTCTGCTTTATGCACAGTTCACCGATTTAAATGTTAACTTGATCCAGAAACACCTTCCAAGATGACACATACAATTAAACATCATAGTCATATAAGTCATGATTTTCTCTATTTCATTGTGGAGGACACAATGTGTGGGGCAATGGGCCTCCTCTCAAGGCATCCACTGGAGCCAAGCACCTGCCATATGGAAACTTTCTATCATTGGCAGAGACCATCTGTTTTATTTTTGGATATTCGGAAACCACCTAGCAAAAGAAGGTCTTAAACTCCTGAATGGTTTCTGTTCCTGAGATTATACAGTAAGCACTTGCATGCTTCCCATCACTCACAGTGCTGAGGGTGTCCGTGAGACTATTTCCTAATTCCTACTTATCCTCCTTATCAATATAATTTCGCTTTATTTTCAGATTTGTCATTGTGCAGTTTATCACACTCCATGCTGTAATACAGGTAGTTCTGAACATCTGGTATCCACCTGTCCTTCCTTCCCCCTCTCCCCACCACTAATTTATGAGCTACTTGAGAGCAGGTATTGTGGGTCACTTATCTTCATGTCCCTCATTACATCTAGCAATGAGCCTTGCTCACAGTAGGTGCTTAAACGGTATTGGTTGAAATTAGTTGGATTGTATTTGTAGGACTCTAAAATAGTCCTGACCAGCGCTTACTTGAAGTAAATTGGCAAATAGTTTTCTCATAAACTATGCTAGGGCCTGACAACCAGAGCCCTAGCATTTCAAATCTTGATCCTTGTGTTCCTGTAGCTCCTCCTAGTGGGAAGGTTGCAAAATTTCTTGGCTACAGGATTACTGCAGCCAAGTTATTACTGCTAGAAACAACAGGAACCACCACCAAACGAAACATAAACCCTTTGTAGGAAATATATACATTTTAAATTTTTACCTTTTTTAAGGTTTATAGCTGGGCCCAAGGTTTCTAAAAGGTCTATTCAGCCTCTGTGAGGAGCAACTTGGGTAATTTTCGGAGATTTAACCCAAGGGTATTGATATACACCACGGCATTCCTTGGTAGCCAAGCATAGGGCTAAGATGAGAACTATTTGGCTACTTCTTAATATTTAAGTGGATGAGCAACAAACATCTTTCTCCATCTTCCTGAGCTCCATTCTGCAATTGCAGTGCAGCAGGGCGACAGTGCATTTACTGTGGCATGCTGTTGGCCCCAGGCATTCCCCTTTTCCCCCATAGATCTTGGCAGTGCCTTCTGCTTTGGTCCTGACAGGTAGGTCAGTTGGTTTCAGTCTGCCTGGCTGATTTATGCCGCTTTAGGATCCCTTAAGCCTATGCTTCTGGTAGCCTGTACTTCAGATAAAAGTGTTTTTGATTTTTGCATTTCTCTATAGAAACCATAGCCTCTTTTCTTTAATCCCAATGTTTTCAGGGGATGTCTGGGCATTATGTATGCATGCTTAATGATTCATACTCCTAGGATTTTGAGTTTGTTTTTAACTGAACTGTATCTGTTCTCTTATAGAATTTTAGAAGTATTAAAAATAATGTAATAAGCCTTTGCAATGTCTGTTTTTAGGAGGTTGATTGCAGTAATTTTTTTTAAAACCAACTGATGCACAATATACAGTACATTCCCCAAATCTGTTGTATATAGGGTAAAAAAACTTCAAATGGAAAAATCTTCCTTCTTTGCTGTGAGCAAAATAATTAACTATTTGACCACTGATCCATGCCAGTGAATGTGATGCCTCTTAGCTTTTCTGAGGTTATGCATAACTCTTGTCTATCCAGCTTCATAAACTGTGGAGTAGGCTTTCTGGAGACAAAGATCTGAGAGTGAACATTATAACATGAATCAGCCTTAGCTACAAATTTGATGTAGTGTTTGCTGGAATTGACAGCAAAAGGCAACATTAATCCATATACCAGTGCAGCAGTGGTTTCATTTCATCCCTCTGCAACTACGTGACTTGGAATATATTTGTGTTTTCATTTTATTTCAGCGCCTTTGAGCAGACAGTACGGTACCTTTTTGAGATATGACATAGGTTTGAAGCAATACAGTTTATATCTGTGCAGTACTCCTCATTAGAGAAGTGTTTCTTGGTTAAGATTGTTGTCTCTCTACCTGGAAACATAAAACGTAAAGTCATACTGTAAGGATAAAGACTATCAATGTATGGTTGGCTCAGTTAACTGGTACCTCATGTTCACTCTTCTAGGTATATTCTGCTTTTTCAGAATCTCTTCTGTGATCTTGGACAAGGTATATGATTTCATTTTCTACTCTTAGATTAATTATGTGGGATTTGATTATATGTTGCTATATTTACCCTGGAGTTAAATATGTATTCTCCTCTTCATTTAATCTAGTGATTTCACATTTGATTACCATGAGATAATTAGAGATGGAAGTTCTGTGGTTGGTGGGAAACCAATCAACAATTTAAAAAATTTTGTTACAGATTATTGTACCCACATATTTATTGGCAGAAGATAATAATTTAATAATTTAATTGGCAGAAGAAAAACTAGAAGTGGCATTTTTTTTCAGGGAAAAAATCCCCAAATTGGCTAAATCTCTTCTATCACAAAGCTTTTTTAAGAATAATGGGGGAGTGAGGGATACTTATAAACCACTGATTTCTTTACTCTTCTCTAGACACATATTTTTAACCCCAAGGCTCATCTGCAATTGATACTTGACATTTTTCTTATATACACACTTTTCGGTGTGTTGACAACAGTTTTAACAAAAAGTACATGTAAGTATATGTGCTATTATTAGTTTGTGTTAATAACTAAGCTACAATCACGTCCTGAACATTTTCTCAAGTTGTGTTTGAGGGGTTGCTGGGTTCTCTCGTATGTTGAGAAGCTTTCTGGCCCAACTTAATTAGTACTTTTCAGAGAAAACAAGCCCGTTGGCCTGGATACTTACTCTATCTTTGGACAAGTGGAAGATTAGAGTCTTTGTCTAATTAACAGTTATCTACAGCACATAGCCTATAGGTGATAGCGTAAATTGCATGCTGAAAAATGCTCCCTGAAAACAATGATCTAATATGGAATGACAGAGAGAGGGTCTTGGTACTTATCTCTATGAGTGTCTTTGGGGGCAAGGACAACTCCCTTTAATGCAGACTTTAAGGAGTTATGATTTCTCTGGGAGGAGTTGGAACAGGCCTAGGTTACTGCAGGTGATGGGGAGTATCTTACTACTTGCTGGATAAATACTTCTGTTTATCTCGGTCACAACCCTCAAATTTCCGTGGAGCAAGGAATTATCTTTAGAAAAGTATCCTAACTAGATCTTGCCTCTTTCTGGAAATCTCTTCCCAAAATAATTGCTTGACTTTCTCCTCACCTCCATCAGATGTTTCTTTGCATGTCACCTTTACATTGAGGCCTTGTATACCATCCTATTTGAAATTTCAACCTGCCCCCACCCCCCCCACACACACACTCTTCATATCTCCTTCCCTGCTTTATTTTTTCTTTTTAGCATGCATTACTATGTAAAATATAAAATATTTTATTTTTTCTAAACTTGGTTATTGCTTGTATCCCCAACTAGAATGTAAGTTCCATGAGGGCAGGAATTTTTGTCTGTCATGTTCATTGTTGTAGTCCTGGTGCCTTGAATAGTCCCCTGGCATATTTAACAATGAAAAAATTGTTGAATGTATGAATAAGGAAAAGGAAGGACAAAAAGGAAGGAAGAGGCACTCGGAAAGGCATTGATTCCAGACTCCAGAAGCTCTTTTCACTTTCAAAGTTAGGGCCAAAATGCTTCAGTCTTTGTTTTCATTAAGGTAGAAATAACTTAGAGAATGCTATGCCTTCTCATTAATGGAGAGGACTTCAATCAAATAGAGCTATCTACTGTTAAATAGAGGGGGCTTCAATCCGTTGGGTTAGTGAAGAAGGAGAAAAGATATAATAAATCAGGCAGTGATGCCAAAGAGCATATTGGTCAGGGATGTTTTATATCTTGTTAACTGAGGTAGAAGTGGGGATGTGGAGAAGAGGTAGCATGACAATGAGGAAGGAGAGGGTGACACAAGAGGAAGAGGTATAAAATATACAACTAAATCAATTTGGTTATAAGAACAAGTTTTTTCAAACAAATTTATTTTCTTGCTTTTGACCATGTGTCATTTAATGATGGAGCTATGTCTGCCCTGAGAAATGCATTGTTAGGTGATTTCGTTGTGGTGCAAACAGTGTACTTACACAAACTTAGATGGTATAGTCTACTACACACTTAGGCTAGATATAGCCTACTGTGTATAGTTGTATAGTGTGTATATCTATACCAAGATATAGGTGTAGTTTATTGCTCCTAGGCTGCAAACCTGTACAGCGTGTTACTATACTGAACAATGAAGGCAATTGTAACATAATAGGATTTGTATATATAAACATAGAAAAGATATAGTAAAAATATTGTGTAAAAGATAAAAAATGGCACATCTGTATAGGGTACTTACCAAGAATGGAGCTTGCAGGACTGGAAGTTGCTCTGAGTGAGTCAGTGAGTGAGTGGTGAGTGAATGTAATGACATCAGGACATTACCATACACTACCGTAGACTTTAGGACATTACCATACACTACCATAGACTTTAGGACATTACTGTACACTACCGTAGACTTTAGGACATTACTGTACACTACCGTAGACTTTATAAACACTTAGGCTTTACACTAAATTTCCAAAAAATTTTTCTTTCTTCAATAATAAATTAACCTTAGCTTACTGTAACTGTTTTACTTTATAACCTTTAAATATTTGTAAACTATTTTACTCTCTCTCTCTCTTTTTTTTTTTTAGACGGAGTTTCACTCTTTTTGCCCAGGCTAGAGTGCAATGGCACCATCTTGGCTCACCACAAGCTCCACCTACCGGGTTCAAGTGATTCTCCTGTCCCAGCCTCCCAAGTAGCTGGGATTACAGGCACCCGCCACCATGTCTGGCCAATTTTTGTATTTTTAGTAGAGATGGGGTTTCTCCATATTGGTCAGGCTGGTCTTGAACTCCTGACCTCAGGTGATTCACCTGCCTTGGCCTCCCAAAGGGCTGGGATCACAGGCATGAGCCACCATGCTTGGCCAACTTTTTTACTCTTTTGTAATAAAACCTAGCCTGAAACACAAATACATCATACAACTGTACAAAAAAACCTTTCTTTATGTCCTTATTCCAACAGCTTTTTTCCTATTTTTAATATTTTAATTTTTTTTTAACTTTTTAAACTCTTTGTTAAAAATGAAGACACAAACACAGTAGCCGAGGCCTGCACAGGGTCAGGATCACCAATATCATTGTCTTCCCTCCATGTCTTGTCCCACTGGAAGGTCTTCATGGGCAATATCATATCTCCTATGATAACAATGACTTCTTCTGAAATACCTCCTGAAGGATCTGTGGCTGTTTTACAGTTAACTTTTTATTTTAATAAGTCAAAGGAGTTCACTCTAAAATAATGATAAAAGTATAATATAGTAAATACATAAACCAGTAACATAGTTGTTTATCGTTATCAAGTATTATGTACTATACATAATTGTATGTGCCATACTTATATGTGCCTGGCAGTACATTAGGTTTGTTTACACCAGCACTACCATAAACATGTGAATAATGCATTGCTCTTTGACATCAGGACAGCTACAATGTCACCAGGTGATAGGAATTTTCCAGCTCCATTATGATCTTATGGGACCACTGTCCCATAAGATTATTCAATGTTGACAAAACATCATTATGCAGTGCATGACTACGTAAGTTTTATATATTAAAAGACTTATTTTTAACTTCAAAACATAAAACAGAAACTGCCGGGCATATGTTAGATTTTATTCTAGAAATGGTGCTGTAAGCAAAAATATGTAAGTTAAAACTGACGTTTCTAATCAAATAATGTGGCCTTCCTAACCAAGAATCTGTTCCCACTCTTTTTGGAAATTACCACAGACACCGTACTTCATTAACTAAAATTATAAACTTGTATATTATAAAGATTTTTTTAAAAGTGCATGTAAATTGATTAATCAACAATTTTAAAATTCATATGGAACCCAAAAAGAGCCTGCATAGCCAAAGCAAGACTAGGCAAAAAGAACAAATCTGGAGGCATTACACTACCTGATTTCAATCTATACTATAAGGCCATAGTCACCAAAACAGCATGGTAACCTGGTATAAAAATAGGCACATAGACCAATGGAACAGAATAGAGAACCCAGAAATAAATCCAAATACTTACAGCCAACTGATCTTCGACAAAGTAAGCAATACCATAAAGTGGGGAAAGGACACCCTTTTCAACAAATGGTGCTGGGATAATTGGCTAGCCACATGTAGAGAATAAAACTGGGTCCTCATCTCTCACCTTACACAAAAATCAATTCAAATGGATTAAGGACTTAAATCTAAGACCTGAAACGATAAAAATTCTAGGAGATAACACTGGAAAAACCCTTCTAGACATGGGCTTAGGTAAGGATTTCATTACCAAGAACTCAAAAGCAAACGCAATAAAAACAAAGATAAACAGTTGTGACTTAATGAAACTAAAGAGCTTTTGCATGGGAAAAGGAACAGTCAGCAGAGTAAATGGACAGTCAGCAGAGGAAATCTTCACAATCTATACATCTGACCAAGGACTAATATCCAGAATCTACAACAAACTCAAACAAATCAGTAAAAAAACCCAAACAATCCCATCAAAAAGTGGGCTAAGGGCATGAATAGACAATTCTCAAAAGAAGATATACAAATGGTGAACAAACATATTAAAAAATGCTCAACATCACCAGTGATCGGGGAAATGCAAATCAAAACTACAATGCGATGCCACCTAACTCCTGCAAGAATGGCCATAATCAAAAAATCAAAAAACAGTAGATGTTGGCATGGATGTGGTGATTAGGGAACACTTCTACACTGCTGGTGGGAATGTAAACTAGTACAGCCACTATGGAAAACAGTGTGGAGATTCCTTAAAGGACTAAAAGTAGAACTACTATTTGATCCAGCAATCCCACTACTGGGTATCTACCCAGAGGAAAAGAAATTGTTATACGAAAAAGATACTTGCACATGCATGTTTATAGCAGCACAATTTGCAGTTGCAAAAACATGGAACCAACCCACATGCCCATCAATCAACGAGTGGATAAAGAAACTACAGTATATATACCTGATGGAATACTACTCGGCCATAAAAAGGAATGAATTAACGGTATTCACAGCAACCTGGATGAGATTGGAGACTATTCTAAGTGTAGGAACTCAGGAATGGAAAATCAAATATTGTATGTTCTCACTGATATGTGGGAGCTAAGCTATGAGGGCACAAAGGCATAGGAATGATACAGTGGACTTTGGGGACTTGGCAGAAAAGATGGGAGGAGGGCGAGGGATAGAAGACTACAAATAGGGTTCACTGTATACTGCTCAGGTGATGGGTGCGCCAAAATCTCACAAATCACCACTAAAGAACTTATTCATGTAACCAAATACCACCTGTACTCCAATAACTTATGGAAAAATAAAAAAGAATAATATAGAAAATTGTATTTAGTAATACAATTATAGTTCTTAGCTTACTCTTTATAATTTCCACTTATTTTTATGACAAAATAAATCAGAATTGGAAGTAATATCTTCATTAGAATAGATTCATTCAGATATTCTGCCTAGGGGAGATTTTCATAGGCATTTTTAAAGAAGTATTTTGGGGGTTATCTAGGGACACTTGATAATTTCTTAGGAGACAATCATAGAAGCCTCTGCTTTTTTGCTAATGCAAATTGCCATGTAGCAAATAACTTCTTGTCTCCTCTGCTGCCTTCAAACAGAAAGGCTAAGTTGAGCTCCCATCTCATCGGATCCCATCACATCAGCCGTTTCATTCATATCCTGATGTTATGCAAGGGCAGACCTTATGAACAAACCTTGATTTGCACTGAAATTTTCATCCTTTGATACCTTACCATGTTCCTGCTTCTCACTGTCAGAAAACCTCAAAGCCTTGGCTTGGCCATACTTAAAGGTACACAGGGCTGAGCTTGATCCCAAATCCACAGAAAAAAACCTTTTCCATCTTATGCACAAGTTCTGCATGTGGTCATTTAGTGGTAGATTGCAACTGTCACTAGAATACTAGTTTTTCTTTTTAGAAGCAATCTTAAGGTTTGAGTACAATCATGTAATGATACTTCTTTTGTGACAAATGTGCCATAACTTCTACATTTAAATGAGTATTTTCCTTAAAAGTAATCGCACTGGGACAAGATAATCACTTAAATAATATTGCCATAGTTCAAACGTTTTTTAAATCTCTATTAAACTGCTTTCAGAGATAGTTTATGAGCAACACAAAACACAATAAAACCAGTCTTATTACTTCATAGTAACAGGATAAGTCTCTTGGTCCCTTATTCTCACCACTCACCTTATTATTTCTTTGTATTTCTCATCCTTTCAACAATCAATGTATATCAACCATGCATTAGGTTCTGGGGATGCCATGGTGGATCAGCCTCTTTCATATTGTCTAGCAAGGAGAGTGAAGATATGGGCCCCTCTACAAGCAGATTGAGACGTATGAGGAAAAGAAATGTACCTTGTTTACTTCTCTATCTTTAGCACCTAACATGGTGACTGGCATATAGGCACTGAATTGATAATTGATTAATAATTTAGTTAGTGGGTTATTAGCTTTAAATGTCTTAAGTTGATAATATGGGAACAGTGGCTGGATCATTGGAAATTGATATACTGTAATTTGAAAACTGCCAACATAATAACAAGGAAGAAGTGTTCTAATTACACACTTTGTTGTCAGAAACTTTGTTGTTACAGGTAGAAATAAAATAGGGGATAATGCTATGTGCTTCAGAAACTCACAAAATATATCCAGTGATCTTTTTCTTGCTTTCAAGTATGGTGTGATGTAGTTCATGTCTAATTGTATTGCTGTAAAGGAATACCTGAGGCTGGGTAATTTATAAAGAAAAGAATTTATTTGTCTTAGGGTTCTGCAGGATATACACGAAGTATGGCACCAACATCTGCTTCTGGTGAAGGCTTCATGAGGCTTCCACCCATGACAGAAGGCGAAGGTGAGCAGGCATCACATGGCGAAAGAGGAGGAGGAGAGAGGGGAGGAGGTGCCAGGATCTTTTTAACAATGTGATCTCCTGGGAACGAATACAGCTAGAACTCACTCATTACCATGAGGATAGCACTAAGACATTCATGAGGGATCCACCTCCATAACCCAAACACCTCCCACCTGCCCCCACCTCCAACACTGGGGATCAAATTTCAGTGTGAGATATGGAGGGGACAAGTATCCAAATTACATCAGCTCTTGGAACAGATACTGTGATGGCTCACCCAGTATGTGCTCCCTACTATCCTTCCACTTTCTAACAGAGCCCAGATTTTGTCCAGGTATCAATTCTTCTTGATGGGGCTGACCCCATTTCAGACCATAGGGGATGGGTCCTAACTGATGTAAGAGAGGTCCTGGTAGTCCTGTTCTCCTTGCCAAAGATTGATTGGTTTAGGCACAAGTACATGACCCAACTCCAGAAAGGTTTCTGGGAAATGTTTCTTCATTTTCCTCAGAACTGTTGCCAGCATCATGCTACCAGCCTGAAGGGAAGGTCTACTGACAGAGGACAGAGACCAGGGAAACACAGAGAAGGAGAGACAAAGCCTTGACATACCACACCAGTGCCTGGCCTACCTATGGACTTCTCAGTATGTGAGATTTAAAACACTTTATTTTAATTTATTTTATTTTTTTCTTTTATTGTTATTATTATTATTATTATACTTTAAGTTCTAGGGTACATGTGCACAACGTGCAGGTTTGTTACGTATGTATCCATGTGCCATGTTGGTGTGCTGCACCCACTAACTCCTCATTTACATTAGGTATATCTCCTAATGCTATCCCTCCCCCCTCCCCCCACCCCACAACAGTCCCTGGTGTGTGATGTTCCCCTTCGTGTGTCCATGTGTTCTCATTGTTCAATTCCCACCTATGAGTGAGAACATGCGGTGTTTGTTTTTTTGTCCTTGTGATAGTTTGCTGAGAGTGACGGTTTCCAGCTTCATCCATGTCCCTACAAAGGGCATGAACTCATCATTTTTTATGGCTGCATAGTATTCCATGGTGTGTATGTGCCACATTTTCTTAATCCAGTCTATCATTGTTGGACATTTGAGTTGGTTCCAAGTCTTTGCTATTGTGAATAGTACCACAATAAACATACGTGTGCATGTGTCTTTATAGCAGCATGATTTATAATCCTTTGGGTATATACCCAGTAATGGGATGGCTGGGTCAAATGGTATTTCTAGTTCTAGATCCCTGAGGAATCGCCACATCGACTTCCACAATGGTTGAATGGATGTGGAGAAATAGAAAACATTTTACTTTAAAGGTCTGTTTTATGCAGGGTTTTCTGTTACTTGTGGCCAAAAGCAACCTAACTTGGGTCTCTTGACTTGAATTGTGGTGTCTGTCCTTCCTTCTCTGACAGATAGCACCTGCACAGTGATAAGGAGGCTATAAACAATGACTAGGTGGTTACTGACCTGTGTCTAGGTGTGTTTGTTGGTAACTTCACATTGCAAGGAACAGCAGCAACTCAGTTTTCCTCAGGCAATGTGGCTGTTATAAAGATATGTCAGAAAGTAAGGAAGCAGAAGAAACTATTTCAGTACTTGGGCAATTCATCCTTACAGATGGCCAAAACGACCATATTTAGGATACTATATAACCCTCTTGCACCAAAAGCAGCTCTAGTAGTAAATAATTCTCATGATTTAGGTTCTGCCTTCTGCTTTTACTTCTTCCTACCATAATTCTGTCTGTTTCTGTTGCTGCCAAATGCTCTCAGCTCTCAACTTCATCGCTTTCCCCTGCTGTGTGAATTCTCCTTCCTGCCTTTTCTTGACACATCTTTCAGCTTCTGTCTGTACTCTACTATCTCTTGACCCTTTCCGTGGTGTTTGGAGTTTCAAATCTCCAGGTGATATAATGGCTTCATCTCAAGGATGAGCCTGTCTTCATACTTGAGATGGTACTATCATCTAACACAAAACTACCCGGATGGGCCAAGCTCCCTTGTCTCTTTACCATAAGCTGCTGATCTCCCCTCAAGTCCAGCTGCCTCTGGGTCAGGTATGTAACTTGTTCAATCCGTGTGGCAAGATTGCGGTGTCTCATAACAAAACATGGAGGCTTATTCAGAGGAAACCTCTTCTGGATGTTTTGTGAAGAAGATGATGGCATGTGGCAGATGCTTTAGAATATCAGTGTCAGGGATTATTTAGTTAGTATAAATTATTATTCAGTACATTATGAGACCAGGAAATGTGACTGAGGAATGTGCCCTTCCCCTAGCCCTTGACTTTCCTTAGATGTACTAATACTTGATATGGTGTCATAATTTCTTCTTTGTCCTCTGCAACCTCTTTCTCTTTCATGTTCCCTTTTCAGTTGCCCAACTAGCCCTCCACTAGTCTAGTGGTCTGCTTACCCAGATCATACTTTCTACTCATATACCATGATTAGCTACCACACCATGCTTTCCATTTTCTCTACCCTGATCATGACCAACGTGTATTCTCTTGATCAAAACATGCCAAGGCAAGAAGTGTGGCCAACCACCGGAAGTTCTTAGAGGTATGCTAGTATGCAGAGAAAGAACACTTATTCAGTAACTACAATGTAGTAGGCACTGTATCTGACGCTTTATGTGGTAGGAAAATAGCACCATTGTAGGCAACTATCGTGTCTATCCAGTTTGTTGTGAAAAGGTGACCATACTGGTCATTTGAATATGATTTTTGGTGATTATGATGATGAACTGTTTTTGTTGCTGAAGCTTCTGTTTATAGTGCTAAATTGTGAATGGGATTCATTTTCCTTAAGAGCAGCCAGAAAATATTCAGTGTAATACTGTTACCTTTATATTGTTTTTAGCCCTTTTCCCAGTCACTTTGGACAGTAGATTTTTCATTCCTGTTTATAAAAACTGAGGAAGAGAAAAAATATAACAAGGCAAATATCCTCAGCATGGTTATTTCTGATTGTTTAGTTTCTGTTGTTAGCATCCTGGATATACCGGGTGCTGAAATGAACATACAATTTCAAGAGAAGTTATATTTTGAAGCAATTAAAACATCCAATCTTTTTTTTTTTAATTTTACTTTAAGTTCCAGGATACAAGTGCAGAACGTGTAGGTTTGTTACATAGGTATACATGTGCCATGGTGGTTTGCTGCACCTATCGACCTGTCATCTAGGTTTTAAGCCCTGCATGCATCTGCTATTTGTCCTAATGCTCTCCATCCCCTCTCCTCCCAAACCCTTAACTGGCCCTGGCGTGTGTTTCTCCCCTCCCTGTGTCCATGTGTTCTCACTGTTCAACTCCCACTTATGAGGGGTGTTTGGTTTTCTGTTCCTATGTTAGTTTGCTGAGCATGATGGCTTCCAGCTTCATCCATGCCCCTGCAAAGGACATGATCTCATTCCTTTTTTATGGCTGCATAATATTCCATGGTGTATATGTGCCACATTTTCTTTAGCCAATCTATCATTGATGTGTATTTGGATTGGTCCCATGACTTTGCTATTGTAAATAGTGCTGCAGTAAACATATGTGTGCATGTGTCTTTATAGTAGAATGATTTATATTCCTTTGGGTATATACCCAGTAATGGGGTTGCTGGGTCAAATGGAATTTCTGGTTCTAGATCCTTGAGGAAACACCACACTGTCTTCCACAATGGTTGAACTAATTTACATTCCCACCAACAGTGCCAAAGCGTTCCTATTTCTCCACAGCCTTGGCAGCATCTATTGTTTCTTGACTTTTTAATAATCACCATTCTGACCAGCATGAGATGGTATCTCATTGTGGTTTTGATTTGCATTTCTCTAATGATCAGTGATAAAACATCCAGTTTTTCTTTTTTTTTTTTTTTTTTTTTTGAGACGGAGTCTTGCTCTGTTGCCCAGGCTGGAGTGCAGTGGCGTGATCTCGGCTCACTGCAAGCTCTGCCTCCCGGGTTCACGCCATTCTCCTGCCTCAGCCTCCCGAGTAGCTGGGACTACAGATGCCTGCCACCAGGCCCGGCTAACTTTTTTGTATTTTTAGTGGAGACGGGGTTTCACCCTGTTAGCCAGGATGGTCTCGATCTCCTGACCTGGTGATCCACCCGCCTCAACCTCCCAAAGTGCTGGAATTACAGGCGTGAGTCACTGCACCCGGCCAAAACATCCAATCTTAAAAAAATCGTTTATTGTTTACAGTTCTATAAGGGCTGATTTGCAGACATAGAAATTGGTTGAAGGAAATTTATTTTTAGAAAATAGGAAGGAAGCTCCAACCCAGGGAGCAGGTAAATATTTTCATACTGACTTATAAGACAAAGAAAAGGGGATGGAGATAAGACCACTTGTAAGTAAAAGAATATCTGACTCAAGGTTATTCTTAAATAACTACACAATTCATTTATAGGTTTATTTTTGTTCATCTATTTTTCTTTCTACTGTATTATGGTGTCTGTCACTAAGACATAGGTATAACCTGGAATTGCATTATTGAAGTTGTTTTTTCAGTTACCTTTCTAAGATAATTACCTTTGTACTAGACAGTTTTAAAAATCAATTAAATATTCTTGGCAATAGTCAGTAACAATTAATAATACAACTCACGTTAACAAACAGTTATTCAACTTAGCAAAAATAACTATTTTATAATGCCCTCAAATACTAAGAAAAGCATTTGGACTAAGAAAAGCAAATATAAAGTATATTTCTTGAAGGATATAATTTAAAATAACTGCTCCTTCTTGGTAAAGTTGAGAATAGACTCTGTCAATACCAATGACTTCAACTGAAGGTAACAATGAATGAAGCTGTCATCAATTATTTTAAAATCACAAGGTCTCTAAATATTCTCATGTGTCATTGGTTTGTATAGAGGCTTGATTGATTTATCTTGTCCATTGTCACATTCTTTTTAAAAATTTTTAATTTTTAATTTTTGTGGGTACATTGTAGGTGTATGTATTTATGGAGTACATGAGATGTTCAGATACAGGCATGCAATGCATAGTAATCACATCCAGGTTAAGTGGAGTATCCATCACCTCAAGCAATACTCTGGTTTCTCTTCAGATTTTACAAATCTTTTGCCTTTCACTGTCATATTCTTGGGGTACCAAGAATCCTGTCGAATATTACTTGATGGAATGACAAGTACTATGATATACCAATTCTAATGATATAAATATTTCAACTCTTTTGATTCTCATCCATACTTGTTAATGATTGCCCACTAATAAATGGTCGAAGAAAGTCTGGCTATTTTGTTGTTGTTGTTGTTGAGATGGAGTCACATTCTGTCACCTAGGCTGGATTGCAGTGGCACGATCTCAGCTCACTGCAAACTCCGCCTCCTGGGTTCGAGCGATTCTCATGCCTCAGTCTCCTGAGTAGCTGGGATTGCAGGCTTGCACCAGCATGCCCGGATAATTTTTGTATTTTTAGTAGAGACAGGGTTTCACCATGTTGGCGGGTGGGTCTCGAACTCCTGATCTCAAGTGATCCGCCCGCTTCTGTCTCCCAAAGTGTTAGGATTACAGACGTGAGCCACCGCACCCGGCCAAGTCGGGCTATTAGTAATTGGTCTAAAGTTTTTTATACATAAAATGAGAATAGTCACTGAAGGTGTTGGTTGGATAGACATGTGGAATAACCAATACAAATGAATTACTAAGACATTTGCAAATATGAAAATTCTATAATAGATATTAATAATAGTTTTAGATAGACACTCATAATTGTAACTTTGGGTGAATATCTTCTGGGTTACTCCTCCTTTGCATTAGAGTTTGCTCAAATCTTTTCCAAACAGCTCCCTCTTCATTGGCATCTTTAATGCTATTTGACAGAAAGAGTCAAAACCTTTCCTTCAACAGAATGTTCAGTAACCTTCACCAAATAACCACTAATTAAGCAATTAAAGTAAATTTAAGGAAAAAAGAATTTTGAAAAGAGAATAAAATTAACTCAAAAGATTGTTTAAAAATAGTTTTCCAGCACTTCAGTCATTATTGACCAAAAAGTTCCTAGGGGATATTAACAATGCATTTGATAGTTGCCAAGGAAACCTTAACCTTTCCTGAGAATGTCTGCCCTTCTGCATTGTACCTGATTGTCAGAATAACTTCAGCAACTGATTATAACTGAGCCATTTTCAACATCAAGCTTTTTCTTGTCAACCTCTTTTCAAAGTACAAGCACGAGTATTCAGGGTGTCTTGCTCTGTATCTGTATTTATATTTCTGAGAATTAGTACTTCAAATATGAATGTTCTTTATAACAATTTCCCCAATCAGTCCTCACCACCACGTAAGATAAATCAATCCTAGTTTAGAGACAAGGAAACTGAGGTACCACAATGTGTTTATTGTGTAAGAATGATTCCATCATAAATCTTGCTAGCTTCCTTTATTCAGAGCGCAACTGAACAAATATCTAGCGCTATTTAAAAAGCCTGTGTTTTCATGTATGTTGATAAACTATAAATCTTTGAGGTGATGGAAAAAGCATCAGATAGGGAGTCAGGAGACCTGGTAAACCAAGTGTGTGACATTGGCTGAGCTAACAGGTCTCTCAATTTCTTCATCTCTTAAATGGCAATGATACCATCCATCTCATAGGGATGCTGGGAGAATTAAATGACAGTGTATGCAGAACACATTACATAATTAACATAGTAAGCACCCAAAATCTAGTGAGTACTCTTATTGTTTAAGGGGTATATATCATATCAATAAATACTCTGTTTTCTAAATACTGACTTGAGGATTGTGATCTATAGAAATATATGATGGGGTTAGGACAACAACATATCTGATATTAGAATCATGCTGGAAATTCCAAGACATATGGCCATCATAGACATCGCGTAATACCGCACGGGCAGGGCGGGAAGGGAATTACTACTTATTTATTATAATGCCAGACACTGTGCTAAATACTTTGTATTCTGTTCTTGCATTAAATCCTCACAATTTAATGAGATGGGTGGTGTTATTATCTCCACATGTATAACATTATTAGGCTTTAAAGTAAGAAAGGGAGCACAAATGTACTCTTCGGGGGAAACCTGCACAATTAGTTTCCTCTGTACTAGAGCAAATTAAAAGTTTATATCCATGCAAATTATAATAATAACCTGTGCAAGTCCATACACAAGTTGCTTAATAACAACGGGAAAAGAAAGACAGGAAGCAGTGATGTAGTAAGTAGAACATTGCTTTGTATGTTTATGAAGATTCAAGATAAAATGAACACAACAATCTAGATTGAAAACTGAGTGTTTCTATTTTTTAAATCTACCATTGTTAAAACAAGTATTGAATTATTTGTGTGTGTGAAAATTCAAGCAAAAGCCAAACCTAACAAAACAGAAACCACCCACTCCTAACATTTGTCCCTAGATTATCCAAGTCCCTAGGTTGTCTTTATTTGTGGCTAAGCATGCTATAAAGGAGGACACTTGCATGCATTTATAGGCATCATGTAAATGTGAAGATGCTAAGAAAATATGACTAACATTATGTTGAGAACCAACAAAATGAGCACTTTCTCAGGCTTCTTTCATGTTATGTCTTGTGCAGATCTAGAAGTTTTTTTTTTTTTCTGGGATCTATGAGTGAGTCTAAGATGATTTTTTATTGTGGTAAAGTATGCATAAAATTAACCATTTGAATTGTTTATAAGTGTACAACTCAGTGGCATTAAATACCTTGACATGTTGGGCAGCCATTACAACTATTTATCTCCAGAACTTTTTCATCATCCTAAATGGATACTCCATACCCATTAAACAATAACTCCCGGTATCTACCTCCTTCCAATCTCTGATATCCATCATTCTACTTTCTGCTCCTATTAATTTTACTATTCTTGATAACTCATATAAGTGAAATCATACATTAATTGTCCTTTTGTGTCTGGTTTATTTCATTTCACTTAGCATAATGTTTTCAAGCTTCATCCAGGTTTTAGAATGTATTAAATTCTATTCATTTTTAAAGCTGAATAATATTCCATTGTATGTAAATAACATGTTTTGTTTATCCATTCATCTATTGATGGACATTTGGATTGTTTTCACTTTTTGGCTTTTGTAAATAATGCTGCTTTAAATATTGGTGTACAAATATCTTTTCGAGTCCCTGCTTTCAATTCTTTCAGGTGTGTACCCAAAAGAAATGCTAGATTATATAGTAATTATATGTTTAAATTTTTGAGGAGCTGCTATGCTGTTTTTCACAGTGATTGCACCATTTTACATTCCACTAGCAATGCACAAGGCTTCCAGGTTCTCCACATTCTCATCAACACTTGTTATTTTCTGTTTTTTAAAAATAATAGTCATGCTAATAGGTGTGAAGTATAATAGTATCTTACTGTGCTTTTGATTTATATTTTCCTAACAGTTAGTGCTGTTGAACATCTTTCATGTCCTTAGTGACCATTTGCATATCTTCCTTGGAGAAATGTCTATTTGAGTCCTTTGCCCATTTTTGAATTTTTGTTGTTGTTGTTGAGTTGTAGGAATTCTTTATATATTCTGGATCTTAACCCTTATGAGATATATGATTTGAAATTTTTTTCTCCCATTCTGTCATTGCTATTTCATTTCAGAGTATCTGTTGGTACACAAAAGTTTTAAATTTTGGTGAACTCCATTTATCATTTTTTTATTTAGTTGCCTGTGTTTGTGGTGTCATATCCAAGAAATCACTGTCAAATCTGATGTCTTGAAGTTTTTGCTCTCTGTTTTCTTCTAAGAATTTTATAGCATTAGCTCTTATATTTAGGTGTATTATGTTGGTATATTATATGTGTTTACGTTGATTCTCATGTGTTGAAACATCCTTGCATTCCAGTAATAAATCCCACTTGTTCTTGTAGAATCCTTTTAATATGCTGCTGAATTTGGTTTGATAGTATTTATTAATATTGGAATATTTGTACACCAACATTCATAAGTGATTTTGGTTTGTAGTTTTCTTTTCTTGTGGTGTCTTTGTCTGGTTTCGGTATCAGGGTAATGCTGGACTCATAGAATGAATTAAGAAGTGTTGTCTCCTCTTCAGTATTTTGGAAGGGTATGAGTAGGATTGGTATTCATTTTGGTTTTTTTTACATGTTTGATAGAATTAATCAGGTAAGCTGTTCGGTCTAGGGCTTTTCTGTGTTGGGAGGTTTTTGATTCAATCTTCTTAATAGTTATAAGTTATGAAGATTTTTTATTTCTTCATGATTCAGTCTTGGTAGGTTGTGTATTTTTAAGAATTTGTCCATTTCATGTAGGTTATTCAATTTGTTGGCATGCAGTTGTTTATAGTACTCTTTTATAATCTTGTTTAAAAATTTCTTTAAAACCAGTAAGGAATGCCTTCACTTTCATTTTTGATTTTAATAATTTGAGTTTTCTCTCTTTTTTTTCATAGTCAAACTAGGTGAAGACTGTTATATTTTATCAAAGAACTGACTTTTGGTTTTCTTGATTTTTTTTCTGTTGTTCCCTATTCTCTATTTTATGTTTCTCCACTTTAATCTATTATTTCCATCTTTCTGCTAGTTTTGGATATAGTCTGTTGTTTTACTGGTTCCTAATGGTGTAAATTTAGGTCGCTGCTTTGAAATTTTTCTTCTTTTTTAAAGGTAAGTGTTTACAGATATAAATATCCTCTTACTGCTTTCGTTGTCTCTTGTATACACTTTGGTATGTCGTTATTTTTGTTTTCACTTGTTTTAAAATATTTTCTAATTTCCCTGTGATTCCTTTTTTGACCTATTGGTTATTTAAAAGTGTGTTGTTTAATTTCCACATACTGGTGAATTTTCCAATTTTCCTTCTGCTATTGATCGCTAGTTTCATTCCATCATGATTGGAAAAACTTCAGACCAATATCATTGATGAACATCAATGCAAAAATCCTCAACAAAATATTGGCAAGTTGAATCCAGCAGCACATCAAAAAGCTTATCTGCCACAATCAAGTAGGTTTCATCCCCAGGATGCAAGGTTGGTTCAAAATATGCAAATTAATAAATGTGATTCATCACATAAACAGAACTAAGGACAAAAACCACATGATTATCTTCATAGATGCAGAAAAGGCTTTTAATAGCCATTCATTTAAAAACTCTCGTCATTTAGCATTAGGTATATCTCCTAATGCTGTCCCTCTCCCCTCCCCCCACCCCACAACAGTCCCCAGAGTGTGATGTTCCCCTTCCTGTGTCCATGTGTTCTCATTGTTCAATTCCCACCTATGAGTGAGAACATGCGGTGTTTGGTTTGGTTTTTTGTCCTTGCGATAGTTTACTGAGAATGATGGTTTCCAGTTTCATCCATGTCCCTACAAAGGACATGAACTCATCATTTTTTATGGCTGCATAGTATTCCATGGTGTATATGTGCCACATTTTCTTAATCCAGTCTATCGTTGTTGGACATTTGGGTTGGTTCCAAGTCTTTGCTATTGTGAATAGTGCCGCAATAAGCATACGTGTGCATGTGCACATGTACCCTAAAACTTAAAGTATAATAATAATAATAATAATGAAGAAGTTAAACTACAGAAGATTGTAAAAGATGGTAATAATTAATTTAGCAAAATAACGGACTACTTAAAAGTTTGCAAAATGTAGGAAATAGTAGTGTTTTCTTTCCATGTTACTCTGCTTGGAGCACAAAGAGGTTATTCCGAATTTGCACCAATAAGTAATTGTGTGTACTGTTGTCTCCATAATAAAGGTATACAAAGGATTTGTAAATAGAAAAAATAACTCTTAATAAAGTGGATATTGAAGGAACGTATCTCAAAATAATAGAAGCCATGTATGACAAACCCACAGTCAATATCATACTGAATGGGCAAAAGATAGAAGCATTCCTCTTGAAAACCAGCACAAGACAAGGATGCCCTCTATGACCACTCCTATTCATTGTAGAATTTGAAGTTCTGGCCAGGGCAATCAGGCAAGAGAAAGAAATAAAGGGCATCCAAATAGGAAGAGAGAAAGTCAAACTATCCCTGTTTTCAAATGATATGATCCTATATCTGGAAAATACTAGTCTCAGCCCAAAAGCTTCTTAAGCTGATAAGCAACTTCTGCAAAGTCTCAGGATACAAAATCAATGTGCAGAAATTGCTAGCATTCCTATACGACAACAACAGTCAAGCTGAGAGACAAATCACAAATGAACTCTCATTCAGAATTGCCCCAAAATAAAAAATACCTAGGAAGACAGCTAACTAGGGAGGTGAAAGATCTCTACAACGAAAACTACAAACCACTGCTCAAAGAAATTAGAGATGACAAAGAAATGGAAAGACATTTCATGCCCATGGATAGGAAGAATCAGTAATGTTAAAATGGCCATACGGCACAAGGCAATTTATAGATTGAATGCTACTTCTATTAAATTACCATTGACAATCTTCACAGAAACAGAGAAAACTATTTTAAAATTTATATGGGACGAAAAAAGAGCTGAATAGCCAAGGCAATTGGCAGCAAAAAGAACAAAGCTGGAGACATCATGCTAACTGACGTCAAACTATACTACAGGGCTGCAGTAACCAAAATAGCATGGTACTGATAGAAGAAGAGACACATAGACCAATGAAACAGAATAGAGAAACCAGAAATAAGACCACACACTTACAACTATCTGATCTTCAACAAACCTGACAAAAACAAGCAATGGAAAAAGGATTCCCTACTCAATAAATGGTGCTGGTACAACTGGCTAGCCATATGCAGAAGATCAAACCTGAAGAGCTTCCTTACACTACATATAAAAATTATTTCAAGATGGATTAAAGACTTAACTGTACACACCTTCATGTGGAAAGCCACAAAATCACCACCAATTAGCATTTAATTATCAAGAATTAGAACATTTACCGACTGTGAAAAACATTTCACCTTTACAAATTCTGCCTCCCTCAGGTGATTCTGAGCAGCTCTCGAGTAGGCATAACTGTGATGCATCCATCTGGTGATAATGACACAACTATGTTAGAATTTGAATGTCAAGATCCTGTGCAGAAGGATATAAAGATTAAGAATGCAGATTCATGGAAAAGCTTAGGCAAACCAGTGAAACCATTAGGTATACTGAAATCCTCAGGTGAGCTCTTCAACCAATTTAGAAAAGCAGCCATAGAAAAGGAAGTAAAAGCTCGGACCCAGGAACTGTACGGAGACATTTGGAACAAAAGACAAAGGAACCAAAGGCATCTCAAGAAAATCAGAGGGATCTGGGAAATTAATTGACTGTAGAATCTTTTTCAGATAAAATGCAAAACAAGTGCTATGGAGAAGAGCAGAAAGAACACCAGCAGTCATTGGAAGCTCAAGATAAATGCAAACTCTGGTTTCTCAAAGACCGTAATTTAACAAGGGAGAAAGCACAAGAGTGGGGAAGGAGAGAAGCAATGGTGGGTACCATTGGTATGACTCTTCAAAGAGACATTATGACAATGTTTGAAAACAACTTTGATTAAAACTCAGTTTTTAAATTAACCGTCAACTTAAAAATGAATGATAAAAGATCAAAATGCATATGGTAAAATGATTGCTTTCAGATAACAAGATACCAATCTTATTTTGTAGTTTGACCACTCTAAAATGATTAAATGGTTTTCACTTCAAAAAAATAAAAAGAAAAGACAACTGTAAAACCCAAAACAATGAACACCCTGAAAGACAACCTAGGCAATACTATTTAGGACATAGGAATGGGCAAAGATTTCATGATGAAGATGCCAAAAGCAATTACAACAAAAGCAAAAATTGACAGATGGGATCTAGTTAAACCTAAGAGCTTCTGCATAGCAAAAGAAACTATCAATAGAGTAAACAGACAAACTACAGATTGGGGGAAAATTTTTGCAAACTATACATTTGACAAAGGTCTAATATCCAGCATCTATGACGAATTAAACAAATTTACAAGAAAAAAAAAAAACAACCCCGTAGAAAAGTGGGCAAAAGACAGGAGCAGCCACTTTGCAAAAGGCATATGTGTGGCCAACAATCATATGAAATAAAGCTCAACATCACTAATCATTATTGGAATGTAGATCAAAGCCACAGTGAGATACCATCTCACACCCGTCAGAATATCTCTCTTTCCACACACATACCATCTTATTTTTCCTGAACTGTTTGAGAATGTCTTGTTGATGCGATTCCTCTTCTCTCTAAATACTTTATTGGATATTTTCTAAGAATAAGAATTCGCTTACTTGATCATATAACACTTACCAAAATGAACAACTTGACATTGATATAATACTATTATCTAGTGTATAGATGTTACTGGGTTTTTGCCAATTGTCCTAATACAGTCCTTATAGCAAAAGAAAACTCGGAATTATGTATTGTGTTCAGTTGTGTTTTGTATTGTGTTCAGTATCTTATTTTATTGGGAAAATTTTGAGTATTTGTATTTTACAACATTGGCAGTTTTGAAATGTATAGGTCTGTTATTATGTAGAATGTCTCTCCATTTGGTTTTATTTTTTGTTTCTTATGATTAGTTTTATCTTAAGCACTTTTGGCAGGATCACCACAGAAGCAATTCTGAATTCTTAGTGCATCATATCAATAGGGTACGTGAAATTGATTGGTCCCATTACTGGCAATGTTCACTGGCATCATTTTGTTGCAATGGTGTCTGCAAGGTTTCTCTACTATAAAGTAGTTAACAAGTATCTTGTGGGGATATACTCTGAGACTATGTAAATATCCTGTTTAGAACCAAAAACTTGGAAACATGTCAATATTGGAGATTGTTTAAATTATGACATATACAATGGAATACAATACAATCACTGTAAATAATGTTTTATGAGAATGTTTAAACTGTGAAAATATGTTTATTGTGCTATGTTAAGTGAAAATAAAAGCTGGTTACAATGCAGTAGGTACACTATTGTCTCATAATTTGCACATACATACTCCAAGCCTGGACAGATATATGCCGCTGTAGGTTGGGTTTCCTAGAAAGCAGACTCAGGAATGGATATGAGCAAGAAGGATATTTACTAGGGAATACTCTCAGGTTCAATTCCTGTATGGGGGAAAGGAACAAAATGTGACTGGGTAGAGGGAGAAGTTTTGCTGTGGCTTTGGCCACAGCAAGTAGTCATCTGATTACACAGGCATGGCTCTTTCTAAATTGAGGAAGAGTTCCAGAATTGAGGAAGGGGGAAAAGTGGAGAAAAGAGGGAAAGGGAAACCATGGGGCAGTTGGGGGAGTCTTTGTAACGACACAGAAATTAGTCATTGTATGTAGACTGCCTCCTTGGAAGGGGCTGTGACTTTAGGCTAGGTGTCACTCCTCAGCCAATGAAATTTCCAAAGAAGGCTGAAAGTGGAAAGCTGGCAGTCACAACCTTTCTAATAGTTTGAAGGATAAATCCCTGAAGGGGAGATTGGGTGGCACATCACAGCATCCATGGCATGTACCATAATATTGCTGATGCAATTACTAATTATTCTATTTTCTATTTTGCCTGTATATGTTACAAACGTTTCAAAATAAGCAAGTATAATACTTACAATTAGAAAAACATCAATAAAACTTTTGTTTTCCAAAGAGAAAATTGCTGCACTGTTTTAGAAAGGAAATACTATGTATGCTTGTGGTCCTGGGACAAATATTTCTTTAGAGTTAGGATGGCATAATGAGCTTTGGTGCTGTGTGAAACTGGTGTCAAATCCACTCTACTTTATGGCCTTCAGCCTTAATATCTTACTTAATATCTCAGAGTTTCATATTTCTCATTTGTAGTGGGAGAAGGCTGAGTGTGTGGTGGAGGGCTAGGTTTTGGGAGAGGGATAGCTGATACCTATCTTGTGAATGTGAAAATTAGAGATAATACTGATAAAGTGCCTGTTACATAGACCTCAATAGACATTATTTGTTCATTTGTTTAGATTGTATATTTTGTTAAGGCCTCCGGATTTTGCCATTTGTTTTAAAATATTATCTATACACATATCTTCCCAAACGTTATCTCTCTATAAAAGCCTAGAATAACTAAAAATGAAAGTTTTTTCAAAAATGTTCAATTTTAGAATCTATCAGGAACAGAGGCAAGGCATTCTCTAGGTATTTTCTTAACCCTTTATTTTCAACTAAATGCTCATATATCAAACAAATGAACCGAGAGCAAGGGAAAAGCAATAGATTGTGCTCTGCCATGTACAGGACAACTTTCTAGATTTAAGGGTATATAATTTTTCTTGGTATTGTTCAATACTACGTTGATTTAAAAATGTTCCTTTAATACCATGTTTTAAGCATCATAGTATAATCAACCTTCTGTACAAAATTTAAATCCTCATGACTACTTGTTGAAAAATTTGTAAGAAAGCACAATGTGGTCAATTAAAACAAAATGACTTAAATGCAGCTTTGATATGCTGAGCAATATTAATTTCAATTAAAGCTTAGAAAATTTTGTTGTGATTTTTATGTCATGCATTTCTTGCCACTCTCACTACCTCTGTGAAAATTCTGGTCTAATTTTCATTCTATAAATTTTATTTTCTCTTTAATGCATTTAATTCTCACTGTAAATCATTGACTTGAGCTGATGAATAATAAAACTAAAATTTCATATTGGTATCAGTTTATATCTCTATTTGTCAGATATGTTCAGCAATGCTCCTTGAGCCAACCTGAGGAGTAATGGTGGGAAAGATTGTTCATAAGCTTTCAAACCTAGTACTGTACAGTGAGGACTTTCTGTGTTTGGGAGCTTTGCCCCTTTTCAAAAATTACTAGGTTATAAACATTCCACTCAATTTAACCATAGATACAACATAATATTTAGAAAGGATTGGATAATTAATTTGTCAAATAACTAGGCACTTTGTTAAAAAAGCAAAATGTTACTAATTTACAAAATCGTCAGTCAAATCAGTTGCTTAATATTATGTAGAAACATAACATTTGAATGCATTTTGCAGGTTTAATACATTACGGTAGCATCATATATGTATAGTATAATAATTTACAATAATTTACTAATATCTATTTGTAATGGACAATTTTGCGTGCCAACTTGAGTGAGCCATGGAGTGCCCAGATACTTGGTCAAACATTATTCTGAGTGTTTCTGTGAGGGTGTTTTAAAATGAGATTGATATTTTAATTGGTAGACTGAGTAAAGTAGATTGCTTTCCCCAATGTAGATGTGCTTCATCCAATCAGTTGAAAGCCTGAATAGAACAAAAGTCTGACCCTTCTCCAAGTAAGAATTTTTTCTGCCTGACAGCCTTCAAACTAGGGAATCAGCTTTTTTCCTGCCTTCAGACTTGAACTGAACCACTGGCTCTCCCTGGGTCTAGAGCCTGCTGGCCTTCAGACTGGGACTACACCATCAGCTCTCCTGGTTCTCAGGCCTCTGGATTCAGACTAGAACTAAACCATCTGCTCTCCTGGGTCTCCAGTTTGTTGACTCACCCCACAGACCTTGGGACTTGTCAGCCTCCATAATCACATGTCAATTTCTTGTAATAAATCTCTTTCTATAGATATCCTAATGGTTCTGCTTCTCTGGAGAACTCTGACTAATACACCATTATAATAACATAATTAGTCATATGTTTAGTGTTTATAATATGCCATTCACCAATGTTCAAATAATCAAAACATTTAATCCTCAAAACATTTTGAATGAAGTATGTTTTTTTCTTGTGTCCATTATTAGAGCAGGAAATGAGGCTTGGAAAGGATGAACAACTATAAAATTCTGCACTGTTAATAAGTATTGAAGCCGGTATTCAAGCCCAGGATGCCCCATTCTAGAGGTACTATGTGTAACAATATGCTATATGATAGCTCCTTCACCTTTAAAAATTACAGCAGGTAACCTTAGGAAGAAGTGACAAAGTGTATTTATCAAATATTTTCTTGGGTCCTCCCTTTAATGGATATCAGATATTGAACAGGTGGGTTTGTGTTTACTGTCTTATTTGAATTTGACTTGCACTTTTAGGCCAGAAGTTTAACCATTTCCTGACTTTGTCTTTACAACAGCCCTGGGAGTAAAATATACACAGATGTTATCCCTTTTATGAAATTGGCCCATACATAAAAGGCAACACAAATCAAGCTGAGACTAAGCCTCAATGTGCCTGATTCTTTGGAAAAAAATATCTATTCAAATTATTTGCCCATTTTTAAATTAGGTTATTTGGTTTCTCTCTCTCTCTCTCTGTGTGTGTGTGTGTGTGTTTGTTTTCCCAACAGCATATGTCAAAGAGACTATCCTTTCTCCATGGTGTATTTTTGGCACCCTTGTCAAAAATTAGCACATATAAATGACCATCACATATATGGAAAGGTGCTTCACATTACTAATAGTTAGAGAAATGCAAATCAAAATCACAATGAGATATCACCTCACACTTGTAAGGATTACTATTAAAAAAAACAACAAAAGATCACAAGTATTGGTAAGGATGTGGAGAAATTGGAACCCTTATACACTGTTGGTGGGAATGTAAAATTGTACAGCAGTTATGGAAAACAGTATAGAGGTTCCTCGATAAATTAAAAATAGAAATACCATATGATTTAACAATCCTACTTTTTGTGTGTTTATCTAAAAGAATTGAAATCAGGATCTTGAAGAGATTTGCACTCCCATATTTATTGTAGCATTATTCACAAAAGCTAAGATGTGGAAAAAGCCTAAATATCCACCAATGAATGAAAATATAAAGAAAATGTGGTATGTACATATAGTGGAATATTACTCAGCCTTACAAAAAAGCAATTGTGCCATATGCAACAACATGGATAAACCTAGAGCAGATTGTGATAACTGAAATAAGCCAGTGACAGAGGGACAAATACTGCATGATTTCATTTCTATGAGGTATCTAAAATAGTCAAACTCATGGAAACAGATAGTAGAATGGTGGTTGCTGGTGGCTGCAGGCAAGGGAAAATGGGAAGTTGCTATTCAATAGGTGCAAAGTTTTAGTTTTGCTATACGAATAAGTTCTAAAGATCTGCTCTACAACGTGGTGCCTACAGTTAACAATACTGTAATGTACACTTAAAAATTTAAGATGGTAGATCTCATGTTAAATGTTCTTAGCACAATAAAAAAAGTGCTTGATACTTACTATAATTTTCTACTGTGTGTAGGCATAGTGCACTTCATTTAGCTCAAATAAATGCAAACACTGGGTAATTTAGGCTAAATCTAGAAATTTGAAGCCAAATATATTGCTAAGTATTATTGGACTTATTATTATTCTTTGAATGGTTCCTCAATGACCCTTCAAGTAAATCAGCCATTATTCCTTTTCAAAGCTGTCTAGAGGATTGATTTTGTTGGTGTAGAAGTAGCTAATCAGTCCATCATTGAATCTCCACACTTCCTATTACAAACACTCCATATTGGTTTTATCACTGTGATTTGGCAAGAATATAAAATTCTGGGTAGTTTTCATTGTGATGAGGGCAGGTCACCTGCATTTCAGCTTTGAAAAGTTACAACTTTGTGAATAATTTAATGGTTGCTATAGTTTGTGTCCAATAAAAGCTTAAAATAACATAGATTTCTTCCTGACTCCTTCTACGCGTAGATGATACTCATATGTAATTTGAAACTTTTTCAGTATATTTGTTTTCTTTCAAAATTTTTCATATTGTCTACTGAATTGCCTGCATTTTTGAATTATAGAGAAGCAAGCCACAACTTCACTTGTGTTTGAAACTGCCTTTCGATAAATGGGCATAAATGCATTTTATGATGACCAGTTTATTTTAGAAATGCACCCAGATTTCCTGTTTTTAAATTGCACAGTGATTTCTTGATGGCAGTGTTTGCCTGAATGGACTGAAAATACATGGGCAATTCAGAAGACATAACCACCTTGAACACGTTTCTTGAAAGCCTCGTGGCTTCTAATTTCTCTTAGGTTAAATAAGAGTTGACTGCCTCATTTACCACAGCAGCCAGACTCAGCCTGAAGGGCAGCTGGTCATCCAGGTATCTTAGACGGTAACAAATGTAGTCGAAATATAGTGCCTTAAGTTTCACTATTACCTATTAAAATCCCTCTAGAAAACTTTTCAATATTAATTAAAACACAAATATTCCTGGACCGTGTAATGCTACTATTACTTTAGATATTTAAATTTTCAGAAGTGAAGAGGATTTTTGTCTTAATTGACATTTAGCTTGCATTTAGTGTATATAATCACCAGAGAAGTGAAGAGAGTATTAACATATATTGGTGCCTAATAAATCCCACGTGCTCTACCAAATATTTTAATTTGATATACGATAAATGCATCAATTTACATAACAATTGTACAGTTAAAACTACTTATAGAAGAGTCTCTGTCTCTCCCAACATCCATATTAGCAGTTCTTAGGGAACAAAGAAGCTTTGCCTGAACTATGTGCCCATTGCTCAACTATCTTTGAGAGTAAGGAAGTAGAATACTCTGCTTGACCGTACCTTGTTGTGATTCCACTCATGTGGCTGAAGTTATAGCAAGACTAGGTTCACCAGAACCACAAAACTTGGGGTCCTCACAGGAAAACAGAGCAATTACGTGAAGAGAGAAGGAAAGTATGATTAGAAAATAAACTTTAGAAAATCTGGGTGACAAATTCTAACATTTGATTTGATAGATATATATAAAAGTAAGTTGAAGGAAGAGAAAATAAATATACAAGCAGAAATTAATGAATAGAAAAAAAAGCCAATCAATAAAAGTTAATTTGTAGAAAATACTGATAAACAAGAAAAACACCTGGGAAGAAAGAATAAAGAGAAAATGCACAAATAATATTGGGAATAAAAGGATAACATGAGAATGGATAGAAGGTATCGTAAAAGACTAAACGATTTTGAAAACTAAAATCATATATATAGTTTGTGCCCTATAGAAGCTTAAAATAATATAGATCTCTTCCTGACTCCTCCATGAAATGATGTATTGGACACCTTTCTCTATCTTCCATGCAGTCAACCCACATTTTACTGTAGTCATTGTTGTGCCAAACAGCTTTGCACGGGTGTGACCTAATAGCTGTGGTCACCTCATTTTTCTTTCCAATGTGCAGGAAGCCATAGCACTCATATGCATATGCCATCTGGAAGTAAGAGGGATTTAATAGCCCATGGGGTCATCCTTGTCTGATGAGGTAAAAGAGCCATTGGGTGAATGGCAAACCATTCTAAACTGTATTCTATATGGCTTTCCATCAGATCCCTAGTGGAATCTAGCCCCACTTGGCCACAGTCATGATCAACTCAATAATGCAACCTTGGAAAGGCTATTCTTCCTTGCTTCTTTCACTCCTCTCCAATCTCACACACCCATTGCCTGGGATAATACCACTCAAATATATTATCTGCCTAGAAGCCCTTGTCTCAGGCTTTTACCATATAGGAAATAATTTCATGCTTAAACAAATGGTCAGTTTTCCAGACAAATATATATGATCAGAGTGATACCGGGAGAAGTAGAAAATCTAAGTAGACTGATTATCATTAAATAAATTGAACTGAAATTTAAAAATATTGCCCTAATTCCTACTCCATTCTGAAGTGTCAGGCCCAAGTGGATGTGATTTTTATTACACTTTTGAGGAATAATCTCTACTACATAAATCTCTTTCAGTCTAGAAAATAAGGATATGCACCCCAGCTTACTTTATGAAACTATTAATGAATAGTTTCTGAAAAATAGACAAAGAAAGTATAACAAAAGAAAGTTATAGTAAGTCTCTTTTATGGACATAAATACAAAATTTCTAAATAAAGCATTAGAAAATTGAGAGAAATTTGACAATATATAATAAGGTTGAAAGTGCTGATATCATGTGACTCGATACTTCATGTTTAGGTATATAACATAGAGAAATTCATGCACATCTACACATGGTTGGTTGCCTAATCAAGCTTTGCAATACTAAGAATAGGAAGAAATTTAAATGTTTATCATAGTGAATTGATAAATGATATCTTGAGATGGAGTATTATATAGCAATTAAAATGATATAAACTAGATCTTTATATAATTAACATGGATAGATTGGTATAAATTAATGAGTTATCTTTATATATTAACATAGATTTCAAAAACATAGTGTTGAGCCAAAATGTAAGTCAAAGGATGAGCCTATGCTATTTAACTTTTTGTATACATTTAGGAGGAGCAAGTGCAGTTTTGGCACATGGATGAATTGTGTAGTGGCGAAGTCTGGGCTTTTAGTGTAATCATCACCCGAATAGTGTACATGGTATCCATTAGGCATTTTCTCATCCCTCACTTCTCTCCCACCCCACTACTCTTCCATGTCTCCAGTGTCTATTATTCCACACTTTATGTCTATATGTACACATTATTTATCTTCTGCTTATAATGAAAATGTGCAGCATTTGACTTTCTGAATTATTTCACTTAAGATAATGGCCTCCAGCTCCATCTATGTTGCTGCAAAAGAGACATTTCATTCTTTTTTTGGCTTAATAGTATTCAATGGTATAGATATATATATATATCTATACCACATTTTCTTTATCCAATCATCCGTTGATGGGCATTTAACTTATTTTCAAGGCAGCCTAAACAATACTGAATGAATACTTGTATGTATAAGAACGTGATGGGGAGTATACACACCAATTTCATGATCACTGATGGCTCTGGGCAGGGATGGAGGGGAATTGGTTTGAAGAAGACTACAAAGGAACTTGAACTCTATCTGTAATATTTTATTTATTTTAAAGAAAAGAGACAAATTGTAAAGTAATTATGATAGTGTTGATATTTATTAGTTCTGGACAGTGGATAAAAGTACTTGTGGTTTATAGTTCTTTCTAGTTTTCTATATATTTTAATAATTTTTTTTTGAGACAGAGTCTTGCTCTGTCACCAGGCTGGAGTGCAACAGAGCGATCTCAGCTCACTGCAACCTCCGCCTCCCGAGTTCAAACGATTCTCTTGCCTCAGCCCCCTGAGTAGCTGGGACTACAGGCGTGCGCCACCACGTCCAGCTAATTTTTGTATTTTTAGTAGAGACAGGGTTTCACCATGTTGGCCAGAATGGTCTCAGTCTCTTGACCTCATGATCCGCCCGCCTCCCAAAGTGCTGGGATTACAGGCGTGAGCCACCACTCCCGGCCTTATTTTGATAATTTTCATAATAAAATTGCAACCCTGATTAGTAGATAGTGTTCTAATATTTTTATATTCAGGCAGCACGTACAGTTCATTAAGAAAATGAGAAGGTACTGTAATCAATAGAAAAAGGGCAAATATTTAAGAAAAAATATAAAAAATCAGAATATATAATTACTATTTATGTAAATGAATACCATCGACCAAGAAATACAAATTAATAATGAGATTCCCCTCGGCTTCTTTAACATAAGCCATTGAAATATGTGTGTGTGTCTATATGTATATGTGTGTGTATATATCTATATATCTATGTATGCATTTATATACATCCTTATCAGTCTTTCTGTCCATTGAGCCATTGATCCTTCTATCCATCCATTCATCCATCCAATGCAGTGTTAGTGAGGGAAACACATAGACTATACTGATGATAGTGTAAAACCTTTCCTGTAAGCAATTTAGTGATATTTATTAATGTTTATACCATTTTGCTAATTCTTCTCTAGTAATTTATCCTAGGAAAATAATTGATCTCCGAAAAGACATATTTATTATATGGTTACTTTTCATAATGAAACATTGGAAATAGCTTAAAGATTTATAGTAAGTCACTGGTTAAATACCTTATGGTCCATTTATACTATGAAATTCTATGTAACCATTCAAAATTAGAATTATATCTACGGATAGGAGTTAATTTCTACATCATAGTCTGAGGTGTATATATATACCGTATATATATACCATATATATACCGTATATATATACCATATATATACCGTATATATATACCATATATATACCGTATATATATACCATATATATACCGTATATATATACCATATATATACCATATATATACCATATATATACCATATATATATACCATATATATACCATATATATACCATATATATATACCATATATACCATATATATATACCATATGTATATATATACACATATATATATACGCCATATGTGTATATATATACACACATATATATATATACGCCATGAACATGAAGTCCTTGTATATACCATATAAAGCATACACATGCACAAAGACATACATACTGGAAGGAAATACACCAAAATATTGACACTCATTAATTCTGCATTTTGGGATAATGAGGGTGGTTGTTATAACATTATTTGTTCTTTTTAGATATTACAAACTTTCTATAATGAATGTATATTTTTTATAAGCAGAGAAAAAAATCTGTTCCTAAGATGCTGAAATAATCCTTGTCTAGTACATCTATAGTGGAGTGAACCCTGCCATACACATTGCCACTTACTTTTACTTTTTAGTAACAGTATCAGATATCAACAATATAACAAATATCAACTATAATAGTAAATGGATGGTTAGATTATTGTGCGATACAGCACCATGTATAGGATACCTAAGTCAGGAGCATTTACTTATTTTGCATCATCTTCTGGACAATGATTAAATAAGGCTGCTAAATTATTTGAGTCCATTAACACTCCAAGGCTGTAAATAGTGGTGAAATTCTCCCTTTCACAGACACTGTACCTTTTAATTATCCATGGGAAGGGAAATTAAATTTATTTGGTATTCACCTAGGATCCTAGTCATTTCCAGAAAAAAGAGAGTAATAGTGGACTATTTTTCTAAATCCTAAAAGTTGAGCAAAATTGTTCTCAAAGGCTATGCTTGAATATTTCAATAGCCAGCTAGTACTCCTGCTATAGTCTATCAAATATTGGGGTAGCCCCTTAAGGGTCTATGAGCTCTTGGAAATTGTCTAACAGTGAATAAAATACTTAGTACATTTTGGGGGAAATTATATAAGGCACCAAGAGAAATGTTGCCTTGCAAAAAAGAAAATAGGTAAAAAATTTAAATGATTAATGTTATTAATAATATCCACACCTGTTTAGGTATATTTTTAAACATCTCCTAAAAGAAGACTATGCATATTTATTAAAATAACTATTCATATTTCTTATTGTTAGGATATGGCACAAAGAGAATATTAGGAAAGCAATCTAATTTAGATTATAAGCATTTAAAAAATGATGGTAATATAGTGAGTAATGACTCATTTATCTAGAATAAGGTTAATGTAACCTTACCCCTTTTAGTACTCAAGGTTTTATTAGTTTAAACTACTTTTTTATTTTAAAAATATTTTTCCAATATGCCATGCACTGGGCTAGGCTCAGGCAACGGATGTATCAATAGGCCGAAATCTTTCATAAGTTTAGATTATAATTATTGGCTTCATTCCTGATTACCCCACCAAACTATGAGTTAGTTGAGGGAAATTATGTGTCTTATTTTTTAGTACATTAGCACAGCTCTTAGTATATAGCAGGCATTTAATAAATGTTTAATGAATATAAAAGGTCTTTTTATATTCTAATGCCTTTCTTAGCTGTCAGCTGTCATGGTTGTCTGCTATTTATCCTTCTAATCTGATTTATATTCATTCATTTATATATCTGTGCCTATTATGTGCAAGATTCTATTTAAAAGCTTTGAGAGATACAAAGATGAGCAGCATATGGAACTTTCCCACAAGGAACTTATAAAGTTTCCTTTTTAGTTGATGCAGTTGAAAATACAAGAAGTGTATAAAAATACACATAATAAAAGCACATGCTAAGTGTCAGACACTAGTGAAAAGCTGGACAAATCAAATAGCCTTTTCCTAGTCCTCATTACCCTTACCTTTCTGCAACCTTCATGGGGCGTTAAAGGATGGCAAACTGATTCTTTATAAAACATAAATGAAGAAACTGGCATTGTGGAGAATAACTTAGACATGGATCCTGCCAGTAAAGATCTTCTATGTTGGTAAAGAAGATAACACATTAGCATAAATAACTAGAAGAATAAGGAGAAATTTTCAGTGCTATGAGAAAAATACAGATAATAAGTGATTGGGACTCAGGGAAAGGAGAGATCACTTTGGGTTTTCTTCATATGAAATAAGTATGTGGTTTTTGACAGCTGGCTTCTCAGAAGACTTTTTCTCTTTCGTGAAGTTTATGGCATGTTTTTCCTGATGGTTGAAGTTACTAGAAATCTGTTCTTTGGATAAGTGACATGTTACTCTGTATGCTTTTTGATACATTTATTTGCAAAGGCAGAGAAATAGAAGAAAGAAGGAAATTTAAGAGCAGAGGATATGCATTTGTTAGGAATAGGATTTCTTCATGAATGCATTTCCAATTGGGGGAGATGGATCATTGGAGGTATATACAATTACTTCTTTCCTGTGTATGAAAGGAGAAAAAAAATCCATATAGATGTAGGTGATACAAAAAAATCAATGTGATTGATTTCTTAAGTTTCACATGGAAAATCTGTTTCATTGCCTTATAATTAAAATTAATATTTATATTCTCTATATGAGATATTAATACTCTGTAGTAAAAGAAACATAATAAGACAAAAGCAATAAATGAAGAGTATTTTAGACTAGCCAGGATAAAATGGTTACCATTTGGAGTACAAAGATCACATCTTTTTGGTAATATAGCAACATATAAATTGATTGAAAGGAGGTTAGTTTGCTTAATTGTCAGAAATGATCCCCTGAATTTACCACTTTTCTGAGGGAGGGTGGTTCTTTTAGTGGAAGAATTGGTTAGGCTGGCTATTATCTGTGCAGAAGGATTGAGCTTTGCAAAAATAACATCTGGCGTGATTAAACTGGACTGCCAAGGTTGAGCCAATAGTGAAGGATAAGAGTGTAATAAAATTTTACTCATGTAGGCAGAACCACTCTACCAGAAATAGCAAAGTGAACCAGAAAAAAGGTAATGTGAATATAATTCAGTCTAAAAAGTTTATGAGACTGGCATGGTACATTATTTTGGGAAATTTCAAAAACCAATGTGACATAGCCTTTTCCTCAACAAATCCACATTGTTAGAGGTTCAAGGTGTTATTGCAAGGAATGATAATGATATATATGAATGCACAAGAAACTGTGAGTTTGTTAAATAAAGCACGTTTTTTATATATTTCAGCTTCTAAAGGTAGAATAAAAATGACCACAGCCTGGGGATTGTATATTTCTATGCACTGCAGTTTCCATTGTCTACTTCCTTGCATTGAGCACATAAAAACTTAGCGGTTGGCGTGGTGACGTCTGTTCATTGAGAGATGCCAGCAGTGATTGTTAAAATAATGTGATTTATTCATTCTGCCTTTTGAATTTTTTAAATTAATTTTTTATTTCAATAGGTTTTTGGGAAACAATTGGTGTTTGGTTACATGAATAAGTTATTTAGCGGTGATTTCTGAGATTTCGGTGCACCCATCACCTAAGCAGTGTACACTGTACCCAATGTGTAGTCTTTTATCCTTCACTCCCCTCCCACTCTTTCCCCGAGTCCCTAAAGTCTACTGTATCATTCTTATGCCTTTGCTTCCTCATAGATTAGCTCCCAATGATGAGAGAGAACATAAAATTGTTTAGTTTTACATTCTTGAGTTCCTTCACTTAGAATAGTGGTCTCCAATTCCATCCAGGTTGCTGCAAATGCCATTAATTCACTCCTTTTTATGGCTGAGTAGTATTCCATGGTATGTGTGTGTGTATATATATGTGTATATATGTATACACACACGAGTATATATATATGTGTGTGTGTATATATATATAACGTTTTCTTTATCCACTCGTTGATTGATGGGCATTTGGGCTGGTTTCATATTTTTGCAATTGCAAATTGTGCTGCTATAAAGATGCATGTGCAAGTATCTTTTTGGTATAATGACTTCTTTTTTTCTGGGTAGATACCGAGTAGTGGGATTGCTGAATCAAGTGGTAGATCAACTTTTAGTTCTTTAAGGAATCTCCACACTGTTTTCCATAGTGGTTGTACTAGTTTATATTCTCACCAACAGTGTAAAAGTGTTCCCTTTTTGCCACATTTACACCAACATCCATTTTTTTTTATTATGGCCATTCTTGTAGGAGTGAGGTGGTATCCCATTGTGGTTTTGATTTGAATTTCCTTGATAATTAGTGACGTTGAGTATTTTTCCCTACGCTTGGTGTCCATTTCTGTGTCTTCCTTTTCCTCTTTTGAGAATTGTCTGTTCATGTCCTTAGCCCACGTTTTGATGGGATTGTTTGTTTTGTTCTTACTGATTTGTTTGAGTTCTTTGTAGATTCTGGATATTAGTCCTTTGTAGGATCTATAAATTGTGAAGATTTTCTCCCACTCTGTGGGTTGTCTGATAACTCTGATGATTATTTCTTTTGCTGTGTTCCTTGTTCCCCCCTTGTTCACCACTGCCAACGTAGGTGGGGCCTCTCCCATAGGAACTCAGCATGGGTGCACCTATAGACAACCTTCCTGGAACAATTCAGGGTGATTGCATCCTCAGAGGAGGAGCACTCCCCAGGTTCAGGCTTGCATGAGAGGCAGAATCACAGTTCCTTTCTATTCAGAACATCAATATTTCTACAGATGTAAAGAGGTGTCTGTCTGATCTGAATAGCCAGAACACTAGGACAGGAGTGAGGCTTGGATGTAGATAGCTTTCCTGCTGGCCTGGCAAGGGAACTGAGTAACTCCCACTCTTGACCCTGATAAAACCTCAGTGCATCTAATTGAGAGCTTCCCCAGCCACCCTCATCAAGGTGGGGGCCTCCACCCACCACTGGATATTGCTTCTACCCATCTGCTTTAGCTACAACTGGTTCCTACCCAGGGATACCTCCCCTACTGGTTTGACGCCTGAAACATCAACTCAGCAAATAAAATACTGGGGAAAACTACTAGACGTAAGAAATGAGACAGATAGCAGCACCGTAATAGTGGGATATCAATACTCCACTGACAGCACTAGATAGATCATTAAGACAGAAAGTCAACAGTCAAAAAAGGAAAAATGGGCTTAAACTATACCCAAGAACCAATGGAATTAACAAATATTTACAGAATATTTGTCCCAACAAATGTAGAATATATATTCTTCTCATCAGCACATGGAATATTCTCCAAGATAGACCATAAAATAGGCTGCAAAACAAGTTTCAATAAATTTAAGAAAATTGAAATAATATCAAGTATTTTCTCAGACCACAGCACAATAAAACTGGAAATCAACTGTAAAGGGAAACCTCAAACTATACAAATACATGAAAATTCAACAATGTACTCTTGAATAATTTGGGGGTTAATAATGAAATCAAGTTAGACATTGAAAAATTATTTCAAATGAATTATAATAGTGACACAACTTATCAAAACCTCTGGAGTACAACAAAAGCAATGTTAAGAGGAAAGATCATAGCACTAAATTCCTACATCAAAAAGTCTGAAATAGCACAAATTGACAACCTAATATCACACCTCAAGGAACTAGAGAAATAAGAAGGAATAAAACCCAAAGCCAGTAAAAGAAAATAACCAAACACCACATGTTCTCAATCATAGGTGGGAATTGAACAGTGAGAACACTTGGACACAGGAAGGGGAATGTCACACGTCACACACTGGGGCCTGTCGTGGGGTGGGGGGACGGGGGAGGGATTGCATTAGGAGACATACCTAATGTAAATGACAAGTTAATGGGTGCAGCACACCAACATGGCACATGTATACATATGTAACAAACCTGCACATTGTGCACATGTACCCTAGAACTTAAAGTATAATAATAATAAAAAAAGAAAATAACAAAGACAGAGCAGTACTAAATGAAATTGAAACAACAATAACCAATACAAAAGATAAATGAAACAAAAAGCTGGTTCTCTGAAAGATAAAATTGATAGACCACTAGTGAGACTAACAAAGAAAAGAAGAGAGAAGATCCAAACAAACTCAATTAGAAATGAAACTGGAGATATTACATCTGATATCTCAGAAATACAAAAGATCACTCAAGGCTACTATGGACACCTTTAGGCACACATACTAGGAAACCTAGAGGGAATGAATAAATTCCTGGAAACATGCAACCCTCCTAGATTAAATCAGGAAGAAATAGAAACCTTGAACAGACCAATAACAAACAGTATGATTGAATCAGTAATAAAAAAATTGCCAATAAATGCAAATCAAAACCACAATGAGATACCATCTCATGCAAGTTAGAATGGCGATTATCAAAAAGTCAAGAAAAAACAGATGCTGGAGAGGATGTGGAGAAATAGGAATGCTTTTACACTGTCGGTGGGAGCGTAAATTAGTTCAAGCATTGTGGAAGACAGTGTGGAGATTCCTCAAGGATCTAGAACCAGAAATACCATTTGACCCAGCATTCCCATTACTGGGTATATACCCAAAGGATTAGAAATTATTCTACTATAAAGACACATGCACACGTATGTTTATTGTGGCACTATTCACAATAGCAAAGACTTGGAACGAACCCAAATGCCCACCAATGATAGACTGGATAAAGAAAACATGGCACATATACACCATGGAATACTATGCAGCCATAAAAAAGGATGACTTCATGTCTTTTGCTGGGACATGGATGAAGTTGGAAACCATCATTCTCAGCAAACTAACACAAGAACAGAAAACCAAACATCACATGTTCTCACTCATAAGTGGGAGTTGATCAATGAGAACACATGGACACAGGGAGGGGAACATCACACACTGGTGCCTGTTGGAGGGTGGGGAGCTAGGGGAGGGATTGCATTACTAGAAATAATGTAGATGATGGGTTGATGGGTGCAGCAAACCACCATGGCACATGTATACCTATGTAGCAAATCTGCACATTCTGCACATGTACCCTAGAACTTAAAGTATAATAAAAAAATACTTTAAAAATTTGCCAATAAAAAAGTTTAGGACCAGATGGATTCATAGCTGAATTCTATCAGACATTCAAAGAAGAATTGGTACCAATACTACTGAAATGATTCCAAAAGACAGAGAAAGGAAGGAATCCTCCCTAAATCATTCTATCAAGCCAGTGTCACCTTACTACCAAAACCAGGAAAAGACATTTCAAAAAAAGAAAACTACAGACCAATATCCCTGATGAACATAGATGCAAAAATCCTCAGCAAAATAGTAGCTAACCAAATCTAACAGCACATCTAAAAGGTAATACATTATGACCAAGTGGGTTTCATCCCAGGAATGGAGGGATGGTTTAATATATGTACCACATCAATAAATGTGATATATCACACAAAGAGAATTACAAACAAAAACCATGTGATCATCTCAATAGATGCAGAAAAAGCATTTGATAAAATCCATTATCCCTTTATCATAAAAACCCTCAACAAAATACAACAAATGGCAAAAAGGAACTTACCTTAAAGTAATAAAAACCATATATGACAAACTCACAGCCAATATTATATTGCATGGGGAAAAGTTGAAAGCATTCCCCCTGAGAACTGGAACAAGACAAGGCTATCCACTTTCACCACTTCAATTCAACAAAGTACTGGAAGTCCTAGTCAGAGCATTTGGGCAAGAGAAAGAAAGAAACGGCATCTGAATTGGAAAAGAGGAAGTCAGACTGTCAGTGTTTGCCAATGATGTGATTGTATACTTTAAAAACCCTAAAGGCTTGGCCGGGCGCAGGGGCTCACGCCTGTAATCCTAGCACTTTGGGAGGCCAAGGCAGGCGGATCACGAAGTCAGGAGATCAAGATCATCCTGGCTAACACGGTGAAACCCCGTCTCTACTAAAAAAATACAAAAAAATATAGCTGGGTGTGGTGGCGGGCATCTGTAGTCCCAGCTACTTGGGAGGCTGAAGCAGGAGAATGGGGTGAACCCGGGAGACGGAGCTTGCAGTGAGCCGAGATTACGCCACTGCACTCCAGCCTGGGTGACAGAGCGAGACTCTGTCAAAAAACAAAACAAAAACAAAAAAAACCCCAAAACAAACAAACAAAAACAAAAACACCCAAAAGAATCATCCAAAATGCTCCTAGATCTGATAAACAAATTCAGTAAAGTCTCAAGTTACAAAATCAGTGTGCATAAATCAGTAGCACTGCTATACAGCAACAATGACCAAGTTGATAATCAAATTAGAAGCTCAATTTCTTTTACAACAGTGGCAAATAAAATAAAAGACCTAGGAATACACAGCCAAAGATGTGAAAGATCTCTACAAGGAAAACTACAAAACAACACTGAAAGAAATTGATGACACAAACAAATGGAAACACATCCTATGCTAACGGATGAGAAGAATCGATATTGTGAAAATGACCAAAGCAATCTACAGATTCAATGCAATTCCCATAAAAATACCATTATTATTCTTTAATGAACTAGAAAAAAAAATCCTAAAATGTTTGTAGAACCAAAAAAGAGCCTGCATAGCCAAAGCAATACTAAGCAAAAGGACCAAACTTGGAGGTGTCACATTACCAGACTTCAAATTACACTATAAGTTTATAGTTACCAAAACAGCATGGTACTGGTACGAAAACAGGCACTTAGACCAACGGACCAGAATGGAGAACCCAGAATCCAGAAATAAAGCCAAATAATTACAGCCAACTAAACTGCTACAAAGCATCCAAAAACATAAATTGGAGAAGTGAAACTCCGTTCAGTAAATGGTGCTGGAAAATCTGGCTAGCCACATGTAGAAGAATGAAACTGGATCGCTATCCCTCACCTTCTACAAAAATCAACTCAAGATGGATTAATGACTTAAACCTAAGACCTGAATCCATAAAAATTCTAGAAGAAAACTTAGGAAAAACTCTTCTGGACATTGGCTTTGGGAAAGAATTTATGACTAAGACCCCCATAAGCAAATGTAACAAAAACAAAAATAAATAAATAGGACCTAATTAAACTAAAAAGCTTCTGCACAGCAAAAGATATAATCAGCAGAGTAAACTGACAACCCACAAAGTGGCATAGAATATTTTCAAACTATGCATCCGACAAAGGACTAGTATCCAGAATCTACAAGGAACTCAAATCAATCAGCAGGAAAAAAACAAATAATCCCATCAAAAAGTGGGCAAAGGAAATGAATAGACATTTCTCAAAAGAAGATATACAAACAGCCAACAAACATGAAAAAATGCTCAACAGCACGAATCATCAGCAAAATGCAAATTAAAACCACAATGAGGTACCACCTTATTCCTGCAAGAATGGCCATAATTAAAGTCAAACAACAACAGATGTTGGCATGCACGTGGTGAAAAAGGAAGGCTTATACACTGCTGGTGGGAATGTAAATTAGTAGAACCACTTTGGAAAACAGTATGGAGATTCCTTGAAAGACTGAAAGTAGATTTATCATTCAATCCAGCCATCCCACTACTGGGTATCTATCCAAAGGAAAAGAAGTTATTATATCAAAAAGACACATGCGCAGGCATATTTATAGCAGCACAATTCACAATTGCAAAGATATGGAACTAAGCTAAGTGCCCATCAACCAATGCGTGGATAATGAAAATGTGATATCTCTACACCATGGAATACTTCTCAGCCATAAAAAATAACGAAATAATGTCTTTTGCAGCAACTTAGATGGAGCTGGAGGCCATTATTTTAAGTGAAGTAACTCAGGAATGAAAAACCAAATACCGTAGGTTCTCATTTGTAAGTGGGAGCTAAGCTATGAGGATGTAAAACATACACGGTGATATAATGGACTTTAGGGACTTGGTGGGGGCAGGTTGGGAGGCGAGTAAGGGATAAAAGACACATATTGGATACAGTGTACACTGCTTGGGTGATGAGTGCACTAAAATATCAGAATTCATCCTGAAAGAACTCATCCATATAACCAAAAATCATCTGTACCCTAACAACTATTGAAATAAAAAAAAAGATCCTTAGGGATAATTTCCAGATAGCTTTAGGAATGTTAGAAATGGAAATTTCTAACACTGTGAATAGGAGAAGTCACTTTATAAAAATTAAAAAGAAATTACCTTTTTTTCTCATGGAATTTAAAATATAAAACCATTTCATTCTACTTGTCAACATGCTTCTCTAGAAACTGTGCAATAATTAGTCTTTCCCCAAAATAGAGGTGATGGGATTTTGACTATTCTCTAGTTGCATGAACTGTCAATTATAAATGGCTCATGATGTGCCTATAGCAAAATTATGCACGTGTGCTACTCATAGGTGATAGAAATGAAACAATCAGTAGCTATATGGAACTGCAGTAGTCCTATTGTACTAATCTTCTGATTAGAAAAGAGAACAAACATGCAAAAACATAAACCTTGATAGGAATATGAATATTGTACTGATAATGTCCTAGCTATATGTAATATGTAAATTACATATATCCAGGACAAGATTAATGAGACATGAATATGTTTGGCAGTTAAATGTTCAGATTCTCAAGTGGTAATATTAGTAGGAGAACAATTGGTTGGATTTCTATTGGAGAAAGACACTTCACATCCCTTATAAATATCTCAGCCATTTCTTGGTTACTATTATACAAAGAAATATTGTCAGGATTGTGTTATTATTCCTACCAAACCACATAGTTCCGTTTTAAAAAATACCAAACTAACCTAATAAACACAAAATGTCTGTTTGAGTGACTGATATCTTACTTTTTGGACATGTGTATGGTGCAGGAAGATACTACCTTATCATTCAATACTAGATACTGTATTTTTGTAATAAAGCTTTCAATATTTAATGAATTGTCCTTATCTCTTTAAGGATCTTCCAAATTGTTACTACTAAATGAAATCACATGTTATAAAGTATTGTTTTGTAACTCAGTTCACATTGTATGTTATTAGTCTTTTTAATATATTTAATCACCAAATGATCTGTGACAAAGCCATCAAAAACATAAAGTGGGGAAAGGGCACACTATTCAACAAATGGTGGTGGGATAATTGGCAAGCCACGTGTAGAAGAATGAAACTGGATCTTCATCTCTCACGTTATACAAAAATCAACTCAAGATGGATCAAAGACTTAAATGTAATACATGAAACCTTAAAAATTCTAGAAGATAGCATTGGAAAAATCCTAGACATTGGCTTAGGCAAAGACTTCATGATCAAAAACCCAAAAGCAAATGCAACAAAAACAAAGATAAATAGATGGGACTTAATTAAACTAAAAAGCTTTTGCACAGCAAAAAAAAACCCAAAAAAACAAAAAAACAAAAAACCAGTAGAGTTAACAGACAACCCACAGAGAAAGAGAAAATCTTCACAATCTATACATCCCACAAAGGACTAATATCCAGAATCTACAAATAACTCAAACAAATCAGCAAGAAAAAAAAAACAACAATCCCTTCAAAACGTGGGCTAAAGATATGAATAGGTAATTCTCAAGAGAGAAAATTAAGATATACAAATGGCCAAGAAGCATATGAAGAAATGCTCAACATCACTAATTATCAGGGAAATGCAAATCAAAACCACGATGTGATAACACCTCACTCCTGCAAGAATGGCCATAATCAAAAAATAAAAAAATAACGGATGTTGGCGTGGATGTGGTGAAAATGGAACACTTACACTGTTGGTGGGAATGTAAACTAGTACAACCACTATGGAAACAGTGTGGAGATTCCTTAAAGAACTAAAAGTAGATCCACCATTTGATTCAGCAATCCCACTACTCAGTATCTACCCAGAGGAAAAGAAGTCATTATACAAAAAAAGATACTTGCCCACGTATGTTTATAGCAGCACAATTTGCAACTGCAAAAATATGAAACCAGCCCAAATGCCCATCAAGGAGTGGATAAAGAAAATGTGATATATAGACTACTATATATACACATATATATAGACTACTACTCAGCCATAAAAAGGAACGAATTAATGTCATTCACAGCAACCTGGATGGAATTGGAGACCATTAGTATAAGTGAAGTAACTCAGGAATGGAAAACCAAACATCATATGTTCTCACTCATAATTGGGTGAGCTCTCTTGAAAGTAAGAGAAATAATTCAAATGAGCCTGAGAATAAATGGAAATTTATGGTTTCATATTAATAAAAATTCCAAAAGTGAATTTGTGTTAAGGTAATACTGGCTGGGGACTCAGTATTGCAGGGTGATATGGCTTGAATGTTTGCCCCCCGGAAATTCATGTTGAAACTTAATCCCCAGTGTAACAGTATTAAGAGGAGGGGTGTTTAAGTGGTGATTGGGGCCAGAGGCAGTGGCTCACGCCTGTAATCCCAGCACCTTGGGAGGCCAAGGTGGGTGGATCTCTTGAGGTCAGGAGTTCAAGACCAGCCTGGCCAACATGGCAAAACCCCATCTTTACTAAAATACAAAAATTAGCCATGCACAGTGGGTGTGCCTGTAGTCCCAACGACTTGGGAAGCTGAGGCAGGAGAATCACTTGAATCTGGGAGGTGGAGGCTGTAATGAGCTGAGATCACGTCACTGCACTCCAGCCTGGGTGACAGAGCAAGACTCTGTCTCAAAAAAAGAAAAAAAAAAAGATGATTGGCTCATGAGAGTTCTGCTGTTATGAATGGGTAAATCTATTCATGGATTAAGTGACTCATGGGGTATCATGGGAGTGAGTTTTTTTTTTTTTTTAAATCACGAGAGTGAGTCTGTTATGAAAGCCAGTTTTGCTCTTGCTCTTGCCCTCTCACTATAAGATGTCTTCCATCATGTTATGACACAGTAAAGGCTCTCACCAGGTATGGCCCCTTGGCTTAGGACTTACCAGCCTCTAGAACTGTAAGAAATAAATTTCTTTTCTTTTTGAATTACCTAGTCTGTGATATTCACATATAGCAATAGAAAATGGACTAAGACATAGGGTCATCTGTCTCTGTCACTGTCTCTGTCATTCTCATATATATAAATATTAGACAGAGAAATATATATAATATATATAGAAAGATATACATATACTATATAATTCATATATAGAAATGTATACATATACAAAGAGGTATAATTTATATATTGAAATATATACGTATTTCTCTATCTCTGCCACCATTTTTCAACTCTAATTATCTCTCTTTGGCTTCATTCTTTCCCACTGTAGACAGATTTTCTGCAAATGGCAGGGAATATATCCTCAAGCAACTAAGGAACTCCATGTCTCAGAGAAGGAATTTGACTTAGCATGTTCGTAAATCTATCCCTGGACCAATCACTGTAGCTTATAAGATGTGAGTTCCTAATGTTTTTCATACTAGCCACCACTTGGTATTATCAGTCTCTTTGATTTTATCCCTTCTAATGGGTTTGCAATGGTTTTATATATATATTTTTAATATATATTTATATATATTTATATATTTTTATATATATTTATATATATTTTTAGATATTTATATATATTTATATATTTTTATATATATTTTTATATATTTATATATTTATATATTTACATATATTTATATATTTACATATATTTATATATATTTATATATTTATATATTTATATATTTATATATTTATATATATTTATATATATATTTATATATATATTTATATATATATTTATATATTTATATATTTATATATATTTATATATATATTTATATATTTATATATTTATATATATTTATATATTTATATATTTATATATATTTATATATATTTATATATATTTATATATTTATATATATTTATATATATTTATATATATTTATATATTTATATATATTTATATATTTATATATATTTATATATTTATATATTTATATATATTTATATATTTATATATTTATATATTTATATATGTTTATATATATTTATATATTTATATAAGTTTATATATATTTATATATTTATATATGTTTATATATATATTTATATATATTTATATATATGTTTATATATGTTTATATATATTTATATATATATTTATATATGTTTATGTTTATATATATTTATATATTTATATATATATTTATATATTTATATATATTTATATATATTTATATATTTATATATTATATATATTTATATATATATTTATATATTTATATATTTATATATATATTATATATTTATATATTTATATATTATATATATATTTATATATATATTATATATATTTATATATATTTATATATATATTTATATATATATTTATATATATATATTTATATATATATTTATATATATATTTATATATATATTTATATATATATTTATATATATATTTATATATATATTTATATATATATATTTATATATATATTTATATATATATATTTATATATATATATTTATATATATATTTATATATATATTTATATACATATATTTATATATATATTTATATATATATTTATATATATATTTATATATATATTTATATATTTATATACATATATATTATATATATATTTATATATATATTTATATATTTATATACTATATATTTATATATATATTTATATATTTATATATATATTTATATATATATATATTTATATATATATTTATATATTTATATATTTATATATATTTATATATTTATATATATTTATATATATTTATATATTTATATATATTTATATATATATTTATATATTTATATATATTTATATATTATTTATATATTTATATATATTTATATATGTATTTATATATTTATATATATTTATATATGTATTTATATATTTATATATATTTATATATGTATTTATATATTTATATATATTTATATATGTATTTATATATTTATATATATTTATATATTATTTATATATTTATATATTTATATATATTTATATATATTTATATATATATTTATATATTTATATATATTTATATATATATTTATATATTTATATATATTTATATATATATTTATATATTTATATTTATATATATTTATATATTTATATATATTTATATATATTTATATATATTTATATATATTTATATATATTTATATATTTATACATATTTATATATATTTATATATTTGTATATATGTATATTTATATATTTATATATATTTATGTATATTTATGTATATTTATATATTTATATATTTATATATTTATATTTATATATTTATGTATATTTATATATTTATATATTTATACATATATTTATATATTTATATATTTATTTATATATTTATATATTTATATATATTTATATATTTACATATATATTTATATATTTATATATATTTATATATTTATATATTTATATATATATTTATATATTTATATATTTATATATATTTATATTTATATATATTTATATATTTTTATATATTTATATATTTATGTATTTATATATTTATATATATTTATATAATTTATGTATTTATATATTTATATATATTTATATATTTAAATAAGGAATGGATAGTAAACTTTTTTGGGGGTTTCTGTTTCAATTGCCAAAAAATGATATATTTGACATATTGGTATGATATATTATATTGATAGATTGCCTAGTATTGTATCTTTCTTGCATTTTTAAGGTGAAACTTACTTGATCATGGTGTGTTGTTCTTTTACTATTGAATTTTATTTTCCAGGATTTTATTCAGCATCTTGCATCTCTATTTAGAAGTGAAATTAACATTTTTGAACTATAATAATCACGATTTTTTATGAGAGTTACTATAACTTTGTAGAATACATTGGGTAGCTATCCTTAAAGGTTCTTAAAAGTTAAAAAACAAACAAACACAACTTGAGTCAAATTATCTGGCTGTGGGGAATCTTTGGAAATGCCAGATTTAGTCTTAAAGTATTCATATTTGGAATGATGGTGAAACCAAAAGCTGTATTGGTGTTAGGAATCTTTCTTCCTGTAGGAGCTTTAACATTGTTCAGGTAGGTCTTGGGGAATATATGCCTAGCCACATTGTAGAAAGTGAGTGGGAAAAGCACCACTGTATGTACACAGGAGAAAAGAAAAGGAGTAGGAAGGAATAAGTTAGGAACTCTGACTGCATTGAAAACATTTATAAGATGGCAGGCAGCTTTAACATTTATAAAGTTTCTGTGAACATATGAGCTTTCCTGAAAGTCTACATCCAGATGTTTAAGATAATATTTACCTATATATCACATTCAATATTATATAAATTTCTAGTAGAATCAATTTATCTTTGACAAACTTTTAGTATTCTGATAATTAAAAGTAATGAAATCACAGAATTCTTATGATCTTATGTGCATTTCTTTCAGTACTAGCTATTAGGAAGGCAGAGTCACAGGTTTGGGAAGAATCAAAGTTGATCATTTGCAAAATCTCTACGGGAAAACTCCTGAGAACTGCTGATTAAAATCCATGTCAGAGCGTTGACTTTTCCAGTTATGAAGAAATGAATATGTCAGCATGGTGTGTGCCCTAGTAAGACACATTTCCAGAAGATTTCACACATCTCATATTCTCTAGAGAACTCAGTAGGGCAAGATATTCAGGGATGGCAAAAACCTAGTGCCCATGGTTTTGGACAGATAGCCCACAGCCTTGCTCCTCACCTCTTTTATCTCTTGGAGTGACTTATTTCCTCTAGTTGCTTTGACCTGCTGTTCTTGCAGCTGCTTCATAGGGAAATGTGGAGGGAAGAGAATAATTGGAAATTGTAGAGTCTTTGGTGGAAAAATATGTCCCTAAGTTGGTATTTTAACTACAGTACTACACAAGTACTATTTCTTGTATTTAATATTCTAAGATTCTAGGATATAGTACTCTTTTTTTACTTTATATGTATAAGAAGGTTATAACTAAGGTGTGTAGTCAGTTACAAGAGATAATTTTTGAGTGAATATAAGAATGAATGAAATGAGTTCATAATCTATCAGAATAATCCAATTATATGATTTTAAAGAAATTCTCCTAAGAAAAATATAAAAATAGCTATTATATAGTCTAGAGATAACTTTATGGATGTCTTTCCTCTCCTCACTTATATCTTTTACATATTTCTTTTGCATCATATCTTTCCCCCTGCTGTCTCTTTTCTTCCCTTTCACACATATACACATGTACATACACATATACATATATACATGTATATATGCATGTGTATGTACATATAATGAATATATGTGTGTGTCTGTATGTACATATAATTATATATATAATAGTAAATATGTATAAACATTCAATGCCACATGTGTGTTTCATTTAGAATTCGCTCCTTTTTCAGTCCCGGTTATGGTTTGAATGTGTCCCCCCAAAAAATCATGTGTTGGAAACGGAATCCTCAATGCAAGAGTGTGGGAGGTAGGGTCTAATGAGACATGATTAGGCCATAATGGCTAAGGGAATATTAATGCTGCTATCATGAAAGTGGGTTCATTATAAAAGGGCACATTTGACCCCCTTTTGCTGTCTCATGCTCTTTGCGCTTCCACCATGGGATGACACAGCGAGGAGGCCCTCACTAGGCACCAACCCCTCGATCTTGGTCTTCCCAGCCTCCAGAACTGTAAGCCAATAGATTTCTGCTCACCATACATTACCCATTATGTTGTATTCTGTTCTAGCAGTGCAAAATGGACTAAGATGGTCCTCCTCTCCATTTCTCTCTTTCTGTTTTCCATCCCCTTTTAACTTTCTTTTTCCATGTTCCCCCTCCCAAAATCGACATATCTCTTTGATTTCTCTCATTCCTTTTCTAAACCAATCATTAGTTCTGTCCTCCTTCACATTTCTCTAATCTCTCCTCGTTTTTTTCTTTCTCCACACTCTTCCATGTTTCTCCCATATTAGAAACACACACTCTCTCTTCTTCTAAGGCTCTCTTCCCTCTCCTCCATGTTTTTCTCCCTCCCCTTTCAGCTCAAGCTAACATATTTTACTCTCCTGGTATCTCTGCTAGGTTTTTGTCAGTATCATAATATTTTTTGGGATTTATTTTTCTTCATTTATCTGTGTCTTCTTCCTTGTTTTTCTACTTTTATGGATTTGTATCTTTTTTACTCAGTACCCTTATGAGTTTCTATCACTTCTCTCCATATTTTTCTGAGTTGCCACACCTTTGGCTGTGTTACTCCCTTTTCGTCTAATGCATTTCTCTCTCTCCCTGCTAAATTTCTCATTCTACAAGTCTGATATGGTTAGGCTTTGTGTCTCCACCCGAATCTCATCTCATCTTGAATTGTAATCCCCATAATCTCCATGTGTCAAGGGAGAGAATGATGGGGGCGGTTCCCCCATGCTGTTCTCATGATAGTGAGTGAGTTCTCCTATAAGGAGCTCTTCCCCCTTCACTCGGCACTTCCTCTTCCTGCTGCCCTGTGAAGAAGGTGTCTTGCTTCCCTTTTGCCTTCTGCCATAATTGCAAGCTTCCCAAGGCTTCCCCAGGCATGCTGAACCATGAATCAATTAAACCTCTTTCCTTTATAAATTACCCCGTCTTGGGCAGGTCTTTATACCAGCATGAGAACGGACTAATAGATATACACATTATGAGCCTGCCATATCTCACAGGAAAAATAATTTGCACCTTCAGCACTAGTTTATATCCACACAAGCACATTTATCACAATATATCACTTATTTATTTCTGAATGCTAGGTAGAGTGGTTGCTGCTAAGACAGGATATGGCGAGAACTATGAGAAAGTGCAAACCTGGATTTGAATCCTACCTGCATCAGTTGGACAAGTTTCTTAGCTTCTCTAGGCATGTTTTCCTAACTGGTAATTATAAGGTGAACCATATAATTTATTGTCCAAACTGAGGCACTTTTATTGAGAGTGAAATGGTGGTTCTAAAAACAATTAAAATTGAACAATAGTTGGAAATATTTATGTATCGACCCACAAATTGATTTTGTTTTTTTAATGGGCTTATAAAATAGTTTTATGCAAAAACTTTTTAAAACTAAAATCTTCCTAAAGTAAAAATAACACGTTTGTGTATAGTAAAGCAAATTACAAAAAAATTTATACTGATTATCTGAACACTAAAACAACATAAGTAGACTAATTATTGTTTGAGACTTAGTTGCATACCTTTTTTGCTTATGCTATTAAGCTACAGACTTTGATGTTTTTTGGTTACCCCAGAAGCATACTGGATCTTAATTTCCATAGTACCTTGAAGGTGAAGGCCTTAGTATTGAAGGTGGGAAGAAAGTCAGGGGTTGTATTGTGTTTATATGCATATATCCAGTTAATCCTTGCTTTTTCCCAATATGTTACCCACCACCACTCTGGACTGTTCCTAGTGTCCTCCAGTCCATAAGATCCTCTGTCTTATCCTCTTCTAAAAATAAACCTTGAAGTGGGAGATGGTTGGTTAATTTTCTGTCCAGAATGAGGGTGGGCATTTGGGGATCTAGAAAGCTGAGTGCTTCTGAGATTTGCAGTTAATCTTCCTTATTTAAGAATCTCCTCCAACACAGTTCTACTTCCAGTGACTATTTGGTGAGCCTTTTGGGGGATTCTATGAGTCAAATTAGCTTGGTTATTGCCTTCTTCACTACTAGTTTATAATCACTTTTCTTAGGAACTACTGAGTCATTTTCCATTTTACATATACTTTTCAGCTTCCAATATTTTGTCAGTGTCATCTCCTCTCCCATCTTCTCCAATTTGGTGTTTCTGTACCTTTAAAACATCCCCTTTCCTTTTTAAATTTTTACTTTAAACTTTTTTCTTTATTAATAGACTTAAATTTTTTAGAGCAGTTTTAGTTTCACAGAAAAATTGAGCAGAAAGTACAGAGTTCCCAAATAGTCCTTCCATCCCCTACCTACACAGTTTCCCCTGTTATTAACATATTGCATTAGTGTGACACATTTGTTACAATTGATGAACCAATATTGAATATTGATACGTTATTAACTGAAGTCCATAGTTTACTTTAGGGTTCACTCTTTGTGTTGTACAGTTTTGACAACTGCATAACGTTATATGTCCACCATTACAGTATCACACAGAATAGTTTCACTGCCCTAAAAATGCCCTGTGCTCCACCAATTAATCCCTCACTTCCTCTTCTTGAACTCCTGGCAACCACTCAGCTTTTTACTGTCCCTATAGTTTTGCCTTTTCCAGTATGTCATATAGGTGGAATCATACAGTATGTAGCCTTTTCATACTGGCTACTTTCACTTAGCAATATGCATTTAAGTTTCCTCCAGACCATTTCTTGGCTTGATAGCACATTTCTTTTCATAACTGAATAATATTCTGTTGTATGGGCATACCACAGTTCGCTTATCCATTTGCCTATTGAGAGACATCTTGGTTGCTTCTAAGCTTTGGCAATTATGAATAAAGCTGCTGTAAATATTTGCATGCAAGTTTTTGTGTGGACATAAATTTTCAGCTTACTTGGGTACATACCAAAGAGTGTAACTGCTGGGTCATGTAGTAAGACTATATTTAGCTTTGTAAGAAATGGTCAGACTGTCTTCCTAAGTGGTTTTATACTTTTGCATTTCCCACTCCTGCCTCACCATGAATGAGAGTTCTTGTTACTATACATCCTCACCAGCATTTTGTGTTGTTATTGTTTTTGAATTTAGACATTCTATTAGTGTAGTGACATCTTTTTTTAATTTGCAGTTCCCTAATGACCTATTAGGTCATAGGTCATATTAGTTGTTGAACATATTTTCGTATGCTTATTTGCAATCTATAAATCTTTTTTCATCTGGTGTCTGTTTAGATCTTTTGTCCATTTGTAATTGGGTTGTTTGTTTTCTTATGGAGATTTAATAGTTATTTGTGTATTTTAGATACCAGTCCTTTATCAGATATGCTTTGCAAATATTTTTTCCTAGTCTGTGGCTTGTTGTTTCAATCTCTTAACAGTGTCTTTTGCAGAGCAGAGCTTTCAATTTTAATGAAATCCAAGTTATCAAATTTTTCTTTCATGGATTTTGCTTTTAGCATTATATTTAAAAGTCATTGCCAAACCCAAGGTTACCTAGATTTATGCCTATGTTATCTTCTAGAACTTTCATAGTTTTGTATCTTACATTCAGATCTAGACCTGTTTTATGTTAATTTTTGTGAAAGGTATAAGTCTCTGTCTAGATTCATTTTATTATTATAGGCTGTCCAATTGTCCAAGCACCATTTGTTGAAAAGACTCTTCATTGAATTGCTTTTGCTCCTTTGTCAGTGATCAGTTGACTATAGTTGTGTGGTTTTCTGTATTTGTGTTTCTGGGCTTTATATTTTCTTCTGTTGATCTATTTGTCTCTTCTTTTGCCAGTACCATACTCTGTTTACTACTCTGCCTGTATAGCTACAGTGAAGACTGTAAAGTAAATTTTGAAGTCAGGTAGTGTCAGTTCTCCAACTTTATTATCCCTCAATATTGTGTTGGCCATTCTGGGTATTTTGTCTTTTTATATAAACTTGAGAATAAGTTTGTCAATTTCTATAGATATTTGACTGGGATTGTGTGGAATCTCTAGATAAGTTTGGGAAGAACTGACATGATAAAAATATTGAGTCTTCCTTTTCATGTATATAGACTTTTTTTTTTTTGAGACGGAGTCTCGCTCTGTCGCCCAGGCTGGAGTGCAGTGGTGCCATCTCTGCTCACTGCAAGCTGCGCCTCCCAGGTTCACGCCATTCTCCTGCCTCAGCGTCCCGAGTAGCTGGGACTACAGGCGCCCACCACCACGCCTGGCTAATTTTTTGTATATTTAGTAGAGATGGGGTTTCACCATGCTAGCCAGAATAGTCTCGATCTCCTGACCTCGTGATCTGCCCGCCTTGGCCTCCCAAAGTGCTGGGATTACAGGCGTGAGTACATAGACTATTTCTTTATTTCTTTAGTTGTGTGTGTGGTTTTAAGAAATTCTTTCATAAGTTTTGCAGTTTTCCTCAAAATGAATGTTGTACATATGTTGTTAGACTTATACCTAAGTATTTCATTTGTTTGGCACTAGTGCAATTGATGTTGTGTTCTTAATTCCTAATTCCAATTGTTCATTGCTAGTATCTAGGAAAGCAATTGATTTTTTGCATATTAATCTTGTATCCTGCAACCTTGCTATAATCATTTATTAGTTCTGGGAGACTTTTGTTGTTGTTGGTTCTTTTGAGATTTTTCTATATAAACAATCATATCATCTGGGAACAAAGACCTTTTTTCATTTCTTCCAAATCTACATACCTTTTATTTATTTTATTTGTCTTGTTGCATTAATTAGGACTTCCACTATGATGCTGATTAGGATTGGTAAATGGGAGTGGGGGCATCCTTGCCTTGTTCTTGATCTTAGAGGAAATGCTTCTAGTTTCTCACCATTAAATATGATATTAACTGTAGGATTGTTGTAGATGTTCCTTATCACATTGAAGATGATCCCTGAGAGTTTTTGTCATGAATGGGTATTGGATTTTGCCATATGTTTTTCTGCATCTGTTGATATCATCGTAGGACTTTTATTCTTTGGCATGTTAATGTGATCTATTGCAATAATTTACCTTCAAATGTTGAACAAACTTTGCATATTTGGAATGAATCCCAATTGGTTGCACTGTATAGTTTCTTTTATATATCATTGAATTCCATTTGCTAATATTTTGTTGAGGGATTTTGCATTTCTATTAGTGGGAGATATTGGCCTATAGTTTTTCTCTTCTTGTAATTTCTTTGGCTTTAGTATTAGTATAATACTGGCCTCATAGAATGAGTTAGGATGTATTTGCTCACTTCTATTTTCTGGAAGAGATTTTAAAGAATTGATATCATTTCTTCCTTAAATTTTTGGTAGGATTCAACCTACCAAACACTATTTCAGCTTAGTGATTTCTGTTTTAAGAGGATATTAATTATTGATTCAATTTCATCAATTGATATTGGCATACTCAGATTATCTGTTTCTCCTTGTGTGAGTTTTGGTAGTTTCAGTCTTTCAAGAAATTGGTCCATTTCATATAAGTTTCATTTTATCAAATTCATGGGCATAGAGCTGTTCATAACATTTCTTTATTATCCTTTTGATGTTCATAGGCTCAGTAGTGATGGCTCCTCTTTCATTTATGATATTAGTAATTTGTATCTTCCTTCTTTCTTTCTTAGATGGCCTGATTAGAGGTTTATCCATTTTATGGATCTTTTCAAAGAACCAGCTTTTGGTTTCATTGATTTTCTTTCTTAATTTTCTGTTTTCAATTTCATTGAGTTATGTTCTAATTTTTCTTAATGCTTTCCTTTACATTAGCCTGGGAGAAAGTCTATTTGGCCCTCAATGACTAGTGACAAGTCTGTCCATTTGTGTCGACAGACTCAGTCTTTCTTCCTGTGATGGGTTAAGCTAATGAAACCTCAGGAAAAGCAGTTGTGATCTTATTTGGAAAGTATGGCTTCTAGGTAGATAAGAGAACTTCAGAGAACAACTTCACTTTGTGCTTTGGGAGACACAGAGGATTGAAATAGGGGTGGGGCAGGGAGACGTCAGAGAGACCTTGAGTCTTCTTTTTCAGTTCAGCCTGTCAAAGCACCATATTTTGGGGTATTGGTTTCTGATCCCCAATACAATCAATGTTACATACTACTCTCAAGGTACTGCTTTTGCTGCAACTTGCAAATTTAAATAGGTTACATTTTCTTATTCATTTAGTTCAAAGTATTTTTAAATTTCTCTTGAGGCATCTTCTTTCTTTCGTTTTTGTTTTTGTTTTTGAGATGGAGTCTCACTCTGTTGCCCAGGCTGGAGTGCAGTAGTGTAATCTCGGTTCACTGCAACCTGCCTCCCAGGTTCAAGCGATTCTCCTGTTGAGGCATCTTCTTTCACTTGTGTGTCACTTAGAAGTGTGTTGTTTAATCTCTCAGTATTTTAGGATTTCCCATTTATCTTTCTGTTATTGATTCCTAATTTAATTCTTTTATGGGCTGAATGCATACTTTGTATAATTTTTACTCTTTTAAATTTGATATGTTTGTGAGACTCATGATAACTACAATACAAAAACCTATAATAGATAAACTAATAAAAACCAACAAATTAAACATGCTATCAGAGAAAAATTACTTAACTACAAAAGATGACAGTAAGAAAGGGAGAAAGGAAGCAAGGAGTTACAAAACAATCAGAAAACAAGAAATAAAATGGCAGCAGTAATTCTTCCCTTATCAATAATAATACTGAATGTAAATGGACTCATTTCTCTGATTAAAAGACATAGAATGACTTAATGGATAAAGAAAAAAGACTTAACTATATCATGCCTACAAGAAACTTACTTCACCTCTAAAGATGCACATAGACTGAAAGTGAAAGCATGGAAAAAGATATTCCATGCAAGTGGAAATCAAAAAAGAGCAAGAGTAGCTATACTGACTTCAAATAAAATAGACTACAAATCAAAGACTGTACAAAGAGAAAAAGAGTGTCACTATATAATAAAGGAGTCAATACAGCAAGAAGATATAATAATTATAAATATCTATGTGCCTAACACCAGAGATCCCAAGTATATAAAGCAAACATTAATAGATCTGAAGGCAGATATAGACTGCAATATAATAATCGTAGGGGACTTCAGCACCACACTGTCAGTGATGGACAGATCATCTAGACAGAAAATCAACAAAGAAACATTGGAGTTAAACTATCTACTAGACCAAATAGGCCTAACTGCCATCTGTAGAACATTTCACCCAACTGCTGCAGAATACACATTCTTTTTTATCAGTTCGTGGAACATTCTCCAGAATAGAACATATATTAGTTCACAAAACAAGTCTCAAAAAATTCAAAAAGGAAAAATCATATCAAGTATATTTTTCTGACAACAATGGAATAAAACTAGAAATCAGTAACAAGAGGAATCTTAGAAAATTCATGGAAATTAGACAACACGCTCTTGAATGACCAATGGGTCAATGAAGAAATGAAGAAGGAAAATTAAAATGTCTTTAATCAAATGAAAGTGGAAGTGTAACATACCAAAACCTATGGGATACAGTAAAAGCAGTACTAAGAGGGAAGTTTATAACAATAAATGCCTATATCAAAAAAGTTGAAACACTTCAAATAAGCAATCTAACAGTGCACCTCAAGGAACTAGAAAAGCAAGAACAAACCAAGCTCTAAACTAGAAGGAAAGGAATAATAAAGATTAGAGCAGAAATAAATAAAATTGAGACTGAAGAACACAGAAGATCAATAAAATGAAAAGCTGATTTTTTGAAAAGATAACAAAATTGGCAACCTTTAGGTAGACTAAGAAAAAAAGAGAGAAGACCCCAATAAATAAAATCAGAAATGAAAAAGGAAACATAACAACTGACACTTAAGAAATCCAAAGAATCATTAGAGACTATTATGAACAACTATACACTAGCAAATTGGAAAACCTAGAAGAAATACATAAATTCCTGGATGCATACTACCTACCAAGATTGAACCATGATGAAACAGAAAATCTCAACAAACCAATAATAAATAATGATATCAAAGCCATAATAAAAAGTCTCATCTCAAAGAAAAGCCCAGAACCTGATGGCTTCCCTGCTGAATTCTACCAAATATATAAAGAAGGACTAATCCTGCATGATTTTTAATTTGATTAGATCCCTTTTTTCCTGGCTTTTTTGAGATAGTCATTCTTTCCTTCCCTCCTTTCTTCTATTAATGTGGTGAATTACGTTATAGATTTGTTAAACTAACTTTCCATTCTGATATAAATATATCTTTGTCGTTCTGTATTAACCATTTTATCCATTGCTGGATTCAGTTTGCTAATATTTTACTTATATTCTTTGCATTTCTCTCCTGATTTTGAGTTTGGCCAGTGACTTTATACTTTATGTCCTCATAGTTTTTTTATTTTAAAAATTTTTTTGACTTCTATTCATCTTATTATTATTATTTTTTTTTATACTTTAAGTTCTAGGGTACATGTGCACAACGTGCAGGTTTGTTACATATGTATACGTGCACCATGTTGGTGTGCTGCACCCATTAACTCGTCATTTAGCATTAGGTATATCTCCTAATGCTGTCCCTCCCCTCTCCCCCAACCCCATGACAGGCCCTGGTGTGTGATGTTCCCCTCCCTGTGTCCAAGTGTTCTCATTGTTCAATTCCCACCTATGAGTGAGAACATGCGGTGTTTGTTTTTTTGTCCTTGCAATAGTTTGCTGAGAATGATGGTTTCCAGCTTCATCCATGTCCCTACAAAGGACATGAACTCATCCTTGTTTATGGCTGCATAGTATTCCATGGTGTATATGTGCCACATTTTCTTAATCCAGTCTATCATTGTTGGACATTTGGGTTGGTTCCAAGTCTTTGCTATTGTGAATAGTGCTGCAATAAACATACGTGTGCATGTGTCTTTATAGCAGCATGATTTATAATCCTTTGGGTATATACCCAGTAATGGGATGGCTGGGTCAAATGGTATTTCTAGTTCTAGATCCTTGAGGAATTGCCACACTGTCTTCCACAATGGTTGAACTAGTTTACAGTCCCACCAACAGTGTAAAACTGTTCCTATTTCTCCACATCCTCTCCAGCACCTATTGTTTCCTGACTTTTTAATGATTGCCATTCCAACTGGTATGAGATGGTATCTCATTGTGGTTTTGATTTGTATTTCTCTGATGGCCAGTGATGATGAGCATTTTTCATGGGTCTTTTGGCTGCATAAATGTCTTCTTTTGAGAAGTGTCTGTTCATATCCTTCACCCACTTTTTGATGGGGTTGTTTGTTTCTTTCTTGTAAATTTGTTTGAGTTCTTTGTAGATTCTGGATATTAGCCCTTTGTCAGATGAGTAGATTGCAAAAATTTTCTCCCATTCTGTAGGTTGCCTGTTCACTCTGATGGTAGTTTCTTTTGCCGTGCAGAAGCTCTTTAGTTTAATGAGATCCCATTTGTCAATTTTGGCTTTTGTTGCAATTGCTTTTGGTGTTTTAGACATGAAGTCCTTGCCCATGCCTATGTCCTGAATGGTATTGCCTGGGTTTTCTTCTAGGGTTTTTATTGTTTTAGATTTAACATTTAAGTCTTTAATCCATCTTGAGTTAATTTTTGTATAAGGTGTAAGGAAGGGATTCAGTTTCAGCTTTCTACATATGGCTAGCCAGTTTTCCCAGCACCATTTATTAAATAGGGAATTATTTCCCCATTTCTTGTTTTTATCAGGTTTGTCAAAGATCAGATTGTTGTAGATGTGTGGCATTTTTTTTTTTTTTTGCCCAGCTTTTGTATCAAAGTCATATCAGTCTCATAAAATAAATTTGGGAGTGATTCTTCATTTTTTCCTTCTTGAAATATATTCTGTAAGATTGGATTTATTTATTCCTTGTGTGTTAAGAGAAAGTTCTATATTCACTTTCTTTTGCTGTGGTAAATAATTACAAAAAATTTTAGCAACTTACAACAGCACCAATTTATTATTCCAAAGTACTGTGGACAAGTAAGGGGGCAGGGCTGGTTTCATCTCTTTGAATCTCATAAGACCAAAATTAAGGTGTCAGTAGGGCCATATTTCTTTCTTGAGCCTCAAGGGTAGAATCCATTTTGAAGCTCATCATGTTGTAGTCAAAATTCAGTTCCATACAGCTATAGGAATGAGGTTTCCTTTTCTTTGAATAAGATAATTAGTAACCTTAATTCCATCTGCAAAGTCCCTTTGACGTGCAACATAACGTATTAAAAAGCATAACACCAGGGAAAAAGATCATGGGGGCGAAAAATTCTGCCTGCCAAAAGTTCACTTGAAAAACCATTTGTGCTTGCTTTCTCTCGCTAGAAAATTCTAACTACTGATATTTATAAATAATTATAATAATTTTAAGATTTTATATTTCTCCTTAACTCAGTTTGAAAAGTGAAATTTTTACAGTAATTTAATCATTTTATCTACATTTTCAAATTATTTATATATTTTTTCATAATATCATTTCAAAAAAATTTCAACTTATATTTTAGATTCGGGGGTACATGTACAGGTTTATTAACTGGCTATATTGCATGGTGATGAAGTTTGGGGTATGATTGTTCACTTCACTCAGGTAGTGAGAATAGTACCCAATAAGTAGTTTTTCAGCCCTTCCCCCTGAGTAGTTTCCAGTGTCTGTCATTCTCATCTTTATGTCCATGAGCACATAATATTAGCTCCCACTTCTAAGTGAGAACATGTGGTATTGGTTTTCTTTTCTTGCATTAGTTTACTAGGATAATGGTCTCCAGCTCCATTTATGTTTCTTCAAGGATATTATTTTATTTTTTTATGGATGCATAGTATTCTATGGTGTATATGTACCACATTTACTTTATCTAGTCTGCCATTGATGGTCATTTAGGTTGATTCCATGTCTTTGCTATTGTGAATAGTATGGCAATGAAGATATGCATGCATGTGTCTTTATGGTAGAACAATTCATATTCCTTTGGGTATATACCCAGTAATGGGATAAACTGGGTTAAATGGCAGTTCTGTTTCTGGTTCTTTGAGAAATCACCACACTGCTTTCCACAATGGCTGAACTAATTTACACTTTCAACAACAGTGTATAGGCATTCCCTTTTCTTTGCAACCTGGCCAGAGTCTGTTATTTTTTGACTTTTTAATAAAAGCCATTCTGACAGATGTGAGATTGATATATCAATGTGGTATTGATTTGCCTTTCTCTAATGATCAGTGATATTGAGCTTTTTTCCATATGATTGTTGGTTGCAAGTATGTCTTCTTTTGAGAAGTGTATGTTCTTGTCCTTTGCCCACTTTTTAATGAGGTTGTTTTATTTTTCTTGTAAACTTGTTTAAGTTCCTTATGGATACTGGATATTAGACCCTTGTCAGATGCATAGTTCACAAAATTTTTCTTCCATTCTGTAGGTTGTCTGTTCATTCTGTTGACAGTTTATTTTGTTGGACAGAAGCTGTTACGTTTAATTAGATCCCATCTGTCAATTTTTGCTTTAGTCATGATTGCTTTTGGTATCTTTTTTCATGAAATCTTTGCCCATTCCTATGTCCAGGAAGGTATTGCCTACATTGTCTTCCAGGGTTTTTATAGTTTTGTGTTTTACATATATGTCTTTATTCAGTCTTGAGTTGATTTTTGTATATGGTGTAAGGAAGGGGGTCCAGCTTCAATTGTCTGCATATCGTTATCCAGTTATTCCAGCACCACTTATTGAAGAGGGAATCTTTTCCCCATTGCTTGGTTTTATTAGCTTTGTGGAAGATCAGATTGTCCTTGATGTGCAGCCTTATTTGTGGGCTCTCTCTTCTGTTCCATTGGTCTATGTGCCAGTTTTTGTACCAGTACCATGCTGTTGTGGTCACTGTAGCCTCGTAGTATAGTTTGAAGTGAGGTAATGTGATTCTTCCAGCTTTGTTCTTTTTGCTTAGGATTGCCTTGGCTATTTCGGCTCTTTTTCAGTTCCATATGAATTGTAATATAGTTTTTTTTCTAGTTCTGTGAAGAATGTCATTGGTAGTTTTATAGGAATAGCATTGAATCTGTACATTGCTTTGGGCAGTATAGCCATTTTAATATTTGATTCTTCCTATCCTTGAGCCTGGGATGTTTGTCCATTTGTTTGTGTCTTCTCTGATTTATTTGAGCAGTGTTTTGTAATTGTCATTGTAAAGATCTTTCATCTCCCTGGTTAGCTGTATTTCTAGGTATTTTATTCTTTCTGTGGCAATTGTGAATGGGGCTGCATTCCTGATTTGGCTCTTAGCTTGACTGTTGGTCGTGTATAGCAATGCTAGTGATTTTTGTATATTGATTTTGTATCCTGAAGCTTATCAGCTGGAGGAGATTTTTGGGCTGAGACTATGGGGTTTTCTAGATGTAGAATGATGTCATCTGCAGACAGAGATAATTTGACTTCCTATCTTCCTATTTGGATACACTTTATTTCTTTCTCTTTCTTGATTGCTCTGGCCAGGGCTTCCAATACTATGTTGAATAGAAGTGGGGAGAGAGAGCATCCTTGTGTTGGTTTTCAAGGGGAATGTTTCCAGCTTTTGCCAATTCAGTATTATGTTGGCTGTGGGTTCGTGATAGATGGGTCTTAACTATTTTGAGGTATGTTCCTTCAATACCTAGTTTATTGAAAGCTGTTAAGATGAAGGATGTTGAATTTTATCTAAAGCCTCTTCTGCATTTATTGAGATAATCGTGTGTTTTTGTCTTTAGTTTTGTTTATGTGATGAATCACATTTGTTGATTTGCATACATTGGACCAACCTTGCATCCCAGGGATAAAGTCTGCTTAATCATGGTGGATTAGCTTTTTGATTTGCTGCTGGATTTGGTTTGCAAGTATTTTGTTGAGAGTTTTTGTATCAATATTCATGAAGGATATAGGCATGAAGTTTTCTTTTTTTTGTTGCGTCTCTGTCAGGTTTTGGTATCAGGAAGATGCTGGCCTCATAGAATGAGTTGGGAAGAAGTCCCTCGTATTTTTGGGGAATAGTTTTAGTAGCAATGGTAGCACCTCTTCTTTGTACATTTGGTACAATTAGGCTGTGAATCTATCTAGTACTGGACTTTTTTGGTTGGTAAGCTATTTGTTACTGATTCATTTTCAGAGCTCATTATTGTTCTGTTCAGGGAATCAATTTTTTCCTGGTTCAGTCTTGGGAGGATGTATGTGTTTAGGAATTTATTAATCCTGATGATTGCATTTCTGTGGGGTCAGTGGTAACATCCCTTTTGTCATTTCTAATTATGTTTTTTTAACCTTCTTTCTTTTCTTCTTTGTCTAGCTAGTGGCCTATCTGATTAGTTTTTTTCTAAAATCCAACTTTTGCAATTGTTGATCTTTTGAGTGTTTTTTTTTTTGTGTGTGTGTGTCTCAGTATCCTTCAGTTCGACTCTGATTTTGGTTATTTCTTGTGTTCTGCTAGCTTGGCATTGGTTTACTCTTGGTTCTCTAGTTCTTTTAGTTGTGATTTTAAGTTGTTAATTTGAGATCTTTCTAACATTCTGATGTGGGCATTTAGTGCTATAAATTTTCCTCTGAGCACTGCCTTAGCAGTGTCCCAGAGATTGTGGTATATTGTCTATTTATTCCCATTAGTTTCAAAGAATTTCTTGATTTCTGCCTTAATTTCATTATTTATTCAGTAGTCATTCAGGAGCAGCTTGTTTAATTTCCATGTGATTGAATGGTTTTGAAAACATTTTTTAGTCTTGGTTTGTATTTTTATTGCACCATGGTCTGCAATAAAGAAGGCAATGAGAATAATGCATACTCTGTTGTTTTGGGGTGGAGAGATATGTTGGATCCATTTTTTTCTAATGTTGAGTTCAGGTCCTGAATATCTTTGTTAATTTTCTGCCTCAATGATCTATCTAATACTGTCAGTGGAGTGTTGAAATCTTCTACTATTATTGTAAAGGAGTCTAAATCTCTTCGTAGGTCTCTAAAAACTTGCATTATGAATCTGAGTGCTCCTATGTTGGGTGCATATATGTTTAGAATAGTTAGGCCTTCTTGTTGAATTGAACTCTTTACCATTGTGTAATGCCCTTCTTTGTCTTTTTTGGTCTTTGTTAGTTTAAAGTATGTTTTGTCTGAAATTAGGATTGCAAGCCCTACTTTTGTCTGTTTTCATTTGCTTGGTCGATTTTTCTCCATCCCTTTATTTTGAGCCTATGTGTGTCATTGCATGCGAGCTAGATGTTTTGAAGACAGCATACCAATGGGTCTTGGTTCTTTATCCACCTTGCCACTCTGTGTGTTTTAATTGGGGCATTTAACCCACTTACGTTTAAGGTTAGTATTGATATGTATGAATTCGCTCCTGTCATCATGATGCTAGCTGGTTATTTTGCAGACTTGTTTATGTGGTTGCATTATAGTTTCACTGGTTTGTGTACTTCAGTGTGTTTTTGTATTGGCTGGTAATGATCTTTCCATATTTAGTGCTTCCTTCAAAAACTCTTATAAAACACATCTGATGGAAACAAATTTCCTCAGCATTTGCTTCTCTGAAAAGGATCTTATTTCTCCTTTGCTTATGAAGCTTACTTTGGCTAGATATGAAATTCTTGGATAGATTTTTTTTTTCTTTAAGAACGTTGAATATTAGCCCCCAATCTCTTCTAGATTGTAGGGTTTCAGCTGAGAGGTCCGCTGTGAGTCTCATGAGCTTCCCTTTGTAGGTGACCTGACCTTTCTCTCTAGCTGCCTTTAACTTTTTTTTTTTTCATTTTAACCTTGGAGAATCTGATGATTATGTGTCTTAGGGATGATCTTCTTCTGAAGTAACTTACTGGAGTTTTCTGCATTTCCTGAATTTGAATGTTGGCTTCTCTAGCAAGTTTGGGGAACATTTAATGGATGATGTCCTAAAATATGTTTTTCAGGTTGTTTGCTTTCTCCTCATCCCTTTCAAGGATGCCAATATCCTATATTTTGCAGAGGTTATGTTCATTCCATTTCATTCTTTCTTATTTTTGTCTGACTGTCTTATTTCATAGATCCAATCTTTAAATTTTGAGATTCTTTCTTCAACTTGGCCTATTCTGTTGTTAATACTTGTGATTGCAGTTTGAAATTCTTAGAGTGTATTTTTCAGCTTCATCAGATCAGTTTCTTTTTCTTACAAGCTATTTTATCTGTTAGCTTCTACATTGTTTTATTGTGATTCTTAGTTTCCTTGAATTGGGTTTTGTCATTCTCCTGAATCTTGATGATCTTCATTCATACCCATATTCTGAATTCTATTTCTGTCATTTCAGCTAACTTAACCTGGATAATTATACTTTTTGGAGAACTAGTGCAGATGTTTGGAGGACATAATACACTCTGGCCATTTGAGTTTCCGGTGTTCTTCCATTGGTTCTTTCTCATTTCTGCATGTGGGTGTACCTTTAACTGCTGGGCTGCCTCTGACTGAAGTGGTCAGGTGGGGACAGAGCAGTTGTGCTGGAGTCCTAGGTTGGGCGACCCTGCCTAGGAAGAAGAAGTGAGGACCAGGAGAACACTCTGGTCACTTGTCCATGAGGTGGGTGCTCTGTACTAGGGGTTGTGACCAACTCCTGGTCTCTGGTCTCCATTGTCTCTCCAGAGCCTAGACACATGAGGTAATCTCCTGGCCTGTGGATTGCAAAAAGCACGGGAAAAGCATAGTATCTGGGCTAGATAGCACAGTGCCTCACGGCTTCCCTTTGCTGGGAAAGGGAGGCTCTCTGGCTCCTTGCACTTCTGGTAAGGCGATGCCCCACCCCGCTTCTGCTCACCCTCCTTGGGCTGCACCCACTGCCTAACTAGTCCCGATGAAATGAGCAGGGTGCCTCAGTTGGAAATGTAGAAATCACCTGCCTTCTGCTTTGGTCTCACTGGGAGCTGCAGACCAGAGCTGTTCCTATTTGGCCATCTTGCCAGCCACGTCCTCAAATGTTCTCCCTTGACATTTATTACAGGGAAATCTACAAGCAATGGATTCCCTTAGCTTTGTTTATCTGAGAGATTCTTAATTATTTGCTCATTTTTGAAGAATAATCTTGCTCAACATAGGATTTTTGATTGAAAGTTTTCTCTGTCAGTATTTAAAATTATCATCCCACTGTTCTGATTTTCATGGTTTATGAGGAGAAATTGACTGTTATTCTTATTGAGGCTCTCTTCTATGTGATGAGTCACATGTCTCTTGCATCACTCCTCTCTTGCTGCTTTAAGGATTTTATCTTTCTTTCTGTCTTTTCATGGTTTGATTGTAATATGTCTCAGTGTGGATCTCTGGGTTTATCTTGCTTGAAGATTTTTCATCTTCTTGAATGTAGGCTCATGTCTTCAAATTTGATGAGTTTGTGAACATTACGTCCTCAAATTTTCCATTTCTTTCGCTCTCTCTTCCCTTTAGAACCTTTATAATTCATATGTTACTATGTTTGATGGTGTCCTGCAGGTTTCTGAGGATGTGTATGCATTTTTCTTTGTTCTTTTTGATTTTCACTCCTCTGATTGGGTGTTTCAATTGCTTTATCTTCAAGTATGCCAATTTTTTCTTTTGCGTTTTCAAATCTGTTGAATCCATCAGTGAGTTTAGTTCAGATATTGTGTTTCTCAGCTTCAGGATTTGTATAAATTTCTTTAATTTTTGTTTTTTTCTTGAGACAGGGTCTTTGCTGCACCCAGGTTGGTAATTGGTGTTCATTTGTATTCAGTGCTCATGAATTCCCCTCACCCTTCAGAAATTGCTGTTCTTTCCTATTGGCAGCTGCAGTTGTCCACTTGTCCAGAGGCTATCTTATCCCTTTGTTAGTACAAAGCCTGGTTCTCATAGTCCCTGTCAGTTTATTCTGTTCTTGAGTTTAACCCTTGTTTGGATATGCATAGTGTGCAGTGTCCCCCTTCCCCAGGCTGTGAGTATATGTGAATAATAAACTCATCTGTCTCAGTCTCACCTGTCTCCAATGTTGGATATTGTGTGTTCAGTCATTTCATACTATTTAGAATAGGGAATTTTTTCTTCAGCAATGGAGTGAGTAGGAGGTGAGGAGAACAGTATGGCTCTATTACAAAAATACTTTTTATATATTATATAAAATAAAATATTAAACATTTTTCCAACATGATTGTGCCATTTTACATTCCCACCATTAATGGTACATGTTTATTTTAAACATTCTAATAATCTCTGTTTTTTGAATGGTAAGTTTAGTACATCTACATTTCTTGAATTTCTGATATATTTGGATATATTTATATCATCAAATTTTTCCTTTCTATATGCCATGTTTTTTCTTTGACTTTTCCTCCAGTTTCTCTCCTTTTGTTTGAGTCATTGAGTTTTCTTTTTCCTGTCAATCCATACTCTATTGGCTTTGAAGTTGAACATTATATTTCTATTGTTTTAGTGATTAAGCTTGAATTGTCAATATGCCTAGCATAAAAGACAAAACAGTTTTTTTAAAGGAAATAAAGTTTTATAACTTCTTTTAAATGTCTGCTTAGTCTCCATTGGGGGAATATGCCTTAATTGATTTAACCAATATCCTAGTTTTAGACATTTAGGTTGTTTATAAATCATTGCTTTTGTATACGTTGCTGCCGTAAACATTTTTGTAGCTAAATCTCTGTGTATACTATTAAAGAGTCCAACAGAATAGTTTTCAAACTAGATTTCACTGTAGTAAGAACACTTAACATGAGATTTTCACTCAACAGATTTTTGTGTATAGTATGCTAAGTGAAATAAGCCAATCACAGGAAGACAAATACTGCATGATTCTATGTATATCAGGTATCTAAAACAGTCAAAATCATAAAATCAAAAAATGGAATCATGTTTTTCAGGGCTGAATGGAGAGGGGAATGAGAAGTTATAAATTAATGGGCATAAAGTTTGCATTAAGCAAGATAATTAGTTCTAGAGATCTGCTCTACAACACTGTATATATAGTCAACAATGCTGTATTTTAAAAGCAAAGACTAAACTTTAATCAGTCTGAATAGAGGGAACCTTAACGTATTTTAACCCTACACTTTCTTAAATGTTAGTGTTATCTAGTCTTTTAGTTTTACCATGTTTTTATATCCTCAAATTCAGTTATTATTATTCTTATTTCATACAGTTATTTTTTGCCTCTGTTGTTGCCTACTTTTATTGCAAGTGTTTTTCTTTCCATTGCATCTAAGTTTAAAAAAATTAGTTAAATTTCTGTCTCATAGAAATATATGCATCTCTTGCATAGACAGTGAGGGTATATTAATGATAAACGTGTGTTTGTTAGAAAAATATTTATTTTTTGCTCCTGTTCAAGTAGATATTTATCTGAGTGGTAACTAAATGGGTCATGGTAGTGCCACAAACATGAGATGGTACAATTCTCACTTCAATGGAGGATAACAAAGAATTAGCAGCTTGATGGTGTATGTGGTCCTCCAATCTATTGTGATACTTTAAAGAGGGGTTGGACAGGGCATGGGTGGATGTATCATGACTGTGCTTCTGAAAAGTTATTCTACCTTCCTGCCCCTTTTTACTGTCTGGTAGCTTCTAATTTCTACTGGAAAGGAGGAGGTAAGGCCTTCTGTGAAGAGTGGGGAACATATGGTGATGTTAGAGATTTAAGAATGCAGATTTGAAATAGCTGCTGTGGAGACTAAAAGAAAGGCTTATCTAGGGGAAAAAAAAGAAATATTCTCAGGCAACAGTGAGACGTCCTTTGAGGTTGGAGACCATGCATTTAATTTATAGTGTCACTGATTTTCATAATTGCTTATTTGTATCCAGCATGGAAATATAGTCCTGAAGAAAAAGCCATATTCATCTATGTTTGGTGTGTTGCCAATCAGGTGACATGTTAAAACTGTGGAAAAAGGGATATTGGGATTTAAGCAAGAGACTTCTTAAATGTAATGGCCCATGGGATCTAAGCTGGTTAAGGAAGAAAGTAACCAGCAATGTCTGGGTGTTTGAAGAACAGAGGAGTATGTTACAGAGCAAATTAGAAAAATATTATGCTGAAGAGAATGTGTTATTTTAGTTCAGTATTTCAGGAGTTGGGGAATTTCAGGAGATAACAAGGTCTAGGGTGTGGCTGTTAAGCGGTGACTGAAGTAGAATGGAGGTGAAGATGATTCAAAATGGAAAGCTAAAACAACCGAAAGGCTTGGAAGCTGAAGAATTCCTTCATATAACAGGCTCCCTGTTTTTAAATATGTATGAACACGATAGAACCAAGACATAACCTGTAACAAACTGACTTGAATATTCAATAAATTGAGCCTTATTAATCTTCTTTACAGGAGGGATGTACCTCTGTCTTTTTCATATTCAAGTTTGTTATTGAAAACATATCAGAAAACAATATAATTAATTACTATAAGGTTTCTTAACATTGTGTGCTTTTTCACATTCTTTCACTTCAACATCCAGAGATGTGGACATTTATAGCTAGAAGTGAATGATTCCAAGAATCTTAACGTTACCAAAAACATAAAGTCATGTGAAAGGTTATTTTTAGTATTTAAATAAAATTTAATTTTATACAATTTTGGAAAAATTTTGGAAGATAAGGATAAAACACAATTTTGCTGCAACTTACAAGTAAAATATCCAAAAATATCAATAGCCTCTAGGCTTCACTTCACATTTTTTTTCACATTATAATGAATGACGAAATTCCATGTATTAATTAAAGAGCATGTATAAAATCATTTTAGAGACCGTAGATGAAAGACATTAGATTGGAATGATGCAGTCTCAATTAATAGTTGTGAAACTTTAGGTGCTATGATTCTGAAATATTTTGGACTAAAATAAAGTTTAGTTTAGCTTTCACATGAGATCATCTTCCGTCCCTAACGGTTAGAGGAACAATAACTGACAACTTTGAAACCCTTTTCAGATAATGAAAATTTTGTCATGAACAGGAGTGATTTTTAATTTTTTATTCAGCAATTTATTTCACCTCTCTCTAGAAATGTCAAGAGAATACTGTAAATTTTGACATAATTTTCTAACTGCATACTTCAGCCAGAAAAAATAAGTTATTTCATAAGAAATGTTAAAATTTGTTAAACATATTAATTAATACCTCAGTCATGTACTGTATTAAATAGTGTGTATAGATACATAATAGAAATTAAATTGACTATTAAAAACAATTTTAATTTTAGTTTATTCTTCCCTTCCTCCATCTCTTTCTTTCATATTTGTATTCGTTCATTGCTACAGAAAACTTGAGATATTGACTCAAGTACTGCACAGCAAATTAGTTAATTCACTGCATTTTGTATATCACTGTATTCATTTCGTAATGCTAATCAAGAGAGACATTGCACAAAAGGAACAAGCTTTCTCAGGATCTTGAATCTGAGACCTTCCCCTACCCCCGATCTGATGCTTACTATTACTTAGTAAGCATTCTGAAAACATGGAAGAACTCTAATCTCATTTGTGTTGTAGTTATAATAATCAACTTACAACTTCCACAGGGGGCTCAAGTTCTAACGTAATTACAAGGTTAGTACCAGCATGTGGTTATTTATGTCATGCAGATTAAGTAAACAAAAATATGTTGGATTATATTGAACTAAAAGGTTGAAAGCCAGGAATATGTGTTTGGCATGAGTAGTCTGTTTAATGTAGATCTCTCTACATTTCAAATGTACCCTGTAGGTCTCTGCATCAGAAATTATTAATATTCCTGTATACAATGGAGATTCATCATCCATTGTAGAAATGCATTCTCTCATGGGTATTAATCCTTACTAAAACCATTGTTTTATTTATTTTAGAGTTCAAAGCTTAGTCAGACTTGGATTTATAATGTAATTAGGGAAGGGACTTGGTGTTTCTGAAATGACCCATTTTGGCATAAAAGACTGAAAGATTTAGGGGATTTCTGTGACTTTATTGAAATAGCTAATGCAAAAAGATATTGACAGTTAGAAATTAAGAACTGTTAGATAATGCGAGAATTTAGCACTCAGGAAATTTGATACTATATAAAACAGAATGAATTTTGGGAAATAAAGTGGATTGCTAAATTATATCTATGTGAATGACAGAGGACATAGTGATAGCTCTATACATTTACAAATACAAGAGACCGTTTTAGGTACTTGTTGCTAACTAAAACTCAGAGCTAGAATTCCCTTTATGGTCACCCAAAATTTTAGTATGTTTGGATTTAAACTGGGGTGGTTTGAGTGATGGGGGTGGGAAGTGAAAAACCATTTATAATGTATTGGCATCATATTCTCGTGAATCAGTTCATATTATCCTGACTCATTGTCTAATTAGTCAATGGTCTTAAGCAAAGGAACACTTTTTGGAGATTAGCTACCAAAAGGGAATTGAAGTAGTCCACACAACTGATCTATTAAGTTGACATACTTGATTTGTGTGCTATTTGTTTAGTTTTGTTTTGAATGATCTGCTTAGTTTTCTGGTTTTATTGTACAGGAAGAAGAAATGTTAAGAACACAGTATTTTACATAACCACATTTTAGTGAAGATGATGGATTTCTACATAGTATTTCATTGAAGTACAGAAACGTGACTTTGGAAGAATCATGATATGTTGGATAAGCATAGAGATGTTGATAGCAAAATTATTTTATTGTTGTTATTTAATCTGAAATTGGAATTGACCTAATATTTTCCCCTCATATGAGACCCAGGTATCCTAGGGGAAATTGCAAACGTGACTACTAGGTATGAGAATGGAAAAATTATACAATAAGTAGAATCCTTCATTCATTATAGCCACATGTTTCTAATTCCATATATTTTATTTGAACGTCTTTTTCCCATATCCAATAGGTTTTCCTTTAATTTAATTTAATTTTATTATATAAAGTTTATAACATGATTTTTTTTTAGATGGAGTTTTGCTCTTGTTGCCCAGGCTGGAGTGCAATGGTGCGATCTCAGCTCACTGCAACCTCCACCTTCTGGGTTCAAGCGATTCTCCTGCCTCAGCCTCCCGAATAGCTAGGATTAGAGGCGCCCACCACCACGCCAGGCCAATTTTTTGGTATTTTTAGTAGAGACAGGGTTTCACCATGTTGGCAAGGCTGGTCTCAAACTCATGACCTCAGGTGATCCACCCGCCTTGGCCTCTCAAAGTGCTGGGATTACAGGTGTGAGCCACCATGCCTGGCCTATAACATGATATTTTGATATACATACACATAGTGAAATGATTCCTACCATCAAGCAAATTAACATGTCTATCATCTCACAGAATTATCATTTTTTTCCCAGTGGTAAGAGCATCTAAAATCTATTCTCTTAGCAAAATTTCTTTATATGATACAATCTTATTGACTATAGCCCTCATGCTGTGCATTAGATCTCTAGACTTACTAATCTTACATAACTGCACATTTGTAATCTTTGATCTACATCACCCCATTTCCTCTCCCTTCCTGCTCTTGATCACCTCATTTCTACTCTCACATTCTATGTAATCTATTTTTTATAGATTCCACACATAAATGAGATTATGCAGTATCTTTCTTTCTGTGTCTGGCTTATTTTACTTAGCATAATGTCCTTCAGGTTCATCCATGTCCTGCAAATGGCAGTTATTTCCCTCTTTTCTAAAGATGAGTAATATTTCATTGTATATGTATACCACAATATCTTTATCCATTCATCCATTGAGGGACATTTAAGTTGATCCTTATCTTGGTGATTGTGAATAATGCTACAGTGAACATGAGAGTGCAGATATCTCTTTAATATACTGATTTTATTTCCTTTGGCTATACACCCAGAAGTGGGATTGATGGATCATATAGTGCTCTATCTTTAACTTTTTAAAAAACTTCCATACTGTTTCCACACTAAGTGTACCAATTTACATTCCCACCAACAGTGTTCAAGGGTTCCCTTTTCTCCACACCCTCACCAGCATTTGTTATCTCTTGTATTTTTGATAATACCCATCCTAACAGGTGTGAGGTGATATCTCATTGCAGGTTTGATTTGCATTTTCTTGATGATTAATGATATTGGGCACCTTATCATATATCTATGGGCCATTTGTATGGCTTCTTTGGGAAAATGTCTATTCAGTTTCTTTGCCCATTTTTAAAACAAGTTTCTTTCTTTTTTTTTTGCTATTTAGTTGTGTGAGTTCCTTATATATTTTCAATATTACCTCTTATTGGATATATGTTGCACAAATATTTTATCCTATTCTGTAGGCTGCCTTTTTATTTTATTGATTGTTTCCTTTGCTGTGCAGAAGTTTTTTAGTTTGATCGAGTCCCACTTGTTTATTTTTGCTTTTGTTGCCTTAACTTTTGATGTCACATCCAAAAAATCATTGCTAAGACCAACATCAAGAAGCTTTTCCTCTGTTTTTTCTTCCAGTTGTTTTAATGTTTCAGGTCTTATGATTAGGTCTTTAATCCATTTGGAGTTATTTTTTATGTAAAATAAGTGTCCAGTTTCAATCTTTTGCATGTGAATATCTAGTTTTTCTAACATCATTTGTTGAGGAGACTATCCCTTCTCTATTGTGTCTTCTTGGTGGCTTTGTTGAAAATCAGTTGACTGCACATGCTTAGGTTTATTTCCGAGCTCTCTATTCTGTTCTACTGGTCTGTGTCTGTTTTTATGGCAGTGCCATATTATTTTGATCATTATAGCTTTGTAATGTAGTTTAAAATCAAGGACTATGATGTCTCTTTGTTTTTCTTTCTCAAGATTACTTTGGCTATTCAGGATGTTTTGTTGTTCCATACAAATATTAGAATTGTTTTCTTTCTTTCTGTGAAAAATGCTGTGGGAATTTTGATAGTCTGTCAAATCTATATATTGGTTTGAGTACTATGGACATTTTAATAATATTAAGTCTTCAAATCCACAAACATGGGTTACATTTCCTTTTATTTATGTCTTCAGTTTCATCAATGTTCTATGGTTTCAGTGTACAGATCTTTTACTTCCTTGGTTAAATTGATTCTCGAGTATTTTATTCTTTTTGGTGTTATTGTAAATGATATTTTTACATTTTTAGCATGGATTGTTATTGGTGTAAAGAAATGTAGCTGATTTTTGTATGTTGATTTGGTATCCTGCTATTTTCCTGAATTCATTTTTTTGAGTTTATTTATACAGTTTTTTTGAAGTCTTTAGGGTTTTCTACATATAGGATCTTGTCATCTGCAAATAAAGATAATTTTACTTCTTTTTGTCTGATATAGATGCCTTATATTTATTTTTTCTTGTCTGATTGCCCTTGCTTCCAGTACTATCCTAAATGGAATTGGCAAGAGTGTGCATCGTTGACTTACACCAAATATTTGAGAAAAAGCTTTCAGTTTTCCCCCATTGATTGTGGATGTTAGCCGTGGGCCTTTTATAAATAGCCTTTATTGTGTACTGAGGAAATTTTCTTCTATACCTATTTTATTCAGGTTTTATCATAAAGTATGTAGAACTTTGTCATATTTCTTTTTACTGCATCTATTGCAGTGATCATATGTTTTTTATCTTTTATTCTGTTAATGTGATGTACCACAATGATTGACTTGAACATGTCAATCATTGTCAAATGAGCTTGCATGTCAAATGAGCTTGCATCACAGGGAGTCCTCTCCCCATTGCTTGTTTTTGTCAGCCTTGTTGAAGATCAGATGGTCCTAGATGTGCAGGCTTATTTCTGGGCTTTCTCTTCTGTCCCATTGGTCTATGTGCCTGTTTTTGTACCTGTACTATATTGTTCATGGTGTATAATCTTTTTAATGTGTTCTTGAATTCAGTTTGCTAGTATTGTTTTGAAGATTTTTGCATCAATGCTCATCAGAGATATTGGCCTGTAGTTTATCCTTTAATTTAGATAGGAAAAAGAAATGCCAATAGCTTTAATAATAATATTAATAAATACAACACACACATTTTAGTCCTTTTTCTCCCTACAAATAATAGCATATGGGACAATTATCAATTCTTCCATGCTCCATTTACTTTATCTTATAAAATATGCATAGTAATATGTATAGTGTCCAAAGGCAAGATGTTTTTAGGGTCCTTTCTATTTCTACGACTTTTGATCCATAACTGGCAAAATGGTAAGGGATCTCATTAAAATGTCATTTCCCTGGACCACAAATGTTATTGCACCAAAATTTTAGAACGGTCTATGATACAATTCTATTGAGCAGCATCATTTTGAAATATATGTTTAATGAGTATTTAACTGAAAGATAGAAGCGTAAGTCGAGTTATGGCTTCTTTACATTTAAAAAGTAAGTTAGTGTTTTGAATACTGATAATACAAATAAATTATAAATACCAAAGGGTAAAATAATATTTTTATTGATTCTTGTTTGCATTATATTCACCCACCATGATTCAATTATGTCTTGCTTTTTAGAAAATATTACATCTTCTTTAGTTACTAGACACAGAAAAAAACAAGCATTTGCCTAAAACAAGAATTCAGATTACACCCTCAGACCTAAGTTATGTGTATGCATACAACTGGTCTACCTGTTTTAAGTGAATTTATATTCAACAGCAAGGAAGTTAGTGAATGGTTTTGCCCATATCTTTTAATACAAGGAATCATCAACAAACTGTCACCATGGTAATGCTTACAGAAAGTCTGATACTTCCAGGTATCAATCTTTTCTGCTGCCACGTAGATAGATAGTGTAGCTGCTTAGATCCAGCTGATATCATGCTGGAAACTATTCTATCATAATTCTATCAATTGGAGTGTTGGCATACCCATGATTCCCTTGTAAGTTCAATCAAATGCCTCATAACAAACATCTGATTCAGTGGTAAATAATCCAGTTCGTAGATAGTGTAATTTTATTTATGTATTTATTTTAATATATTTTTAATTTCAATAGCTTTTAGGGTACAAGCGGTTTTTGGTTACATGGCTGAATTATACACTGGTAAATTCTGAGATTTTAGTGTGCCCATTGCCTGAATAGTATGCACTGTAACCAATATGCAGTTGTTTTATTCATCACCCCTCCCACCCTCTCAGTTCTGAGTCTCCAAAGTCTGTTATATCACTCTGTATGCTTTTGTGTACTCATACATTTGTATATATTTTGAGAAACGTCTATTCATGTAATTTGCCCACTTTTTAATGGAATTATTTGTTTTTTTTTTCTTCTTGATTTGACTTCTTCATAGATTCTGGATATTAGTCCTTTGTTGGATGAATAGTTTGCAAATATTTTCGCCCATTCTGTGGATTTTCTGTTTTCTCTGCTGATTGTTTCTTTCATTGTGCAGAAGCTTTTTAGTTTAATTAGGTCTCATTTATTTATTTTTGTTTTTGTTGCATTTGCTTTTGGGATCTTAGTTATGAATTATTTACCTGGTCCAATATCCAGAAGGGTTTTTCCTAGGTTTACTTCTAGAATGTTTATGGTTTTAGGTCTTAGGTTTCAGTCTTTTATTCACCTTGAGTTGATTTTTGTATAAGGTGAGGGATAAGGATCCAGTTTCATTCTTCTACATGTGGCTTGATAGTTTTCCCAGCACCATTATTGAATAGGGTGTTGTTTCCCCAATTTATATTTTTGTATGCTTTGTCGAAAATCAGTTGCTTCTAAGTATTTGGCTTTATTTCTGGATTCTCTATTCTGTTCCATTGGTCTATGTGCCTACTTTTATACCAATACCTTACTATTTTGTTAAATATGGACTTGTGCTACGATTTGAAGTCTGGTAATATGATGTCTCCAGGTTTTTTTTAAATTTTTTTATTATTTATTATTATTATTATTTTTTTGAGATGGAGTCTCGCTCTGTCACCCAGGCTAGAGTGCAGTGGCGCGATCTCAGCTCACTGCAAGCTCTGCCTCCCGGGTTCACACCATTCTCCTGCCTCAGCCTCCCAAGTAGCTGGGACTGCAGGCACCCGCCACCATACCCGGCTAATTTTTTGTATTTTTTTAGTAGAGATGAGGTTTCACCGTGTTAGCTAGGATGGTCTCCATCTCCTGACCTCATGATCCGCCTGCCTTGGCCTCCCAAAGTGCTGGGATTACAGGTGTGAGCCACCACGCCCGGCCTTTTAAAATTTTTTTAATCATTTCCTTAGGTTTTTGGGGAAGAGGTGGTGTTTGGTTACATGAGTAAGTTCTTTACTGGTGATTTGTGAGATTTTGGTGCACCTATCACCCAAGCAGTATATACTGTACTCAATTTGTAGTCTTTTATCCCTCACTCCCCTCCTACCCTTTCCCTCAAATCCCCTTAGTCCGTTGTGTCATTCTTATGCCTTTGTGTCCTTATAGCTTAGCTCCCACTTATGAGTGAGAACATACAGTGCTTGGTTTTCCATTCCTGAGTTACTTTACTTAGAGTAATGGTCTCCAATTCCATCCAGGTTGCTCTGAATACCATTATTTTGTTACTTTTTATGGATAAATAGTATTCCATGGTGTGTATGTATATATACATATATCTCACAATTTCTTTATCCACTCATTGATTGATGGGCACTTGGGCTGCTTCCATATTTTTGCAATTGCAAATTGTGCTGCCATAAACATGCGTGTGCAAGTATCTTTTTTGTTTAATGACTTCTTTTCCTCTGGGTAGATACCCAGTAGTGGGATTGCTGGATTAAATGGTAGTTCTACTTTTAGTTCTTTAAAGAATCTCCACACTGCTTTCCATAGTGGTTGTACTAGTTTATATTCCCACCAGCAGTGTAGAAGTGTCCCCTTTTTACTACATTCCCACCAACATCATTATTATTTTTATTTTTTGATAATGGCCATTCTTGCAGGAGTGAAGTGATATCGCATTGTGATTTTGATGTGCATTTCCATGATAATTAGTGATGTTGAGCATTTTATCATATATTTGTTGTCCACTTGTATATCTTGTTTTGAGAATTGTCTATTCATGTCCTTAGCCTATTTTTTTGATGGAATTGTTTGTTTTGTTCTTGCTAATTTGTTTGAGTTCCTTGTAGATTCTGGATATTTGCCCTTTGTCAAATGTATAGATTGTGAAGATTTTCTCCTACTCTGTCATCTGTCTGTTTACTCTGCTGATTGTTTCTTTTGCTGTGCAGAAACATTTTAGTTTGATTACTTCTCACCTATTTATCATTGTCGCATTTGCTTTTGGGTTCTTGATCATGAAGTCTTTGCTGAAGCCAGTGTTCAGAAGGGTTTTTCCAATGTTTTCTTCTAGAATTTTTATGGTTTCAGGTCTTAGATTTAAGTCCTTGATCTACCTTGAGTTGATTTCCGTGTAAGGTGAGAGATGAGAATCCAGTTTCATTCTTCTACATGTGGCTTGCCAATTATCCCAGCACCATTTGTTGAACAGGGCATCCTTTCCCCACTTTAGGTTTTTGTTTGCTTTGTTGAAGATCAGTATTTGGCTTTATTTCTGGGTTCTCTATTCTGTTCCATTCTTCTATGAGCCTATTTTTACACCAGTGTCATGCTGTTTTGGTGACTGTGACCTTATAGTATAGTTTGAAGTCTGGTAATGTCATGCCTCCAGATTTGTTCTTTTGCTTAGTCTTGCTTTGTCTATGTGGGCTCTTTTTTGTTTCCATATAAATTTTAGGATTGTCTTTTCTAGTTCTATGAAGAATGATGGTGGTGTCTTCATGAGAATTGCATTGAATCATTTGATTGCTTTTGGCAGTATGGTCATTTTCACAATATTCATTCTACCTGTCCATGATCATAGGATGTTTTTCCATTAGTTTGTGTCATCTATGATTTCTTTCAGAAGTGTTTTGTAGTTTTCCTTGTAGAGGCCTTTCACCTTCTTGGTTAGGTATATTCCTAAGTCTTGTTATTTTTTTGCAGCTATTTTAAAAGAGATTGAGTTCTTGATTTGATTCTCAGCTTGGTCACTGCTGGTGTAGAGCAGAGCTACTGAGTAGTATACATTGATTTTGTATTCTGAAACTTTGCTAAATTCATTTATCAGTTCCAGGAGCTTTTTGAATGAGTCTTTAGGTTTTTCTAGGTATATAATCATATCATCAGCAAACAGTGACAGTTTGACATCCTCTTTACTGATTTGGAAGCCCTTTATTTATTTCTCTTGTCTGGTTGCTCTGGCTTGAACTTCCAGTACTATATTAAATAGAAGTGGTGAGAGTGGGCATCCATGTCTTGTTCCAGTTCTCAGGGAGAATGTTTTCAACTATTCCCCATTCAGTACTATGATGGCTGTGGGTTTGTCATAGAAGGCTTTTATTACATTAAGGAATGTCCCTTTTATGCCAATTTTGCTGAGAGTTTTAATCATGAAGGGATGCCGGATTTTGTCCATGCTTTTTCTGCATTTATTGAGATGATCATGTGATTTTTGTTTTTAATTCTGTTTGTGTGATATATCACGTTTATTGACTTTACACATGTTAAACCGTCCCTGCATCCCTCATATGAAACCTGCTTGATCATGGTAAATTATCTTTTTGATATGCTGTTGGATTCAGTTAGCTAGTTTTTGTTAAGGATTTTTGCATCTATATTCATCAGGGATATTGGTCTGTAGTTTTCTTTTTTTGTTATGTCCTTTCTTGGTTTTGCTCTTATGGTAATAGTGGCTTCATTTAACAATTTAGGGAGGATTCCATCTTTCTTTATCTTATGGAATAGTGTCAATAGGATTGGTACCAATTCTTTGAATGTCTGGTAGAATTCTGCTCTGAATCCTTCTGCTCCTGGACTTTGTTTTGGTGGCAATTTTTTTTATTACCATTTCAATCTCGCTGCTTGTTATTGGTCTGTTCAGCTTTTCTAATTTTTCCTGATTTAAGCTAGGAGGGTTGTATATTTCCAGGAGTTTATATATCTCCTCTAGGTTTTCTAGTTTATGTGTGTAAAGGTGTTCATGGTCGCCTTGAATCATCTTTTGTATTTCTGTGTTGTCGGTTGTAATATCTGCTGTTTCATTTCTAATTGAGCTTATTTGGATCTTCTCTGTTCTTTTCTTGGTTAATCTCTCTAATGGTCTATTTTATTTATCTTTTCAAAGAACCAGCATTTTGTTTTATCTTTTTTTTTGTTTTAATTTCATTTATGTCTTTTCTGATGTTTGTTATTTCTTTTCTTCTGGTGGGTTTTGGGTTTGGCTTGTTCTTGTTTCTCCAGTTCCTTGAGGTGTGACCTCAGATTGTCTATTTGTATTCTTACAGACTTTTTGATGTGGGCATTTAAGGCTATGAACTTTCCTCGTAGCCATGCCTTTGCTGTATCCCAAAGGTTTTGATAGGTTGTGTCACTATTATCATTCAATTCAAAGAGTATTTTCATTTCCATCTTGATTTAATAGTTGGCCCAATGATCATGTAGGAGCAGGTTATTTAATTTCCATGTATTTGCATGGTTTTGAAGGTTCCTTTTGTAGTTGATTTCCAATTTTATTCCACTGTGGTTAGAGGGAATACTTCATATAATTTTAATTTTCTTAAATTTATTGAGATTTGTTTTGTGGCCTATCATGTGTTTTATCTTGGAGAACGTCACATGCACTGATGAATAGAATGTGTATTCTGTGGTTGTTGGGTACAATGTTCTGTAACTATCTATTAAGTCCATTTGTTCTAGGGTATAGTTTATTGTTTCTTTGTTGACTTGCTTACTTGATGACCTGTCTAGTGCTGTCAGTGGAGCAATGAAGTCCTCTACTATTATTCTGTTGCTGTCTATTTCATTTCTTAGGTCTAGTAGTAGTTGTTTTATAAATTTGGGAGCTCCAGTGTTAGGTGCATATATATTTAGGATTGTGATATTTTTCTGTTGGACAAGGTCTTTTATCATTATAGAATGTCCCTGTTTGTATTTTTTAGCTGCTATTTCTTTAAAGTTTGTTTTGTCTGATATAAGAATTGCTACTCTTGCTAGCTTTTGGTGTCCATTTGCATGGAATGTCTTTTTCCACCCTTTTACCTTAAGTTTATGTGAGTCCTTGTGTGTTAGGTGAGTCTTAAAGGCAGCAGATACTTGGTTGGTGAATTCTTATGCATTCTGCCATTCTGTATCTTTTAAGTGGAGCATTTTAGGCTATTTACATTCAATGTTAGTATTGAGACTTGAGGTACTGTTCTATTCATCATCCTCTTTGTTGCCTGAATACCTTGTTTTTTTTTTTTTTAATTTGTAGTGTTGTTATTTTATAGGTCCTATGAGATTTATGCTTTAAGGAGGTTCTGTTTTGATGTCTTTCAAGAATTTGTTTCAAGATTTAGAGCTCTTTTTAGCTGTTCTTGTAGTGGGGGCTTGGTAGTGGCATATTCACTCAGCATTTGTTTTTCTGAAAAAGACTGTATCTTTCCTTCATTTAGGAAGTTTAGTTTCACTGGTTGCAAAATTCTTGGCTGATGATTGTTTTGTTTAAGGAGGCTCATGATAGGGCCTCAATCCCTTCCAGCCTGTAGGGTTTCTTCTGAGAAATCTGCTGTTAATCTGATAGGCTTCCCTTTATAAGTTTCCTTGTGCTTTTGCCTCACAGTTCTTAAGATTCTTTCTTTTGTCTCAACTTTAGATAACCTGATGACTATGTGCCTAAGTGATTATCTTTTTGCAATAAATTTCCCAGGTGTTCTTTGAGCTTAGGGTCCCCACCCCTCTGCACCCCCCTCCCTGACCCCATTAGTATCATTTGGCTGTGCAGGCTCATTTTTGGTTCCATGCATATTTTAAGATTATTTTTTTCTAATTCTGTGAAAAATTATGCTGGTATTTTGGTAGAAATTGAATTGAATTTGTAGATTGCTTTGGGCAGTATCATCATTTGCACAATATTGATTCTTTACATTTGTGAGCATGGGACGTGTTTTCATTTACTTGTTTCATCTGTGATTTCTTTCAGCAGTGTTTTGTAGTTCTTGTAGAACTTTCACCTCCTTGGTTAAATCTATTCCTAGGTATTTTACTTTTTTGCAGCTATTGTAAAAGGGATTGATTTTTTGATTGATTCTCAGTTTGGTTGTTATCGATGTATAGCAGTGCTACTGATTTGTGTAGATTCATTTTGTAGCATGAGACATTACTGAATTCATTTATCAAATCTTTAGAGTCTTTAGGATTTTCCATGTATACGATCATATTGTTGGTGAACAGTGATAGTCCACTTTCCTCTTTTCCAATTTGGATGCCCTTTATTTCTTTCTTTTGCCTGATTGGTCTGGCTAGGACTTCCAGTACTATGTTGAATAGAAGTGGTAAACGTGGGCATCCTCGTCTTGTTCCAGTTCTTTGGGGAAATGCTTTCAAATTTTCCCCATTCAGTATGATGTTGACTATGGGTTTAGACATTTTAATTTTATTTATTTGTGAGTCAGAGCCTTACTCTGTCACCCAGGCTGTAGTGCAGTGGCATAAACTTGGCTCACTGCAACCTCTTGTTTCTCACGCTCAAGCAATCCTCCCACCCCAGCCTCCCGAGTAGCTGAGACCACAGGTGCATGCCATCATGCCTGGCTAATTTTTGTATTTTTTACGGAGATAGGGTTTTGCCATGTTGCGCAGGCTGGTCTCAAACTCCTGAGCTGAAGAAATGCACCCACATTGGCCTCCCGAAGATACATTGTAATTTTAAAGCATATATCCCCACATATATATAAGCCAACTATAATTAAAATTTTATTTTATCCACCAGTGTTTTGGGTCTATTAAGTCATTTATTTAGCAAATATATGTTGAACATTTCTCTACAAACCAGACATTGTGTTAAACTCTAGGGATTAAAAATAAATTAAAGGTCAAGTTAGATCCTAAGGTTAAACTCAAGTGTTAAACCCTAGATGTTCAAAAATAAATAATGGTCCAAATTGCATGTTTTCTAATTGGTGGAGTTCAGTTAAGATACTAGACAATTAGAGTTAAAGCAAATGTGCTGATTTCCAGTTTTTATACACTCAGATTTTCTCTCTTTTTTTGTCTTAGCCAGTTTTACTACAATGTATTATATTTGATTAATACAAATCTGAAGAAGTTGAAAAAAAGGAAACTAATAACATGCTCATTTCTGCTAAAATTCTACGTTAAAAGACACATAAATAAATGCTTTATTTAAACAAAAACAAAACAGGGCCTTGTTTTTGTAACTTTCTAAAATACTTGTGAAGTGGGTGAACATTTGTTTAAATGCTGTTACTAGTTCAACAGTTTTTATTTTGGGGTAAAATTACATTATGGAATTATAGTTCTACAAAGCCATAGCAGAATACACATTTGATATTTCATCTAGGTTGCAAAAGTGAGGTAGTTATTCAGCTGGAAATTTAAATATTGTTTCTTACTTGGCATAACTCTGACTCCCAGATGTATCAGTTGCATATAACAGAGCCAAACCATCCGGTTGGAAAAGTGAACAATATGATCCAAATCAACTAATTCAATTTTAGGCTTATTTTATACCTATTGAGATTACATCCAATAGTAGAGGAAGAACTTTTAATTAAGTGAGGTTTCCTCTGCCTAGGCTCCATTTTATTACTAATTGCCTCTGTGCTTCATAGTGCCTCTTTGGATTATATTGGCTCTTCTCTTAAAGATGCCTCTTTGGATTATATTTGTCTTTAAGTTTTTTTTTTCTCCAGCCAAAAATTTATCATTGCATAAATAATATATTAGTGTTAACATTTACATAAAAGAACATAGCATTCACCAGGGAAAATAAATTTAAAGTGCCAAAGACTTAAATAATGAAAGGAGAAACCTAGGACATACCAGCTGTCACATAGTCAGTTTGCTCAAGTGAAATCTCTCTTGCCAGAAGTGTTGGCTAGAGCTTTGTTCCCTCTTTACAAATTAAATAATCTTAAGAGGATAGCTCTTTTTACTATAAATCATCTTTAGAAATATTTTCTTTCCACACACCCACTAATCAATTTCATTTATTTTTGGAGATAGATATTTAATAAACCAAGACAAATAATTTCTTCAAACATATCATAATCAACTTTCACATCGGTAGTTTTAGTAGATTAATTTTCTTGAATAATAATAAATATAACACCAGCCAGTGTACAAATATGATGGAAATAATTAAAGAATCAAAGTTTCTTTGAACTAAGAATTTTAACCTCAGGGTTAACAAGGCCCCTAGATGTTTAATCTTAACAAAATAATTTTTAAATACAAAATGAAACTATTACACTGTGATATTTAGAATGATGAAGTATTGATCTTAAATTCATATTTATTACTATGTTCTTAGAAGATGTTTTTGGCAGCACCTAAGTTGGAAGTAAGAGAGATTCCTATGATGAAAAAGTATGCATACATCAAAATCTTTGTAGATCACAGAATCCTTCAACTTTCTGATGATCATTGTACTGGAACAATTAGTAAATGAGTTAAGTCACTGAATTAAGATAAAAGTGAAATGGCTGGCTCATTAAAACTGCAATATGAAGAAATTACACTGCCTCAATAAACTTCTCAGTATAGCCCAGGTGAGGTGAGATGAATTACTAAATCTGCTCAGAGAAACATTAATGGCCCTATTGCCAATAACTGCTCTAGTTCTGTTATAGAACCTCTTTTTTTTGCTGTTACCTACTTCAAAGAGGGCCATTTCCTTAGGTAACAAGACATATAATCTCTTAGGACTTTAATATTCAAATGTTTCATTTGATTAACAATCATCTATTGACTCCATCTTTAAATTAAGCTGACATAAAGGATTATACACACACATAAAATTTTTCTTTAAAATAGAAATCTTCAGAGAATAATGAAGCATAATTAATGACACATTTTTTTCTGCTATGTACTGAACTGTGCCCTTACCCACAAATTCATATGTTCAAGCCCTAGCCCCCAGTGTGATAGTATTTATAGACAGGACATTTGGGAGATAATTAGATTCAGATGAGGTCATGAGAGTGGGGCGCTCATTATGAGATTTATTATATCTTTATAAGAGGAGACACAAGAGAGAGCTTACTCTATTTTTCTTTGCATGAGTACTCACTTAGGAAAGGCCATATAAGCCTACATTGAGAAGGTGGTCATTTGCAAGCCAGGAAGAGAGACCTCACCATACCTGGCCATGCTGGCCCTTTAATCTTAGACTTCTATCCTCTGTAACTATGAGATAGTATACTTATGTTGCTTAAGCCACCCAGTCTATGGCTTTTATGTCTATTTTTGTATGGTAGCCCAAACCAAAAGAGACAAATTTTGGTACTGATAAGTGAGGTGCTGCAGTAACAAATACCTTAAAAATGTGGAAATGCCTTTGGAACTGGGTAATGGGTAGAGACTGGAAGAATGTTCACTTGCATGCTAGAAATATGGATGGTAAGGGTTATTCTGGTGAGAATTCAGAAAGAAATGAGCTTTGGGAGGCTGAGGCAGGTGGATCACCTGAGGTCCGGAGTTTGAGACCAGCCTAGCCAACATGGTGAAATCCCGTCTCTATTGAAAATACAAAAATTAGCTAGGCGTGGTGGTGAGTGCCTGTAATCTCAGCTACTTGGGAGGCTGAGGCAGGAGAATTGCTGGAAACCGGGAGGTGGAGGTTGCAGTGAGCTGAGATGGCGCCATTGCACTCCAGCCCAGGTGACAACAGCGAGACTCCATCTCAATAAATAAATAAATAAATAAAGAAATAAATAAATAAAAGAAGAAATAAGGATCATGTCCATGTTATCGGAAACTGGAAGACTGGTGATCCTTATTATAAAGTGGCAGAGAACTTGGCTCAACTGTGTTCTAGTGTTCTGTGGAAAGTAGAACTTGTGATAAAATTGTATGTTTAGTTGAAGAGATTTCTAAGCAAAGCATTGAAGGAGCAGGTTGGTTCCTTCTGACTATTTATAGTAAAATGTAAAAGGAGAAAGATGAACTAAAGAAGGAATTGTTCAGCAAAAAGTAACCATAACTCAAAGATTTGAAAAGAATTCTCAGCCTATCCATATTGCAAAAAATGATAAAGCTTGTTCTCAAGAGAACACCAAGGATGTGGCTGAATGAACATTTGATAATGCTTATGGGATTATATGGGTAGAAATGCTGCCAGTTGGAACTGAAGGGGGTGAAGATGGGATGAAATGAAGGAAAGCTTTTGAACTTCTTGGATTTTACAGGACAGGACAATGGAGCTATTTGACTAAAAACATGCTTTATTCTTCAAAAACAGGGAAAAATGACTTAAAAGGTGATTATTCAGAGTTCATCAGGGTTACTGCCCTTGTTTCAATGGGCCATATGGCTTCAGCTTGAAACCTTGGGGGATGGACTGACCTGCAGAACCATGGGGATAGGAACATTTGGAGCCTTGGGATTGATGCTGCTACCCCAGTGGGCCTAGAAGGTGGGACATCAAACCAAAGAGGATCATTGTTGAAGCTTAATGGAATTTGCTTCTTCCATTGTTGATCTAATGGAATTTGCCTTTCTAGGTTTTGGACTTGCTTTGGACCCATCACTTCTTTGTTCTTTCTGATTTCTTCATATTGGAATAGGAATGTTTGTGCTATACCTATCCCACTATTGTATTTGGGAAGCACATAACTTGTCTGGTTTCACAGGTTCACAGCTGAAGAGGAATTTTGCCTTAGAATGAATTGTACTTTGAATTTAACCCATAGATGATTTAGATGATATTCAAATAGAATGTTGGAAATAGTGGCCTTATAGAAAGAGATACCAGAGAGCTTTCTCTCTCTTTCTCTCCCCCTGCCTTGTGAAGACATGGTGAGAAGATGGATTCTACCAGCCAGGAAGAGTCCTCACCAGAAATTGACCATGCTAGTGCCCTGATCTCAGACTTCCAGCCTCTAGAACTGTGAGAAAATACATTGCTGTTGTTTAAGCCACCCAGTGTGTGGTATTTTGTTATAGCAGCCTGAGATAATTAATATACTTGCTTAATAAGTAACTCAAAATACAGAGAAAAAGACAACCATCCCAAGAAATATGTAGGAAAATGTATGGCTGTTATGTGCTGAATTGTGTCTCTTTAAATTCATATTTTGAAGTCCTAACTCCATGTATCTCAGAATGTGACTATATTTGGAGAGACAATCTTTAAAGAGGTAATTAAGGTAAAATGAGGTCATATGGGTAGGCCCTAATTCAATATGACTAGTACCCTTATAAGAGAAAGAAATTAAGATACAGAAATGCACAGAAGAAAAAAAAAACATGTAGAGACACAAGGAGGAGAAAGTCAACCTTGTGAATACCTTGATTTCAGACTTCTAGCCTCCAGAACCGTGAAAAAGTAAATTTCTGTTGTTTAAGCCACCCAGTCTATGATATTTTGTTATGGCAATCTGAGCTAATACATTTTTATTATGAGCACAAAACTTTATTTCTCTCAGAATGGAGACATAGAGATAAATAGTTTTATCAGTAAAATACAAAAACAAAAGAGGGAAACATATACGATTTTTACAAGTAAATGTTGTGAGCAAATTTGGCATTTAGGGTGCTGTTTTGAATTTTTAAACTTTCAAGATTGTGACCACTGAGGACTTAAGTCAGAGATCTGTCTTTTGCCCAATGCTTTGCAGATTTTACTTCTCTAGTAGTCTTCTTTTCCATCTTCTTTTTCTTCCAAAAAATGTATTCAATGTGTGTTCTCCCAAGTTGTAGACTCTATCTGAAACATTTCACTCTTTTCCACTGACAGTCTTCTGACATCATAAGCTCTCTACTTCCCATCACCAAGAGACATCCAGGAAGTCTTTTTAAAATGGTAGAAAAAATCAACAAAGTTTTTTGATCTTAGCATCTTACTAATTATACATTATTTTACTATTGCAATTCACATAGGTGCCTATTTAAGGTAATAAATGTTTCATAATGTTAAGGTATGTGTTTGATTATTGTCTTTTATATCTGCTTATCTCACAAAAAGGGAAGTGATCATTTTTCAGTTTGTAACCACTCAGCGGGTTCACCTTGCCCACTGCCTAGACAGAGCCAATTTATCAAGACAAGGGAATTACAATAGAGAAAGAGTGATTCATGCAGAGCTACCTGTGTAGGAGTAATAATAAAACTGAAGCTTTATTATTATTCACATTAGTCTCCCCGAGAATTAGGGGATTGGAATTTTAAAGATAATTTGGTGGGTAGATGGCCAGTGAGTCAGGAGTGCTGATTGGTTGGGTCAGAGATGAAACAATAGGGAGTCAAAGCTGTCCTCTTGGGCTGAGTCTATTCCTGGGTAGGGGGCCACAAGATGAGATGAGCCAGTTTATCGATCTGGGTGGTGCCAGCTAAACCATAATTTCTAATCTTGTGGCTAATTTTTTAGTTCTACAAAGGCAGTCTAGTCCCCAGGCAAAAAGGGGGTTTGTTTTGGGAAAGGGCTGTTCTTGTCTTGGTTCAAAGCTAAATTATAAACTGAGGTCCTCCTAAAGTTAGTTTGGTCTATGCCCAGGAATGAACAAGGACAGCTTGGAGGTTAGAAGCAAGATGGAGTTGGTTAGGTCAGATCTCTTTCACTGTCTCAGTTATAATTTTGCAATGGCGGGTTCAAGTTGGATCATTATGTATCACTGTGTCTTCCTTTCCCACCTCCTCTACATCTAGCTAACAGCTATTTTATCCAGTGTTTAGAAAACTGGTTGTTTCACAAGCATTATTAATATTTTGAAATAAATTAATTTTTCACAATAATATTTTTCATTATAGACATGGTCTTATGCTGTTAAGTCTTAGATATAGTAAGTCTGTTTTACTTATTTTAAATGGGATTACACAGGATCTCCTGAAATTGTTTGGAGAATGATAATGGTAGTGATCACGAAACTTCTGGAGTAATACTGTGAAGACATATAGCTTTCATATTTTACTCTAAAAGACTTACTTGACATATAGACTATTATTAATAATAGCATAATGTTGTACAAACAAGAGCAGCTTCATATGTTATGTCCTTATTCAACACACTTACTTTTCTCTCACAAAATCCACACACTTATTATCTTATACAGTTAAACTTGTAAAAATTTTTTTGACCTGGCTATTATTTGTAAATTAAAAATATAAAAAATAACTGCTGCATTAATATAAAAAATACGGAATGATATCAGCAAAAATGGCAGAGTAAGAAGCACCAAATTCATTCTGCTCCTCTGAAAAAGCAATGAAAAATGGTTAAAAATGGTCAGAATCAACCTTTGCGGAACTGTGGAAATAAACCAAAGGCTTGCAGCAACCCAGAGAGCACCTATTCATAAAAATGGTGGATTTTCAATAAGAAGAGTAAACTTTGTAAAATTTTAACTTAGTCTAGTCTTGTCCTACCAAACTCGGCAGTGGCTATGAAAATAATAGCCCTTGGTGCCGGATGGAACAGAGCACCTCTCATTTGGAAGAACTGTAATTTTTTTTTTCTTTATTATACTTTAAGTTTCAGGGTACATGTGCACAACGTGCAGGTTTGTTACATATGTATACATGTGCCATGTTGGTGTGCTGCACCCATTAACTCGTCATTTAGCATTAGGTATATCTCCTAATGCTATCCCTTCCCCCTCCCCTCACCCCACAACAGACCCTGGTATATGATGTTCCCCTTCTTGTGTCCATGTGTTCTCATTGTTCAATTCCCACCTATGAGTGAGAACATGTGGTGTTTGGTTTTTTGTCCTGGTGATAGTTTGCTGAGAATGATGGTTTCCAGCTTCATCCATGTCCCTGCAAAGGACATGAACTCATCATTTTTTATGACTGCATAGTATTCCATGGTGTATACGTGCCACATTTTCTTAATCCAGTCTGTCATTGTTGGACATTTGGGTTGGTTCCCAGTTTTTGCTATTGTGAATAGTGCTGCAATAAACATACATGTGCATGTGTCTTTATCGCAGCATGTTTTATAATCCTTTGGGTATATACCCAGGAAGAACTGTAATTAAGTATTTGTTCTGACCTGTCTCATGGCTTCCTAGAGGACTGGCTGAAAAGGCTTGTCTTGATTTGTCCTTAACTCAGAATTGGCTTTGTGCTAAAACTACTTCCCAGGGGACATTTGTTGAAAACACTTACAGGCTAATGTGTTAGTTACTTCTGCCAGAGGTGATAGATAAGAGTTGGAGCAAGTAATAAACTAATCAAAAAGCTTGGGAGGAAAGGCTGGGGAATGAGAAATCCTTAATGTATTTGAAAATTTCCAACGTATTCCTGGGAATTTAGAAGGCTGTGCACGTGGTAAGGGCTATGCACATGCTAAGGGAATACCTGAGAACGTGCTGAGCTCCCTTCTCTTGCTGATCTTGAGGCTTTGTGGAAGCAGGAAGAAGTAAAGGCTAAGGCAGAGCTGTGAACTGCTGGGCTGAGTGTTGAAAGTGTGGCCAGCACAGAGCCCCTGAACAAAGATTGAAAGAATTTTGGTTACAGATGTTTAAATAAATCTCTGTTCAATCATTCAGTGACCACTATACAGTTCTAGTTAGAAGCTCTAGTATAATATATAATGTTGAATACAAATGGCAAGAGTGGACATCGTGGTCGTGTTCCAAGTGTTAGGATGAAAGCTCTCAATATTTCAACATTCAATATAATGTAATATATGGGGATTTTCATAGGTGCCCTTTACCATGTAGAGAAAATTCCCTTCTATAATATTTCTAGACTGTTGACTATTTTTACCATGAAAGGGATTTTGTTCAATGACTTGTGCAGAAATCAGAGCCCTCATACATTGCTGGCGGGAATGCAAAATGGTGCAGCTACTAGTCGTTCCTCAAAAAGTTAAACAGAATTATTATATAACCCTATAATTCTACTCCTAGGTATACACATGAAAGAATTAAAAACATATGGTCACACAAAACTTATACATATTCATCAGTTTTATTCGTAATAGCCAAAGACTGGAAACAAATGAAATGACTATTAGCTGATAAATGGACAAAGAAAATTTGGTATAGTCATACAATGAAATTATTCAGCCCTGAAAATGAATTAATTATTATTACATGCTACAATATGAATTAACCTTGAAAATATTATGCTAAATGAAGGAAACTAAACACAAAAGGCCACATATTATATTATTCTCTGTATATGAAATATCTATATAAACACATATAAATGTGCATATAAATTCATGAGATTGAAAATTAATTAGTAGTTGCCATGGACAGAGGGGAATCTGGATTAATTGCTAATAGTTACGAGGATTCTTTTAGTGTTGACGAGAATGTTCTGGAATTAGTATTGATGGTTGCATAGCATAGTGAATATACTAAAAACCCCTGAAATGTATACTTTAAAATGAGGAATTTTATGCTATGTGAATTATACCTCAATAAAAAACATGGAAAGTCACAAATTATAAAATGTAAACAAATAATTAACTTTGTAATCTTCTATAAATATTGCTAACATTTTGGTGTATTAGTATGTGGTATGTGTGTATATGTTTATATATATAAATACATATATGTTTGGTCTTTGTACATAATAGTAGAAAAGGAAATATAGGTGTAAATACATTATTTATATGGCTTTTAAATCTTACCTGTTTACTTAATGATGATACATAGTTTTCATGTTATCAAACATGTGCTATAAACATTTTAAATCATCTTATCCAATTGTATTGTTAGTCATTATTAAAAATTGATCTATTCTGAGACTTTTAGGTTATATATGAATTTTCATATTCTACATAATATCATAAGAAACCATTTTTTTAAGATTGCATGCCAGAAGTAAATTTGCCCATTATAACTCCTTTAAAGCTTTTGTTTCATACTGGTGAATTATTTCCTCAAATGTTTTGTAAGTTTACACTACTGTCAGAAATGAACCTCCAGTGGCCTAATGGATAAGGCAGTGGCCTCTGAAGCCAGAGATTTAGGCTACTGTCAGAAAAGTGCCTGTTTAATAGACATTTACCAGCATTTTGTGCTATTAGCATTAGAAATGAAAATCTTTACCAATTTACAAATAAAGCAAAATAAACTTTTATTTCATGCAATTTTTGGTTAAAGAAATTGAATACCTTTTACCTAGTTTATTGTTACATTTTCTATTAGTGGGTCTGTTTTGTATGTTTTGTAAAATATAATAGCATTTCTTAATTTTGGAAATTTCTGTCATAACTCTCTGGTTATTCTTACAACAATTTTATACTATTTTCCATTATACTTTTTGCAAAATATAAAAGCATAGTGTTGAGGCTCAGAAAACAATACTCCCAAGTGAAGGCCTCAGCAGCATCCTCAGAAGCAAAAGTTTTTCTCTGAACTTTTCCTGCCTTCCTGTTTTTCAGTCCCTGTCTCTCCCTAAGGCTAGCCATAGAAACTAGAATCCCTTTTCCCCAAGGTGGTCATAGAAACCAAAACCAGTTTTTTCCCAAAGCTAGCCATAAAACCTATAATTACTACTCTAACTTTCTCTCCATTTTATATGTGTAAAAACTGGCCATAAAGAAATTATCTAATGTACCTCATTTCACTAAGACTCCCATTCCAGAAAGATTCCTGTCCCATACCCAGAAGGAAGGAATGCGTGCTCAGGGCAAGTAGAATCTAGACAGGTAGGCCTTGCTAGGTTTCCCCACTCAGCCTATTAGCATTAGATCATACACTTTTTGTCCAATCATATTTCTGTGTGGCTGTCCATACTTTCTTGAACCTAAGCATAAAAATGGATAATTCCCCCTGTATCTTTGAGTCTTCATTCTAAAGGCTCCTGTGTATGCACATTATATACATTTGTAAGACTTTTCCCCAGTTAATCTGCCTTTAGTGAGTTGATTTTTTAGTGAACTTTTAGAGGGCCAAGCCCTTGGTCCCTACAATAGTCTAAAGACTAGAAGGTGCCTGCAGATGTTTGTGTCCAGGTTAGAATTTCGAAAGAAGAAGGAAAATCATGTTATTGCCACTAAACATGGAAAGGAACAACTGGTACCAGCCACTGCAAAAACATGACGAATTGTAAAGACCATCGATGCTAGGAAGAAATTGCATCAACTAACGAGCAAAATAACCAGCTAACATCATAATGACAGGATCAAATTCACACATAACAATATTAACCTTAAATGTAACTGGGCTAAATGCTCCAATTAAAAGACACAGACTGGCAAATTGGATAAAGAGTCAAGACCCATCAGTGTGCTGTGTTCAGGAGACCCATCTCACGTGCAGAGACACACATAGGCTCAAAATAAAGGGATGGAGGAAGATCTACCAAGCAAATTGAAAACAAAAAAAGGCAGGGGTTGCAATCCTAGTCTCTGATAAAACAGAATTTAAACCAACAAAGATCAAAAGAGACAAAGGAGGCCATTAGATAATGGTAAAGGGATCAATTCAACAAGAAGAGCTAACTATCCTAAACATGTATACACCCAATACAAGAGCACCCAGATTCATAAAGCAAGCCCTTAGAGACCTACAAAGAGACTTAGACTCCCACACAATAATAATGGGAGATTTTAACACCCCACTGTCAACATTAGACAGATCAATGAGACAGAAAGTTAACAAGGATATCCAGGAATTGAACTCACCTCTGCACCAAGCGGACCTAATAGACATCTACAGAACTCTCCACCCCAAATCAACAGAATATACATTCTTTTCAGCACCACACCACACCTATTCCAAAACTGACCACATAGTTGGAAGTAAAGCACTCCTCAGCAAATGGAAAAGAACAGAAATTGTAACAAACTGTCTCTCAGACCACAGTGCAATCAAATTAGAACTCAGGATTAAGAAACTCACTCAAAACCGCTCAACTACATGGAAACTGAACAACCTGCTCCTGAATGACTACTGGGTACATAACGAAATGAAGGCAGAAATAAAGATGTTCTTTGAAACCAATGAGAACAAAGACACAACATACCAGAATCTCTGGGAGACATTCAAAGCAGTGTATAGAGGGAAATTTGTAGCACCAAATGCCCACAAGAGAAAGCAGGAAAGATCTAAAATTGACACTGTAACATCACAATTAAAAGAACTAGAGAAGCAAGAGCAAACACATTCAAAAGCTAGCAGAAGGCAAGAAATAACTAAGAACAGAGCAGAACTGAAGGAAATAGAGACACAAAAAACCCTTCAAAAAATCAATGAATCCAGGAGCTGGTTTTTTGAAAAGATCAACAAAATTGATAGACCACTAAGCAAGACTAATAAAGAAGAAAAGAGAGAAGAATCAAATATACTCAATAAAAAATGATAAAGGGGATATCACCACCGATCCCACAGAAATACAAACTACCATCAGAGAATACTATAAACACCTCTACGCAAATAAACTAGAAAATCTAGAAGAAATGGATACATTCCTCGACAAATACACCCTCCCAAGACTAAACCAGGAAGAAGTTGAATCCCTGAATAGACCAGTAACAGGCTCTGAAATTGAGGCAGTAATTAATAGCCTACCAACCAAAAAAAGTCCAGGACCAGATGGATTCACAGGCGAATTCTACCAGAGGTACAAGGAGGAGCTGATACCATTCCTTCTGAAACTATTCCAATCAATAGAAAAAGAGGGAATCCTCCCTAACTCATTTTATGAGGCCAGCATCATCCTGATACAAAAGCCTGGCAGAGACACACACACAAAAAAGGGAATTTTTGACCAATATCCCTGATGAACATCGATGCAAAAATCCTCTATAAAATACTGGCAAACTGAATCTAGCAGCACGTGAAAAAGCTTATCCACCATGATCAAGTGGGCTTCATCCCTGGGATGCAAGGCTGGTTCAACATATGAAAATCAATAAATGTAATCCAGCATATAAACAGAACCAACAACAAAAACCACATGATTATCTCAATAGATGCAGAAAAGGCCTTTGACAAAATTCAATAACCCTTCATGCTAAAAACTCTCAATAAATTAGGTATTGATGGGACATATCTCAAAATAATAAGAGCTGTTTATGACAAACCCACAGCCAATATCATACTTAATGGACAAAAACTGGAAGCATTCCCTTTGAAAACTGGCATAAGACAGGGATGCCCTCTCTCACCACTCCTATTCAACATAGTGTTGGAAGTTCTGGCCAGGGCAATCAGGCAGGAGAAATAAATAAAGGGTGTTCAATTAGGAAAAGAGGAAGTCAAATTGTCCCTGTTTGCAGATGACATGATTGTATTTTTAGAAAACCCCGTCGTCTCAGCCCAAAATCTCCTTAAGCTGATAAGCAACTTCAGCAGTCTCAGGATACAAAATCAATGTGCAAAAATCACAAGCATTCTTATACACCAATAACAGACAAACAGAGAGCCAAATCATGAGTGAACTCCCTTTCACAATTGCTTCAAAGAGAATCAAATACCTAGGAATCCAACTTACAAGGGATGTGAAGGACCTCTTCAAGGAGAACTACAAACCACTGCTCAATGAAATAAAAGAGGACACAAACAAATGGAAGAACATTCCATGCTCATGGGTAGGAATCAGTGTCGTGAAAATGGCCATACTGCCCAAGGCAATTTATAGATTCTTTGTCATCCTCATCAAGCTACCAATGACTTTCTTCACAGAATTGGAAAAAACTACTTTAAAGTTCATATGGAACCAAAAAAGAGCCCACATTGCCAAGTCAATCCTAAGCCAAAAGAACAAAGCTGGAGGCATCACACTACCTGACCTCAAACTATACTACAAGGCTATAGTAACCAAAACAGCATGGTACTGGTACCAACACAGAGATATAGACCAATGGAACAGAACAGAACAGAACAGAGCCCTCAGAAATAATACCACACATCTACAACCATCCGATGTTTGACAAACCTGACAAAAACAAGCAATAGGGAAAGGATTCCCTATTTAATAAATGGTGCTGGGCAAACTGGCTAGCCATATGTAGAAAGCTGAAACTGGATCCCTTCCTTACACCTTATACAAAAATTAATTCAAGATGGATTAAAGACTTAAATGTTAGACCGAAAACCGTAAAAACCCTAGAAGAAAACCTAGGCAATACCATTGAGGACATAGGCATGGGCAAGGACTTCATGTCTAAAACACCAAAAGCAATGGCAACAAAAGCCAAAATTGACAAATGGGATCTAATTAAACTAAAGAGCTTCTGCACAGCAAAAGAAGCTACCATCAGAGTGAACATGCAACCTACAGAATGGGAGAAAATTTTTGCAATCTACTCATCTGACAAAGGGCTAATATCCAGAATCTACAAAGAACTTAAACAAATTAACAAGAAAAAAACAAACAACCCCATCACAAAGTGGGCAAAGGATATGAACAGACACTTTTCAAAAGAAGACATTTATGCATCCAACAGACACATGAAAAAATGCTCATCATCACTGGCCATCAGAGAAATGCAAATCAAAACCATAATGAGGTACCATCTCAGACAAGTTAGAATGGCGATCATTAAAAAGTCAGGAAACAACAGGTGCTGGAGAGGATGTGGAGAAATAGGAACACTTTTACACTGTTGGTGGGACTGTAAACTAGTTCAACCATTGTGGAAGTCAGTGTGGCGATTCCTCAAGGATCTAGAACTAGAGATACCATTTGACCCAGCCATCCCATTACTGGGTGTATACCCAAAGGATTATAAGTCATGCTGCTATAAAGACACATGCACACGTATGTTTATAGCGGCACTATTCACAATAGCAAAGACTTGGAACCAACCCAAATGTCCAACAATGATAGACTGGATTAAGAAAATGTGGCACATATACACCATGGAATACTATGCAGCCATAAAAAACGATGAGTTCATGTTCTTTGTAGGGACATGAATGAAGCTGGAAACCACCATTCTCAGCAAACTATCACAAGGACAAAAAACCAAACACCACATGTTCTCGCTTATAGGTGGGAATTGAACAATGAGAACACATGGACATAAGAAGGGGAACATCACACACCGGGGGCCTCTCATGGGGTGGGGGGAGGGAGGAGGGATAGCATTAGGAGTTATACCTAATGTAAATGACAAGTTAATGGGTGCAGCACACCTACATGGCACATGTATACGTATGTAACAAACCTGCACGTTCTGCACATGTACCCTAGAACTTAACGTGTAATAAAAAAAAAGAAAATCATGTTATTGCTAAAAGTAATACATTTTGTGTTTTTTTTAGGTTAACCAATGGCTCAATAATTGCCAATTGAAGAAGAAAATTTATGAATACATAGAAAATTGAATACATATAATTAATAAAATAAATTCAAGGGCAAATAATTAAGGTGGAAGAAGGAAACCTCCCTGGAAAATCTAATTAAGTAAAAAGAGTGAAAACAAAGCCAAAGAAAGAGAAATAAAATATATGAGATTAACAATGCAAAATCATGTAAAACAAGACAGAACGGCTCTTGAAAATAACAGACTTCTTTAAACAACTATCTGCTTATAGATTTGAAAAACTCAGAGTATTGATTTTCTGGGAAAGCACAAATGGAAAAAATTGTCTCAACATGTAGAAAAACGAAGAATTCAGTGATGATAGAAGAAACCATAACTGTCAAAGATTTCATTGTAAAAAAAGTCACTTTACCCCAATAGTTTTATATTGGAATATCTTCCATATTTCAGGTACAAATCATTTATTTTCTGTAGACACTATTTCAGAGCCTTGAATAAAAGGGAAAGATTCCCTATTCATCTCATTAATATAGTATAATTTGGATAAAACCTGACAAAAATATCAGAAAATATTGCACAGATTGGTTATACTTCTGAATGTTGAGGCAAATAATCCTATATAACAGGCTATTGAAAAAAGTCTAGAAATAGATTGGAAGGATGTCATATCACTAATAATTACAACTTATCTTAAGAATGTAAGGATGGTTGAGTATTAATAAAATGATTAGTCATATTAATAGATCAAGAGACAAAATTTTTAATCATTACAAGATAGTTAATGTAATTCAATATTGATTCCTGATAAAATGTCTGAGTAAGAGAGATATAAAGATTTTTTTTCTTAACACAATGAAGAAAAACTATTAGCTATTTTAAATCCAAAGTCAGCATTATACTCAATAATAAAATCCTAAAAGCATTTTTGTTAATATCAGAAAAAGTTTTTGGTAGTTCATTAATAACAACCAAACAAAGATTGGCTTAGTCTGTTCAGGTTGCTGTAACAAAATATAGGCTGAGTGATGACGTATAAACAACAGAAATTTATTTCTTACCGTTCTGGAGGCTGGGAAGATCAAGGTATCAGCAGATTCAGTGTCTTGTGAGGGCTCTTTTTCTGGTTCATGGATGATGGTTGCCTTCTTGCTATGTCCTCACATGGTAGAAGGGGCAAATAAAATCTTTTGGGTCTATTTTTATAAGGGCACTAATTCCATTCATGAGGACTTTGCCCTGATGATTTAGTCACCTCCTGAAGGCCTCACTTTCTAATGCTATCACACTGTGACTAGCTTTCAACATATGAATTTTGGGAGGGCATAAACATTTAGACCATAGCATCAACCAATCAGTCAACCAAACTAACCCCAAAATAAGAGGAATGCAGTTTGGAAAAGGGGAGATAAAAGTATGTTTATCTGAAGATTGTTGATCTAGATAACAATAATCTCAGAGACTTAACTGAAAAAGTATTGAAACTAATAAGAATTCATTTACATAGATCAGAGGCCAGTAAACTTTTTCTGTAAAGAATCAGATAGTAAATGTTTTAGGCTTTGAGGACCATAGGGTGTCTGTTTCAACTACTTAACTCTGCTACTGTGGACAAAAGCAGACAGACAGTTAAGTAAATGAATAAGTCTGGATGTGTGCCAGTAAAGTTTTATTTACAAGAAGAGACTGTAGGTCAGATTTGGCTTGAGGGATATGTTTGCCGGCCCCTGAAACAGACAATTAAATTCTCCTGGCTGGGTGCGGGGCTCACACCTGAAATCCCAGCACTTTAGAAGGCTAAGGTGGGAGGATCTCTTGAGCCTAAGAGTTTGAGACCAGCTTGCCAACATAGTGAGACCCTGTCTCTACAAAAATAAATAAAAATCAAAATAAAAAACCAAAAAATTATCCTAATTTTAGTAATTATCAATAAGAAATAATATTAGGGAAATAATGCCATTAATCAGTAGCAATGAAACAAAAATATCCAAGAATACTCTTAACAGGAAATGTGCAAGTCCAATGTGGCAAAAATTATAAAATTCTATTCAGGAGCAGAAAGGGCCATATGAAAATTGAATGAAAAATCGTGGTCTTTGATGGAAAACCTACATGTTGTAATGATGCCAGTTCTCTCCAAGCAGTTTATAAAATTAAAGAAATTCCAGCTGGATTTTTTTTTTGACATGACAGAGTGTAAAGTTTGATGGGAAAAATTAACTATACAGGATAGCAAATAATTTCTGACAAAAAAGAACTCAGCATAGGGACAGAGTATAACTTTTTAAATGCTTTTGTCTGCAAGTAACTAAAAAATTAGTCCAAAAATGGTTTAAACAGTAAGGAAACATATTGGTTCATATAACTGGAAATTTAGGGGTAGGTTGGATTCAGCTTTCACTTAATGTGTTCTTTCCAGCTCCATTTCTCTGAGATTTTTTAAGCCCAGTGTTTTTCAACTAGGAGTGATTTTGCCACCTACATAACATTTGTCAATGTCTGGAGATATTTTAAGTTACCACAACTGGGTAGAGGTGGGGTGGGAAGGGGAAGGCTACTGGTATCTAGTGGGTAGAGGCCAGGGATGCTGTTAAACATACTACAATGCACAGGCCAACCCTCAACAACAAAGAGTTACCCCGCCAAAAGTGTTACTAATCCTGAAGCTGAGAAACCCTACCCTGAGCTACATACATTGTCCTTTGTGAGCAGTCTTTATTCACACATAATAACATACAGAGAAAAAAGACACTGTCTTTTTCTGGAGTTCCTAACTAATAGGAAGGAAATTTGCCAGTTTCATAAAATGAGTTTGGAAGCTTTCTACCTTTTTCATAAACTAAAATTTTATATGAAAAAGCTCACTGTTTCTTGAAGGAACAATAGTTTATGACTGTTTTATCTTAGTGAATTAGTCCTTTAACGAATATGCCTCTTAATGTGCTTTGCTTTGAATTCTATTTTGTCTGCTATTATTATTATTACTCTGCCAGCTTTATTTTCATTAATGTTTGCCTGGAATACCTTTTGTCATTGCTTTATTTTCAACATTTCTATATCAACATTTTGTTCTTAGATGTGGGCCTTGTATATAGTATATTGTTTTATATTTTAAAATCCAAGCTCAGAGTCTGTCTTTTAAGGGGTAACTTTGATTATTTAGCATTTATTATGATTAATGAAAAATGTGAATGTATTTTAGCCATCATATCTTTTTTGGTGTATGTTCTCTATTTGCAATGATTTTCTTTGTGGATTTTATTTCTTTCTCTTTTTAAAAATTCTTTACAGTCTTTGGGCAAACTAGGTTTACTTTGCTGATTTTTTTCCTACTATTTTGGAAGGTACATATTCTGCTTCTAATCTGTTTTGCTAAACATACATTTAAAAATTATACTTAAATTTAGCCAGGCGCGGTGGCTCATGCCTGTAATCCCAGCACTTCGGGAGGCCAATGTGGGTGGATTACCTGAGGATGGGAGTTTGAGACCAGCCTGACCAACATGGAGAAACCCCGTTTCTACTAAAAATACAAAACTAGCCAGGCGTGATGACGCATGCCTCTAATCCCAGCTACTTGGGAGGCTGAGGCAGGAGAATCACTTGAACCTGGGAGGCGGAGGTTGCGGTGAGCCGAGATTGCACCATTGCACTCCAGCCTGGGCAACAAGAGCAAAACTCCATCTCAAAAAAAAATTATACTTAAATTTATATTTCTTTTGTAAAAGTAAAGAAAATCAGCATTTCCAAATATCTCAAAAATATTTCATGAGCTTCAGCATTTTCAATTCTGGTTTTCAGAGAGTTTCCTTATTTGTGAGAACAGTGACATACTTGTTTTTTTTTATTCTCTCTCTCTTTTTAATTATACTTTAAGTTTTAGGGTACATGTGCACAATGTGCAGGTTAGTTACATATGTATACATGTGCCATGTTGGTGTGCTGCACCCATTAACTCATCATTTAACATTAGGTATATCTCCTAATGCTATCCCACCCCTCTCCCCCCACCCCACAACAGGCCCTGGTGTGTGATGTTCCCCTTCCTGTGTCCATGTGTTCTCATTGTTCAATTCCCACCTATGAGTGAGAACATGCGGTGTTTGGTTTTTTGTCCTTGCGATAGTTTGCTGAGAATGATGGTTTCCAGCTTCATCCATGTCCCTGCAAAGGACATGAACTCATCATTTTTTATGACTGCATAGTATTCCATGGTGTATATGTGCCACATTTTCTTAATCCAGTCTATCATTGCTGGACATTTGGGTTGGTTCCAAGTCTTTGCTATTGTGAATAGTGCCACAATAAACATACGTGTGCATGTGTCTTTATAGCAGTATGATTTATAATCCTTTGGGTATACACTCAGTAATGGGATGGCTGGGTCAAATGATATTTCTAGTTCTGGATCCCTGAGGAATCGCCACACTGACTTCCACAATGGTTGAACTAGTTTACAGTCCCACCAACAGTGTAAAAGTGTTCCTATTTCTCCACATCCTCTCCAGCACCTGTTGTTTCCTGACTTTTGAATGATGGCCATTCTAACTGGTGTGAGATGGTATCTCATTGTGCTTTTGATTTGCATTTCTCTGATGGCCAGTGATGATGAGCATTTTTTCATGTGTCTTTTGGCTGCATAAATGTCTTCTTTTGAAAAGTGTCTGTTCATATACTTTGCCCACTTGTTGATGGGGTTGTTTGTTTTTTTCTTGTAAATTTGTTTGAGTTCTTTGTAGATTCTGGATATTAGCTCTTTGTCAGGTGAGTAGGTTGCAAAAATTTTCTCCCATTCTGTAGGTTGCCTGTTCACTCTGATGGTAGTTTCTTTTGCTGTGCAGAAGCTCTTTAGTTTAATTAGATCCCATTTGTCAATTTTGGCTTTTGTTGCCATTGCTTTTGGTGTTTTAGACATGAAGTCCTTGCCCGTGCCTATGTCCTGAATGGTATTGCCTAGGTTTTCTTCTAGGGTTTTTATGGTTTTCGGTCTAACATTTAAGTCTTTAATCCATCTTGAATTAATTTTTGTATAAGGTGTAAGGAAGGGATCCAGTTTCAGCTTTCTACATATGGCTAGCCAGTTTGCCCAGCACCATTTATTAAATAGGGAATCCTTTCCCCATTTCTTGTTTTTGTCAGGTTGTGACATACTTGTTAATAGTATTTGTAATATCTTCCTATGTTTGGGAGAGGGCGGTTTCAGTGTTTATTCTTGAATCAGATGTACCCTTTGCCTTTTTACTTCTATAAACTTATCTAAAGTTGATGACCACAATGGCCACAAAATTTCTGTGTAAGAATATTAATTACTACATTATTTATGTTTAGAAAAACGAAAGAGTCAATATAAATGTTTACCAGTAAGGAAATAAATAATCTACATTCATTTGTTGAAATATTGGTTATTCAAGGATTATTTTATGGTATATTTAATGTCATAGGAAGATGTTGATGACATAATGTTAAATGCAAAATATTTTATATGGTATGTGTTTTCTGGAAAAATTGACTGGAATAAAGTAAACCAAAATATTGGTATGAGGTATATCAGAATAAGGGAATTATGGCCCATTTTAATTTTATTTTTCCTGAATTCTTATATCTTTAAAATACAGGGCTTTTTTTTTTTTGAGACAAGATCTTGCCTTGTCACCTAGGCTGGAGTGCAGTGGTGCAATCATAGCTCACTGCAACGTGGAACACCTGGGCTCAAGCAATCCTCCCCACTCAGCCTCCTAAGTAGCTGGGACTACAGGCACACCATACTATGCCTGGCTAATTTAAAAAGAAAAATTGTAGAGAAGAGGTCTTTTTATGTTGCCTAAGATAGTCTTGAACTCCTGGCCTCAAGCAATCCTCCTGTCTCAGCCTCCCAAAGCTCTGAGATTATAGGTGTCAGCCACCATTCCTGGCTAAAATACAGATCTTCTATAAGTTACCAAAAATAAAATTTTGAGTGTTTTTAATATCCCTGACCTGGGTTTGGATATCAGAGACAAAGATACAGTGGGTGTAAGTTCTGAGTTTTTAAACTTTGGTGAGCAGCTAATGTCTCTGAACTGAAATTCTGATCTCTGGTTTCAATAAGCTGGGTTGTAGAAATAACCTCAACAATTCAAGTTTTCCTCAGTTATCTCAGATTGCCTATCTCTCTCCTTAATTTGTTTTTATTTTATGGGTGATATGTTTCTGTCTTCATCATCTATGTCGATAAGTCTGCACTCCTGTCTAAACCCTGGCCTTGGTCCATCAAGATCCCTGTTGTATCCTATTCATCCCTGTCACAGACTGATTGGTCAGGTTAGTTCCCTGTTCTTCTTGAGAATATAGATAACATGTACCATTCCCATATTTTACGGATCAGTGGGGCACTCTGAGATCTATTTTTCCAGACTCTGAATGCAGCCATCTCTATTTTCTGCTCCTAGTTGCTGCTGGGTTTGGAGGACATGGAAAAACATCCCAGAAAGGGAGACACAGAACATTTCTATCCTCCTGTTCTCTGTATCCTTATGGGATTTAATTACCCCTACAGCATAAAGTCTCCCAGAATGGAAGATATTTCTCAGGGCCATTTTTTTCAGGGACCCATTAATATCTTGCTCTTGCTTCAGTTCTTTCTTCCCCAGCCTGTGGACTCTTTAGTTTAGGATGGGAAAACTGGCTTTGACTCCCGAGTTTGGCATAAACTCGAAGTTCCAAGAGTTTCAGGGTTGAGGCTTTGGAAACTCAACATCCCATATTCCTGCAACTCAAATAAGTTTTTAACAGTCAGATGCCATCTTACCTTTTCCCAAGGCAATGAAAGGCACTGCATGAATTTGGGAGAAGGGAAAATCAAAAGAAACAAGAGAATACAGGAGAATTAGCTTAATATATTGAGATTTATCTAATCACACAGAGATAAAAATCACATTATTATTTTCATCAATTCCTTTCAATGATATCAGAAATCTTTCCCTAAAATATAAATGTATCTATTGCTTTTCTTAAAAATGTCAACAAATTCTTATTGTGTATAGATTAAAGTCTCCCATAATTGGTGCCTGGTTATCTTTGTGACCTTTTCTCCCACTAGTCTTTATGGCTGCGGTAAAAGATTTACTTGTTATTTTCCAAATATACCATTTCATTTTATGCCTCTCTGCCCTTGCTTATACTTTTTCCTCAAGAATGAATTGCTCATCCTACCTTCACAAGCTAGGGAAATAATACTCATACTTCAAAGCTCAGCCCTAATGTCTGATCACAGTCTGCATAAAGTCTTCTCTGATCCTCTTTCTACAGCATTGCTGTTTTTAAAAAAACAGATAATTTTACAGCAGTGCACAAAGTAATAAAGAGTGTGGCATTCCTTAAACATCATTTCTAGGCCCTCTTCTCTTTATTCTGTATTTTCTCTGGAGGCAACCTTATTCATACCTTTGGCTTCAATTATGTTGAAGACTCCTAAAATAATATTTCCAACAAAGACATTTTAGATGACCTACAGAGCCACATATCCAGCTGGCTTCTCTTCAAGTCTATTTGGATGTCTCTCAAGCACCTCAGTCTCAAATATTCAAACTGAACTTACATGATACTCTATTTTTTTGTTGAATATAAAAGGAAAATAGTATCCAAATTATCCTTTTTGGGTTTCTAGCTGCTTTCTTATTGCAACTTGGGTTACTGTCATCATCTGACTATGTAAGCAGCTTGCCTTTCTTACACTACTATCCTGCAAAATGCAGATATGCTTACACTCTTTCAGACTGGATACTTAGTTGTGCTTCCTTCAGGGTGTACTTCAGCAGCCATTGAGAGTTCTTCTGCACCTGATAAGGAACAGTGCAAAAGTGCAAACTTTGGAATAAAGCATAGTTGTGTTTACATTGCAGCTCTGCACTTCTTAGCTGCATTACCTTGAGGAAGTTACCTATCCTTTTTGAGCCACAGATTTCTCATCTGTAAAATGTGGGAAATAATACCGAGATCACTGGATTGTTGTGTGGGACAAATAAAAGAATATGTGGGACAAATAAAAGAATATGTATTAGTACTTAGCACAGGGCCTAGTCCAGGTTCAGTACTCATAATGGATTTTATTTTATGTTTTCTTTTTCTCTGTACTTAGAACCTACTGTACCTGCACTTCTATTTTAGCATTTACTTTCTGTTTTTTAAATCACAGTTGTTTACATTTTGTCATTTGACTAGACTGTGTATTTTTTGAATGAATGCAAGAAGTCTTTTTCATCTCAGAAAACCCACATAATGGCTCAATAAGTGTTTTTGAATGAATGAATTAGTGCATAAAAAATATGGACAGGAGATTTTATTCTATTTTATTTTTTGATATAGTTGAGCTTTTTCCAAGCTTCTGTTCAACCAGGTAAATTATTTGACACAAAAAGCATCTACTTACTTGGCGGTGTTTTAAGCAATTATAATAATAATATTTCATGTGCAAAATCTGGGAATCACACATTTTAAAATCTTGTTACTGGAACTCAAAGAACTCCTGTTGTTTAGAAGAAATCTGAACAGTTTACATTGCTCTCTAGGGGATTTTCATAGATTGTCAAGTTTTATGACCTGTTCTAACTTGCTTTTGGTTTAAAAATGTATCCTACTGCTCTCTTTGGTAAGACAGCCCACTGCATTATTGATTTAAAAGTCAGGAAACAATAGTTGTAAACTGTATGTCATTTCTTGTGCCTGAACTATTGCTTATGCATTCTTAAATATGACAGTAACTAAAACTGAAAGTTGTCTCAATCTTTAACAAGGTAACATTCCACTTATATTTCATTAACAGAATCTCAGAAACGAAGTAACTAATCGTTTGGCTCTTTTTTGGCATCTGTTGTCCCCATTAACTGTAATATAGGAAATGAACGTCAGAGTATACATAACTCCAGGCTCTTGACTACATGATTTACTCCAGTGTTTTCCCAGAAACGCTGATGGACTATAAAAAGCAGAGGACACCCACTGAAATTTATTAACAAGCCAGAAAGCAGCTGTTCTCTGAGTTGCAAACAAACGCAAATTTTAAGCTGTTCAATAGTCCTTTTGTTTTTTGTGGTCCCAGACAAAAGGGCTTTATTACAACCTTTGCTTTGGAAGTTTGCCTTCTTGTAGGTCGAAAGAGCTACCCAAAGGACAGATAGAAAATTTGTATTTAGTAGTGATTACCACTGTGGAGCCTCAGGGTGACCATTTTGTTTCCTTCCTTAACAAAATGTTCCCAAAGGCTTTCTATATTTGCGAAGTTACTCATTCCCCATCTCCCAATATTGGCTGTGGGGCATAAAAGAGGCAACAATTTTTGGAGTACAAAATGAAGAAGGGATTGTGTAGAATTCAATCTGGTTAGTCAAAGCATGTTTTGGAAGGAAACATTTGTGTTCACATTGCCTGTAAAGAATTTAGAGAAATGCTCTTTTAAATCTTTTTCTTCCTATCAGAATCTTCAAGACACGATTTTGTTAACCTCAGCTAATTATTCCCACTCAGAATTGCCTCCCTTCTCTGAACACTTGTAACATTTTATTCATATCACTCATTTTACCCTTATATACAGCCTCCTATTATTATTGAAATATTTGAGTATTCACATCTCATCTCTCTGATATGATTATAAAGTCCCTGCTTCTCAGGATTACATCTTAAACATCCTTATTATATTGTTTCTTATCAAAGGTGCATTGCTGTTTCTTGAACATTGTAGGCTACAAGAAATGTATGCTATTGACTGAGCCACAGGTGTAGTTTTATTATTTTGAGCAACAGAGTACATTATTCAAGCAAATCCATAATATTTATTCTAGATAGGAAATTTTCTAATTGGCCATTTTCTCTTATTAAATTTTAGAAACATTTATGTTACATAAATAATGTAGCTAGTCAGACATGAGTAGAGCAGGAGAGGGCCCCCCCGCCCCCCGCACTCCCACACACACCAGGAATGTCAGGTGGGCATCAGATGATGGTCAGGTGGTTGTTAACTGTCTCTCTAAAACAATAATTGGTCGCAGCCAGCACCAGGGAAAGGCTGTCTCCCAGTAAACAGAAATACCTGAAGCTGGTGATCAGCAGCTTCCTGATAAAATCTCAGGAATTTGGCGAGTGGGCTCACACATGCACACTAAGAGGCAAAATGGTGGAATTTAACTGGTATATGACCTCCTAGGGACATTTGGCTGGTAAGAGAAGAATGCCTCCAGTGAGCATGTGTACAACTCCAAGTGCGCATGCTCCCCTCCCAAGCAATAGCAGGCTACTGCACATGTGGACAACCCACCCCAAGGGAAGATTCAAGGGAGACGGAATGCAAGACCCCAGAAGTATGCCAATGTATGAAACCCCAAGTCAAAAAGTCAAACTGCACTTATCTCATAAGTTGCCCCCTTGGCCCTCTTCCAAGTGTGCTTTTGTACTTTTCTTCCTTTTATTACTGCTCTAAAGCTTTTTAATAAACTTTCACTCCTGCTCTAAAACTTGCTCCGGTCTCTCCTTCTGCCTTATGCCCCTCAGTCAAATTCTTTCTTCAGAGGAGGCAATAATTCAGGTTGCTACAGATCCATATTCGCTGCCAGTAACGTGTTTTGGTGCCGCATGACCCGGATAACTTCCGCTGCTAACATTTACACCCCGAAGAATAGTGTAAGGACTGTTCAAATCAATTAGAGTCTTCTGCTTGCATAATAGGCTTTCTTACTTTTGTATTTACTGTTATTTCAAGAACTCTCCCTTGGCTTTGCCACTCAAACCTGCCTACTAGGTAATGCCTGCCACTGATTGCAGACCCCTCATTTTGGATGATTTCTTGCTTTTGTCCTACTCCTTTCCTTTTTCCATTTTGGCCCAGCCTTTCCTTCCTGAGCTGGTTTTATTCCAGGAATTATACTGCACAGCTGCGTGCTGGCCTGGTCAACTTCACAACTCTATCTGTAGAAGAGGCCCTGAGCACTGTTTCCTCACAAATAAAGGTAGAATAGTAAAGGATAAAGCCAAAAATTGTTATGTGAGAAATGCCAAGAAGCTAAGGTCAGTAAAATACTTAAAAATCAATATTTGAAGGAAGACATAAAAGGATTGAGACAGATGGCAAGTCATGAAAAGAAACTCATGAATTCTCATTTTACATCTGTAACTGCCCAACTGGCTCACGTTGCCTGCTGCCTAGACAGAAGACAGGGGAATTGCAATAGAGAAAGAGTAATTCATGCAGATCTGGCTGTGTGGGAGAATGGAATTTTATTATTACTCAAAACAGTCTTCTCCAAAGCTCGTAGGTTAATGGTTTTTCAAAGGCAGTTTGGGGGAAGGTGTAGGGGTAGCCAGGAACAGGTGCTTGCTGCTGATTGGTTGGGGCAGAGATGAAATCATAGGGTGTTGAAGCTGTCCTCCCATGGGCTGAATCACTTCTGACTGGGGCCAAAGGAGCAGGGTTGGAGGGCCCAGGTGGAGTCACTGGGTCCAAGTTGGAGCTATGAGTGTCAGACATACAAAAAACCTGAAAACATATCTCAAAAGGCCAATCTTAGGTTCTACAATAGTGATGTTATTTGCAGAAGCAATTTGGGAAGGTGCATATCCTATAACCTCTGGAATAATGGCTGACTATCATTTATGTCTGCACCTTAGCAAAGTTCGGACTCCTCTGCTCCTTCTAGCCTGGCAACCTCTCATTAGATCTGCAAAGGTAGTTGAGTTTTGGGGAAGGGCTATTATCACTTAAACTATGAACTAATGTCTCCCAAAGGTAGGCCAGGAATAGTCAAAAGTAGCTCATGAGCAAGAGCCATGAGACAACTGGGCTAGCTTAGATCTCCCCCACTGCTATAACCTTCTCATTGATTATAATTTGGCAAAGGCAGTTTCACATCTTCTGTATATTTCTCGACACTTTCCTCAGCCTCACCCTCATGAAGTCCTTCCTCTGCACTCCAGTCCATATTGACTCCTTTCTGCCATTTCTAAAGCTCCATAGAACTGTGTACCTTCATCATAAGTTGCATTTTTAGTAATTACAACTTGTGAATAAATATCATGCATAGTTTTAAATCAATCCGGCTGTCAACTCTCAGTGGGGACAAGTTTCCAGGCCCAGAAAAGTTAAATCGTAGGGTACTAAAATAATCTGAGAATGTGATTTCAGAACCATTTCAGTTATCTTTGAGACTTTATGAGCCAGGAGTAGGTGTATGTGATGATTTAAAATGCAGAAAAAAATGGATTCCAGACCATACTGATATAATCTAGATATGTTTTCCTGGCAAGATTCTAGACTAGCTTGTTAAATAAGTGTCTTATGCACATTAGGAAGAGAAATTGGTAATCACCAGGAGAAACCAGATGCTTTCTTCTAGTAATAAGTCATGCTAAAAGGACCTCATTTGATTTTTTATCACATTACTAGTTTGGTAGATAGGAAGCTGTCTTTTGTTTTTGGCAAACATTTGGCACTATTTAGAACATGTTATTTATTTAGAATAGATAAGGATGTGTAGGCTGAGTGAAAGTAAAGTTAAATTTTATAAGTGGTCAACAAATCCTAAACAAAGTACACTGATTACTAAATCAGTACCAGGTGACTTGGTCTATACATATCCCATGCTCTGTTCTTAGCTATGTCCAGATAAACACATTTTATCACAGATTTGGAAAAAGGCATCCTTAATAAAACATGCAGATGGCATTAAGAAGAATACCTAATATTGTAGACAGCACTCCAGAGCAGAGAGGATAAAAGCGTGGGTTTGGGAGTTGCAAAGATTAAAGTCTTGAGTCAACTCTGCCACTTGCTAGCTTGTATGACCTGGAGAAAATTATTTTTCTCTAACTCATGAAGACCAAGTGATCACACAAAACAATGAATAGCTTCTATTCTTCATTGGCACTCATACAATCATTATGATTTCCACAGGCCAGAAAGATGGTCTGAAATTAAAGATGAAATTTAGCAATTAAGGTTAAAATCAATTGTACAAATGGAGGACTTGAATATATTACATCTCATGTGAATAAGACTTGATGGTTTTAGTTGACTATAACTTCAATATGACATGGATGACAAGCCAGCTAATGCAATCTAAGTTTTTGCAAAACTATAGTATTTTGATTAAGGGAGATAACACTTACTTTGCAGTACAGATCACATTTGGGAGATTACAATGAAGGAGAACATTGATTATCCCAGAAGAGAATAACTAGAATGTTGAAGAGTCTGGAATTTCATTCATAGTAGAAATGGCTTAAAAATTGAAAATCATTATGCTGGAGGAGAAAAAGACTTATGGGATATGGATTGGGTAGTATACAATGAAGGGAATTATCCTTTGTTTTATTTTTCTAAGTTGCTTATTATGGAGAACTTGAAACATACATAAAAACAGCAAGATTATTATAATAATCTCCTATATTCTCATCACCCAGTTGAAATAATGATTAGATTATGGGCAATTTTGTTTCATCTGTTATCCACCTGACTAAATTATTATTATTATTATTATTATTATTATTATTATTATTTTGAGGTGGAGTTTCGCTCTTGTTGCTCAGGCTGGAGTGCAATGGCATGATCTCGGCTCACCACAACCTCCACCTCCTGGGTTCAAGCGATTCTCCTGCCTCAGCCTCCCGAGTAACTGGGATTACAGGCATGTGCCACCACTCCTGGCTAATTTTTTTGTATTTTTAGTAGAGACACGGTTTCTTCATGTTGGTCAGGCTGGTCTTGAACTCCTGATCTCAGGTGATCAGCCTGCCTCAGTGGGCTGGGATTACAGGCATGAGCCACCATGCCTGGTGACAAAATTTTTTTAAGGAAATCCAGGAATTTCATATATATGTGTCATTTCATCTGTAAATATTTTGCTGTGTACCTTTGAAAGACAAGAACTTTAAAAAGATAATTACAATACAATTTTCACACATAAAAATTTAACAATAGGCTGGGTGCAGTGGCTCATGCCTGTAATCCCAGCACTTTGGGAGGCCGAGGCGGGTGGATCACGAGGTCAAGAATTCAAGACCAGCCTGGCCAACATGGTGAAACCCTGTCTCTACTGAGAATACAAACATTAGCCGGGCATGGTGGTGTGTGCCTGTAATCCCAGCTGCTCAGGAGGATGAGGCAGGAGAATTGCTTGAACCCGGAAGGTGGAGGTTGCAGTTAGCCAAGATTGAGCCACTGCACTCCTGCCTGGGCGACAGAGCAAGACTCCATCTTGAAAAAAAATTAACAATAATTTCTTAATATCATTAAGCATCCAGTTAGATTTCAAATTTTACCAATTGTCTCAAAAATATTATTTGACAATTTCTTTAAGGCAGAATCAAAATTAATCCATACATTGTAATTGGTTAATATACCTTTGAATTCCATTTAAATCTATAAGTTTGTCTTTTCTCCCTTTTTTTTGAACGATGTTATTTATTGATCATTTGTCCTTTAGACTTTTCTGTACTCTGAATTTTATGGGTTGAATTATTGTGATGCATTTCCCCACCGCCCCAACCTCTGACCTCTGTATTTCCTATGAATTCGTTGTTGGATCTTAAGGGTTGGTCAGATTTAGTTTTTTTTTGTTTTGAAAGAATGTTTCATAGGTAGTGTTGATTTCTCCTACTAAGAGACACTTAATTTCTGGTTCTCTTTCTTTTCTTTTTAATGTGAAGAAAGATAAGCTAATGATAAACATTATCTAGATTTTTAAAATTACTTTGCAATAAATGGTTATATTTTAATTCCATCATTCCTTCATTCATTAGCTTGAATATTTCTAAAACAGAAAGTTTCCCTCATTAACTTTTTGATTGTAGGATTTTTTTTTCAAGCAAGTACATGTTTGCTATCTTCCAAAAGTTTTGATGCATCCTGTAATCTGAAGATAATAGAAAGTTTGAATTTACTCCTCAAGTTAGTTTTTCTTCACATTAAGAACCAATGGGAGATGATCACTGTTTTCAAATAAATATCTCAAAATAATAAGAGCTATTTATGACAAACCCACAGCCAATATTGTACTGAATGGGCAAAAGCTGGAAGCATTCCCTTTGAAAACTGGCACAAGACAAGGATGCCCTCTGTCACCACTCCTATTCAACATAGTATTAAAAGTTCTGGCGAGGGAAATCAGGCAAGAGAAAGAAATAAAGGGTATTCAAATAGGAAGGGAGGAAGTCAAATTGTCTCTATTTGCAGATGACATGATTGTACATTTAGAAAACCCCATCCTCTCACCCAAAATCTCCTTAAGCCAATAAGCAACTTCAGCAGTCTCAGGATACAAAAGCAACGTGCAAAAATCACAAGCATTCCTATACACCAATAATACACAGAGAGCCAAATCATGAGTGAACTCTCATTCACAATTGCTACAAAGACAATAAAATACCTAGGAATACAAGTTACAAGGGATGTGAAGAACCTCTTCAAGGAGAACTACCAAACACTGCTCAAGGAAGTAAGAGAGGACACAAACGAATGGAAAAACATTCCATGCTCATGGATAGGAAGAATCAATATCGTGAAAATGGCCATACTCCCTGAAGTAATTTATAGATTCAATGCTATCCCCAATCAAGCTACCATTGACTTTCTTTGCAGAATTAGAAAAAACAACTTTAAATTTTATATGGAAGCAAAAAAGGGCCCGTATAGACAAAGCAATCCTAAGCAAAAAGAACAAAGCTGGAGGGATTATGCTACCTGACTTTAAACCATACAGGGCTACAATAACCAAAACAGCATGGTACTGGTTCCAAAACAGATACATAGACCAACGGAACAGAATAGAGGCCTCAGAAATACCACCACACGTCTACAACCATCTGATCTTTGACAAACCTGACAAAAACAAGCAATGGGAAAGATTCCCTATTGAATAAACAGTGTTGGGAAAACTGGCTAGCCATATGCAGAAAACTGAAACTGGACCCCTTCCTTACACGTTATACAAAAATTAACTGGAGATGGATTAAAGACTTAAATGTAAGACCTAAAACCATAAAAACCCAAGAAGAAAACCTAGACAATACCATTCCAGACATAGGCATGGACAATGACTTCATGACTAAAACACTGAAAGCAATGGCAACAAAAGCCAAAATTAACAAATGGGATCAAATTAAACTAAAGAGCTTCTGCACAGCAAAAGAAACTATCATCAGACTGAACAGGTCACCTACAGAGTGGGAGAAAATTTTTGCAATCTATCCATCTGACAAAAGGCTAATATCCAGAATCTACAAGAAACTTAAACAAATTTACAAGAAAAAAACAAACAACCCCATCAAAAAGTGGGCAAAGGATATGAACAGACACTTCTCAAAAGAAGACATTTATGCAGCCAACAAACATATGAAAAAAAGCTCATCATCACTGGTCATTAGAGAAATGCAAATCAAAACCACAATGAGATACCATCTCACACCAGTTAGAGTGGCAATCATTAAAAAGTCAGGAAACAACAGATGCTGGAGAGGATGTGGAGAAATAGGAATGCTTTTACACTGTTAGTGGGAGTGTAAATTAGTTCAACCATTATGGAAGACAGTGTGTCAATTCCTCAAGGATCTAGAACCAGATATACCATTTGACCCAGCAATCCCATTACTGGGTATATACCCAAAGGATTAGAAATCATTCTAATATAAAGACACATGCACACGTATGTTTATTGTGGCCCTGTTCACAATAGCAAATACTTGAAATGAACCCAAATGACAATCAATGATAGACTGGATTAAGAAAATGTGGCTCACATATACCATGGAGTACTATGCGGCCAAAAAAAAGGATGAGTTCATGTCCTTTGCAGGGACATGGATGAAGCTGGAAACCATCATTCTCAGCAAACTAACACAGGGACAGAAAACCAAACACCACATGTTCTCACTCACAAGTGGGAGTTGAACAATGAGAACACATGGACACAGGAAGGGAACATCACACACCGGGGCCTGTCAGGGGGTAGGGGGCAAGGGGAGGGACAGCATTGGAGAAATACCTAATGTAGATGACAGGTTGATGGGTGCAGCAAACCACCATGGCATTTGTATACCTATGTAACAAACCTACACCTTCTGCACATGTATCCCAGAACTTAAAGTATAATAATAATTCCAAAAAATTGAGAAATAAAAATTTTATGTATCTATCATGTACAACATGATGTCTTGAAATATGTGTACATTATGCAATGGCTCAATAGCACTACTTAACCTATACATTATCTTACATACTTAATTTTTTTGTGATGAGAACACCTAAAATCTACTCTCTTAGCAGTTTTCAAAATATAATACATTGTTATTATCTATAGTCACCGTGTTGTACAACCTATCTCTTAAACTTATTCCTCCTATCTTATTGAAAATTTAGTTAAAGTCCTTTAAGATAAAAACTCGTTCTGTTTAGCTCCAAAGTATCATGCTAAGAGTAATTGTGGGAATTAGGGAGGAGAGTCAGTCTACATTTAATATTAAGAAAATCTTACTAACAATTAGAATGCCCCCAAAATAGAATGGATTATTTCATAGATCAGATATCTGCCTATTACTAGTTTTGAGAAGGAGTTAGATGGCAATCTTTCAGGGACTTGGTAAAAGAGAATCTTATGTTTGGTAGAAATTTTAAAGTCTTTTTCATCTCTGAGTTTCTATGATATTAGAATGCCTCTGAGGAACCAGAATGAAGAAAGACATACAGGAACTCCTCCAGGGTGACAGCTGTGTAAAGAAATCCACTTTTAGTATTTGTGCTAGAAATTTCTGATCCAAAAAATGCATGCTTTAAATAGCTAAAGAAGAGTATTCTTGGTATGCTGCTCATACTCTGTTTGCTTGTTAACACCTTGTAACTTCTAACCTTTGACTATAGAGAAGGTGTAATAATTCTTTTGTTAACAACTCATAATTTGGTCCCAATTGAGGACTTTTTCACAGCAATCACAATGACAGTACAGTATTAACAAATGCCACTATTCCTGTTGAAACCTTAGACTGTATATTTTGCCACTGGAGAGGCATTCTTCCACTCAGAGTTATATCTTGAAAAATTTCATCTAAAGATCATTAATAATTTTTTGGTAGTGCTGTATTTTCCCATGTGCTTTTTGTCAGGACAGTAGTTCCAAGAAATGTTAATAAGTGCCTCCCCAACCCCTCTATGCCAGAAAAAATGGGTTGTGTGGTCAAAATAATTGAGAAAACTGTTCATTAGGGTTCTCCAGAGAAACAGAATCAATAAAATTTATATATATATATATAGACACATATACATACATAAATATAGACACACACACACATGCACACATACATACACATATAAGAGAAGATTTAATATGGGAATTGGCTCATGTGATTACGGAGACCAAGAAGTCTCATGATATGCCATCTGCCAGCCAGAGAACCAGGAATGTCAGTGATGTAATTGAGAAACATGGGTGCTGATGGTATAAGTCCTAGTCTGAGGCTAAAGGCCTAAGATCCTGAGGGGCCACTGGTGTAAGTCCCAGAGTCCAAAGGCTTGAGAATCCAGAAGGCTCTGATGTCTGAGGGCAGTAGAAGATACATGCTCCAGCTGAAGGAAAGTATTGAGGATTTGCCTTTCCTCCATCTTTTTGTTCTAATTGGGCCTTCAACAGATTGGATGATACCTGCTCACATTGGTGAGGGTGAATCTTCTTTACTGAGTCTGCTGACTCACATGCTAATCTCTTCCTGAAACACTGTCAGTAATGCACCTAGAAATAATGTTTGACCAGCTGTCTGGGCATTCCTTAACACATCCAAGTTGACATATAAATTATCCATCACAAGTCTACCCCTTGTTAACCTGGCACCCATCGGTATCTTGTTAAACCATAATTAATCTCCACATGAAGACAGTAAACGTTTATGTTTCCACCTAACAGGATACAACTATTCTGCATACAACTGAAAATATGTGAATTCCCTCCCTAGAAGACATGGTGAAGTCCCTAAGTGATGTTCACTCTTCTGATATCCCGTAACTCAAATACTATGATGTAAAATTAGCAACACTTAAATACTGATATGAAGTCAGTGCATCTTATGTTACATGATAAGGAAATACAAGAAGAAATAAAACAAAGATATTTGCTTAATACATGTATACAGTCATGGCATTCTCATTTCTCTAACTGGTCAAGTGATTGTAGCTGGTATTTATAACTACCTTTTTCTACTACTCAGTCTATATTTTCTTTGCCTTCAGCAAGAAGCTTGGTTGGTCCTAATTCTTTACCCATGGTAAAAACCCTTCAGTCCTGAAAAGTCTGAGCTGTTTGCTGCCCGGAATTGAGTTGTCATAGTTTTGAGGTGACCTTAATCAGAAGACATAATAGAGACACCCTAGGGGTTCTCCTGTATTCCAGACATATTCTTCCTTACCTCCATTGTCGAGTTGTAAGCCATTACCCCTTTGTAAGCCAGATTGATCACCCCAGACAACATCATAACTCCCTTCTTGGCCTGTTGACTCATGCATGAGGAGTACAAAGTAGCCAGGTGGCAGTCTTAACTTCCAGTTCAATGGAATTATTGTTGAATCTCTTAGTGGAAGCATTCTTCCCAGTGGAACTAAGACCTGTAGGCCAGCAGAGCATAAGTCATGGGAACAAGAAGCAGAAAATTTGCTAGTGGGGATAGTAGTGAGTGGTGACACTCTTGTTTCCACCTTTTGATTACTGAACCTGTGAATCCTGGCTATGAGAGAAACAGTACCATATATAGGACAACTGATTCAGAGCATACAAAGCTGTGTGAAAAACTTGCCCCAGTCTTGCAAGGTATTGCCACCTAGCTAGTGTTTTCCAAAGGCCATTCCACCATTTTACTAAGCCAGCTGCTCCAGGACAGTGGGGAACATAGTAAGACCAGTGAATTCAATGAGCATGGGTCCGTTGCTGCACTTCTTTGGCTGTGAAGTGAGTTTCTTTGTCAGAAGCAATATTGTGTGAAATGCTGTGACAGTGGATAAGGCATTTTATAATTGCATGGATGGTAGTTTTGGCAGAAGCATTGTGTATAGGGAAAGCAAATCTGTATCCAGTTAAGTGTCTGTTCCAGTAAGGACAAATGCTGCCCCTTCCACGATGGAAAAAGAAAATCAATATAATCAACCTGCCAGGAGCTAGCTGGCTGATCACCTTGGGGAATGGTGCAATATTGGGGGTCAATACTGGTTACCACTGCTGGCAGATTGAGCACTCAGCTGTGGCTATAGCCAGGTTGGCCTTGATGAGTGCAAGGCCATGCTTCTGAGCCTATACACAACCTCCATCCTTGCCACCATGGCTACTTTGTTCATGAGCTTATTGAGCAATGACAGGAGTGGCTGGGGAAACAAGATGACTGGTATGCACAGAATAGGTCAGACTATCCACTTGATCATTAAAATTCTCCTTTTCTGAGATCAGCCTTTCAATGTGCCTTCACTTGCGACACAAATCTCTTCACATTTTTTTTTTTTGCTAATTCAGAGAGGTCTATCAATTTTCTTCTTCCCAAATTTCTTTATCACCAGTTTTCCAATCATGTTCAAATTCCTTACCATCCACCAAACCCTTAGCTACAGATATGTCTGTCCACTTTCATGTGATACCTTCATACTGTGCAGAACCATCTGTAAACCAGACCCTGGTCTTCTCTTCATCTGTTAATTGATCCATGGGCCATAAGTGCAGACTGAGAGAAGGCAGTGTAGCAGGAGTGAGGACCATGGGCATTTGGGCCACTTCTTTATTTAACTTAGTTTTGCCTTCAGGGCCTTCTTGGGACCAATCATGTACCTACCACTTCCATTTGATACTGAATTGTTGCTGTGCATGCCCAACTTTATGACTTGGTAAGTCAGATAGCACCCAGTTCATGATGGGCAGCTCAGGTTGCCTGAAAACCTGGCTGCTCATGGTCAAATGTTCAGGTTCTACTAGGGCCCAGTAGCAGGCCAAGAACGGTCTTGCAAAAGGAGAGTGATTATCTGCAGATGATGGCAGGGCTTTGCTCCAAAATGCTAAAGACTTGCACTGCACTTCACCTATGGGGGCCTGCCAAAGGCTCCAAAGAGCATCCCTGTTTGCCATTGCGTCTTCAAGAACCATTGGATCTATTGGATTATATAAATGAAGTGACAGAGTGGCTTGCATAGCATCCTGGATCTTTTGCAGAGCTTTCTTTTGTTCTGGGATCCACTCAACATCCACTAGCAGCTTTTCAGTTCACCCTGTAAATGGACCAGAGTAACACACCAAAATGAGTAATATGTTGCCTCCCAAATCCAAACAGGCCCACTAGGCATTGAGCCTCTTTCCTGGTTGTAGGAGAGACAGATGCATCAACTTATCTTTCACCTTAAATGGGATATCTTGACATACCCCACACCACTGGACCCTAGAAATTTTACTGAGTAGAAGGCCTCTGAATTTTTGTCAGATTTATTTCCCACCCTCTGACGTATGAATCTCTTACCAGTGAATCTGGAGTATGTGCTACTTTTTTCCTTTTAGGCCCAATCATTGTAATGTCATCAGGGTAATGGACCAGAATATCTTGTGAAAAGGAAAAGCAATCAGTATCTCTACGAACTAAATAATGACGTAGGGCTGGGAAGTTGATATACCCCTGAGGTAGAACAGTGATGGTGTTTTTTGCTTGCCTTGCTGGAAGAAAACTGCTTCTTGGGCTGCCTTTTGCAGTTGAATGACACAGCTTGACCTCTAGCATCCTGGGATCCAATTCTTTCCATTGCATTTAGGTTTTTCATTTGAGTGGCTGCAGTTTCCATTCCCACTATAAAGTCTGGCCTACGGACAAGAGCAATTGCTGAGCTCTTCAAGGATGCTGAGGCTCCCCTCACAAATTTATTTCTCAAAGTATTGGTGAAAGATTTGTCCTATGGACCCACCCAGGGTGGGTAGGTATGTCTTAAATGACAGAGTTGCTCTTACATTCCAATCTCCTTAAGCTTTTGATTTCCTTCCTCTATATTAATGGAAGGGAGATTATTCATTTACAGTCTGCTCATGGTGAGCCATCTTTTGATCCATGTTTCAGCCAATCAACCAAATTGTTAGAGCCCTTTCCAAATCCCCAAGCCACTGTAACATTAAATGCAACATCTCTGCTTAGTGGGCCCATATCAAGAAATTTAGCTGGATCCAACTTTGTGTTGCTTCCACCATTATCTCTTGCCATTAATATTTATTTCCACACATGTTCTCAGATTTTTGTTTCTAGTAATTGGAAAAGTCAAGTAATTGTTTTGGGGTGTAGTACACCATCTCATGAGTCACACTTTGTACCTCAACATTAGGGGCTTGCTGTGACTTTAGTTACAAGTTTAGAAGCAAAGAGTGGTGGTGGCAGTGGGTCCTGAAAAGAATTGGCATTGTCTTCCATGGCAACTGCTTCAGGGTAGGTAAAGGCCATTACCATCTCCTCAGCCAATGCATGGTTAATCCTCTCAGAAGGAGGTGAAAATACTGATACCATTGCGAGTGGGGAGGCTGCTTCCATTTCCAGGCCCTTGATGGATTGGATGATGTTCATCCACATTTGTTAGGGTTGATCTTCTTTACTCAGTATATTGGTTGAAATGCTAATCTTTTCCAGAAATACCCTCAGAGACACGCCAAGAAATAGTATTTTGTCAGCTACCTAGGCATCCCTTAATGGAATCAAGTTGACACATAAAATTAACCATCATAGTTTATTCACTCATTTATCTGTTCACTTATTTTTAAATCAAGTTTTCCTGGAACCTATAATATGCTCATGTGTGTAGTTAATATGCAAAAGCATGATGTACCATATAGAATGTGCAATTTACAAAACTTATTTGACCACAGAATATTTTTTCATATAATGTGTTATGGTACTATTGTTCTATGATAAATACACTATTTTGAAGAACAAACAAAATGCAGAATCATGTAATTCCTCTCTTTCTCTCATCTCATATCCAATGCACAAGCAAATCTTGTGGTATCTACTGTCTTTTAAAATATTGGCCAGGCACAGTGGCTCATGCCTGTAATCTCAGCACTTTGAGAAGCCAAAGCAGATGGATCACCTGAGGTCAGGAGTTTGAGACAAGCCTGTCCAACAAGATGAAACCCTGTCTCTACAAAAATACAAAAATTAGCTGGGAATTATGGCAGGTGCTTGTAATCCCAGCTACTCGGGAGGCTGAGGTGGGAGAATTGCTTGAACCCAGGAGGCACAGTTTGCATTGAGCCAAGATTGTGCCATTGCACTCCCACCTGGGTGACAGAAAGAGACTCCATCTCTCTCTCTCTCTCTCTCTCTCTCTCTATATATATATATATATATATATATATATATATATCCTGAATATGATCCTTTATGATCAATATTCTATATTTCTCACATCCTTCAGAGCTTTACTCAGTGTCAGCTTCTCAGTCAATATAATATTGAAACACCCCCCCAACACACATCTTCCCTTTCTCCCTCATTTTATTTTTCAACATACTACTTATCTCTATCTAACAATAGTACTTTTTATTTCACTTTATTTTATTTTGGGGGTACATAGTAGGGGTATATATTTATACATACATGAGATATTTTGATATAGGCATGCAATGCAGAATAATCACATTAAGGTAAATGGAGTATCTATCACCTCTTTCTTTCTCATTATCTCAAGCATTTATCCTCTGTGTTACCAACAATCCAGCTGGTCATTCAGGAGCATATTGTTTAATATCCATGTATTTGTATAGTTTCCAAAATTCTTCTTGTCATTAATTCTAGCTTTATTCAATTATGGTCAGAGATATTATTTCAGTTTTTTGGAATGTTTTAAGACTTGTTTTGTGACCTAACATATGGTCTATTCTTGAGAGTGATCCCTGTGTTGAGGAAAAGAGTGTGTATCCAGCAGCTGTTGGATGAAGTGTTTTATAGTGCAAATTAAGTCTGATGTTTCTTTGTTGATTCTCTGTCTGGAAGATCTGTCCAATGCTGAAATTTGGATGTTGAAGTGTCCAGCTATTATTTTATTGATGTCTATCTCTCTCGTTAGCTCTAATAATATTTGCTTTATATAACTGGGTGCTCTAGTGTTGTTATATCCTCTTGCTGAAATGACCCCTTTATCATTATATAGTGACCTTCTTTGTCTTTTTTTATACTTTTTGTCTTCAAATCTATTTTGTCTGATATAAGTATAGCTATTCCTGCTCTTTTTTGGTTTCCATTGGCATGAATTATCTTTTTCCATCCTTTTATTCTCAGTCAATGTATATCTTTATAGGTGAAATGTGTTTCTTGTAGGCAACAAATCAATGGATCTTGTTTTTTCATCCATTCAGACATAGTATGTCTTTTGATTGGAGAGTTTAGGTTATTTACATTCAATGTTATTATTGATAAGAACTTACTTCTGCCATTTAATTATTTGTTTTCTGGTCTTCTATTCCTTCTTTCTGTCCTTCCTGTTTTCCTCTAGTAAAGGTGATTTTTCTCTGGTGATATGATTTAGTTTCTTGCTTTTTGTTTTTTGTGTAACTATTTTAAGTGTTTTGTTTTGAGGTTACCATGAGGCTTGTACATATTATCTTATAACCCATTATTTTAACCTGATAACAACTTAATACTGTTTGCATAAATATCAAACAAGCAAAAGGCAAAAAAAACTAATATAAGCTCTATACCTTAACTTTGCACCCCCACTTTTAACCTTTTCTTTGCTTCTATTTATATCTTATTGTACTTTCTTAGTCTTGAAAGTTTGTTATAGTTATTATTTCTGATAGGTTCACAATTTAGTCTTTCTACTTAAGATGAGTAGTTTACACACCATGGTCAGAGTGTTATAATATTTTGTGTTTTAGTGTGTGCTTACTATTACCAGTGAGTTTTGTACCTTCAGATTTCTTTTTGCTCACTAACGTTCTTTCTGACTGAAGTATTCTCGTTGACATTTCTTGTAGGACAGATCTGGTGTTGATGAAATCCCTCAGCTTTTGTTTGCCTGGAAGTCTTCATGTTTGAAGGATATTTTAACTGGAAATACTATTCTAGGGTAAAATTTTTTCCCTTCAGCACTTTAAATATGTCATGTCACTCTCTCATGGCCTTTAAGGTTTTCACTGAAAAGTCTACTGCCAGACATTTTGATGCTCCATTACATGTTATTTTTTTCTCTTGCTACTTTTAGGATTTTTTCTTTATTCTTGACCATTGAGGGTTTGATTATTAAATGCCTTGAGGTGGTCTTCTTTGGGTTAAATCTGCTTGGCATTCTATAATCTTTTTGTACTTGGATATTGATATCTTTTTCTAGGTTTGGAAAGTTCTCTGTTAACCCTTTGAATAACCTTTCTACCACTATCTCTTTCTCTACTTTCTCTTTAAGATCAAATACCTCTTAGATTTGCCCTTTTGCAGCCATTTTCTAGATCCTGTAGGCATGCTTCATTGTTGTTTATTCTTTTTCCTTTTGTCTTCTCTGACTGTGTATTTTCGAATAGCCTGTCTTCAAGCTCATTAATTCTTTCTTCTGCTTGATCAATTCTGCTATCAAAAGACTCTGATGCATTCTTAAGCATGCCAGTTGCATTTTTCAACTCCAGAGTTTCTGCTTATTTTTTAAAAATTATTTCAATCTCTTTGTTAAATTAGTCTGATAGAATTCTGAATTCCTTCCCTGTGTTATCTTGAATTTCTTTGAATTCTCTCATCATAGCTATTTTGATTTCTCTGTCTGAAAGATGATATATCTCTGTTTCTCCAGAATTGGTTCCAGGTACCTTATTTAGTTCATTTGATGATGTTATGTTCTTCTGGATGGTCTTGATGCTTGTAGTTGTCTGTCTGTGTCTGGGTACTGAAGAGTTAGGTACTTATTGGAGTCTTTACAGTCTGGGCCACTCTGTGCCTATCTTTCTTGGAAAGGCATTCCAGGTATTTGAAAAGACTTGAGTGTTGTGATCTAAGCTGTATCTGCATTAAGGGAAACCCAAAGCCTAGTAATACTGTGGTTCTTGTAGTTTCATAGAGGTACCACCATGATGGTCTTGGATAAAGTCTAAAAGAATTATCTGGATTGCCAGGTAGAGACTCTTGTTTTCTTCCCTTACATTTTCCCAGATAAACAGATTCTCTCTCTTTTTTCTGAGCTGCCTGGATCAGGGGTGAAGTGACACAAGCAGACCTGTCACTACCACCACTGGGACTGTGCTGGGTCAGACCTGAAGTCAACATAGCATTGAGTCCAAAGCCCACTGTATTTACTACCTGGCTAACATGAAAGTTTTCTCAAGGTTGTGGGGCTCTACAATAAGCAGGTGGAAAAGCCAACCAGATTTGTGTCCTTCCCATCAGGGCAGCAAATAACCCTAGGCCCTGGGTGAGTCCAGAGCTGCCAACTGGGAGCCAGGCATAGGATTCAAGAACCTTAGAAGTCTACCTTGTTTTCTACTATACTGCAGCTGAGTTGGCACTCAAACCATGAGACACAGTCCTTCCCACTCTTTCCTCTCCTTTCCACAGTCAGATGAGCCTCAACCCATAGCCACCATCACCACAGGCCCAAAAGGAGAACTGTCAGACTACCATCGATATTTCCTTAAGGCCCAAGTGCTCTTCAGTCAGCTTGTGGTGAATGCTGCCTGGCAGGGAAGTACACTCCATTCTGTCCCAGGGCAGGTGCCAAAATGCCATCCAAGATCCAAGGCCTGGAATCAGGGACCCAAGAAGCCTCCTTGGTGCTCTATCCCACTGTGGCTTAGCTGTTACATAAGATTCAAGACAAAGTCCTCTCAACTTTTCTCTCTACTTTTCTCAAGCAGAAGGAGTCTGTCCTTGTAGCTACTACAGCTGGTAATGTGCTGAGTCTCACCTGAAGCCAGCAAGTCTCACAGTCTCACATAAGGCCTATGGCATACTACCTAGATATTGCTGCTGGTTACTCAGGGCCCAAGGGCTCTAAAGTCACCAAGTGTTGGGTCTTGCCAGGATTGGATCCTTTCCTTCAAGGCAGCAGGTTCCCTTCTGGCCCAGAGTATGCCCGGAAATGTCATCTGGGAGCAAGGTCCTGGAAAGGGGGCCTCACGGCTCTGACTGGTTCTGTATCCTATTGTAGCTATGTTGGTATCCAAAATGCAAGACAAAGTCCTCTTTACTTTTCTCTGTCCTCTCTTCAGGCAGAAAGGAGGGTTGTCTTTTGGAGCCATGAGCTATGCAGCCTGGGGTTGAGTGAAGGATGGTACAAGCACTCCCTTAGTTGCCCTCACTGTTGTTTCAGTAGGTATCATGCCCCCGAAGACCATGGGCTCTGAGCCTCATTCAGTATGAGAAATCACTTAGGAGTGCTTGTGGCCTAGAGTGCCTTTCAAGTTTAGAGCTCCAGAGCACTTTAGCCCATGGTGGTGAAGCTTGCCAGAACTCAAGTTCTAACCACTTATTTAGTTCATTTGATGATGTTATGTTCTTCTGGATGGTCTTGATGCTTGTAGTTGTCTACAAGATGAACAATTTTGCTGCGGCTGGGGCTGGTTTACATACTTCCTCATGGGCAGGAATCAGCTTAGTTCAGCCAGATTTTACTTTCTGCTGTGACAGGGCAGCACTGAGTTCAATGCAATATCTTAAAATTGCTATATTCTTCCTCTCCCAAGCACACAGATTCTCTCTCTGCACCACATAGCCACTGCCAGGAGATGAGAGCAGGGTGGCTTCAGCGACCCTAGACTGTCTGTCCTACCCTCTTCAGTGCCTCTTTCAGTGATATCAATTTAAAACCAGGTATTTTGAGTGCTTACCTGATTTTTGATTTTTATGAAGATGCTTTTTTTGTAGATCATTGCTAAATTGGTGTCCTTAATGGAGAGATAATCAGTAGTGCCTTCTTTTCAGCCATGTTGCTCCACCCCTCCTAACATACTATTTTATTTGCCTGTTTATCTCATTATTGCCTCCCTCTTCCCACTAGAATGTAAACTTCATGAGGGATAGAGCTTTGTACTCTTTCTTGCTTATTTTTAGCATCTAGAAGTGTGCCAGAATATAATAGGTGCTAAATAGATATTTATTGAAGAAATAAATAAGGTAGCTAGCTGTATAAATGCTTATAGTAAGAGGACATGTGCCCAATAGTATCCTGCAAGGAACATCGGCTTTGAGCTTAGCCAGACCTGGATTTCTTTACAAGTTTTCCCATTTACTTTCTATGAGACCTTGAACAAGTTGCTTAATAACTCTGTGTCTATTAAAAATGGGACTAATGATACATATCCTTAGGTTTATTTTAATTCTTCAGCAGTATATTAAATTACTTATGCTATGTAACAAGGATAATATTAAATGATAAAAAGGTATTTGAAGTACCTAGTGCATATCTAGCACAGTTCCTAGCATAATGCCCAGTATAATTCCTAGAAAATTACTACACTGAATAACTTTATCACTTTTCTTTCTCTTCTTCCTCCCAAATTTCACTTTCATCCTGAAGGTGAGTTTTCACTGAGTTATACTCATTCTATCTTGTGATATACAGCGCATATTTATGAAGTCCTGTTAGGGTGAAGTCTGTGCATGTGCAAGTGATGTTTTTCCCTTTGTATGAATCAACCAGGCCTTAATCAGCTAGGTCATGCTAAGTATTGGTCATTAATTTACACAACCAATAGTCTCAGATGGATAGTTGCTACCAGGGAGAATTAGAAACAACAGTCCAGTGAGAATGGGAGCCCAATAGGTAAGATGTTTTCTGTAAACACCTTTTGATATGGTTTGGCTGTGTCCCCACCCAAATCTCAACTTGAATTGTGTCTCCCCAGAATTACCACGTGTTGTGGGAGGGACCCAGGGGTAGGTAATCAAATCATGAGGGCCAGTCTTTTCCATGCTATTCTCATGATAGTGAATTAAATCTCATGAGATCTGATGGGTTTATCAGGGTTTTCCACTTTTGCTTCTTCCTAATTTTTTTCTCATGCCACCATCATGTAAGAAGTGCCTTTCCCCTCCTGCCATGATTCTGAGGCCTCCCCATCCCATGTGGAACTGTAAGTCCAATTAAACCTCTTTTTCTTCCCAGTCTTGGGTATGTGTTTATCAGCAGTGTGAAAACAAACTAATACAGTAAACTGGTACCGGGAGTGGGGCATTGCTGAGCAGATGTTTTAGCAAAGAGATTGGTGACATTTTGCCCCTGCCCTAGAGATTTGTGGAGCTTTGAACTTGAGAGAGATGATTTAGGGTATCTGGCAGAAGGAATTTCTAAGCAGCAAAGCATTCAAAAGGTGACTCATGTGCTGTTAAAAGCATTCCATTTCAAAAGGGAAACAGAGGATAAAAGTTCAGAAAATGTGCAGTCTGACAATGCAGTAGAAAAGAAAAACCCAGTTTTTGAGGAGAAATTCAAGCTGGCTGCAGAAATTTGCATAAGTAGCAAGGAGCCTAATTTTAATACCCGAGACCATGGGGAGAATGTCCCCAGGCCATGTCAGAGACCTTCATGGCAGCCCCTCCCATCACAGGCCCAGAGGCCCAGGAAAAGAAAGTGGTTTTGTGGGCCCGGCCCAGAGTCCCCATGCTGTATGCAACCTGGGGACTTGGTGCCCTGTGTCCCAGCTGCTCCAGCTGTGGCTGAAAGGGGCCAATGTAAAGCTTGAGCTGTGGCTTCAGAGGGTGGAAGCCCCAAAGTTTGGCAGCTTCCACGTGGTGTTGAGCCTGCACGTGCACAGAAGTCAGGAATTGAGGTTTGGGAACCTCTGCCTTGATTTCAGAAGATGTATGGAAATGCCTGGGTGCCCAGGCAAAAGTTTTCTGCAGGGCAGGGCCCTCATGGAGAACCTCTGCTAGGGCAGTGTGGAAGGGAAATGTGGGGTCAGCACCCCTGCATAGAGTCCCTACTGAGGCACCACCTAGTGGAGCTGTGAGAAGAGGGCCACCATCTTCTAGAACCCAGAATGGTAGACGCACTGGCAGCTTGCACTGTGCACCTGGAAAAGTTGCAGACACTCAATGCCAGCCCATGAAAGCTGCTGGGAGGGAGGCTGTATCCTGCAAAGCCACAGGGGCAGAGCTGCCCAAGACCATGAGAACCCACCTCTTGCATCAGCATGACCTGGATGTGAGACCTGGAGTCAAAGGAGATAATTTTGGAGCTTTAAAATTTGACTGCCCTGCTGGATTTTGGAATTGCATGGGCCCTGTAACCCCTTTGTTTTGGCCAATTTCTCCCATTTGAAATGGTTGTATTTACCCAATATCTGTACCCTCATTGTATCTAGGAAGTATCTAGCTTGCTTTTTATTTTACAGGCTCATAGGAAGAAGGGATTTTGCCTTGTCTCAGATGAGACTTTGGACTGTGAACTTTTGGGTTAATGCTGAAATGAGTTAAGACTTTGGGGGACTGTTGGGAAGGCATGATTGGTTTTGAAATGTGAGGACATGAGATTTGGAGAGGTTGGGGTGGAATGATATGGTTTGGCTGTGTCCCCATCCAAATCTCAACTTGAGTTATATCTCCCAGAATTCCCACGTGTTGTGGTAGGGACCCAGGGGGAGGTAATTGAATCTTGGGGGCTGGTCTTCTCTGTGCTATTCTCATGATAGTGAATTAAGTCTCATGAGATCTGATGGGTTTATCAGGGGTTTCCACTTTTGCTTCTTTTTAATTTTTTCTCTTGCTTCCGCCATGTAAGAAGTGCCTTTCCCCTCCTGCCATGATTCTGAGGCCTCCCCAGCCATGTGGAACTTAAGTCCAATTAAACCTCTTTCTTCCCAGTCTCAGGCATGTCTTTATCAGCAGCATGAAAACAAACTAATACACCTTTTGTGGAATTGCATTTGAAACCACATCCTGAACTGCATCAGATGATCAGTTTCATTACTCACAGTTACATTTCATTTTTGATCCAAATGTGTTAGCAATTTGACTGCTCGCTGTGTTCGTAAGATCTGACTCTGAATGACTTTTAGTTGTTTTAAAAAGTCAAATCCTCCCTCAGAGGATCAAGATTTGCCATAAGTGAGGTACTCAGACAGTGTTTCTTGGGCTCTGCAGCTAATCATACTGAGTAATTTTAGAAACGTTTGTGCAGTAGCAGTATCATTAAAATAAGTGTGTGACCACTTTTTGCAACAATGCTCATTTGGCTGTCTCAGTTCTGTTATGTTTGTGGAAAAATTGGTCTCAAGAGGCCATAGTCAAACCTTGGATACACTGTTTTATCACAATACTCTCAAATACATCTTTTTTTTGTCTGGAGGCCCCCTCTGAACTTCATCCACATAGTAGCTTCATTTATGTGACTAAAGCACTAGAATGAAAACCAACAGAAATGGTGTTTGCAGTTATTTTTGTGGACTTAGGTCAGCTACTCAATTACTGTGACAGCAACCCTTCAATCTAGAGATGACTTTTAAATAGATTGATCTGTAGAATGTAGAATGGTTAATGCCACTGCAAATAAACATCACATTGACATCTTCATGTAAATACTGCTTTTCCCCCAAGTGTACCAATAGTTGCCCTAATCCATTGTCTCTATTCACCCCACCCTATTTTTTATTCTTATACACACCATTTTATTTCTCCTGTTGTCATCTTGTATTAAGTTCTAAGTCCATATTTTCACAGTCCTCTTATATAATGGGTAGTGATCAGGTGGTGGGATTCATGTGAAAATATCTCTACTTCCAAAAAATAGTGACTAGAACAAAAGGAAAGAGATATTCTGGCCATTTGTGCCCACCCCTTTTACTTGGCAGGGCTTAATTTCTTGCTAATAACTCTTTAGTGTTTTGTGTGTGTGTGTGTGCTAAAAAAAGGTGAGAAATTAGAAGCAGAGCTATCATTTTTCTTTTACCCCAGAAACATATAACCTCATATTTCTTTACCCCATCCACATCTTCGTAATTCCCTTTGCTCCAAAATTTATCTTTATTGAATACTATAAGCAGAGACAAATTTATTTTGAAGTGAGAGAAGCTTAATCATCAGGGTTTCTTACTTGAAAAGACATTGTACTTAATTTTATATTTGTAATTTTGTTTTATTTTCCTAAAAGCGCTGTCCCCTCCAGTTTATATTAATAAGTTTTAGGCCCTAAAACAACCCAAATCTATCCTCAAATGTAATAATCCCTTCTTTCTCTTCTACTTACTCCCTTTTGAAGATTTGCTCTAACCATTGCAATGCTTCTGTTGCCATTTCTTTTGTCCTTTACTCTGCTTAAGGAAAGTTAGAGGCCAAACCCTATGTGACATGTGGGTTCTCCGAATGGTTTCTTTTGCCCTATTCATTATGGATTAGTCCCAGAGAATTGAGAAGTCTCTTAAGAAACAATGATGGCTGTAATCCTAAGAAAACTTGGGAGGCATCAGACAGACTTGAATTCTACCAATGCATTTACCAGTTTGACATTAGTTAACATTCGTGAGCCCTAATATCCTCATCTGCAAACTAGAAATAATAATATTTACTTTTCAGATTTGCTCTGAGGATTAATCCAAAAAATTGAGGTGAATGCACCTTACTCAAGTGCCTGGCACTTACTCTGCATCAACACTTTCAGATTCTACTTCCTTTTCCTTCAGCTGCCATAGCAGGACGCAGCAGAAAAGGCTTTGTTCCAGCAGAGAGAATACCTACCATCTGCATTTTTTTGAATTTCCTCTGACTTATAAGAGCTACAAAAATGCATATCATTAGCCCGAAAGGGCAAATGATTCCCTAGGCAGGCACTGAGGGATGGAACTGCAGCTGTGTTTGAAAGGGTGGCAGCAGACAGAAAGGGCAGCAGCAGCAGCAGCTCTGCAAGCCACCCATCTCCAAGCTCTAGAGTCTGTTCAGCTCAGATAAGACAGTGTGCCTCCTCTCCCATATCCAGTGTATGAAAAGTTTATTTTCCTCCTTTTTGTTTTCCATGCTATTTTGAAAAACGAGCATTTGTTCTTAAAATGTGAGAATGCATCTTTGATGGGGATGGAGGTGTAGCACAGAATTTCATTCAGTAAGTAGACACTTTTCAGATGTGTTCCTTAATTAATGACTTAAAAAGCAGAAGAGACCCAAGGATGATACAGTAAGCTATTAAGTCAGGATACTTGGGTTCTTTCTGTCTTTTCTGAACACTTTTCTTTCAGAGTATTTGTTCATTTTGAGAAACTTAGCAGAATTACTTATAAGCATATTTTGAATATTAAGATCTTGAAAGATTGTATCATTTCTTGGCTTAAAAAATAAGGAAATTAAACATCTCATTTTTCCTAGTGACCTTTTATTAGTAGGGTTTAATGCCATTTAACCTTGGGCAATAGCGAAAATTTATTGCTAATAATTCTTGGTAGATATATTGTGCCTGTGATCTTATTGGGAATGTTTTATTCCCAAGTTATGTGGAGATTTGTCTGTTTTACATTTTATCTGTGTAGAAATATAATGAAATAAATATCAGGTTGAAAGTTAAGAGACCCTGTATTCTAATCTTAGCTGTATATCAATCAATTATGTGGCTTCTAGGTGAGTCACTTCATTTTACGCTGCAAATCATGCATCTGTGAAGCAAGAAGGTAACTCCTTATCTGTAGATTGTATTTTAAAGATAAATGAGAAAATATATGTACTAATTGTGTGGGTTCAGTGGAAGATAGGTAAACTGGTAACAGTACTGTAACTTCTCATGTTAACAGTGATTTAAAACATAATGTAGGTGGAGAGACTTGATATTTGAGAGAAAAAGTAAAGGTAGAGAAATGGCTGGTTAGCATGGACTTAAAATTCTGAATCAAGTTAGTTCACCACTTATCTGGTCTTTATTAATATATGTCTTGGTAGACAAGCCTTCACAAGGGTATAAATTAATAATATGCCAGCTTTCATTGGGGATATGTTTAAAAATAGCCAGTGGAGAAATTTTTCCCCGAGAACATTACCCCTTTGCTTCAATGTTTCTTATATAAAGAGCTTCATGACAAATTCTTCTAGAAGTTTAGTTTCAGACAAAAGCAAAAATACTCTATATCCAGATGAGTTGGCATTTTTAATCAAATAACAAACACTAACATAATCGTATTTCCAATTTTGCTTTGACTATCAGGAAGTTTGCAGCTTACTGTAGTGATAAATTATAGTAATTGTCCTCAGCCTAGTTCTTTCATATAGTTATCTTCTTTCCTCAATTTTAAAGTCTTTTTTAATAGGTTCTGTGCATAGGAAATTGCTTCATATATATATATTCATATTTTTTAACAGGTAGATAGATAAATAATATTTCTGTATAAATCTAGTGGTTCATTTACTAGCTAGGCCACAGTGCTTGGTTTGATTCCTATGTAGACAATTGAATATTGCTTCATTCAAAGATAACCTTCATTGGCCCTAGCCCTGGATGACTGTACGCAAACTGGTTACAAAGAACAACTGTGGAAAAATCTGGAGTAATTAGAGCTAAGTAACACTTTGCTAATACTGTAAAACAGCTAAATCCATATGTTGTCAATGATATTGTAGGTTAATCAACTTTAGAAATGAATAACAATATTTTGTTATTCATACACATAAAGCAGGACATATTTTGCCCTTGTTTACTGAGTAATGCTCAGTAAACATTGAGCATGTTTACTGAGCATAGAACATTAAGTTATTTATTTATTTATGTATTTATTTGAGACAGAGTCTCGCTCTGTTTCCCAGGCTAGAGTGCAGTGGCATGATCTTGGTTCACTGCAATCTCTGCCTCCTGGGTTTAAGTGATTCTTGTGCCTCAGCCTCCCAAGTAGGTGGGATTACAGGCATGTGCCACTATGCTTGGCTAATTTTTATAATTTTAGGAGAGACTGGATTTCACCATGTTGGCCAAGCTGGTCTCAAACTCCTGGCCTCAAGTGATCCACTTGCCTCGGCCTCCCAAAATGCTGGGATCATGGGCATGAGTTACTGGGCCTGGATGAGATCTGAAATTCCATTTTCCCATCTCATCCTATCATGGCATTGGAGTGGGAAAATAAAAGTAAATGTGTGCTATGTTCAGGCAAATGGGTCGGAGATAACCTTAGACTATTTTATGGTCCTTCATGATCCAGGAGCATAGGAATATATTACCTTGTACCCATGAAGGTGGTGATAGAGAGATTGGTAGACTCCAAGAAGAAGATACTGATGGTTTCAAAAGTAGTACTGGTCGGCTATGAGGGCAATGGGATTTAAAATTTATTATAGAATACATCAAACTTCTTATATTGGTGCAGGACAATCAGCAAAAGGGAGGAAGAGAGGGTCTAATGAAGACTTGTTAGAGCTTGCTGTTGAGGTCAGATTTGGATTTAATATTTAAGAGAACTGAACTTCTTCCTGAATAGGGAAGGAAGAACTATCCCAGTGGGACAAGCTCCAGCTTCCAAAACAGTGGGACTCCTTTAGACCAAAAAAATTACATGTCTATGAACAATCACCTGAGGCATCTGCAGAAAGGCCTAATGAGCCACATAGCAAGGCAAGGATAGAAGAGAAATATTTCTAATACAGTTTCTAAAAGATTAAGGAGATGCAAGCACACTGCTTTTTGCATTCTCACATTCCTGGGATGATCTTACCATTGAAGAAAACCCAGAGCTGGTAATGCAGAAACTAAGGAATAACCACTTATCTTCCAAGAGTCACGCCTCATTCAGCAACAATTTTCCTTTTTGTAACAAACTGCCAGGGCTGGAAGACTAGATAAAACTACTGAGAAAGAATAAAATATGACAGAGGATTCAGGTAGGGGAACCAGTCTACACAAGCTATAGTGTCCAAGTTGCTCACTCTTGCCCTTTTTAGGTGAGTTCTATCAAAGGTGGACTCTAGTTCAGAGATTACTCTGATTGGACAATGAGCCAAAATCTCCAGAGTGAGGGTAGAAGGAGGACCAGTATTGAGATGAAAGGGGAAATATTCAGGAAAAATTGACATTCTGTAGGGAGAAATTCAGGACAGAGATCCAGTTTCTACCTGCTTTGGGTACATATTATATGTGTGTGTTTGTGCATAGGCAGGATCAGCCAGATGAGAAGTAAATTTCCTTCATGGAGGTACAAATATTTACTAGGTAGATTAGGGAATAAAGATAATATTTTGAAATATTAATGAGGAGAGTTTATTCCCTAATATGGTTTGGCTCTGTGTCCCCACCCAAATCTCATCTCAAATTATAATCCCCACTTGTTGAGGGAGGGAAGTGATTGGATCATGGGGGCGGTTTCCCCCATGCTTTTCATGTGATAGTGAGTGAGTTCTCATGAGATCTAATGGATTTATAAGGGGCTCTTCCCTCTTTGCTCACTTCTCTCTCCTGCCACCTTGTAAAGAAGGTCCCTGTATTCCCTTCCGCCATGATTGTAAGTTTCCTGAGGGCTCTCCAGCCATGCAGAACTGTGAGCCAATGAAGCCTCTTTCCTTTATAAATTACCCAGTCTCAAGTATTTCCTTTATTATTATTATTATACTTTAAGTTCTAGGATAGCAACCTAACGTGCAGTTTTGCTACATAGGTATACACATGCCATGGTGCTTTGCTGGACCCACCAACCCGTCATCTACATTAGGTATTTCCCCTAATGCTATCCCTCCCCTAGTACCCCACCCCCAGACAGGCCCCAGTGTGTGATGTTCCCTGGCCTGTGTCCATGTGTTCTCATTGTTCAACTCCCACTTATGAGCGAGAACATGCGGTGTTTGGTTTTCTGTTCCTGTGTTAGTTTGCTGAGAAGGATAGTTTCCAGCTTCATCCATGTCCCTGCAAAGGACATGAACTCATCCTTTTTTATGGCTGCATAGTATCTCGTGGTGTATATGTGCCACATTTTCTTAATCCAGTCTATTATTGATGGGCATTTGGGTTGGTTCCAAGTCTTTGCTATTGTGAACAGTGCTGCAATAAACATACGTGTGCATGTGTCTTTATAGTAGAATGATTTCTAATCCTTTGTGTATATACCCAGTAATGGGATTGCTGGGTCAAAGGGTATTTCAGTTTCTAGATCCTTGTGAATTGCCACACTGTCTTCCACAATGGTTGAACTAATTTACACTCCCACCAACAGTATAAAAGCATTCCTATTTCTCCACATCCTCTCCAGCATCTGTTGTTTCCTGACTTTTTAATGATCTCCACTCTAACTGGTGTGAGATGGTATCTCATTGTGGTTTTGATTTGAATTTCTCTAATGACCAGTGATGATGAGCTTTTTTTTTTCATGTTTGTTGGCCACATAAATGTCTTCTTTTGAGTAGTGTCTGTTCATATTCTTTGCTCACTTTTTGATGGGGTTATTTTTTCTTGTAAATTTGTTTAAGTTCTTTGCTGATTCTGGATATCAGCCCTTTGTCAGATGGATAGATTGCAAAAAATTTTTCCCATTCTGTAGGTTGCCTGGTTACTCTGATGATAGTTTCTTTTGCTTTGCAGAAGCTCTTTAGTTTAACTAGATCCCATTTGTCAGTTTTGGCTTTTGTTGCCATTGCTTTTGGTGTTTTACTTATGAAGTCCTTGCCCATGCCTATGTTCTGAATGGTATTACCTACGTTTTCTTCTAGGGTTTTTATGGTTTTAGGTCTTACATTTAAGTCTTTAATCCATCCTGAGTTAATTTTTGCATAAGGTGTAAGGAAGGGGTCCAGTTTCAGTTTTCTGTATATGGCTAGCCAGTTTTGCCAACACCATTTATTAAATAAGGAATCCTTTCCCCATTTCTTGTTTTTGTAAGGTTTGTCAAAGATAAGATGGTTGTAGATGTGTGGCATTATTTCTGAGGCCTCTGTTCTCTTCCATTGGTTTATATATCTGCTTTGGTACTGGTAGCATGCTGGTTTTGTTACTGTAGCCCTATAGTATAGTTTGAAGTCAGGTAGCGTGATGCCTCCAGCTTTGTTATTTTTGCTTAGGATTGTCTTGGCTATACGGGCTGTTTTTTGGTTTCACATGATACTTAAAGTAGATTTTTTTCTAATTTTGTGAGGAAAGTCAGTGGTAGCCTGATGAGGATAGCGTTGAACCTGCAAATTACTTATGGCAGAATGGCCATTTTCACGATATTGATTCTTCCTATTCATGAGCATGAAATGTTTTTCCATTTGTTTGTGTCCTCTCTTATTTCCTTGAGCAGTGGTTTGTAGTTCTCCTTGAAGAGGTCCTTCACATCCTTTGTAAGTTTTATTCCTAGGTATTTTATTCTCTTTGTAGCAATTGTGAATGGGAGTTCACTCATGATTTGACTCTCTGTCTATTATTGCTGTATAGGAATGCTTGTGATTTTTGCACATTGATTTTGTATCCTGAGACTTTGCTGAAGTGGCTTATCAGCTTAAGGAGATTTGGGGCTGAGACAATGGGGTTTTCTACATGTACAATCATGTCATCTGCAAACAGAGGAAATTTGACTTCCTCTCTTCCTACGTAAATACCTTTTATATCTTTCTCTTGCCTGATTGCCCTGGTCAGAACTTCCGATACTATGTTGAATAGGAATGGTTAGAGAGGGCATCCTTGTCTTGTGCCAGTTTTCAAAGGGAATGCTTCCAGCTTTTGCCCATTCAGTGTGATATTGGCTGTGGGTTTGTCCTAAATAGCTCTTATTATTTTGAGATACCTTCCATCAATACCTAGTTTATTGAGAATTTTTAGCATGAAGGAGTGTTGAATTTTATCGAAGTCCTTTTCTGCATCTATTGAGATAATCATGTGGTTTCTTTTTATTGGTTGTGTTAATGTGATGGATTACTTTTATTGATTTGCATATGTTGAACCAGGCTTGCATCCCAGGGATGAAGCTGACTTGATCATGGTGAATAAGCTTTTTGATGTGCTGCTGGGTTTGGTTTGCCAGTATTTTATTGAGGATTTTTGCATTGATGTTCATCAGGGATATTGGCCTGAAATTTTCTTTTCTTGTGTCTCTACCAGGTTTTGGTATCAGGATGATGCTGGCCTCATAAAATGAGTTAGGGAGGAGTCCCTCTTTTTCTATTGTTTGGAATAGTTTCAGAAGGGATAGTATCAGTTCCTCTTCGTACCTCTGGTAGAATTCGGCTGTGAATCCATCTGGTCCTGGGCTTTGTTTTGATTGTTTGGCTATTAATTACTGCCTCAATTTCAGAACCTGTTATTGGTCTATTCAGGGATTTGACTTCTTCCTGGTTTAGCCTTGGGAGGATATATGTTTCCAGGAATTTATCCATTTCTTCTAAATTTTCTAGTTTATTTGCATAGAGGTGTTTCTAGTATTCTCTGATGGTGGTTTGCATTTCTGTGGGATCAGTGGTGATCTCCCCTTTATCATTTTTTATTGTGCCTGTTTCTTCTCTGTTTTCTTCTTTATTAGTCTGGCTAGTGGTCTATTTTATTAATCTTTTCAAAGAACAACCTCCTGGATTTGTTGATTTTTTGAAGGTTTTTTCGTGTCTCTCTCTCCTTTAGTTCTGCTTTAATCTTAGTTATTTCTTGTCTTCTGCTAGCTTTTGAATTTGTTTGCTCTTGCTTCTCTAGTTCTTCTAACTGTGATGTTAGGGTGTCGATTTTAGATCTTTCCCACTTTCTTTTGTGGGAATTTAGCGCTATAAATTTCCCTCTAAACACTGCTTTAGCTGTTTCCCAGAGATTCTGGTACATTGTGTCTTTGTTCTCATTGGTTTCAAATAACTTATTTATTTCTGCCTTAATTTCGTTATTTACCCAGTAGTCATTCAGGGGTAGGTTGTTCAGTTTCCATGTAGTTGTGCAGTTTTGAGTGAGTTTCTTAATCCTGAGTTCTAATTTGATTGCCTTGTGGTCTGAGAGACTGTTTGTTATGATTTCCAGTCTTTTGCATTTGCTGAGGAGTGTTTTACCTCCAATTATGTGGTCATTTTAGAATAGGTGCGATGTGGTACTGAGAAGAATGTATATTCTGTTGATTTGGGGTGGAGAGTTCTTTAGATATCTATTAGGTCCACTTGGCCTAGAGCTGACTTCAAGTCCTGAATATCCTTGTTTATTTTCTGTCTTGTTGATATGTCTAATATTGACACTGGGGTGTTAAAATCTCCCAGTATTATTGTGTGGGAGTCTAAGTCTCTTTGTAAGTCTCTAAGAACTTGTTTTATGAATCTGGGTGCTCCTGTATTGGGTGCATATATATTTAGGACAGTTAGCTCTTCTTGTTGCATTGATCCCTTTACCAGTATGTAATGCCCTTCTTTGTCTTTTTTTGATCTTTGTTGGTTTAAAGTCTATTTTATCAGAGACTAGCCACCATGTCTAGCCTTTTATTTCTTTTTCATGTTGTTCACTGTTGGCATATAGAAATGTTACTAAATTTTATATGTTGATTTTGTATCCTGCAACTTTACTGAATTTATTAGTTCTAATAGTTTTCTTGTGGAGTCTGTAGGTTTTTCCAAACATAACATCATATTATCTGCAAACAAGGATAATTGACTTCTTCATTTCCAATTTGGATGCCCTTTATATCTTTCTCTTGTTTGATTGCTCTAGCTAGGACTTCCAGTACTATGCCGAATAACAGTGGTGACAGTGAGCATTCTGGTTGTGTTTCAGATCTTAGAGGAAAGGCTTTCGGTTTTCCCCATTTAGTATGGTTCTGTCATATATGGCTTTCATTATGTTGAGGCACGTTCCTTCTATCCCCAGTTTTTCGAGGGCTTTTATTATGAAAGGATGTTGACTTTTATCAAACGTTTTTTCAGCGTCAACTGAAATGACATATGGTGTTTATGCTTCATTTCTGTTGATATGATGTATCACATTGATTGATTTGCATATGTTGAACCATTTTTTCATCCCAGGGATAAATCGCACTTGGTCATGATGCATGATCTTTCTAACGCATTGCTGAATTCAGTTTGCTAGTATTTTGTTGAAAATTTTTGTGTCAATATTCATCAGGTACCTTGACCTATAGTTTTTTAAAATGTATCTTTGTTTGGTTTTGGTATCAGGGTAATATGGCCTTGTAGAATGAGTTTGGAAGTATTCTCTTCTCTATTTTTTGGAATCGTTTGAGTAGGATTGGTATTAGTTATTCTTTAAATGTTTGTAGAATTTGGTAGTGAAGCCATCAGGTCCCAGGCTTTTCTTTACTGGGAGAGTTTTTATTATGACTTCAATCTCATTACTTGTTATTTGCCTGTTCAGGTTTTGGATTTCTTCCTGGTTCAACCTTGGGAGGTTGTATGTGTCTAGGAATTTGTCCATTTCTTCTAGATTTTCCAATTTATTGTCACACAGTCACTTATAGTAGCCACAAATGATCCTTTGAATTTCTGCAGTATCAGTTGTAATGTCTTCTTTTTCATTTCTGATTTTATTTGTTTGGATCGTATCTCTGTTTATCTTGGTTAGTCTGGCTAAAGGTTTGTCAGTTTTGTTTGTCTTTTCAACAAAACAACTTTTTGTTTAATTGATCTTTAGTATTGTTTTCTCATTTCAATTTCATTTACTTCTCTGATCTTTATTGTTTTTTCTTCTGCTAATTTTGGGTTTGGTTTGTGTTTGATTTTCTAGTTCTTTAAGATGCATTATTACGTTGTTCAAGTTTTTTGTCTTTTTTGATGTAGGCCCTTATAGCTATAAACTTGCTTCTTAGTACTGCTTTTGCTGTATCCCATAGGTTTTGGTATGTTGTGTTTCCATTATCATTTTTTTCAATTTTTTTTTTCTCAGTTTCCCTCTTAATTTCTTCATTGACCTTCTTGTCATTCGGGAGCATATTGTTTAATTTCCATGTATTTGTATAGTTTACAAAATTCCTCTTGTTATTAATTTCTAGTTTTATTCTATTGTGGTCAGAGATGATGCTTGATATTATTTCGATTTTTTTGGAATGATTTAAGACTTGTTTATGACCTAACCTATGGTCTATCTTTGAGAATGATCCATGTGCCAAGGAAAAGAATGTGTATTCTGCAGCCATTGGATAAAATGTTCTGTAAGTATCTACTAGATCCACGTGGTCTGTAGTGCAGACTTTGATCTTTCTTTGTTGATTTTTCTCTCTGGAAGATCTGCCAATGGTGAAAATGGGGTGTGACATTCTCCAGCTCTTATTGTATTGGAGCCTGTCTTTCTCTTTAGCTCTAATAATATTTGCTGTATATAACTGGGTGTTCTAGTGTTGGGTGCATGTGTATTTAAAATTATTATATCTTCTTGCTGAAATGACCCCTTTAACATTATATAGTGACCTTCTTTGTCTACTCTTATAGTTTTTGTCCTGAAATCGACTTTATCTGATATAAATATAGTGACTCCTCCTTTTTTATGGCTTCAATTGGCATGCTGTATCGTTTTCCATTCCTTTATTTTCAGTCAATGTGTGTCTTTATAAGTAAAGTGTGTTTCTTGTAGGTAACAAATCATGGGATCTTGTTTTTTTATCCATTTATCCACTGTGTGTCTTTTAATTGGAGAGTTTAGTCCATTTACACCATTTGCTTATTTGTTTTCTGGTTTTCTCTTTTTTCTTTCTGTCCTTCCTATCTTCCTCTAGTGATGGTAATTTCTTGGGTGATGTGATTTAGTTTCTTGCTTTTTATTTTTTGTGTAACCATTGTAAGTGTTTTGGTTTGAGGTTACCATGAGGCTTACAAATACTATCTGATAACCCATTATTTTAAGCTGACGGCAACTTAATACTGTTTGCAGAAACAAGCAAATAACCACCAAAAAGACCACTAATAAACATCTAGGTTTTAACTTTGTTCTCCCCTGCTTTTAAACTTTTTGTTGTTTTTGTTTTTATCTTATTGTACTGTTTGTCTTGAAAATTTGTTGTAGTTATTATTCTCGAATTGTTTATCATTTAGTCTTTCTACTTAGGATAAGCATAGTTTATACACCACAGTTAAAGTGTTATAATATTCTGTTTTTCTGTATACTTAGTATTACCAGTGAAACTTGTAACTGCCAGTAATTATTTATTGCTCATTAATTTTTTTTTCTTTCTTGTTAACATACTCTCTGTAGCATTTTTTGTGGGATCCGTATGGTATTGATGCAATCTTTCAGTTTTTGTTTGTCTGGGAAGGTCTTTATTTCTCCTTCATGTTTGAAGGATGTTTTGCCAGATACACTATTCTAGAGTAAAAGTTTTTTTTTTTTTTCCCCTCCAGCAGTTTAAATATATCATGTCATTCTCTCCTGGCATGTAATATTTCCGTTGAGAAGTCTGCTGCAAGACATATAGGAGCTCCATTGTATGTTATTTGTTTCTTTTCTCTTGCTGCATTTAGGACATTTTCTTTATCATTGACCTTTGGGAGTTTGATTATTAAATGCCTTGTGGTATACAATTTTTGGGTTAAATCTGCTTGGTGTTTTATTACCTTTATTTGGATATTTATTACCTTGTATTTGGATAATCATATCCTTCTCTAGGTTTGGGTAGTTCTCTATTGTTACCCTATCTCTTCCTCTTCTTTAAGGTCAATAACTCTTAGATTTGGCCTTCTGAGGTTATTTTCTAGATCCTGTAGGCATGCTTCATTGTTTTTATTCTTTTTTCTTTTGTCTCCGTTGACTGTGTTTTCAAATAGGCTGTCTTCAAGCTCACTAATTCTTTCTTATGCTTGATTAATTCTGCTATCAAAGGACTCTGATGCATTCTTCAGTATGCCAATTGCATTTCTCAGCTCCAGAATTTCTGCTTGATTTTTTTAAATTATTTCAATTTCTTTGTTATATTTCCCTGATATAATTCTTAATTCCTTCTTTGTGTAATCTTGAATTTCATTGCGTTTCCTCAACACATCTATTTTGAATTTTCTGTCTAAGAGGTCACATATCTCTGTTTCTCCAGGATTGGTCCCTGGTGACTTATTTATTTCATTTGGTGGGGTTATGTTATTCTGGGTGGTATTAATGCTTGCAGATGTTCTTCAGTTTCTAGACATTATAAATTTAGGTATTTATTTTACTCTTCACTGTCTGGGCTTGTTTGTACCTATCATTTTTGGAAAGGCTTTCCAGATATGTCCAAGGACTTGGGTATTGTGATCTAAGCTATATCTGTTTTAGGGAGCACCCCAAGCCCAGTAATGGTGTGGTTCTTGCAAACTCATAGAGGTACTGACTTGATGGTCTTGGACAAGATGGGGGATAATTAATTCTCTGGATTACCAGGAAGAGACTCTTGTTCTTTTCCCTTACTTTCTCCCAAACGTACAGAATCTCTCTTTTGTTCTGAGACACCTAAAGCTTGGGGTGCAGTGCATGAGCACCCCTGTGGCCAACATGAGTGTGACTCTGCTAGGTCATATCTGAAGCCAGCACAGCATTGAGTCTCACCGAAGGCCTGCTGTAACCACTCCCTGGCTACTACCTATGTTTGCTGAATGCCCTGGGGATCTACAATCGGTTGGTGGCCAAGCTAGCCAGCCCTATATTCTTCCCTTAAGGGCAACAAGGTCCGCCAGGTTCTGGGTGGGTCCAGAAGTCCCTTCTGGGAGTCAGGAACTAGTCAAAACCCTTAGAAGTCTACCTGGTATTGTATTGCAGCTGAGCTCCACTCAAACCACAAGATGGAGACCTTCCCACTCTTCCCTCCCCTTTCCAAAGGCAGAAGAGCCTCACCTTGTACTCCCTGCCACCCCGGGCGGGCCATTAGGTGTACTCATAGACCACCAACGATGTACCCTTAGGGCCCAAGGTCTCTTAAGTCAGCTTGTGGTATGTGCTTCCTGGACTGGGACTCGCCCTTCAGGGCAGTGGGCTCCCCTCTGGCCCAGAGCAGGCCTAGAAATGCTGTGCAAGAGTAAAGTCATTGAACTGGGGACCTCAGGGCCCACTTGTTGCCCTACCTTCCTGTAGTTGTGCTGGACCTTAAGGTGTGATGCAAAGTCTCCTTTACTTTTCCCTCTGCTTTTCTCAAGAAGAAGGAGATTTGCCCCATATTCATCACAGCTGGTAATGTGTTGAGTCTCACCTGAAGCAAGCAAATCTCAGAGGCTCATCCAAGGCCCTTGATGTAGCACTTGGGTATTGCTGGTGGTTATTCATGGCCCAAGAACTCTTCAGTTAGCAGATGATGAATGCTTCCAGGACTGGGTCCCTTCCTTCCAGGCAGCAGGTATTTTTCTTGCTTAGGGTGTGTCTAGAAATGTCTTCTGGGAGTGAGGGCCTTGAATGAATGAACTATAGCCTCATGACTCTATGCTGTGGCCGTATCATGCTGTGGCTGAGCTGGTATCCTAGATGAAAGGCATAGTCCTCCCCACTCTTTCCAGTCCTCTCCTCAAGCAGAAGAAAGGGTTCTCTTTTGGAGCTGCAAGTTTTGCATCCTGGGGTTAAGCAAGGAGTTATGTCAGCACTCCCTTGGCTGGCTGCCCCACATTGTGTCTCAGAATGTTGCATTCCCCCTCTGCCCCCACACCCCAGGGCATGGTCTCCTGGGCCTAGTTCAGCACTAGGACTTGCTTAAGAGTTTCAGTACTTATGGCCTAAACTACCTTTAAGTTTACTTGGAGACAGAGAGTGCTGTTGCACATGGTAGTGAGGTTTGCAGGGACTCAAGTTCAGACAGCTGGGATTGGCGATTCCCCTTTGGCTTAGGTTTGATTCTCTTTCCCTGGGCAGGTATCAGCTGAGTTTGGTCAGGTTTTCCTTTCTGCTTTAACAGGATAGCACTGAGTTCAATGCCTCACAATTGCCGCATTCTCCCTCCTTTAGCACCCAGAGATGCTTTCTGCCACATTGCTGCTGCCAGGGGTTGGGGGAGGCATTGCAGGTATCAGCAATTCAGAACTGTTTTTTTTTCTGTCTCCTCAGTGTCTCTTCCAGTGATATGAAGTTAAAACTAGGTACTATGAGAGCTACCCTGATTTTTGGTTCTCATGAAGGTATTTTGTTCTGTGTAGATAGCTGTCAAATTGGTGTCCTTGTTGAGTGGGGCATGATCTGTGGAGCTTTCTATTCTACTATCTTGTTCTGCCGTTGTCTCATCACTTTTGAAGACCACTTTATATGGTATGTTTTAGATAATTCACTTCACTTTTTTTTTTTTTTTATCACTTCTGCTTCCTTGTGATTGCATCTCCCAGCAAAGTCTGAGCACAAAAACTTTTGCCTCAGTTTCTATTTTCCAAGGGATCTGGCCTAAGACAGGTGCAACGAGCATTTTAAAGCTTTGTGTGTGTGTAGGTATGTGTGTGCACATGTGCAGTGTGTCCTCAGAATATGTACCTAAGAGTAGAATTTCTGAATTGTAGTTGTGTATTCTCAGATTTACTAAGCAATGCCAAAGTGTTTCCCAAACTGTGTACACTTTCACTAGCAGTATATGAGAGTGTACACTTGTGTACACTTTCACTAGCAGTATATGAGAGTTACTGTGCTTTACAACCTCTCCAAAACATGAATTTTTTTTTTTTTTGAGACGGAATATCACTCTGTGGCCCAGGCTGGAGTGCAGTGGTGCGATCTCTGCTCACTGCAACCTTTGCCTCATGTTTATGTCTGCCTTATTTCACTTAGCATGATGATTTACAGGTTCATCCATTTTGTCAAAGTGACAGGATTTCCTTTTAATGGGTGAATAATATTCCATTGTGTGTGTGTGCATACGATATTTTCTTTATCCACTCGTGTTGATAGACACTTAGGTTGTTGCCATATTTTGGCTATTGGTGTGATTAGTGGGGCAATGAACATGGGGGACAGATATGTCTTTGAGATACTGATTTCATTTCCTTTGGAATATACTCAGAATTGGGATTGCTGGATCCTATTAGAGTTCTATTTTTAATTTTTTGAGGAACCTTCATACTGTTTCCATTATGGTTGTGCCAATTTACATTTACATTTCTGCCAACAGTATGTAAGTTTCCTTTTCTCCCAACTCATTGCCACTTGTCATGCCTTGTCTTTTTGAAAACAAACATCCCAAAAGGTGTGAGGTGATAGCTCATTGTGGGTTTAATTTGTATTTCCTTGATAACTAATGATGTTGAGCATCTTTTCACATTTCAGCAGGTGCTGACCATTTGTGTGGTTTCTTTGGAAAAATGCCTATTCAGGTCCTTTGCCCATTTTTTATAACCAGGTTTCCATTTTGTTTTGTTTTCCTATTTTGGGTTGTGTGAATTCTTTATATATTTTGGGTGTTAACACTTTATCAGATATATAGTTTGAAAATATGTTATTTTATTCTGTAGGTTCCATTTTAATATTCTTGATTGTTTTCTGTGCAGAAGCTTTTCAGTTTAATGTAGTCGCACATGTTTATTTTTGCTTTTGTTACTTGTGCATTTAAGGTCATATCCAAAGAATCACTGCCAAAACCAACATCAAGGAATTTTCTTCTGTGTTTTTTTTTCTAGGAGTTTCATAATTTAAGTCTGTCTAATCCATTTTGAGTTGATTTTTTTGTATTGTTTTAAAAAGGGTCCAGTTCCATCCTTTTGCATGTGGATATCTAGTTTTTCCAATACCATTTATTGAAATAACTACCTTTTCCCCATTGGGTATTCTTGGTGCCCTTGTCAAAGATTAGTTGATCATATTCATGGATTTATTTTGGGACTCTATTGTATTCCTTTTATCTATGTGTCTGTTTTTATGCTGGTGCCACACTGTTTTCATTACTACAGTAGATTTATAAGATAGTTTGAAATTGGGAAATGTGATGCCTCCAGCTTTGTTCTTCTTTCCCAAGATTACTATGGCTATTCTAGATCCTTGTGTTTCTAGGTGAATTTTAGGATTGATTTTTCTATTTCTGTGAAAAATGCCATTAGAATTTTGATAGAGATTGCATTAAATCTGTATATCACTTTGGGTAGTATGAACAATTTAACAATATTACATTTTCTAATCCATAAATATATCTTTCCACTTATTTGTGTCTTCTTCAATTTCTTTCATCAATGGCATATCCTTTTCAGTGTACAGATTTTTTATTAGCTTGGGTAAACCTATTCCTAAGTATTTTATTCTTTTTGATGCTGCTGTAAATGGAATTGATTTTTGAATTCTTTTTTGGATAATTCATTGTTAGTGTGTAGAAAAACTACTAATTTTTGTATGTTGGCTTTGTATCCTTCAACTTTAGTGAATTCACTTTTTAGTTCTTATATGTTTTGGCAGTCTTTAGGATTTTCTATATATAAGATTATGTCATCTGCCAACATAGACAATTTTAATTTTTTCATTTCTGTTTTGGATGTCTTTGATTTCTTATTCTTGCCTAATTGCTCCAGCTAGGGTATCCAGTAGTAAGTATGTTGAATAGAAGTGGTGAAAGTGGACAACATTGTCTTGTCTCTGATTTTAGGAAAAGCTATCAGGTTTTTATTGTTGAATATGATGTTAACTGTTGGCTTGTCCTATGTAACATTTATTATATTGAGGTTTTATCAAGGGGAACAGTTGGAGCCACCTCAGCTCTCCTGCCAGGTCTTCAGGAAAGTCATCCACCTCGTAGACACACTCTTGTCCCATTTCCCTGACTATTCAGATCAGACAGGCTCCTCTTTTCATCTGTAGGAATATTGATGCTCCAAGTAGAGGGGAATTGTGAGTGTGTCTCTTGTGCAAGCCTGAACCTGGAGGGTGCTCCTCTTACAGGGGTGCAGTCACCCACACATGTTCCAAACATACTGTCTATAGTTACCTTTACCAGCAAGTGTTTTTAGTTATTTATTTATTTTACTTTAAATTCTGGGATACACGTGCAGAATTTTCAGGTTTGTTACATAGGTATACATGTGACATGGTGGTTTGCTGCATCTATCAACCCATCATCTAGGTTTTAAGTCCCACATGCATTAGGTATTTGTCTTAATGCTCTCCCTCCCTTTGTCCCCCACCCCCTAACAGGCCCCAGTGTGTGATATTCCCCTCCCTGTGTCTATATGTTCTCATTGTTAAACTCCCACTTATGAATGAGAACATACCAGCGTGTGTTTTGCTTTCTTATGGTATTATGTTGCTGTTTAGGGTCTTTTCATTTCAACTGGAAGAACTCTCTTGTGCATTTCTTGTAAGGCCAGTCTAGTGGTGATAAAATCCTTCAGCTTTAGTTTGCCTGGGAATGTCTTTATCTCTTCTTTATTTATGAAGAAAAGCTTTGCTGGGTATACAGCCATATCTTGTGTTATTGCACTTCACTCTTTTGTACTTCACAGATATTGCTTTTCTAAAAAATTCAAAGTGAAATTTTGTAGCAACCCTGCATGCAGCAAGTAGTGTATTGAGATGGAATCTGTTTTTGGCGAAGATGCTGTGAATATTGTTGAAATGACAAAACAGATTGAGAATATTATGTAAAATTAGTTGATAAAGCAGCAGCAGGCTTTGAGAGGATTGACACCAATTTTGAAAGAAGTTCTACTGTGAATAAAATTCTATCACACAGAATTGCATATCACAGAGAAATCTTTTGTGAAGAGAGGAGTCAGTGGATGTGGCAAACTTTATTGTCACTTTTTTTATTTTTATTTTTTTTTTTTGAGATGGAGTTTCACTCTTGTTGCCCAGGCTGGAGTGCAGTGGCATGATCTCGGCTCACCACAACCTCTGCTTCCCGGGTTCAAATGATTTTCCTGCCTCAGCCTCCCTAGTAACTGAGATTACAACCATGCACCACTACACCTGGCTAATTTTGTATTTTTAGTAGAGATGGGGTTTCTCCATGTTGGTCAGGCTGGTCTTGAACTCCTGACCTCAGGTGATCTGCCTGCCTCAGCCTCCCAAAGTGTTGGGATTACAGGCATGAGCCACCAAGCCCAGCCTGTTGTCTCATTTTTAAAAATGTTCACAGCCACCCCAATCTTTAGCAATCAGCACCCTGATCAGTGAGCAGCCAATACTGAGGCCAAGGCCCTCCATTAGCAGAAAGATTGTGACTTACTGATAACTCAGATAATTATTATGATTTTAGGCAATAACTTATTTGTAAATTGAGTTATGTACTTTTTTAGACATAATATTATTGCATACTTAATAGACAACAGTATAGTATAAAAATAACTTTTACATGCATTGAGAAACCAACAAACTTGTGTGCTTACTTTATTGCAATATTCACTTTAATGCTGTGGTCTAGAACAAAACCTGTAATATCTCTGAGGTATGCCTGTACTAGTCTTCATTGGCAGTGTTTATTTTTTCTTTCAACTCTTTGAGTATATTATCCCACTCCCTCCTGGCATGCAAGGTTTCTGATGAAAAATTCACTGATAGCTTTATCTGGGTTACCTCATATGTGATGCATTGCTTTCTCTTTCTGCTTTCAAAATTCTCCCTGACTTTTGACAATTTGGTTATAATATATCTTTGTGTAATCTTATTTAGGTTGATCTTGCTTTAGATCCTTTGAGCCGTATTAATCTCGATGTTCATTTTCCTCCCAATATTAGGGAAGTTTTCAGCCATTATTTTTTAAATAAGATTTTACCTTTTTTCCTCCCCATTTGCCTTCTGAGATCACCATAATGCATGTATTCATTTGCTTGATGGTGTCCTGTAAGTCCTGTAAGCTTTCTTTACTGTTTTTTATTCTTTATTCTTTTTATTCCAACTATCTAATTTTAAATGACCTGTCTTCAAATTTGCTCATTCTTTCTTCTTCATGATTGAGTCTTCAGTTGAAGCTCTCTAATAAACTTTTCACTTCTGTCATTGTATCCTTCAGCTCTGAAATTTGTCTGGTTCTTTGTTATGGCTTATATTTCTTTATTAAACTTCTAATTTTGTTCATACATAGTTCTGTTGATATTATATCATTGTCTATCTCTGTTCTTTTGTAACTCATTGAGCTTCTTCAAAACAATTATTTGAATACTTTGTTGTGAAATTTGTTGATCTCCATTTCTTTGGGGTTGGTTACTAGAGCTTTATTAGTTTCCTTTGGTGGTGTCATATTTGTTTGGTGCTTTGTGATCCTGTTAGCCTTTCATTGGTATCCGTGAATTTGAGGGAGAAAACATTTCTTCTAGTCTTTATAGACATATTTTGACAGGAAAAAGCCTTCTCCTGTTGGGTCACAGGGTTGATGGGATTGCATTCACAATCATGGTTGAGAGGGATTTGAATGGGTCACATGGCTGCTGCTGGGTCTGTGGTGAGGTTTCCTATTGGTGAATCTGTTACCCTGGCCTGTAGTGGACATGGCTTCTGTCTGGTTCCTGGATGGACTGGACTGTCCCTGGCATCTTGGTCAGTAGGATTGGTGTTGGAATAAGGTACTGCTTCAGTTTCTGCAGATGATGAGACTGTAACTAGATGTGTGGACTAGTGTGACTCTTGCCAGCTTCCTGGCAGGGCTTCTGCTGGGTGACTGGGCAGGTCATTGGGTGTGCAAAACTGCCCTGGACAGCAGCAGAAAAGGGCTGGAACCAAGTTACAGGGCTGCTTCAGGATTCACACCTGAGATTGAGACCTTCAGGTCTTCCTCCAGTGGCATGTACAGGTTTTCCTCTCGCCAAGTTCCTGGGTGGGCAGGACTGCTCCTGGACCATGGCTTAGCAGGACTGGAGGTGAGTCACATGACTGCATCAGGATCCACGTCAGACCAAGGTCAACAGGCCTGCATTTAAGATCATGGATGAGTATGTCACCTGTCAAGTCACCAGGGGGCAGAACTTCCCACAGACTATAGCTGAGAGGGGCTAAAACTGAGTTACAGGGCTATTTCAGTATCTACTGTAGGACCAAGTTTGGCAGGCCTGCCTCCAGAGGCATGGATGGGCATGGTTCCAGTAGGTTGCAAGGTGGGCAGAACTGTACCAAGACTGCAGCTGAGAGGGGTTGAATCTAGGTTATTGGTTGCGTTGGGGTCCACAGCTGGGACTGATGTCAGCTAGCCTGTTACCCAAGGCATAGGTGGGTGTGACTCCTTCCAGATTCTTTGGTGGTTGGTGCTATTAGTAAGACCAAAGCCAAATTTGGCTGTAGCCACATCCACAATGGGATGGGGCTATTTCTGGGTTTATCTGGGACCATGGTTGGTGAGCTTGCCACCTGGGCATGGGCCTGCCTTCTCAGAATGCCCTCCTTGGTCTTGGGCTGCACCAGAATTTCACAGGTTCCTACCCGGGTCTCAAGACTCCCAAAAGTAATTTTTTTCCCCTGTGGGTAACTGCCACATTACTATTGCTGTGTGGGGAAATATAAGTGAAGAGCTTCCTATTCTGACATCTTGTTGATGTCACCTGGTCTCTCTTCTTTTAATCTTTCCTAAGAACCACATTTTAGTATTATTTATCACCTATATTTTTTGTTTCCTATTTTATTAATTCCTGATGTTAGCGTTATTATTTCCCTCCTTCTATTTTCTTTGGACTTATTCTGATGTTCTTTTCCTAACATCTTAAGTTGCATGCTTAACTTATTAATTTTGAGGCCTTTCTCTCTCTCTTTCTCTTTCTTTCTCTGTTTCTCCTTCCTTCCTTCCTTCCTTCCTTCCTTCCTTCCTCCCTTCCTTCCTTCCTGCTTTGCCTTTTTTTTTTTTTTTTTTAAGATGGAGTCTTGTTCTGTCACCCAGGCTGGAGTGCAGTGGCTCAATCTCAGCTTATTGCAACCTCCACCTCCCGGGGTTCAAGCAATTCTCCTGCCTCAGCCTCCTGAGCAGCTGGGATTACAGGCCCGAACCACCACGCCCAGCTAATTTTTTGTATTTTTAGTAGAGACGGGGTTTCACCATGTTGTCCAGGCTGATCTTTAACTCATAACCTTGAGTGATCTGCCTGTCTCCGCCTCCCAAAGTGCTGGGATTACAGGGATGAGCCAACGCGCCCAGCCAACTTTTTTCTTTTTAAACTATTTGTAGACTAAGATTTACATAGAGGAGAGTAAACACATATATATCCAGTTTATTTAATATTTAATTAAATATCATCAATCGAATCTAGAAATAGACAATTACCAATTCCAGTAGTCCTCTGTGATCGTCCTTGATTACAGTCCCCTCTTGGCCCTTTAGATGTAGCCACTATCATACACACACACACACCCACACACACACGTACATACAAATGTTTATGTGTTTACTTATATGAATAAGTTATTTAGTGGTGATTTCTGAGATTTTGGTGCACCCATCACCTGAGCAGTGTACATTGTACCCAATGTATAGTATTTTACCCCTCACCCACTTTCCATCCTTTCCCCCAAGTCCATTGTATCATTCTTATGCCTCTGTGTCCTCATAGCTTAGCTCCCACTTATGAGTGACAACATACGATGTTTGGTTTTCCCTTCCTGAGTTGCTTCACTTAGAATAATGGTCTCAAATTCCATCCAGGTTGCTGTGAATGCCATTATTTCATTTCTTTTAATGGCTGAGTAGTATTACATGGTGGATTTTCTTTATCCACTTGGTGATTGATAGGCACGTGGGCTGGTTCCATATTTTTGCAACTGCAAATTGTGCTGCTATAAACATGCATGTGTAAGGATCTTTTTTGTATAATGACTTATTTTCCTCTCGGTAGATAACCAGTAGTGGGATTGCTAGATCAAACGGTAGTTCTATTTTTAGTTTTTTAAGGAATCTCCACACCGTTTTCCATAGTGGTTGTACTAGTTTACATTCTCACCAAACTGTAAAAGTGTTCCCTTTTCACCACATCCATGCCAACATGTATTATTTTTTGATTTTTTTATTATGGCCATTCTTCCGGAATTAAGATGGCATCGCACTGTGATTTTGATTTGAGTTTCCCTGATAATTAGTGATGTTGAGCACGTTTTACATGTTTGTTGGCCATTTGTATATCTTATTTTGAGAACTGCCTATTCATGTCCTTAACCCACTTCTTGATGTGATTTTTTTTTTCTTGATGGTTTGTTTGCGTTCCTTGTAGATTCTGGATATTAGTCCTTTTTCAAAAGTATAGATTGTGATTATTTTCTCCCACTTTGGGTTGTCTGTTTACTCTGATGATTGTTTCTTCTGCTGTGCAGAAGCTTTTTAGCTTAATTAAGTCTCATCTACTTATCTTTGTTTTTGTTACATTTGCTTTTGGGTTCTTGATCATGAAGTCTTTGCCTAAGCCAATGTCTAGAAGGGTTTCCCAATGTTATCTTTTAGAATGGTTATGGTTTCAGGTCTTAGATTAAAATTTTTAATCTATCTTGAGTTGATTTTTGAATACAGTAAGAGACAAGGTTCCAGTTTTATTCTTCTATTTGTGGCTTACCAAATATCCCAGCACCATTTGTTGAATAGGGTGTCCTTTTCCCACTTTGTGTTTTTATTTGCTTTGTTGAAGATCAGTTGGCTGTAAGTATTTGGCTTTATTTCTGGGTTCTCTATTCTTTTTATTGGTCTATGTACCTATTCTTATACCAGTACCATGCTGTTTGGTGAGTATGGCCTTATCATATAGTTTGAGGTAGGGTAATGTCATGCCTCCAGATTTGATCTTTTTGCTTAGTCTTGCTTTGTCTATGTGGGCTCATTTTTGGTTCCATATACATTTTGGAATTGTATTTTCTAGTTCTGTGAAGAATGATGGTGGTATTTTGATGGGAATTGCATTGAATTTGTAGATTGCTTTTGGCAGCATAGTCATTTTCACAATATTAATTCTACTCATCCATGAGCATGGGATGTATTTCCATTTGTTTGTGTCATTTATTATTTCTTTCAGCAGTGTTTTGTAGTTTTCCTTGTAGAGGTCTTACTTGTCCTCAGGTATATTCCTAAGTGTTTTATTTTTTATTTTTGCATCTATTGTAAAAGGGGTTGAGTTCTTTATTTGATTCTCAGCTTAGTTGCTGTTGGTATAGAGCAGTGCTACTGATTTGTGTGCATTGATTTTGTACCCTAAAACTTTGCTGAATTCATTTGTCATTTCTAAGAGCTTTGTGGATGAATCTTTAGGGTTTTCTAGTTATACAATCATGTTATCTGCAAACAGTGACAGTTTCACTTCCTCTTTACTGATGTGAATTTTCTTTTTTTCTTTATCTGGTCTGATTGCTCTGGCTTGGATCAGTAATATGTTGAATGGAAGTGGAGAAAATTGGCATCCTTGTCTTATTCCAGTTATCAGGGGGAATGGTTTCAGTTTTTCCCCATTCAGTATAACGTTGGCTGTGGGCCTGTCATAGATGGCTTTTATTACATTGAGTTATGTCCCTTCTATGCCAATTTTGCTGAGGGTTTCAATCACAAAGTATGCTGGGATTCGTCAAATGCTTTTTCTGCATCTATTGAGATGTTCATGTGATTTTTGTTTTTAATTCTGTTTATGTGGTTGTATCACATTTATTGACTTATGTATGTTAAACCATCCCTGCATCCCTGGTATGAAACCCACTTGATCATGGTGAATTATCTTTTTGATATGCTATTGAATTTGGCTCACCAGTATTTTGTTGAGGATTTTTGCATCTATGTTCATCAACGATATTGGTCTGCAGTTTTCTCTTCTTGTTATATCCTTTCCTGGTTTTGGTATTAGGGTGATACTGGCTTCATAGAATGATTTAGGGAGGATTCCTTCTTTTTCTATCTTTTGTAATAGTGTCAATAGGATTGGTACCAATTCTTCTTTGAATGTGTTATAGAATTCAGCTGTGAATCCATCTGATCTTGGACCTTCTTTTGTTTGTAACTTTTTAATTACCTTTTCAATCTCACTGCTTGTTATTGGTCTGTTCAGTTTCTATTTCTTTCTGGTTTAATCTAGGAGGATTTAAATTTCCAAGAATTTATCCATCTCCTCTAGGTTTTCCAGTTTGTGCCCATAAATGTGTTCATAGTAGTCTTGAGTGAACTTTTGTATTTCTGTGGTATCTCTTTTAATATCTCCCAGTTCATTTCTAATTGAGCTTATTTGGATCTTCTCTCTTTTTCCTTGGTTAATCTCGCTAATGATCTATCAATTTTATGTATCTTTTCGAAGAACCAGCTTTCTGTTTCATTTATCTTTTGTATTTTTTGTTTAAATTTCATTTTATTCTGCTCTAATCTTTGTTATTTTCTTTCTTCTGCTAGGTTTAGGCTTGGTTTGTTTTTTTTCTGTAGCTCCTTCAGGTGTGACTTTAGATGGTCGATTTGTGCTCTTTCAGACTTTTTGATGTAGGCATTTAATGCTTGAACTTTCCTCTAACACCACTTTTGCTGTATCCCTGAGGTTTCAATAGTTTGTGTCACTATTATGGTTCAGTTAAAAAAATTTTTTAATTTCCATCATGATTTCATTGTTAATCCAACAATCATTCAGGAGTTGGTTATTTAATTTCTGTGTATCTGCAAAGCTTTTAGGGCTCCTCTTAGAGTTGATTTTCAATTTTATTCTACTGTGGTTGGAGAGAGTACTTGATATAATTTTGATTTTCTTGAATTTACTGAGACTAGTTTTGTGGCCTATCATATGGTCTATCTTGGAGAATGTTTTCATGTGCTAATGCGCAGAACGTATATTCTGCAGTTGTTGGGTAGAATGTTCTGTAAATATTTGTTAAGTCCATTTTTTCTAGGCTACAGTTCAAGTTCATTGCTTCTTTGTTGACTTTCTGTCTTAATGACCTGTCTAGTGCTGTCAGTGAAGTATTGAAGTTCCCCACTAGAATTGTGTTGCTGTCTATCTCATTTCTTAGGTCTAGTAGTAATTGTTTATAAATTTAAGAGCTCCAGTGTTAGGTTCATATATATTTGGGATTGTGATATTTTCATGTTGGACCAGTACTTTTATCATTATATAGTGTCCGTCTGTGTCTTTTTAAATTGTCCTTCCTTAAAAGTCTGTTTTGTCTAGTGTAAGAATAGCTACTCCTGCTTGTTTTGGTGTCCATTTGCATGAAATATCTTTTCCCCCTCTTTACCTTCAGCTTATTCAAATCCTTATGTGTCAGGTGAGTTGCTTGAAGACAGTGGATACCTGATTGGTGAATTCTTATCCATTCTGCCATTCTGTATCTTTTACATGAAGCATTTAGGCTATTTACATTCAATGTTACTATCAAGATGTAAGATACGATTCTGTTCATCATGCTATTTTTTGCCTGAATATTTTATTGTTTTTTCATTGTGTTATTGTTTTATAGGTCCTGAGAGATTTATGCTTTAAGGAGATTCCACTTTGGCGAATTTCGAGGATTTGTTTCAAGATTTAGAGCTTTTAGCAGTTCTTGTAGTGCTGGCTTGATATTGTCAAATTCGCTCAGCATTTGTTTGTTTGAAAAAGAGTGTATCTTTCCTTAATTTATAATGCTTAGTTTCACTGGATGCAAAATTCTTGGCCGCTAATTGTTTTGTTTATGGGGGCTGAAGATAGGGCCCCAATCCTTTCTAGCTTGTAGGGTTTCTGCTGAAAAGTCTGCCATTAATCTAATAGGTTTTCTTTGTAGGTTACCTGATGCTTTTGCCTCACAGCTCTTAAGATTTTTTTTTTTTGCCTTGACTTTAGATAACTTAATGATTATGTGCCTAGGTGATGATCTTTTTGTGATGCATTTCCTGTTTCTATTTTTACCTTCTTGTACTGGATGTCCAGATCTTTAGCAAGGCAAGGGAAGTTTTCCTTGATTAATACCTCAAAGATTTTTTTCCAAACTTTTAGATTTGTCTTCTTCCACGAGGATACTAATTATCCTCAGTTTTGGTCATTTAACATAATTCCCAACTTCTTGGAAGCTTTGTTCATTAAAAAAATTTTCTGTGTGTGTTTGTTGGATTGGGTTAAATAAAAAGCCTTGTCTTCAAGCTCTAAAGTTCTTTCTTCTACTTGTTAGATTCTATTGCTAAGACTTTCCAGTGCATTTTGAATTTCTCTAAATGTTTCCTTTATTTCCAGAAGTTGCTATTGCTTTTTATTTATGTTATATATTTCACTGGAGATTTTTCCATTTATATACTGTATCATTGTTTTGGTTTCTTTAAATTCGACTTGACCTTTCCGTGGTGCCTCCTTGGGTAGCTTAATAATTGACCTTCTAAATTCTTTGTATGGCATTTCAGAGATTTTATCTTGGTTTGGATCCATTGCTGGTGAGCTAGTGTGATATTTTGGGGACATTAAAGAATCTCGTCTTGTCATATTTTCAGTATTGCTTTTCTGGTTCCTTCTCATTTAGGCAGACTATGTCAGAGGGAAGATCTGGGACGCAAGGGCTGCTATTCAGATTGTTTTTGTCCCTTGGAGTGCTCTCTTGATGTGGTGGTCTCCCTCTTACCCTAGTGATGTGGGTTTCTGAGAGCTGAACTGCAGTGATATTCCTCTTTTGGATCTAGCCACTCAGCGGAGCTACTGGGCCCAGGGCTGATACTTGGGAGTATCTTCAAAGATTCCTATGATGTGATCCATCTTCAGATCTGTCATCTGTGGATTCCAGCACCTGCTTTGGTGGAGGTAGCAGGGGAGTGAAGTGGACTCTGTGAGGATACTTGGTTGTATTTTCGTTAAATGTGCAGGTTTTGTGTTGGTTGGCCTCCAACCAGCAGATGGAACTTTCAAGAGCATATCAGCTTCAGTTGAATAGGGAAGATACAAGCTTGACCTAGGATCACCTTTGGATATGTGTTCAGGTTTGTCAGCTGGTGGGCAGGGCCATAGAGCTCACAAGAATTTATGTCATTTGTCTTTGGCTACCGGGGTGGGTAGAGAAAGACCATCCGGTGGTGCCAGGCTTAGGCATGTCTGAGCTCAGACTCTCCTTGGGTGCTGCTTGCTGTGACTGCTGTTGGGGATAGGGTTGTGGTTCCCAGGCCAATGGAGTTATGTTCCCAGGGACATTATGAATACCTCTGCTGCATCACACAGGTTGCCAGAGAAATGGGTGAAAGCTGGCAGCCAAAGGCCTCACCCAGCTCCCATGCAGACCACCACCAGAAAGGCTGGTGTCATTCCCATTGTGCCCTCCCTAGAGCACTGAGTTTATTTACAGACAGCCAGTAAGCAGGGCTAACTTGTTCCATGCTACAAGCTTCCCAGCTCAGAAAGCAAGGCAACTCACAGTTCTTTGACTGTCTCACAAAGTCTGTAGTGGCAGTCCACCGACTTCAAAGGGTCTGTGGGTTCTCTCGGCTTTCCTGGTATGTTCCTGAGGTAGTTCTTGGAGCAAAAATTTATGATGTGAGTCTACACATGCTTCTCTGTCTGTCTGAGTAGGAGCTGCAAGTTAGTCCTGCCTCCTATCCACTATTTTTTCCTAATTTAAAATTTTATCACATAAATATGATTTCCTAAACAATACAATTTAACCATCCATTTTTGAATCTTATATATAATAAAATAATAAATTATGTATTCTTTATTTTCTTCAACTTTTATTTTAAGTTCAGAAGTACATGTGCAGTTTATGTAGGCTTGTTACATAGGTAAACTTGTGTCATGGTGGTTTGCTGCACAGATCATTCCATCACCAAGGTATTAAGCCCAGCATACATTAGCTATTCTTTCTGATGTTTTCCCTCCTCCCACTCCCTGCTTACAGGCCTTAGTATGTGTCATTCCCTTCTATGTGCCCATATGTTCTCATAATTCAGCTCAACTTATGAGTGAGAACATGTGCAGTGTTTGGTTTTCTGTTCCTGTATTAGTTTGCTGAGGATAATGGCTTCCAGTTCCACCCATGTCCCTGCAAAGGACATGATCTCATTCCTTTTTATGGCTGCATAGTATTTCATGGTGTATATGTACCACGTTTTCTTTATCCAGTCTATCGTTGATGGGCATTTGGGTTGATTACAAGTCTTTTCTATTGTGAATAGTGCTGCAGTGAACATAAGCATGAATGTATCTTTATAATAGAATTATTTATATTCCTTTGGGTATATACCTAGTAATGGGATTTTTGAGGCAAATGGTTTTCTGGTTCGAGGTCTTTGAGGAATTGCCACACTGTCTTCCACAATGGTTGAACTAATTTACATTCCCACCAGCAGTGTAAAAGCATTCCTGTTTCTCCACAGCCTCACCAGCATCTGTTGTTTCTTGACTTTTTAATAGCTGCCATTCTGACTAACACAATGAGATGGTATCTCATTGTGGTTTTGATTTGCATTTCTCTAATGATCAGTGATGTTGAGCTTTTTTTCCATGTTTGTTGACCACAAAAATGTCTTCTTTTGAGAGGTGTCTGTTCATGTCCTTTGACCACTTTTTAATGGGATTGTTTGGTTTTTTTTCTTGTAAATATGTTTAGGTTCCTTGTAGATGCTGGATATTAGACCTTTGTCAGATGGATAGAGTGCAAAAATTTTCTCCCATTCTGTAGGTTGTCTGTTCACTCTGATGTTAGTTTCTTTTGCTGTGCAGAAGCTCTCTAGTTTAATTAGATCCCATTTGTCAATTTTTGCTTTTGTGGCAATTGCTTTTGGCATTTTCATCATGAATTCTTTGTCCATGCCTATGTTCTGAATGATATTGTCTAGGTTTCCATCTATAGTTTTGCATTTTACATTTAAGTCTTTAATCTGTCTTCTGTTTATTTTCATAGATGGTGTAAGAAAGGAGTCTTGTTACGGTTTTTTGCATAAGGCTAGCCAGTTATTCCAGCACCATTTATTAAATAGGGAGGCCTTTCTCCATTGCTTGTTTTTGTCAGGTTTGTCGAAGATCAGATGGTTGTAGGTGTGTGGTCTTCTTTTTGAGTTCTCTATTCTGTTCCATTGGACTATGTGTCTGCTCTTGTACCAGTATCATGCTGTTTTGGTTGCTGTAGCCTTGTACTATGGTTTGAAGTTGGGTAGCATGATGCCTCCAGATTTGTTCCTTTTGCTCAGGATTGTCTTGACTATTCATGCCCTTTTTTGATTCCATATAGATTTAAAAATAGCTTTTCCTTATTCTCTGAAGAATGTCAATGGTAGTTCAATGGGAGTGGCATTAAATCTATAAATTACCTTGGGCTGTGTGGCCATTTTCATGACATTTATTCTTCCTATCCATGAGTATGGAATGTTTCTCCATTTGTTTGTGTCCTCTCTGATTTATTTGAGTAGTGGTTTGTAGTTCTTATTGAAGAGGTCCTTCATTTCCCTTGTTAGCTGAATTCCTAGTTATTATTTTTGTAGCAATTGTGAGTGGAAATTTATTCATTATTTGTCTCTCTGCTTGCCTGTTGTTGGTGTATGAGAATGCTGGCAATTTCTGTACATAAATTTTGTATCCTGAGATTTTGATGAAGTTGTACATTAGCTTAGGAATCTTTTGGGCTGAGATGATCGGGTTTTCTAGTTATAGGACCATATCATCTGCAAACAAAGATAATTTGACTTCCTGTCTTTCTACTACTGTAATGTCCTTTATTTCTTTCTTTTGCCTGACTGCTCTGGCCAGATTTTCCATTGCTATGTTGAATAGCAGTGGTGAAAGAGGGCATCCTTGTCTTGTGCTGTTTTTCAAGGGAAATACTTCCAGCTTTTGCCCATTCAGTATGATATTGGCTGTAGGTTTGTCATATATGGCTTTTATTATTTTGGGGCATGTTTCTTCAATACCTAGTTTATTGAGAGTTTTTAACATGAATGGATGTTGAATTTCATCAGAGGCCATTTCTGCATCTATTGAGATAATCATGGGTTTTTGTCTTTAGTTCTGTTCATGTGATGAATCACATTTATTGATTTTTGTATGTTGAACCAACCTTGCATCCCAGGGGTAAAGTCAACTTGATCGTGGTAGATAAGCTTTCTCATGTGCTACTGGAGTCAGTTTGCAAGTGTTTTATTGAGGATTTTTACATTAATGTTTATCAAGGATATTGGCCTCAAATTTTCTTTTTGTTTTTCTTTCTTTTTTTATTTTTGTATCTCTGCCAGGTTTTGGTATCAGAATGATGCTAGCCTCATAGAATGAGTTAGGGAGGAGTCCCTCCTTTTCAATTTTTTGGAATAGTTTCAATACCAATGGTATCAGCTCTTCTTTGTACCACTGTTAAAATTCAGCTGTGAATCCATCTGGTCTTGAGCTTTTTTTGGTTGGTAGGCTATTTATTACTGTCTCAATTTCAGAACTTGTTATTGGTCTATTCAGGGGTTCAATTTCTCCTTGGTTCAGTCTTGGGAGGGTGTATGTGTAAAGGAATTTACTCATTTCTTTTAGATTTTCTAGTTAATGTGCATAGAGGTATTTATATATAAATGCTGGCCTTATGCGTTTGTCTCTGATGGTTGTATTTCTGTCAGAAATCTGTGGTGATACACTCCTTATCATTTCTTGTTGCATTTATTTGATTAATCTCTCTTGTCTTCTTTGTTAGTCTAGCTAGCAGTCTATTTTATTAATTTTTTCAAAAAAACAGCTCCTGTATTCATTGAGTTTTTGAAGAGTTTTTCATTTCTCTATGTCCTTCAGCTCAGCTCTGATCTTGATTATTTTGTCTTCTGCTAGCTTTGGAGTTTCTTTTTTCTTGGTTCTCTAGTTCTTTCAGTTGAGATGTTAGGTTGCTAACTTGAGATCTTTCTAGCTTTTTGATGTGGGCATTTAGTCCTATAAATTTCCTTCTTAACACTACTTTAGCTGCATCCCAGAGATTCTGGTGTGTTATGTCTTTGTTCTCATTAGTTTCAAAGAACTTCTTGATTTCTGCCTTAATTTCATTATTTACACAAAAGTCGTTCAGGAGCAGGTTGCTCAATTTCCTTGTAGTTGTGTGGTTTTGGGTGAATTTCTTTTTCTTTTTCTTTTTCTTTCTTGAGACAGAGTCTCACTCTGTTGCCCAGGCTGGAGTGCAGTGGCACAATCTTGGCTCACTGCAAGCTCTGCCTCCTGGGTTCACACCATTCTCCTGCCTCAGCCTCCCGAGTAGCTGGATACTGGTGCCTGCCACCACACCTGACTAATTTTTTGTATTTATAGTAGAGATGGGGTTTCACCATGTTAGTCAGGATGGTCTCGATCTCCTGACCTCATGATCCACCTGCCTTGGCCTCCCAAAGTGCTGGGATTACAGGCATGAGCCATAATGCCCGGTGGTTTTGGGTGAATTTCTTAATCTTGATTTCTAATTTAATTGCACTGTGGTCCAAGAGACTGTTATAATTTCAGGTCTTTTGCATTTGCTGAGGAATGTTTTACTTCTGATTATGTGATCAGTTTTTGAGTAAATGCCATGTGGCAATGAGAAGAATGTATATACTGATTGTTTTCGGGTGGAGAGTTCTGTAGATATCTATTAGGTCCATTTGTTCCAGAGCTGAGTTCAGGTCCTGAATATCTTCATTAATTTTCTGCCTCAATGTTCTGTCTAACATTGTCAGTGGGGTGTTAAAATCTCTCACTATTATTGTGTGGAAGTCTAAGTCTCTTTGTAGGTCTGTAAGCACTTGCTTTATGAATGTAGGTGCTCCTGTATTGGGTGCATGTATATTTAGGATAGTTAGCTCTTCTTGTTGTGTCAAACTTTTTACCATTATGTAATGTCCTTCTTTGTCTTTTTTTATCTTTATTGTTTTAAAGTCTGTTTTTTCAGAAATTAGGCTTGCAATGCCTACTTTTTTTCTGTTTTCCATTTGCTTGGTAAATTTTCCTCCATCCTTTTATTTTGAGCCTATGTATTCTTTGTAGGTGAGATGGGTCTCTTTAAAACAGCATACCAATTGGTCTTTGGTCTTTATCCAGCTTGCCATCATGTGTCTTTTAATTGGGGCATTTAGCCCATTTACATATAGGGTTAGTATTTTTATGCGTGAATTTTTTTCCTGTCATCATGATGCTAGCTCACTATTTTTCAGACTTGTTTATGTGGTTGCTTCATAGTGTCATTGGTCTGTGTAATTCAGTGTTTTTTTTTTTTTTTGTACTGGCCAGTAATGTTTTTTTCTTCCCACATTCAGTGCTTTCTTAAGGATCTCTTGCAAGGCAGGCCTGGTGGTGGTGAATTCTCTAAGCAATTGCTTGTCTGAAAAAGATCTAATTTCTCCTTTGCTCATGAAGCTTAGTTTGGCTGGATATTAAATTCTGGGTTGGAAATTCTTTTCTTTAAGAATGTTAAATATTGGCCTCCATTCTCTTCTGGCTTGTAGTGTTTCTGCTGAGAAGTCTACTGTTAGTCTGGTGGGTTTCTTTTTGGAGGTGACCTGGCCTTTCTCTCTGTATGCCTTTAACATTTTTCTTTCGTTTTGACCGTGGAGAATCTGATGATTATGTCTTGGGGTTGATCTTCTCATGGAATATCTTACTGGGGTTCTCTGGATTTCCTGAATTTGAATGTTGGCCTGTCTTGCTAGTTTGGGGAAGTTCTCCTGGATGATATCCTGAAGTGTATTTTCCAATTGGGTTTCATTCTCCCCATCTCTTTCAGGTACCCCAATTAGTCATAGGTTCGGTCTCCATATAATCCCAAATTTCTTGGAGGTTTGGTTCATTGCTTTTTTGTTGTTGTCTATTCTTGTATACCTGTCTTATTTCAGAGAGATCATCTTTAAACTCTTTTCCCCACTTCGTCTATTCTGCTATTGATACTTGTGAGTGCATTGTGAAATTCATGTGTTGTGTTTTTCAGCTCCATCATGTTGTTTGTGTTCCTCTCTAAACTGGCTATTCTGTCTATCAGCTACTGTATTGTCATTACTCTTAGCTACTTTGCACTGGGTTACAACATGCTCCTTTAGCTCTGTGAAGTTTGTTATTATCCACCTTCTGAAGCCTACTTCTGTCAATTCAGCCATCTCAGCCTCAGTCCAGTTCTATGCCCTTGCTGGAGATGCGTTGCAGTCATTTGCAGGAGAAGAAGCAGTCTGGCCTTTTGAATTTGCAGCATGTATGCGTCAATTCTTTCTCATCTTTGTGGACTTATCTACCTTCAATCTTTGAGTTTGCTGACCGTTGAATGGGGATTTTGTGGGGTCTTTTCTGTTGATGTTGTTGTTGCTTTTTCCTGTTTGTCCTATTTTTAACAGTCAGGCCACTGTATTGTAGGACTGCTGTAGTTTGCTGGGGGTCTGCTCCAAACACTAGTTGTCTTGTTTTTTCCCATACCTAGGGGTATCACCAGTGAAGACTGTGGAACAGCAAAAATGCAGCCTGCTCCTTCCTCTGGAAGCTCTGTCCCAGGAGGATACTGACCTGTTGCTGTCCTGAACAAACCTGTAGGAAGTGGCTGGAGACCCCTGTTTGGAGGCTCACTCAGTTAGGAGGAACAGGATAAGGACTCACTTAAAGCAGCAGTCAGACTTCCCTTTGGTAGAGCAGGTGTGCTGCGTTGTGAGGGGCCCTTCCTTGTCCAGATTGTACTCTCCAAAGCCAGCAGGCTGGAATGGTTGAATCAACTGACCCACAGAGATGGAAGCCTCCCTTCCCCCCAAGAGTTATCTCCCAGGGAAAGATCAGAGGTCTATTTTTAGAAGCCTGGCTGGAATGGCTGAAGCCCCACAGCGAGGTCCCACCTAGTGAGGAGGAATGGATCAGGGTACCGCTTAAAGGAGCAGTCTGGCCATGATCTGGCAAGGCAGCTGTGCTGCATTGTGGGGGACCCTTTTTTGTCTGAACCGTTTGTATTCCCAAAGCCGGCAAGCTGGAATGGCTGAGTCTAGCAAACTGAGGAGATGGCAGCTATCCCTTTCCCCAGGAACTCAGATCCATTTCGGGAAGATTCCAGCCTGTTGCTGTTGACTGGCTGGAATTCCAAGCCAGTGAGTCTTAACTTGTGAGGTGACATGAAAGTAGGGCTCACAGAATGATGCTTCTTGGCTCTCTGGATTCAGCCCCCTTTCTAAGGATATGTATGGACAGATTTCCTGTCTTACTGGGGATCCTGGGAATGGAGTATGTAAAATTCCTGGGTGTCTGTGTGTGCCTGAGCTGCTGCTCTGCCTAGACTCCACACAGCTCTGTGTATCAGAAGGCCCTTATGGCATGGGTTCATGGGGGGATCTCCTGATCTGTGGGTTGCAAAGATTCCTGGGCGAAATGTGGTTTCCCAGGTGGGGTCGCACCGTCACTCACTGCTTCCTTTGGCTGGGGTTGGGGATTTCTTTGGTTGCCCCACCCCCCACCCCCTGTGTTTTTTCATTTTTTTATGGGTTGAGTTGTTTGCCTAGTCAGTCCCAATGCGAGAACCTGGATATCTCAGTTGAAGGTGTTGAATTCACTTGCCCCTTTTCATTCCTCTCTGTGAGTGTCATGGACTGCAGCTGATTCTAATTGGCTATGTTGGAATTCCAATGTATTCTTTTCAGACATTTTTCTACCTACTATTATGCCTATTAGACTCATTCTTTTACTTTTAATACTTTAGAGTATTTCATTTTGGAAATATACAACAAATCATACTTTGGATACACAAATTTTGTGTTTAATGTCCTGTTATTAAAAATTTGGCATATTTCCTTCTTTTTGCTATCACAAATAATCCTGCTTTGAGCAGTCTATTTTTTGAAGGGTTTAAAAATATTTTATTTTATGTACAAAAGAGGTAACATGATTTCTTTCATTGGGAATATGCCTTGGATAATTCATTCAAAGAAGATCACTTAATGATCTTCCTTGAATAGTCCAACTTAATGAAACCTACATCCTTCAAATACTGATTGAAACACTGGTGGCACACATTGAGGCCATATTTCTGGATTAGACCATGCCAGTTTGAGCAGACTTGACAAGAGTGAGAACCCTGACTGAATTATTGTGGGTAAACTTCTGGTGACTCATCTTGCTTTTCGGAGTGCAATGAAGCAAAAGACTGAACATTCTCATATTTCTCTGGTAGTACACGTGTAAGAGTATCTCTATATAGTAGGTGCAGAAATGTTTATCCACTAAGTTTGTGCAAGGTAACCTTCAATAGAATATGGTAAACTGTTTAAGTGTTTGTACCAATCTACACTCTTAGTGGGTACAAATTTGCACTCCCATCAGCAGTATATGAGAGTTCTTATAACTTCATACTTGGTCCTTTCTAACTCTTAAATTCCCCAATCTGGTAAGTATAAGATGTATGTAATTTTGTTTTATTATAAGCATTCCATTATTGCTACTAAGATTGGGCTTCTTTTTGTATTTTTTCTTTTCTGATGTGACCATTTAAAGCTATAAATTTATTCTAAGTGTTACTTTATTTACATTCCACATATTTTAATATAAGGAAGTTTCTTTATTATTTAGTTATAAACATATTCTAATCTCCCTTATAATTTCTTCTTTCACCTAATAATTACATTGAAGTGATTGTTAAATTTCCATGCACAGGTATGATGGTTAATACTGAGTGTCAACTTGATTTGATTGAAGGATGCAAAGTATTGATCCTGGGTGTGTCTGTAACAGTGTTGCCAAAGGAGATTAACATTTGAGTCAGTGGGCTGGAGAAGAAAGACCCACCCTTAATCTGCTGGGTACAATCTAATCAGCTGCCAGCACAGCTGGAATACAAAGGAAGCAGAAAAATGTGAAAAGGCGAGACTGGCCTAGCCTCCCAGCCTGTATCTATCTCCCGTGCTGGATGCTTCCTGCCCTCAAACATCAGACTCCAAGTTCTTCAGTTTTGAGACTCAGACTGGTTCTCCTTGCTCCTCAAGCTTGCAGACAGCCTATTGTGGGACCTTGTGATCATGTAAGTTTGTACTTAATAAACCCTCTTTTATCTATCTGTTAATCTATCTATCTATCTATCTATCTATCTATCTATCTATCTATGTATCTATCTATCTATCTATCATCTATCTCATATTGGTTCTGTCCCTCTAGGGAACCCTGACTAATACGGTAGGACATCAAATAACTTCTTAGATCTCCTAATTTTTTTGCCAACAACCACAGTGATTGGCTATCTTTTCAATTTTTTTTACCCCAGAACATAATGAAGTTTGCAATCATTTAGTAAAAGTTAATAATATAAAAGGGGAAGAAAACTACCTTGAAACAGATGGCAGGCAGGCCATTGGGTTCATTCTCAAGGATACTTGTTTTAAATTCATGCCTCAACCAAATTACAAATTATAATGCTTTTTATTAAATAATTTTTATTAAAAATAGGGGAAACATCAAAGTGAACATGAAAAATCTATGAATCTTAGTGGCATTTACTTTGTAAATTTTAATGATCTTTCACATATATCACTTAGTTTGACCCAAAGGTAGTCATGCAAGATAAGTAACAGTATGATTGTGTCATAGATAGCACAGTTCAAAGTTTTTAAGGGCCTGGACTAAGACTGTGGGAGTGTAGATTTGTGTATAAATATGAAGATATTGCAAGGATAATATCAATGGGACTTTGAAACCCATATGAAATAAGATTAATAATAACTTAGGCATCACAAGAGTGGGAGATGAGATGAGAGAAAGGTAAATTTGAAGCTCTGCAAAATTATTTATTTCTAACCATTTATAGAGAAATATGAAACATATATTTGGAGGTAAAAGGCAACAAAATGTCTATATTCATCTGTGGAGAGGTGATAATGGGAGCCATGTGAAAGGCTGAGAGTATCTAAGGTAAGGAATGTGGATCACAAAAAAAGGTAGAGCTTTGCATTCTGTTTACATTTGAAGGCTAGCCAGAGGAAGAGAATAGGGCTGAAGAAACTAAGTTTAATGGAAAAACATGTATGAGGAAAACTAGGAGAGTGTATTTCATGATAGTCAAGGGAGGAGAATATTTCAATAAAGGTGATGGTGTTATTACTTGTGTCAACTGCTGTAGAGAAACTGAGTATTAAGAGAACTATGCAAAGTCCACAAAATTCAATGAGTGAAAAATTATTGGCAACTTTATTGAAAGCAACTTTAGTAGAGTTGTGGGGACTGAGTGGTGATTGTAATAGATTTAGAAATGACTGAGTGGTGTAAAATAATAGAATATTTTTTCATTCAGTTTTTGGTAATGCAAAGAGATACTGTTTAAGCAGAAGGCAGGAAGAGTATAGGTTTGTTTCTTTTATTTTGTTTTTTAAATAGTGACATTTAAACATATTTTGGGGGGCGAGAGGATGTTACCAATGCTGTAGAAATTCAAGAAATTTCTTGACTGGAAAATTGACTGGAAATTTAAGAAAAAGGGGATACATTAGGAAATATGTTGGAAAGATCGTGGAATTTATAGCCAAGAGAGTAGAGTTTGTATGCTGTCTCTGCCATTTCCCAGATATATGTTTATACACAAATCATTTACCATTGTTTTGGTCCAAACTTTCCTCATCTGTAAAATCAGAATGATCATGTTTACTATATCCTCCTTATAGAATGTGATATAAAAATCAAATTGAATAATATTTGTGGAAGTATAATTAGAAATGAATCTGCATCCTACATCAGAGTGCAGGACTGTGATAAGTGATCATTAATGTTGATTCTTTTTTGTTTGATAGAGTTATTATTAGTAAGAGTATAATGATTCTATTGAGAAAGTTCTAAAGGATAGGGTCGAGGGTTCAGATGTAGCTTCTCCTTGAAAATTGATTTAGATGTGACTTCCTCCAAAACAGAAGGGAGGAAGAAGATAAAGTTCAAAGGAGAAGTTGGAGGGTGTAATTACAGAACATTGCAGGCTATTTTACTTCTAATTTGCTCAGATATAAATTGATTATTTTTGAAGAGACTGAACAAATGTGGGAATACCACTACTCTTATACCTTGCATTGCTAGCAATAGCGTATAGCAAGCAAATTGTTTTATATTCTGTTATTTCTCATGAGGTTCAATATTTGGTTCACTCTTCATTCTGTGAGTTTTTATATCATCTATGAGATTTGTCTAGAGTTTCTCTAACAGTATGATACAAGAAAATATTTTATGAATAGTATATGCAAAACATTGTACTAGGGCAGTATTTCTCAACTGAGAAGAGTTTACTAATACAGAGATGATTCTGTCCAACTGGGGAAATGAATCTGCATCCCATATCTGAGTGCAGAAATGTGTGGGGGCATTTGAATGGTCACAATGACTGAGATGCTATTGGAATTAGGAGGTGGGGGCCAGAGCTATTAAGTACCCTTCAGGTCATAGGACACAATGAAGAATTGGCAATAGCATTTTCTAGGCAATGTAGGAGAAAAAACAAACCAAAATCATTGTCTTAAAGTACAAAGTTTAATTGTGTATACAAGGCATAAATACTAAAGATTGCATAGCAGTACAAAGCACTGAGTAGTATGTAAAATAAATGGAAAAGATAATAGCATTAGTTAAAATAAGCTACATGATAGCAGGGACCACACCAATTTCATATTTTCCCAGATCCTAACCTGGAAAAGAGTAGGTCCCCAATAAATATTTGTTGAATGAATAAGTACATACATGAATGACTATATGATATAGGATTTGAGAACAGAGATATCAAAGGGAATAGCATGCTGCAGGGGCAAGAGCATGGAGTTATCAATCAAGGGGGAGGCTTAGAGTTCTGGTTCTTTTTTGCCCACTAACTCTGTAATTTTAAACAAATCATTACATTTCTTGTCCATGATTTCATCATCTACAGACGAAAGCATTGTACTAGATGATTTCTAAGCAATTTTCTAATTCTAGGTTCTATGAACTTTGGAAAGTTATGTATATGAGATGAAGTCTGAATTGGGTCTTAAATAGTAGAGCAAAAGGAGTAGATACTTGGAAGGGAAGGCAGCATAAGCACTGCTGACATAGAGAAAACCTGAATATTCAACCACCTATGGAGGAAAGGATTCTTGTTGGGAAGTAATGGGTCATAAGTTATTAATATCAGAATGGAGCACTGGTAGTGGCAGCCCTTGAGACTTAAGACAATGAGAGGAATTTAATCCTGTAGATGATTAACTTGGCTTCTGCTTGATTCAGACCTGTTTTAGAGTCACATTATTATCCCAGATCACTATGCTCCCTTCACCAGATTAGGCAAAATTAGGCATATACTTTTTGACATTATAACTTGAACTGTTGACCCTTCTCTGCAGAGTAACTTTAGTCCTGTGTGATAATTCCTTAGGTTAGTGTTTCTCAAAGTGTAGTCTGCTGATGACAACTTCCAAATCTCCTAGGGTACATGTTAAAATGTAGATTCTTAGGTCCTAATCAGATTTGCTGAATCTGAATCTCTAAGGGGTGCTATGAATAATTCATGTTGAAAACAAGCTAACTAGATTAGTCTTACATACCTAGCCAGTTTCATGGCCTGCAACCTATACAGTCGCATAAGGCCACATAATCAGAAGGGCTCCGAGCTTGGTTTAATGCTGTGCTGCTGCTCTCTTGAAATTCATAATAATTTTTAATAATTATTTTTGACATAATATTTTAACAGGGGGTCCTACATTTTCATTTTGCCTTGGGTCTCGCAAATTATATAGTCAGTACTATTCATGAGAAGTGCTCAAATTTGAGAACAACTGCCCTAGCTCATCTTTACCTAACCCCAACTTTAATGTTTAAGTGACAAATGCTTAAATGACAATAAGCTAAGTATTTTTTTAACTTTAATATAAGAGAGTGCAGTATGGTTTTTAGAGAACGCAGACTGGAGGTTGGGAGACTAGTTAAGAGGCTACTGTAATAAATCGTGCTTGAATTGATAAGAGTTTGAAAAAGGATAGTGGTAGTGAAATGGGAAGGAAGTAATGAGTGTCAAAACCAAACCAAAAGAATTGATGGTAGTTGGTCATTGATTAGTTATGAGCCCCAAATAGTTTCCAAGCCTTGGGGCACAGATGAATGAAATAGGCAAGTTATAAGGGGCATTTGGTTTTGGAAGGAAAAACACATTCCATTTTTAACACAAAGCATTTTCGAGGTGGTTACAGATAATCTGGGTAGAAAGGACATCTGGAAATTACAAACTAGACCTGACTAATGAAGAGATTAAAGCTTTGAGTCTTCCCAAAAGTGGTAACACTTAAAGCCATGAAAATACGTGAATTGTAAAAGGTACAGATCTATAAAGAAAGTGGAAGACTAAAGAGATATCTCTTGCTGTTCATAGTTAGGGGGCAGGAGGAAAAGGGCTGTTAAGGGGGAAAGGAAGGAGTCAGCATAGATACACTAGGAATCTTACATTTGTTTCAGCTTAGGATCTGTGAAAAAGACTTGATGAGCATTTATTCTTTTCAGTGTCATGACTCTATGAGTCTATCACACTGCCTAACTTTAGTTGTTATTTTATGGCCAAGTAAATGCGACATTGTCAGGATGTTAAAATTTCTCTGGTCATCTTCAGTGATGCATATCCACATCATTTGTTAATATTTGTTATAGTGCAGTTTGTTTTGAGAGTGTACAAAAGAGTAAGAAGAACATCCTGTCTAAAGGAGGTAATTTGTTACCTAAAAGTCAAAAGAAAGTAGGCTGGGCATGTGGTAGATACTTAAAAATAAGATACAATGTTGATTGGGTAATGTGCATGCTTTGACTATGTTATGATATAGTTCAGATGTCAAAGAACGAATATACTTTCTTGTTAGAAGATATAGGCTTATGTTTTCTAACCCATTATGGCAGAGCTTTCCATAGGAAGTTTGTTTTGAAATTGCTATCACACATTTAGGGGCTGGAATTCACAGAATCTCATGCTATCACTATCCATGACATCTGATGAGGTAACATTTTTTTTCGAGGGGATCATTGATCCTGTAGACATTTTTGCATGATAACTGGAAAATACTGGTCGTGACAGAAAATAAGTCAGACTCAAAACTATAAGTTTTCATTTATAATTTGAGCTATATCTATTGCCCAGAGGAACAAGTAAATTACATGAAACCCTTTCTGTGGTGAGAATAGATCAAGTGCTTTAATAATACTTTGCAAATCTTAAAAAGAGCTCCTGACATCAGTACATCAACTTTGGAATCTCTATGAAGCAACAAATTAATGCCTGCCAAATCAATGCCAGTCTTTTATCTCAAAGCTAAAATTAACAAAGTCTTACCAATCCTTTAACATGTCACAAAAATGAAAGCCCTAATATGTGCCTTCATTAATGCTCAGTGTATGTTATTAGCACAACAGATGATGGTCTACCAATTACCTTTGGAAATAAAGAAAACTTCTCTTTTCATTAGCGTCTTTATAAAATGTCCTTAATAGTTCTATGCTTTGTGAAGACTGACTTTCAATGTTAGAAAAAATAGTATGCTGAAATTTTAGAAATATATTCTTCCTTTAAGGAACAAGAAGCCTTTAAGAATTCATAGCAACTTGGAAAAAGCTACCGGGCAGTACACAAGGAAAGGTCTCAATTATTTTTAAGTCACATGAATAAATGTATTGTTAAGTTGTAAGCAAAACCATCAGCAGTCTCATGATGCCTGAATACAATGAGCATCCACTTGAATTAATATTTTAATTTGCCTTGTTCTTATTAAAGCACACATGGCAGGTTTCCATCTTGGCTGTGAAATGCTCTGATTTTAATTTTGGTAAAATCCATAGCAGTCATTTTATGCTGTATTCGATGGGAGGCTAATTTTCAACGTTCCATTAACAAGGTCTCTTGAATGAGTATGAGGTTTTAAAATTAAATTTGCATATCTACCATGCAGTGATTCAACAGCCAGTCTCATTGCTTCTTTGTTACTGTGAAACATGATGCAGATTAGTAAAAGCATTTGGTTCTACACCTTTCCCGTTTCTCCACTGATAGATATGTTTGGATAGAACTCTTATTATGCTAATTTCCTCATGTTATCTTTGGTTGCCTGAGATCATGGAACAAGAGAATTCACAAATTTTGGAAAATAATAGAATGATTCTCAGCAAGGCAATCACAGGAACACATTCAGCTGTGAAATTTTTCTTGAGTTGTACAAATACTTCTATGTTTGTCCAGCATCAGGATCTCTGAAAGGAAGAAGAATGAAAGATGTCTATTTAATGATAATATATACTTCCTGCTATTTGGGCAATACTGTCTTACTTTTATATTTGAAGGATATAAGAGAGAATTCAAGACACTAACAAAAGGACTAGAGAAACATGGGTAGAGCAGGCTGATGAGGAGAAACTAGAATAAAGGAGGATATTGCATTTGCCTTAGGGTGGATGGATTAGGGTTTAGATTAGAGCCTTGTCTGTGAAAATGTAAAACCAGTGGTAGGTCTAGGAAATTCATAGAGGTAATATAGGGGTTTCAAAAATGATTCCCAGGCCACTAGGCAGTATCAGTAATAATGCTGACAGTGATGAGGAATTTGGGGATGTTCTGGAAACATTCTGATAAGAGTCTAATTTTAAGTCATAGAAAATAATTCAATTGAAAAGATTTTATGCACAATCAGAATCAAAGGAATAAAAATGAATGAGGAAGGTGTATGCAGATTCCCTGTGTCCAGGTGAAACAAAGGTATGGAAATAGAATCGAAGTCTGCTGAAGTGAATGTGAAAAGACTAGATCAACATCACCTCTTAAACATTTTGAGGAGCTTGAGGAAATAGTCTGAGAGGGAGCATTCCTGAGAGGGAGAAGTTTTTGGGCATGCTAGTTTTGGGTTTCTTATAGTGCCATCTGCTGTCCACGAAGAACTGCATGCAGTGGTAACTATTGTTTTGATTACTGTACTTTATTGATATGTAGTGAGTTAAATAAAATAATGGAGTGCATTCATTCAGGAGCAACTAGGATGAAAGTGTGTTATTATTATAAAAGGCTTGAAGGTACTCAGAAGTCCCTGGCCACTTATGCAGTTAATTCAAGCAACATGACTCTTATTTTGCTAACCCATCACTCTCTCTGACAAAAAATCATTGGAATAAAAGTCTATCTTTCCAGGCAATGAAAATGAACAAGACAGTTGTTGTAATGGCTCCAGTAATAGCAGTGGACTATAGGATTTAAGCACTCCTTCTCCAGTGAATAACAAGGGACTAAATTAATGAAACTGATGTGGCTTATACATTTATATATGTTTATGTGTGTATCACCTCATTTCTGTCTGTAGAAAGAGAAACACTACAAATTATTCCTTGAATTATTGATGCAAATTTTGTAAGTCACCTCATTTTGCTATTAACACAAATAGAACTACTGTACAATAATGCATTCCAGAAAGTCATGCCCTTTAGGAACAGAATGAGTAGGCGGGTTAATTTGTATTTTAAATGAACTACTTGTGGGGAAATAAAACTTCTGTAGATTTTTCCTGCAAAAATCTCTAGCCTTCTAGGACAAAGACATGTATACAATCTAAATATAGGGGATATTTGCTTTCATTTCCACTAGAAACATTTTACTGTTTACATACAATGAAAATTCAATCTGTCACCACTTTTCTAGTTAATTGCTCTGACCCAAGAGGGACAAATAGTTACCACTCAAACTAAGTCTGTAGGTTAAGATCCAAGGTGCCAGGAAGCCAGACCTTGGAGACATCTTTAGGGCTTAGAAGCTGGAGACATCTGAGTTAATCTAACTCTTAGAGAGACATATTTACATTTCAAAAGGTTAGGATGATAATCTAGCATCATTTCCATTCCATCTCAAAGAAGCAAAAGTTTTTTCCCCTGCCATTGGCATCTTTCTTCTGTACATAATGGGAGAAAATTCATTGTTCTACAACATTCATTCATGAAATGCCCATTACTTGAGCAGGGAATTTGGCATAGCTCTCATTGTATTACCTCAAGGATGAGGTTTTGGATAACCACAAGGAGGAATGTGCTTATTATTTAAAGAAAGGTAATTAATTAGAAATTTGTCTTTGATCTAGAATACCTCATGTAAGCACTAGTAAAGATTAAAAACCCAACAAACTGTGTGGTCAAGTTGATTTTCATGAAAAGAACACCTCAGTGATGTTCATTTGAAAATTTCCAGATTTATTATGAGGCACTGTGTTAGGCATTGTAGTATCCTATATAATTGTATATAATTGTAGTGGTTTGTGCATAGCTCCTATCATGACAGAAATGGGTGGAGCTTAATATGTACCACAGAAAGACAGGCTTGAGCTTCTGCCTTCTGCCACATGGGGACACTGCGTTCCTTCCTTCTAGAAGATGCAGCCCTCACCAGGCAACCAATCCTGTTGGTGCCTTGATCTTTGACTTCCCAGTCTTCAAAAAATAAATTTCTGTTCTTTATAAATTACCTAGTCTGCAGTATTTTGTTATAACAGCATACAACAGACCAAGACAGAAATAGGTGTCAGACTTGCATCATGGGGAAGGATCTTCCTGCTGACTCTTCCTTTTTCGGCTTTTTCCTTCACAGACATTCCTCCAAATCCATCTCTGGCATGTAAAATTAGATCTTGCTTTCTGCTTTTCAGAGGATCCAAAGTGACACAGACATGAATGTAGAAGCATGAAATCTAAGTTGCCATTAGAAGCCTTCATATAACCCAAAAGAACTAGCTATAGGTTGATGCTGACATATTGGGCAGTAATAGAACAATGGAAAGGATCTGGTTTCTAGTCAATGTCAGTGTCTGAGTCTATTTGGGTTGCTCTAGAAAAATATCATAAACTGGACAGTTTATAAGCAATAGAAATTTGTTTTTCAGAGTTTTAGAGGCTGGGATGCTCCAAGATCAAGATACCAGATAATTTGGTATCTGGTGAGGGTCTGCTTTCTGGTTCATAGATGGCATCTTCTCCTGTGTCTTCACATGGTGGAAAGGGCGAGCTAGCTCTCTGGGGTCTCTTTCATAAGAGCACTAATCTCCATTCATGAGATCTCCACCCTCATGACCTAATCACATCTTAAAGGCTCCACCTCCTAATACCATCACTTTGGGAGTTAGGTTTTCAGCATAGGAATTTTGCGGGGACATATGCAGGAATTTTTTGCTCTTTAGCTTAGCTAATCTGGGTTCTTGTCTCACAACTGGGGAGAATCAGGCACACAGGCACATTGAAGGGTTAGGAGGATGGAATTCATTAAGCAAAAGGAAAGCTCTCGGCAAGCAGAGGGGTCCTGTAAGCAGCTTTTCCCCTCAAAAATTTAATACCAGTGCCACTCCACATGAGCCGAAGAGGCCAGGCCCCTCCCCTGCATAAGGCATGAATTCTTGGTGGCTCCACCCCATTCCTGCAGTGGGCACACGGGCAGGCCCAGGCGAGCTATAGGTACTATCAGAAAGGGCAACATTCAATTGGTTAAAAGCATTATTCAGAAAGAATCAATCAGGAAAGGGAGGCCAAACGGGGGCAGAAGTTCACTTTCTGGGTCATGTGTTTCATCCGTACCAGCAGTCCGTTTTAGGCTTGAAGGTGAGATTTCACTGGGGACCCTTCCCTATCTGCCTAGGCATTTGTCTGCTTCCTGCCTCTATCAGACACAAATCAATTCATTCAAGTCAGTAAAAGGATGAATCAACTATTCTAAACTTGTCTTATTTCTGAACTGTTACATGAATTCACTTGTGTCCTTATTGGTTGAGTCAATTTAAATAATATTCTTTACTACTTGCAGCCAAAATAATCTTAATCCATATAAACAACTGGATAGAGAAGTGTGTAGAGTGCTTAGCACAGTGTATAAACATACCAATTGAGGACATTTTTGTGTGGTTAAAAGAATGAACTCTAGAACCAGGCTGCTTGGTTTCAAATTTCAGACCTACCACTTACTAGGTATATTAATTTGGGCAAGTAATTTTAAAAATAGAGCTAATAATATCATTTATCTCAGAGGGTCATTAGAAGGATTAAATTAATTACATGTAAAATACTTTTAACTATTCCAAGCACATAAGTGTTATATAAATGTTTATTAGTAGTAGTAGTAAGTGCTCAATTAACATGATCATTATTATTATGAATATATTACATGATCATTATTATTATGAATATAGACGACTATATATTTTCATGATCATTATTATTATGAACACAGATGACTAAGTTCTGTGAAAATTATATTTGAAAGAAATAATGGTTAAGTTTGTGGTCTGGTCAGCAAAAGTGAAATTGTAACGTTCACTGCACAATAAACCCCATCTCTACTAAAAATACGAAAAATTAGCCGGGCGTGGTGGTGGGCGCCTGTAGTCCCAGCTACTTGGAGAGGCTGAGGCAGGAGAATGGTGTGAACCTGGGAGGTGGAGCTTGCAGTGAGCCGAGATCGCGCCACTGCACTCCAGCCTGGGTGACAGAGCGAGACTCCGTCTCAAAAAAAAAAAAAAAATAGATATTCACGTATAGATATTAATTGGTGTGAACAAAACAGCAAGTGTCAGAAATAAAGTAATAAAATTGTTTCCATTTAGATGGTAGATCTTTCCTATCACATAAAATCAAGCAGATAATTTAAATCTCAAGAATTTTAGTTGGGCTTTCATTCAAATTGGATGATTCTGTCTAGTAATAGCAGATCCATATGAGCCACATTTTCTCTAGTCTAGGTATGCTTCATATTTTCTTCTGAATCATAACAAAAATGGATTGGTAGTTGTCTGTCCTCACTGGAAAGATGTTGTTCATTAGTGGAGATGGAGAGCACTGTAGCCACTTCTTATTTAGCTTGAATAGAATTGGCTATTTCTAGAACTGTTGGTAGCTCTAAGTTGTCAGTAAAAGTGCTGATAATTTCTTCCTTTTAATTTTAGATAAATAATTTTCATTGTTATTGTTTATTACAATACTGAATTTTGTAATCTTGCTACCTTCTTACCACTACACAATGCAACTACTATGGCCACATACGTATAACAGTATCAATTATTCTATTGTGACTGAATCCTATAACTCAGTACAAAATTGATAAAGTTATGTACGAGAAGTCCTAAGTTAAGATATTTTGCTGAGTTTCTATATAGTCTGCAGATTTTCTCCTCCTTTCAGGTAATGTTTAGTACATTACTGGGACATAATCATGAATGGTGCAAAGATATAGAATTATGCCTAGGAAGCTATATGAAAAACTTGTCCTTTGCAGCAACATAGATGGAACCGGAAGCCATTATCTTAAGTGAAACAAGTCAGACACAGAAAGACAAATACCAACATGTTCTCACTTGTAAGTAGGAGCTAAATAATGTGTACACATGAACACAGAGAATAGAATGATAGACAGTAGAGCCTTGGAAGGTTGAGGAGGTGGGAGTGTGGTGGATGATGAGAAATTACTCAATGAGTACCAGAGGAAAATAGAATATTTTATCCCCAAATATATTTCTTTCGCATATTTTGAAATGGCTGCCACAGAGCCAGCAAAAGAAGTGCACTTGCTAAGTTGTCTTTTGTGGAGAAAAAATTGCATCACTAGAGAACCTTCAATAATGCAGCGGCGCTCACCCCTACTTTCTATGCTTTTCTGGAATCCGGAGAAATTGAGAATCTGTCACCTTTAAAAGCCTGGAAATAAACATTTACCATCTATTCTCTCTGAGGGAGACTTCATCTACATAACAAGGCCAACTTTTGGTAGCCAAGCTCCTTCTTTTCTCTCTCTCACAAGTGGTCTTGCTACTAAACCTGACTTATCAACATAACCAATTTTTGAGCATGCTCTGAGCCTGCATTCTTTACTATGGCCCAGAATAGTATATGAGCTTCTGTATCTTACTGTTGGATGGGTCTTCATAATGAAGGCTCCTATAATACATGTTAAATTAATTTGTATGTCTTTTCTCCTATTAATCAATCTGCCTTATGTCAGTAATATTTCAGCAAACCTTTAAGGGGTCAAGAGCCTATGGCCCCTCAACAGTACAATGTAGATTAATTGCATGATGAATGCCCTAAAAGGCATTATTTCATCACTACACAATCTATGCATGTAACAAAGTTATACTTGTACCCCATAAATATTACAAATAAAAGGTAATTTAATATTAGTAAAATAAATGCATTCAAGCCAGCGCACAATAGTAAAGAATTTGTAAATTATTAACACTTAATTTCTGTATATTTGTCGTAATCAGCAAAAAGGTGTTCAGCCAAGAAGGTATCTGGGAAGCCAAAATATATATCAGTAATGCCCATTTACTTTTTTTTTTTTTTTTTGAGATGGAGTCTCACTCTGTCACCCAAGCTGGAGTGCAGTGGCACAATCTCGGCTCACTGCAACCTCTGCCTCTCAGGTTCAAGTGATTCTTCTGCCTCAACCTCCAGAGTAGCTGGGACTACAGGCACGTGCCACCATGCCTGGCTAATTTTTGTATTTTTTAGTAGAGACAGCGTTTCACCATATTGGCCAGGCTGGTCTCGAACTCTTGGCCTCGTGATCCACCTGTCTCGGCCTCCCAAAGTGCTGGGATTACAGGCATGAACCACCGCGCCTGGCCGCCCATGTACTTTATTTAGAGGAAAATAAAAGTAGGTACTCTATCATCGCCATTTTTTTAAGTTCAACTTTTATTTTAGATACAGGGGATACATATGCAGGTTTGTTACATGGGTATATTGCATCATGCTGGAGTTTGGAGTACAAATCCTGTCAGTCAGGTAGTGAGTATAGTACCCAATAGGTAGCGTTTCAACCCATGCCCCTCTCCTTCCCTCCCTGCTCTAGTAGTCCTCAGTATCTATTGTTCCCATGTTTATGTCTATGTGTGCTCAATGTTTAGCTCCTATTTATAAGTTAACTTTAACTATTATTTTTAACTTTAATTTAAATTATTTCAAACTTACAGAAACATTGTAGTAGTAGTTCCATTATCCTTTATGCATATTCACAAGTTAACATTTTGCCACATGTCCTTTATCATTATTATTCTCTAATAATAGGCACAATCCTATTATCTAGCATATAATATGTATTCACTTTTTTCCGATTATCCCAATAATGTCCCAATAATATTTTTTCTAGCAATGCAGGATCACACATTGCATTCAGCTGGCATGTGACTTTAGTCTCCTTTAATTAGAATGTTATTTCAGCCAATCTTTTTCTTTTATGATATTGATATTATTGAGAATTATAGTCCATGTATTTTGTAGAATGTCCCTCAATTTGTATTTGTCTGAGGTTTCCTCATGATTATATTTAGGTTGTGTGTTTTTTGCAGGAATGTTGAAGAGGAGATGAGTACTTTAATGTGTCTGATTATCAGTGATATTAATTTTGATCAGTTTTTAAGATAATGTCTGCAAATTTTCTCCACTGTAAAGTTACCATTTCTCTCTGTAGTCAATACATAATTTGTGGAGAAATGCAGTAAATATAGTATATTGTTCCTCATATATCACCCAATAATTTTAGTGCCTATTGATGATTCTTCAAATAAATTATTAATGTGATGGTTACAAAGTGGTGATTTTCTAACTCTATCATTTTTATCATCACTTTGTTTTTATACAAAAAGCATTCAAGCATACTTGGCTACATGCCATTCTAGTTCATGGTAGACAATACACAGTTTAGAAAGGGTGTTCAGAAAGAAAGAAAGACACACTGACAGCAGAGGTAACAGGTTACAGTGGAATAGAAGAGAGAAAAAAAGTGGCAAAATCTAAGAATTTACAAAGCAGAGCAGTATATGTTTGTCTCTGAGCTGAACACTTTAGGTCATAATTTATATCCTATCTTTAGCCACAGAAACCATAAAAAGTCCCCACTGCAGCTGCAAATGGTTGGCTTAGGAAATCACTGTAGCCTTGGTTTTCAACCATTTACATTGAATGTTTACCCCACAGTTTCCTTCGTTTTGATTTTACGCCCAGAATTTCTCTCTGTTTGGATTTGGAGGTTTTGCATGACATACTGATTTAACTTGTTTCCAAGATATTTTAAAAATTTTCACCATAGGCTCCAGCCACTGTGTCCCTTGGGTAAGTAATGCCCACCTCTGTGCTTGGGATACTAGCTTCCAGACTAAGCCTCTGTTGCTCTCGTTTCTGATTCTTCGAAAGTTGGGATAGAACACTCTGATGGCACTCATTGAGAGGTCATATAAACTTACACACGTTAGTAACCTTTAAGGTCACCTAGGTGTCATTTATTACAGACAAGTAGGGTAATTAACAAATTAAGAATTAATACATTTATTAATATATGATCACTAATGATAATGATTAGTGGATTGACTAACATAAACTGACTCAGGCATTGGGAAAATGTAAATTTATGTGCAATGCCATTATTTAATAGACAAGAAAAATGCAATGTGCACATACATGAATAAAAATGGAATTATTTTTTATACTTGTACACTTAGTTGAAAGAACACCTTTTATCATTTTTAATGTCTGCATAGTAGTCATCAAATAAATCAATAATTTAGTCAATAAAATATGGTTATAATTTTTCATAATTTCAAGTAATGTTGGGAAGAAATATATGTAAATAAATATATTTACAAATAAATAAGGTTATGTCCTTAAAACTCATAAAAGAGGAATGGTTGAATAAAAGAGAATGGAGAATTTCAAGAATTTTGGTTTTCATTGTCAAAATATCCTCCAGAAAGTTGCAGTCATAGTATTACTGAAACCACCTTTGTAAAAATTATATTAGTGAGAAAATTATGGTGGTGAAGGAGACCTGATCTTGCCAACTCCTTCTTGCCTTTGGCCTTCAAGCTGTCCCTAATTACTGCTCATCCTAGGTCAAGCTAACTTTGGGAGACAATTAATTTATAGTTTCAATGATAACAGCCTTTCCCCAAAACTCAACCACTGGACCCGAGGACCTATGGCTCCAGCTGGACCCGCCAACCACTCCTGTGGTCCCACCCAGAAGCACAGGAGGACCGTTTCCACACCCTTATGACTGCACCCCCAACCAATTAGCAGCATGCACCCATTGCCTAACCACCCCACCCCTTTCCCCAAACTACCCTTGAAAAACCCTAGCCCCCAAATGCTCAGAGAGATTGATTTGAGTAATAACTTCGTCTCCCATGTGGCAAGGTTGGCCTAATGTCAATTAATCTTTCTTTACTGCAATGCCATGGTCTCTGTGAACTGATTTTGTTTGTGCAGTGGGCAGGAAGAATCCACTGGGTGGTTACACTACCATCTGTGTACCCTGAGGACACTGAGTGTTAACATGATTTTTATTTGTAATTTAATAATCAAGATATGTTTTATTTTAATCACTAGTGAATTATTTTCAAATGTTTATTGGTAATTGAATATCTCCCTTTCAATGTTTGTATATGTCTTTTTTCCATTTTTGAACTCTTGTTCTTTTTTCCTTACTGATTTATGAGAGTCCCTTATATATTAAGGAGATTAGTTCATCTTTGAGTTTGTGTGCATATTCTTTTATATCTATTAGTAGGATATTGAATGTTTTGTCCTGGACATTTTAATATTGAGTAGTTTCAACATTAAATATTTTACATGTTTTGTTTTTCCTGTTTTCAATAGGATATTTCCTTTTATTATGTTTTTATTCAGTATATATACGTATATACACACATAGAAAGTGACTGGAGTAAAGTCACTTTCTAAATTCTCATGTTGGTTTTAATAGTTTCATCCAGTTGATTCTTATGAATTTTCTATGTAGGAAATCATACTATCTATGAATAATAGTAAACTTGCCTCTTTCTTTTAATATGTTTTCTCTTTTCTCCTTATCTTACTTAATTGGCTAACATTCTCAGAACAATATTAATTCATAGTGGTTACAATGGGCATCTTCTCTTATTCCTATTTTTCAACAGGTTGAAATTTAACATTAAGTTTTAATATCTAACCTTTTAGGTTACATATTAATTATATGAAAGTTTCAATTATAAGCCTAGGGCATAGCTTTTCAATATCAAAAAAAAAAAGGAGGAAAAAGAGGCTTCACTTTATTCGAAGCAATTTTTTTATAGAAATGTTCTAAGTGAACCATCCTTATGTTTGGAATGCTGAATAAAATTTGAGAAATCCTTTTGTAGAGTCTCAAACTTTTTGTGTGACAAAACTATATTTTCCTATGATTTTTGTAAATCAGGAAAAAAGAATTAGGCTTAATAACATGTTTTTCATTATTTTAAAAAAATTAAGGCATTAGGCTTTGTGGCCACCACTTTAAAGAATCTTATGCACTGTTATGATTTGTTGATTACTTATTCTTACAAAAGAAAGATACTTCAAAACTTCCAGTAAACTTTTTTTAAACATTCAGCATCATTCACACTTGTTAAACACAAAATGATTTGAGCAGATATAAAACAAAGAGCAAAGCAAAACAAAATCAAAAGTATATTTTTTGAATTCAGTCAGCTGATTTTCTTTCTTTGTAGTGGATATTTTTCTAAATGATTGTTTGGTTTAATTGTTCCTAATCACATCAGTCCATTTTATATTTTTTTCCCCAATGCTATTATCCTGGATGAAATTGAAGAGCTCTTTTCACATTTCAAAAGGTGCATCAAATTTTGTACACATTTCCCCTTCTCTTAATATAATCCATTTCATTCCCCATGGTAAGAACATCAGTAGTTTCAAACAAAATAAATGCAGCCAACTGAAACTGTTGATCAACAGATTTGAGTTCAAAGAGCCAATTTCCAGTTCTGCCATTTAGAATATATATTTGTATATAATATGAGGTTCTAAGGAAAGTCCATATTTGTATCATTCATGTTCTATTTTTCTAAATATTTTAGCTGAGAAGCACAAGAAAATCACTGAAATAACGCTTCTAGGATTATAAGCATCCAAATGGTAAAGAGTGTTTTGTTTTTGAGTGTCTCTACAATTTTAACTGCCTTTTGTTCTGAAGTTAGATCTAAGAAATTTGTATCTGACTGTAATTTTCCTCTTTAAACTACAGCACTCAATATTTTGGTAGTGTTTGAAACTTGATGCGCAGTTCATGTGCATTCTTAAGGCATTGCTTGCTTGCTTTTTCTCTTTCCCTCCTTCTCTGCCACCCATTTCTCTCCCTTCCTTCCTTCCTTCCTTCCTTCCTTCCTTCCTTCCTTCCTTCCTTCCTTCCTTCCTTCCTTCCTTCCTTCCTTCCTTCTCTCTTTTCTTCCTTATGTTTTCCTTACTGCAGATTTAAGGAAATGAAAGGACATAGTTCTAAAATAGATGGGTTGATAGGTGCAGCAAACCACCATGGCAGACATTTACCTATGTAACAAACCTGCACATACTGCACATGTACCTCAGAATGTAAAACAAAAATAAAAATTAATTAAAAAGTAGCTAGGTGCTATGATTATATTAACTATGTTTTCTCTATTATTGCCATCAAGAATTCAAAACCTTGGCAATTGATTGCCAGTGTGATGCTGATACATAGTGGCCTGGGATGATGAGAGAGAGGAAGAAACAAAGATATGGAAAGAGAGAGGAGTTGGGGTGGGAAGAGAGAGAGAGAATGAATGAATGAATGAATGTAATTCATGGAAGAGAGGAAAGAGATGAGCCTGATTTTACATTCAATTTTTTTTCGAAGCTTGTAAGGGGTCACACCTTAGTGGAAAGTGGAAAGTGAAGTACGCTGGGAGACCTGAGTTCTAGGTTCTGCTCTCTTGCAAGTTCACTGTATAAAAGAAGTTAATCACTTCACCTGTCTGGAGTTCAGTTTCTTCATCTGCAAAAAGCTGAGAAAGTTTTCATCTGTAAGCTCACTGGAATGTAAATTCCACGAGGACAAAAATTTTGTCTCTTTTCTCTTCTCATGTATCCTCAGCACCTAGAATAGTGTCTGGTACAATGTAGATGCTCAATAAATGTTTATTGAATAAATAAGGTTTTTTTCCACACCTGTTATTCAACAATTTTGCTCTAAAGGACAGATAAAAGCAGTAGTATGGCAAAGGTAGATATAAACTTGGGATTGTATAGTGTGTTTACTTACTCTCTCCCTACACACAAGCCTCTAGCATCACCTATCTGATAGATAGGTGCTTAAGAATTGTATCTCCTCCCCTATACTCCTATAAAAAATTATACGTTGAAAGAGGCATTGTGCTCAGGAAAAATAGTTTCTTGTTCAAGATTTCTCACTAACTATACTAAATAGCTCTATGATTTTGGCCAAGTCATTTAACTCTTTCAGAACTCTTTTTTTTCCCTCATGTATAAAATGTCAGTATTGATTAGTTTCCTTTGATCATACATTTATTCACCCATTCATTTCATTCAACAAACTTTTATGGAATGCCAGTGTATGTAAAGGATTGAGATGAATAAAGTGAGTAATTTACCAAATCATTAAATCTCTAAAATTCTGTGACTGTTCAAGTGTATTTTTACATATAGACATTAAAAAGGAATTGCTAAATTATTTCCTGAGTTTAGGTTATAATTTTCAATTATATTTTATTCCAGGTAAAAAATTAGTTATTATATTTATATTAATTGCATAAACTCTTTACTTTTTTATTAATTTTTTATCAGGAGAATGAAAAGTCATTAAACTATTTCAGCTTTCTCTTCAGCAAGGACTAAGTCTTGACTCTAGTGCACATTAGCGTTTTCTGTTAGAATTATTAGATGTATGGTTTTAAAATATCTAACTATAATAAACTGTGATATTAGTATAAGCATGCTGCTATAAACAGAGCTTTTAATACCACACCCTATTTTTGGCAGTTTTGTTTTTTACCTCAGAGTAGAAAAGAAATACTGGCATATTCTCAAATATTTTCTCCTGACTGATTCTGTCTGTGAGTTCAACATTGTTACAATGTCCCATACTTCTGTGGTATAAAAAGGGATAAAATATCTCCTGATTTCTTGTACGTACATGTGGTTTCTTCAAGTATATTTAATGAGGATGGGAATGATTGGCATGATCCATCTATGACTCACAAACCCTTTCATTATATTTGAATGGCAGTATATTGATGTTCTTATTTGGTGTCACTTATTGGACTGTGTTGTTATTCTCCTTTTTGGCTTCACTGATGCATGAACTCGTACATTCTAACTGAGCCATTGTGTCTCAGAATGTCACATCACAGCATGGTCTTTTTACAGCAGCAGCTGCTGGTTCTCTTCTGTTGACTGCAACATTACGTTGCTTGACTTTGGGCATCAGTGAGTTCTTAGTGTTTGTGCTATTGCTTGGGTAGGCCAAACATTCAGCAATTGGTTTGGTAATGAAATTGTACTCCTTCGCTTAAGGTTACGTATATTTTTGGCTTTTGGCTTGATTTTGTTTAAAGAAAGAACTGTTTGTATTTAGACAAAGAGAAAACATACATAATTACTTTGGGTATTTGCCTTAGAGATTCACAGGGAAGCCTAGGGGTGAGCATAATATTTTGGAGAATCTAATAATCATGGTTGAAAATGATTAAGATTCATGAAGGGAGCACTATGGCTCCTTCATTAACTGTATAACTATGAATACATTTTATTTCCAGTTTGGAGTCCAGAACTGTTCTTGTGTTGTGGGACATAAATAAATAAATTCAGCTAGGATCCAGAATTGATAAATCAATTAATATAAAAGATAAATCCTATCCATAATTAACTGTATATTAAGACAGAAAAAAAGTGATGAAAAAGAGGCATATATAAGTGCTAAAGAAATTCAGAAGGTGAAGAGAGAATCTCTAGCTAAGGGATGAGAGGAAGCATGGAGGAAATGGCACTTGAGTCTGATGTTGGACTTTGAGTGGATGTTGAGGTGAAATCCAGATGGGGAGTAAAGTCAACAAAGGTACATAGATGAGGAAGCACAGGGTATATACCGGGAACCATGGCTAAAGGTAAGATAGTCTTACCAGTAAATCATTGAGTAAGTATTTGAAAATAAGTCTTACAATTTCATAACATTTTGGCATTTCTTTACTTTTAAAGTATGCCAGGACTCTAACATAGATAATGGCCTAGTTGTCTTTCAACCTCTGCAATGCTAGACATGAACCCAATTTTCCCTCCAGTCTTAGAAAGAGAAATTTCTTCTGTTCAGGTTTGGATTTTTCCACTTGTCATCTTCCTCCCATTTCTTTCTGCTCTCTCTGAAATCATGGCCTTGTTCTATCAGCTAAACCAAAACTCCTGTTTCTTTGTTTCTAATGGCTCATCCCGAGTACTTTATATACAGAAATATCTCCCAACTTAAAACAAATTCCTATGTCTATGGCTTTCACTTTCTTTTCTTTCTTTAAAAGTTAGTTCTATTCAGAGTATTCTTCACTTGTCTCCATTTTCCTCCCATATGTTTACTTTTCAACCCACTGCAACCAGACTTCCTTACTCATAACTTCATTGAAACCGCTTAGCCAATGGAATTTAGGAAGAAATAGTATAGGAAATTTTCAGAAAGCACTCATATAGGAAAAGGGAGTATTTCTTTCCCCCTTGTTTCTTCATACTTTCTGAAACGCAAGTGATGGCTGAAGCAGAAGCAGTTATCTTTGACCATGGAGTGAATGCCATAGCTTGAGAATAATGCAGCAGCACATGGAAGAAGCCTGCATTCCTCGTGACTTTGAGAAGCCAACCTAGCCACCCTGAACTTTGTCTTTGAAAAAAGAAGTAAATTTTTTCTTTGTTTAAGCTCTTCCTATTTTGTGTTTTCAGTCACTTTTAGCCAAACCTACTCTTAGTTAATATATTGAGTGATGTTAACTGCTCTTACAGCTTATAACATTTCTTATACAGCAATGACTCATCTATATCTCTTTCTTCTAAACTCGTGAGATTCAGTATTTCCTACCTAACTTACCCACACATATACCCATGCACATCTCAAATTCAATGTGTTTAAAGATGCTTAAAGATGAAGCAATTTTCTCTAACTCCCTTCCTATGTTTCTAACCTCAGTGAATATTATCCAGAGACAGGAGTTATGGGACTATCCCCTGAATTTTGTCTGTCCGCTCTTCCGAATCTTCACTATTAAAGCTTCACTTTAGGCCCTAATAATCATTCTTCGGCACTACTTCATTTATTTCTAACTAATCTTTCTGCCTCAGATCTTGCCACATCTCTAATCCATCCACTAATCTGTCACCGTGGCTATATTTCTGAAATGGAAATCTGTTTATTTCTGAAAGGAATGCTATCTCGTTTAAAATTCTTCAATGATTTTACATTACCAAGTAGATGAAGTAGAATCTTCTTAGCATGCAAAGGCTTCCATGATCTGTATCCTGCCTACTTCTCCTTAGCTTTATCTCTACTGAATAGCCTACTGAATTTACCATTTCCTTTCTATCACACGTTATTCTACCTTTTTTCCTCTGCCTTAAATACCTTTTTCCACCTTCAGGTCTATATTTAAACTTTTAATTAAATAATACTATACACACTCAATTATATTTTATGTCCTTTATGAAGACTTTTCTCACCAACCTTTATGAAGACTGTTCTGACCATTCCCTCAAGTATGCGTTGCTTTACTCTCAGATTTCTATACTAGTATCCACAAAACTTGAAGATAATTGAGAGTGGAGAGAGATTACATTCACCTTTGTATCCTCAGCCCCTACTAAGGCACCTGCCATAAGCAGGTACCTAATAAGTACGTATATTAGTTAATTGAGTGGATTACAGCAGCATTAGGAATGTAAAGTAAATTTCAATTCGAAGAATATGAAAGAGGTAAAATAAACAGGGCTTAGTAACTGATTGAATGAGGGAAGTTAGGGAAAGAGAGAGATCAAAGCTGGCTCTGGTATTTTTTTTTTTTTTTTTTTTTTTTTTTTTTTTTTTTTTTTTTGAAGTTTGCTTTGTTATGATTGTTGGTGTTTTTTTTTTGTTTAGGGATTTTTTTTTTTTTTAGTAGAGAGGTTCATGGTCTGTCTCCTTGGTGTATTTTAAGCTAACCGGCCAAGATGAAGACAGGATGTAGATACCTATAAGGAAAATATGGAATGAAGAGAGAAGAAAGTTTAGGCTGGAAGATGAAATCTGCTCTGGGCATCTTGAGTTTAATATGCTGGTGGTATAAACAAATGAGAATTGGATAAAAATGACCTGGAATACAATTAGACTCCCTGGACAATTGAAAGATCCTTTAACTGGATTATCAGTGGACATCACAGGATGTAATTTATCAGTTTAAGCTGAGAGTAAACACTAGGAATCACAAGGTTCAGAAGATTAGAAACATGAAGCAAGATGCAGATATGGACCAGGAAATGAGGCATCACTAGGATTGAACAATCTGGTTTAATTCAACATGTAAGGCTCTCTGCTGCCATGTGAGGTTCATATGAATAACCACCCTGTTTCAGGAGTTGATCTAAGTCAAAGGAGACTTTACCATTTGGAATAATTGCTCATACCCTATCACAAGACACTTAATAACTAACCTCTGAACCTTTCTGTCAATAGTGAGATATAAAAGATTTGTTAAAAGCCCCCCTCCACTAATATGAATAAATTCATTTATAAAAAATTATTGAAAAAACATGATAATGTAATCATAAGATGGGGACCAGAAATATCAAGAAAATTGCAGATTGTTAGAGCTTCTTTCTGGCAAAAAAACTAATAAAATTTACAAAGACCTTCATAGTAGTATTATTCTGTATTTTATTTTATGAAAGAAAGCAGGAAAACAAGAAAACAATCTCAGGTTAGCTCTTAGGATTTGCTCACAGAGACTTTTGCTGCAGCCTGCCAGGAAGATCTCCTCTTGGAATTATTGTTACTTTTTGATGAGAATGTCTAAAAATTCAATCTCCAAGTTCAGCCAGAATCCAATAAATAAATTAAATGAATTAAATATTTACTGAGGATGCAAAATCCTGAGGGTAAAAATAAAAGCAGACACACTTCCTGTTCTCAGGGAACTCACAGTTTAGTGGAAGAAATGCTTTCAAAGCTTGTTTTATCTCATGAAGATACTTGCAGAAGGGAATTATGCAAACACATAACAGAATTGTGTACTGTGTTCAGAGCCCTGCAGTTTCAGAGCACTTACTATATCAATGACATGAAAACTACTCTGATTCTTGAATGTTAACTTTTGTGAATGTCATTGATCCAGGAAAATACACACACATCCCTGAGTTTAGGCCACAGCTTTGCAAGAGGGTTTGCAAGAACCGCAGTTCCAAATAGTTAATAAAAGTCTAAACTCATGTTATGGAATAAATTATGTGCTATTGGTAGGACAGAGTTTTGGAAAAATTTTTAAGCAAAACCATATGTACTAGGAAGCAGTAGTTCTGAAGTTCTCAATTGAGTGATTTGTTAGTTATTTTGGATTAGCTGGATAAATTAGCTGTATAACTTGGATTAGCTGGGTAACTTCACCATGAGTTAGATATGTGTTTTGAGGTAATCATACTTTGTTACCATCTAATGTGCTTGAAAGGATTATTTCTTACTTATCATGTCACTGTCAGAAGAAGAGGCCAGAATCAGGGAGGAGCTCAGAATGAGAAAGATTAAAGGAAATCATCAAGTACCAGGAGTTTCTAGGTGTCAGGTAATAAGCTCTAGATAGAACAAGAATGAGCACTGAGGAAACAATATCCACTATTCACAGGGCATTTTCCTAAGTCCTGACATATCATATCGTTTATTTTCAGTGTCTTATTTTTTTTACAGCTAACAAAATTGGATTAGAGAGGTTAAATAATTTGCTCAAATCTCATAACTAGTAATTGGTGTCAGTGAGATGCAAATCTAAATCTGCTCAACACCAAAGCCATTGCTCTCAACCAGCATTTTGAACTGTCAAAATGTTGAAACCATGATCTGGAACACAATAGATGAGAGTCAGGCTGATGAGCCTTATACGAGTATAAGAGAATAAAAAGTCAGGAGGGGAAAGAGAAACATCATGAATACTTCAGGCTTAGGCTGAGAGGGTAGAGGAGAGACAAATCAATTATAAAGTGGAGTGTTTCTAGGGTATTAAAAACCTCCTCATCCTGACTTGCCGGTTTATATCTGCTAAGAAATTCTCTTTTTAGAGCTGTGATTTAAATAATTAATGTGATTCTGATACTTTGGGAGTTATTGAAAATAGAATTCTGAAGCACAGGGACGAAAACAATCTTAGCCTGAATGGGAAATGTCAAGGTAGCTCTATAGTAGCTATAGTCTTTTTGCAGGGGAAGATGGGATTGGGTGGGGTGGGGACAGAGGGTGAGAGGGAGAACTATAGCAAGTAATGTTATTATAAGTTCTGTATCTTAAAGAATTGTTGTAGACATTAGTCATCTGAATAGGATTTCAGTTTTAGAATTAAACCTTTGTATGAATGGCGTTGTATTCTGCACATTTCTATTTTCATCAGGCTCTGATTTCATTCCTCATTTTCTTTGAAGAAGATAGTACAGTAGCCATATTATCATATAGATCTGTACCCAGCCCACTAGATGTACTGACTGATGGAAATTTCCAAAGATTATTTTATTGAGTATAGAATTGTTCATCATAGTTCAACATGTATAAGTTGATGTAGGTAGGGGATACATAGATACCTTTTATTATGGAATTACCATTCCATAGTGTTCACCACCACTCTCCTATTGTATTAACATGATAAACTGCCATGCGTTGTTTGTATTTAACCACTTGTTTAAAATTTTACAGCAATAATTTTTGTTGTCACATTTTTTTTTTACTCTGAAGAATTTGAGGTTTTCCTGGAAAAATATCTGAATTAATACCTACACACACCACTATATTTCTTAGATAAGATAATTCTGCCAGTGGTGATCACTACTAGTATGTCCTTGCAAGTAGGATATATACTTCCCAGTGCATTATTGATTCCTATGCTCCAGGCACTGTTAGAGATTATGGGGTGCAAGGCCTTGGTCCCCTGGAGGTTCCCTGAAAATCACTGATACGAGGCAGATTGATTAATAGGAGAAAAGGCATACAAATTTATTTAACATGCATTCATAGGAGGCTTCAGAATGAAGACCCAAAGATACAGGAGGAATTGTCTATTTTGATGCTTAGGTTCAACAAAGTATGTGTAAAGCCATAATAGCTGAGACAAGTCTCAATCAATTTAGGATGTTTATTTTGCCGAGGTTAAGTATGCACCCATGACACAACCTCAGGAGGTCCTGAGAACATGTGTCTAAGGTGGTTGGGGTACAGCTTGCTGTCATATATTTTAGGGAGACATAATACATCAGTCAATACATTTAAGTCTTACATTGGTTGAATCCTGAAGGACAGGACAATTCGAAGAGGGAGGTAGGGGGTTGGCTTCCAGGTCGTAGGTAGATTTAAAAATTTTCTCACTCGCAATTGGTTGAAGAGTTATTATCAGTAGAAAGGAATGTCTGGGTTACCGTATGGGTTGAGGAGAATAGATTGTAAATGTTTCTTATCAGACTTAAGATCTGTGTTGATGTTAATGCTGGAGGGGTATAGTGAAGCATGTCCAATTCCCTCTTCCATCATGGCCTGAACTAGTTTTTCAGGTTGACTGTGGAATGCCTTTGGATGAGAGAAGGGGTCCATTCAGATGGTTGGGCAACCTTGGAATTTTATTTCTGGTTTACATATAGACAGCTATGCGATTAGAAGAGGAAACTAAAGCACAGAGAAGTTACAAAATTTTTCTCTTTTTCTTAACCCCATAAAAAGAGGGTAATGAAAAGTTGCCATGATACTTGCAAGTAGAGTTCAGGTTTCTTCTGCCCACAGGCACTTTCTCAGGTGTGTGTGCTCTTAAGAAGCTTAAACTATTAGTGCTCAAATGGAGTAAAATAGGGCATTTGCCCCAAATCTTATATACATTGCTAAGTAATGAAACCAAATGATAATAGAAGAAATTGGTTACCAATTCTAATTATTGATATTTTATAGATAGCAGCAGAGCATAATGGAAATGGCACTATACTCTGTGGCTCTGTGGCCTTGTGAGGACAGTTGATTTGAGAACCAGAGAAGAGATTGTAAATGATAAATATGAGACAAGTCTATAGCTTAGGTCAGTTTCTGGTTCCATCTGGATACAGCACCCAAATCAAGAGGACTTGTGCTGAGTCCTCCGTTTGCATAGACAGATGACTGTGTCTTATTAACAAATAATACCTGTGAATTAGAGCAGGTTTGATGAAGATAGAATAAAGGGAGAAAGGAAACATTGTACCTGGTACTATCTCTCATTACATACAGAATTCATTGGAAGAAATTTATGGGAAAATAATTTTAAGGGTATATAAAATCATTTGATGATGTGATCTTCATTTTGACTAGGAACTACTCTAATTGCCTGATTTGATGAAGAATAGCTATAATCTAGATTACTTGCACAAGAAAGTGTGAATTGCAAAGTTGTTCCATATTGATTCTTGCTTGTAGTGCCTTTGTCAAGGCACTATGCTGATTAGAGCCAGGATTGCCATGGAAATGTTCCTGGTTTTGTTACATAGATAATTATTTAATTTAAAAAGATTAAACAAAGAAGATTATACACTACCTTGATGTTAGTGGCTGGGAAATTAAATGCACTAAGAAATGAAAGTCATTTTGTCTAAACAAACGTAACAGGTAAGAGCCAATGACATAACTTTAAAAAATAAAATGAAGTGTGCTGTGTAAAAATAAGATTGTTTTGCAATATATGGAAATAAAATAACTAATATTGGTACTTTTGATGAATGATTTAACATGGTCTATTCTCGAGTGAATGAAAAGTATTTAAGGAAATGACATCTTTTGTATTTAATTAGATTACTGTATAAACTTATCATATATATGTAAACATACACATCATAATGAAATGAGAGTTCTCTGACCCCCTCGCAGGATGTGCAGAAGGGGTGTGGCTTCTTTATTTTGCTACTGTGCACTCAAACCCTTTATAGGAGGGGGAGGATTCAGGTGAGCAGGTGCAGGAGCCGGGGAAAGTGCTTTTAGAAACTTTAGAATCCGGAGTTTGTCTGGTGAATTATCTCCAGCCTTCTCCCCGTACCCAGTTACAGAAATAAACTCTCTTCTTTCCCAGTTCATCTGCTTCTCATTATTGGGCCTCAACAACATTCAGCCAAACCTGGTCTGTATGGGAACAATACCTTTTCTCATCCATCATAAGGGTCACTGAAACCACCTTTGCAAAAATTGTAACTGAGGGAATTATGACAGTGAAAGAGATCAGACCTAACTGACTTCATCTTGCTTCTTACCTTTAAACTGTCCTTGTTTCTTCCTGGGCATAGGCCGAACTAACCTTGGGAAGGAATATAGTTTACAGTTTAAGTCTGAAACAAAATTGATAATAGCCCTTTCCTGAAAAAAACAAAAAACAAAAACAAACAAAAAAAACCCTTCTTGCCTGGGGGCCAGTCTGCCTTTCCAGGACTAATAAATTAGCTACAAGATTAGAAATTACAGTTTAGGGGTCATGCAGCCTGTGGCTCCAAGAGTCTGAACCTCCCCACATTTCTCCTGGGCATAACATCACTATTGTCAAACCTAGTATCAGTGCTTGAGATATTTTGCAGACCTTGCACTGGATGTATCTCAGCTGACACCACCCAGACAGGTAATCTGGCTCAACTAGTTCTGTGATCTCACACAGGAACAGAAGATAGCAAAAATAAATAAAATAATTAAAAAAAAATAAAACTAACTTTGACCTCTGCTATGATTCCGTCTCCAACCTGACCAATCAGCACTCCCCGCTTACCGAGCCCTTGGCCTCCAAATTATCCTTAAAAACTCTGGTCCCAGAATGCTTGGGGAGATTTATTTGCGTAATAATAAAATTCTGGTCTCCCACACAGCTAGCTCTGTGTGAATTACTCTTTCTCCATTGCAATTCCCCTGTCTTGATAAATCTGCTATCTAGGCAGTGGGCAAGGTGAACCCTTTGGGCAGTTACAAATTTGGGGACTCACTGGGGATTGTTATTGTGGCTACCTGCCCATGGTTTCACAGCCCCTCTTCGGTGGCAGATCCAGATGCCAGCCCAAGTGGCCGCCTAGTTCTCTTGGATTAGGGTCTGGCTCTGGCACTGTCTCTACCAGTGGGGTGCTGCTGACCCAATGTGTATGTATTTAATTGCAATAGAGAAATAGTCCTGGGGAGACATCCCATAACTCTAGCCCCATGGCAGGGTATCTATCTGTAGGTCCATCACAGGGTGTCTGTAACTGTAGCCCAAAGGCAACAGGTCCAGATGGTTTTTAGAAACAATTCCTATGTTATTTCATAAAGGTAGGAGTTTCCCTATTTTACAAATAATTCCTACATTATTTCAAAAAGGTAAAATTTCTATAATTCATGTAATGCAGATAACATAATCATATTATCAAAATCTGATAAACATACCTAAAAGAAAAATAGACCAGTGGTTCTTAATCCTGGGTGCACAATATAACTATCTGAAGAGCTTTTGAAAAATGCTCATGCCTAAACCTCATCCAAGAGTTTGTGATTTATTTGATTTGGGATATGGCCTGGAACTTAGTGTTTCTAATATACTACAGACAATGATACTTATTCATATAATACCAGATTCTAAATGAAATACTAACAAATTGAATCAAGTAGTTCATTAAAGGAATAACACTCCACAATTAAATAGAGTTTATTCTAGGGTTATAAAGATGGTTCACCATTAGGGAATTTACTAATATAATTCATTACCCTAAAAAATGGAAGGAGAAAAACCATATAGTTTTATCAGTAGATGCATAAATGTTATTAGCAAGCATTTTTAAGAAAATCTCGGAATAAGTTTGGACTAGAAACCAATTACCACGATAAAATTACCAATCAAAAACTATAGAAACATTATAAAGTGAGGCATAATGAAATCATTAAATTTACGTTAAAGGCAGGATCAAGTCAAGTAAATATTTTGGTGATCTGGGTAATGCACTAAGACAATTGACAAATGGTATACATTCTGGAAATAAAGAGACATGCAATCAAAGAGACATGCAACTGTATACCTAGAGACTCCAAAAGGCTATAATAAATATTAGCATGTACAAGATGATTTCATAAGGTAAATGGATAAACTATAAATATAGAAAATAAATAGCCTTTCTTTATACTAGGAGTAAACAATTAGAAAACCAAATGGAAAATATATCTGTAATAAATACAAAAATATGAAATACCTGAAATTAAATATAATAAAGGGAATATAAGACCTATGTGAAGATAGCTATAACATTTTCTTTAAAAGTGTAAAATATGTTTCTCAAAATGGGGAGCCATTCCATTGAAACCACCTTTGCAAAATTATGACAGTAAGAGAAATCTGACTCAGTTAACTACATCTTGCTTCTGACCTCCAGGGTGTTCTTGGTCACTCCTGGGTGTATAGGTCAAGCTAACTTTGGGAGGAATTTTTAGTTTAACTTCAAAGCAAAGATGATAATATTCTCTCCCTAAAACTAACCCCCTCCTTGCTCAAGGACCAAAAACTGCCTTTGTAAGACTAATGATAGGCCACAAGAACAAGATTATGGGAGGGGCCTGAACTCTGCTAAGATGTAGGCATTATTTCTGTAGTCCCTTACTGCTCAGGAGTCATGTGGCCAGAGGTCACAAGATTTGAGACTTCCCTAATTGCTCCTGTAGATAACATCGCTATTGTAGAACATATGATTGGTTCTTTTGAGATCTTTTTCAGACTGCCACCATCCACACTTGTGACTCATGACTCAGTTGGTCCTGTGTCACCACCCAGGAGTGGACTCAGTGTACAAGGACTGTTTTCCACAAGCCTATGATTTCATCTCCAACCAATCAGCAGCACCCATTCCCTAGCTCCCTGTCCACCAAATTGTCCATAAAAACTCTAACTAACCTCTGAGCCTTTGGGGAGACTGATTTGAGTGATAACTTCATTTCTCCTGCATGACAAGTCTTGCATCAAACAAACTCTTTATCTGCTGCAATGCCACAGTCTCAGTGAATAGACTTTGTCTGTACAACAGGCAGGAAGAAACTGTTGGGCAATTGCACCATGTCTCTGTATAAAGCACTATTCTAAAAATGTCATTATATCCCAATATCCTATACACATGTAAGCAACTAAAAGGAAAATCTCAAAAAACATCCTCAATATTTTATTAGAACAAGGTGAAATTGTTTGAGTTCAAATAGAAGAATTAATACCTAAGAATATTTAAGAAATCTGTGAAAATACAGTAGATGATAGATAGATACATATAACAAGGGCATAATTAAGTACAGTAATAGACCTGAGTATGTATATATATAGGAACCTAATATTTCACAAATATTGCCCTTTAATTCTGTGTGAAAATGACATTTTTAAAATTTAATGGTGCTAGCATAATTTGCTATCAATATGGAGGAAAATAAATATATATATTTATCTTCCAATATTTTTATATACAAAAATAAATTCAATGTGGAATGATATAAATATCAAAAATAAAATATATTATTATTAGAAGAAAGTTTAACTTTTAAATCTCAAGCAAGAGGGGAACTATAGATGTCATAAGTAAAATTTTCACAAATTTTTCTAGGTAAACATTGAAAAATCATGGGCTGCAAAAATAAAATAAAATGAAAGCCATAAATATGGTTGAAAGACAACAAACTGACAAAATATTTGCAATACTTTAGTAGACTGCTATCCCTAATGAACAGAGACCTCAATAAAAATTAAAAATAAAAGGCAAACAATCCAAAAAAATGGGCAAATCACAGTAGACCCTTGAAGAATGGAGGGGTTAAGGGCACTGATCCCTTATACAATCCAAAATCTATGTATAAGTTTTGACTTACCAAAAACTCAACTACTAGTAGCTTGCGGTTGACTAGAAGCCTTACTGCTAATATCAACAGTTGATTAACACATATTTTGTGTGTTATATTTATTATATACTGTATTCTACCAATAAAGTAAGCTCGAGAAAAGAAAACATTATTGAGAAAATCATAAGGAAGAGAAAATATATTTACTGATCATTAAGTGGAAGTGGTTCATCATAAAGGTCTACATCCTCATTGTCTTCACATTGAGTAGCCCAAAGAAGAAGAAGGGGAGAAGTTGGTGTATTAGTCTGTTCTCATGCTGCCAATACAGACATACCTGAGACTGGGTAATTTATAAAGGAAAGAGGTTTAATTGACTCCCAGTTCCACATGGCTGGGGAGACCTCACAATCACGGCTGAAGGTGAATGAGGAGCAAAGTCACATCTTATATGGCAGCAGGAAAGAGAGAGCTTGTATAGGGGAACTCTTTTTTATAAAAATATCAGATCTTGTGAGACTTATTCACTATCATGAGAACAGGACGGGAAAGACCCACCCCCTTGATTAAATTACCTCCAACCAGGTCCCTCCCATGACACGTGGGGATTACGAAAGCTACAATTCAAGATGAGATTTGGGTGGGGATACAACCAAACCAAATCAGTTGGTTCTATTGTCTCAAGGGTGACAGAGGCAAAAGAGGTGGAGGAGGTGGAAGAGGAGGCAAGAGAGGCAGGCACACTTGGTGTAACTTTACAGAAGTACATCATAACTTCTGTCTGATATTTTTGCTCCTTTATTTCTTTAAAAATGTTTCTATATGGTACCAATCCTTCTTCCACCATTTGCTTTAGTTTCAGTACCCCTATCATAGAAGGGTTCATGTTGTAAAAGAAGTCAAAAGTGGTCTTGAATAATTGGAACCCTCTGCCAGGTTGTCTAATGTCAACTTACTTTCTGGCACTGCTTCGTCTTTGTTTTCTTTCTCATTATCTAGTACTGATTCAAAAGCATTTATCTCCATCAAGTCATCTTCTGTTAATTACTCTGATGTGATGTGTTTTAGCTCTTGAATTGTCCAAGATCTACATTCTGCAATCCTTCACTACCACCTTTTTTCTTTATATCCACAATCTCATTTGCAATTTCCTTGATTGACTCTGTTGTACATCCTGTGAAATCATAAACAACATCTGGACACAGTTTTCTCTAGCAGGAATTTATTGTTTTGGGATTGATGGCTTTTCCATAACAATGATGGCATCATCAATGTTGTAACCCTTCCAGCCTTTTGTGATGTCCTCTCTATTGGGGTTCTCTTCCATAGTGTTGACAATCCCTTCTGTAGATTGCCATGTGTAATGAGCCTTAAAGGTCCTTACAAACTCCTGATCTACAGGCTAAATTAAAGATGTTGTATTTTGGGCCAAGTTTACTATGTTAATACCCTCATTATTGAACACATGAGGTTTTGGGTGGCCAGGGTCATTTTCCAACATTTTGAAAACTTTAAAAGGCAGCCCATCACTGGCAAGTTACTTCCTAACTTCAGGGACAAAATATCAATGAAAATAATCCAGAAAAATAGTTCTCATTGTCTAGGCCTTCTTGTTGTACAAGCAAGAGAGTGGAAGATGGTGTTTATCTTTTCTCTTCAAGACTCAGGGGTTAGCAGTTTGTCTACAAAGGCAGTCGTGACTATAACTCTATGGTATTTTCACAAAACGGTGGAGTTAGATGATCCCTTCCTGCATTAAATCCTGGTGTTTGCTTCTCTTCTTTACTAATAAATGTCCTTTGTAGCATTTTTCTTTTCCAGAATGGTGTACTTTCATCTGCATTAAAAGCTTTTTCAGACATATATCCTTTCTTCTCAGTGATTTTCTCAATGGCATTTGGGAACTTGTCTGCAGCCTCTTGGTCCACAGAAGCTTCTTCTCCTGTTATCTTGACATTTTTAAGCCAAACCTCTTTCTGAAGTTATCAAACCATCCTTTGCTGAAATTAAATTCTCCAGCTTTAAATCCTTCACCTTTCTTTTGCTTTAAATTGTCATATAATGACCTCACTTTTTCTTGAATCATATTGGAGTCTATAGGTACGGCTTTCTTATAGCAATCCTTCATCCACATAAAAGCTTCATTTTTAATACTAGATAAAAAGATATTTTGCAAAAAGTGTAGGGTCTTCATGCCTGCTTGCATAGCTCCAGTGACAGCTTCATGAATTGCCCCCCTTTTATTTTACTTTTTTACAATGGTTCTTACTCTGCATCAATTTATCTTGAAAAAGTGGTCAACCACAGCTGCAGGCTGCAGTTTACAGTATGTATCAAACTTCAACTTTTTCTTATAATGTCATAACTTCTCTCTCCTTCTTGGGAGCACTTTCAGCTTCACTGGTGCCATGGTGTTATACAGTTTATGGTATTGCACTAAACGCAATGAAAACTACATAAGAACCAGGAGAGATCTCTTTTTAATGTGATATTAAATTTACTAGAGAGATCAACTGCTCATGCGGAGATGATTAGTGTCACAGGGCATTTTAAGTGGATACTCACAACACTTGGGCTCACAGCAAAAGCAACAGGAGGTGGCTATGAAATTACTACAGTAGTACAGTATATAGAGTTAATATTTGTAGTTATGATTTAATAGTGTATCTTTATGTTTGTTTACATTTCTCTCAATCGCAAATGGTGCCATATACCATCTGTAAGTGTTTGTATGCACAAGTTTTAATATATTTTAACTTTTTACCACAGATTTGTGGATGTTTTATTATAGTAAATGATAAAATAGACTAGTATCTATGTATATTTTTTGCATTATTGACATACCTAACTTTTTTTCTTAATTTTTAAAAATATTTCTAGGCTATGCAATTTGTGAGTTTTTCTCAAATTGTTCCAAATATCCAACAAATTTTCCAGTATATTTACTGAAAAAAGTCCGCATATGTGAATGTACATAGTTCAAACCCATGTTGTTCAAGGGTCAACTGCATAAGAAAAAACAATTCATAGAGCAGGAAGTGATGTAATTTTTTGAATTTTTGAAGCCATGCATGTGCATTATTTATGCTATCATTATATAAAAATCACAGTATAATGTTGATTTTTTAATCAAATCATTTGTGATAGAAATGTATGTATTTCAGAAAATATGGCTTATAACAGATCTGATTCTTCATTTATGTCTGATTTTCCGGAATTGTAAAAGGAAACTGGGAACAAGACACTGATTAACTGAAAAGACTGGCAGTTTTAATTTTGATCTTTGAATTTATGGCAATATTTCCACTTTGAAATATTTAGACATATGAAAAACTCAAACTCAGCCCAAACTTCTGCAATCACCTTATGTATCAATGAATTTCCTTTAACTTTGTGATTGCACAATGATATTAAAGCATACAAAGAAATAGTGATAATCCAAGAATAAAATATTTGCAATAAAACAGTTAACTGCATCTCAATTATAATGTTTTAAAGCCTCCCTAATTATACCAACTATTTATTGAACACTTATTACATGTGCAGCTCATAGGACTATACATGCATTATTTCATTTAATCCTCATAACAACTTAGAAGATAGGTATAATTAGTATCTGCATATTAAATATAGGAAATTGAGGCTCAGATTATGTAACTTTTCCAATATTGCTTAGTGGTGAAGTGGGGCCTTGTACTAGGTCCTTCTGACTCTGTAGCTCATGTTCCCATCTTTTAAACTGCATGTGTCGTAAATAACAACCAAATGCATTTTCTAAGCCTGGATCTCTGTACTGTTAATACAGCAATACATCTTTACCTTTTCTTCCCCTCATATATCTCTTTGGGAATTTGATGAAATTTATAGACGTACTGTTGAGAAAACTGCAAACACACACACACACATACACACACACACACACACACACACCCCTCTGCATATCATTTCCAGAAAATTGTGGATCCTCTGTAGCCCACCCTGGAGCCTCATATTGTGGACTTCTATTCTACTCAATGGAGACTAGGACATCTGGAAATACCGGTTTTATTGTTCCTGCAAAAGTGTAACAATTTTAGGTGAACTGTACTGACCTATTTTTAAAATCTCATATTTTCTTTATTTTTATGTGGATATGGATTAAAATGGAAGTTTTGGTTAATTATTAAAATAAATCAGGGGAAGAATGAGTTGCTGGAAAAGACATAAAAATTGCTTTGTGCTAGATCTTCATCTACCTAGAAACAATGTACAGCAATACATAAATTTTAAGGCATCCGTTACGAACAGTAATGTCAGGAACACAAAACGCTTTTGTTGTAACTGTATTACTACACACATAGTATTACTCCAAAGAGTCTTCTTAAAGAATGACTTTATCTTCCTTTATGTACAGTTTACCCAAGGATTTACTTGCCAGTCCTTAATCCAGGTCTTAAACTCTCTAAGGGGTTCTTATACAAGCCTAACACTGAAATAATGTACTTGCTTTCTGCATAATATTTTTGTTAAATCTAATGGGTGTCTACTTTGAAGATTGTTTGCCATTCAATAAGAAAAATAACACCTCATAACTGAATCAGTTATGATGGTTCTATTAGTTATAGACAGAACATACAGCTAGTAAATGCATAACGTATGTGAGAAAGGTTGATTAGCCAAAATATCTTCTACACTGAACTCTAATACATTGTTTGTGGCTAATAATACAAGAAAATATAGAACAGTATGCTGCTCTTGCTGAGAGTGAATAATGGTAAAACCTCCTCAAAGTGACAAAAATGTGAGTTATTGAAAATGATGGGAATTTAAGAAGTGTGTAGGTAGTAATGAATCTATTTGGGTTAATTGAGAACGGATAAAAATACAGACCTAATGAATAGGCATCAATTAAATAATCCCTTCATTTTTTGCATTTTTTCTTCATATCTGTGTCTCTTGCCAACAAACTCAGTCAAACCTTTCCTTCAGCAATCCCCTTATATATCAATGAATTTCCTTTGACCTTGTGATTGCACAATGATATTAAAGCATACAAAGAAATGATAATAATCCCAGAGTGAAGTATTTGCAATAAAACAATTAACTGCATCTTATATGGCTTCTTACTACCTGTGGTTTTTCTGGGTCTTGGCTGGGATTGTTAGTGACATGGTCATTTACTTGGAAGTTGAAGTCGAAAGTGCACTTTTGGTAGCTGATATTTATGTACACCACAAGATTCTATTTTGAAATTTTTACCCACTTAGCCAGACTTTCAGTGTCACAGCTTCTATGTTACGTTTACTTATGCCCTCATAATACTTTCACTGATGGAACACTCTACATTTTGTGTTGCTCAATTAATTTTACATGTGTTTTGGAACTAGAAAAAAATATCATTGTGTGGAGGAATCCTTAATGGAAAAACTCACACTCAAGTGTCTTTCCAATAAGTCATTATTTAAAGTCATTGAAGCATCTCTGCTTCCTAGGTTGATGTCACTGTGAGGGTAGACTGAATAGTGCATGCCTTTGGTGAAGGGTGCGTGATGAATGAGCATGTTACAGGAAGGATTTTCTAAAAATAGCCTTAAATTCTCATATTTCTATTTTGCTAAAAATAATCTGTAAAGCTTTCTGATTTTCTAGAGGATTTTTTAAAAAGGATTCTTGGATTTCTACACTAGATGTGACTGGACACTAGAGGCTTCAGGTGGCTGCTGTTTGATCACTGAGCCTTACTTGGTTTTTCCTAATCAGAAGCTCCTGAATAATATAGCTGCATGACTAGGTGGCTCATTTCATCTCAGCATCGGTCAAAGACACCCAGGCTCTGATGCTCTGATGTAATGGGATTTCCAACACTCTTCCTCTCCAAATTTTATCTGAGGCAAATACCGTTGCTATGAAGATTCTCATTCATGTCTATCACCTACTTTTGGTATAATAATTGCCCTCTTGCATGATAATACATTTACCCCACTAAGCAAATCTAATAAGAAACAGCTTTCTAGTAGTATGATTATTTAGTTATATCTTTCTAATCATTACCAGCATAATATCAGACAACTAATGGGAAAATTCTCTCCCTCTCTCTCTCTCTCTCTCTCTCTGTGTGTGTGTGTGTGTGTGTGGTTTTCTCCCCCAGGCTTGAGAAGACTAAAAGGTTCTTTATATTCTTAAAGTAGATTTTCTACAATAAGTAAACAGTAAGCAGATAACAAAATGAACCACGGGCTGTATTTCTAAAGATATGAAATAAGCTAAAATTTCCACTCTGCTGTATAGTCTCAATAAACTGTTTCTCTGATAAAATGCCTGCAGAACTGCTCAGGGTTGTTTCTGCTATTCTGCGAGTTAACTAGTTATGTTTTTTTAAAATTGATACTCAGACTCCATTCAGTGTGAACTGATTTGAGTCCTGGATTATGTTGAAACTAAACATGAAATACAGTGCTCTACTTCTAGCAGTACATACTTGCTGGCTTCCTTCTTCATTCACTAAATTTTCTTTTCTTTTTTCCTGCTTTCATCTTTTTTTCTTTTTCTTTTTATTTGACACATAATAACTGTACACATGTATGGGATACAGAGTGATATTTCGATACATGTATACAATGTATATTGATCAAATAAGGTTAATTAGGATATCTATCACCTCTAACATTGATCATTTCTTTGTGTTGGAAACATTCAAAATCCCTTTTTCTAGCTTTCGAACATATACAATATATAATTGTTAACTATGTTCACTCTACAGTGCTATAGAGCACTAGAAATTATTCCTCTTATATAGCTTTAATTTTGAATTTGTTGATCAACCTCTTCCTATCCTCCCCTCCTGCTGCATTTTCAAAATAGTAATAAATGGTTATAATGACACATAAGACATTTGTGAAAAGCATGTCAAACCAGGGATCAAGAGACTAATTCTCTGACCTTGGCTTTGCCAGTGACTAGATAGATGATTTAACACAAGTCACTTTCCCTCACTGGGCTCCATGTTATCTTTAAAAAATGAGAGATTTGAACTCTTTATTTTCCCATTTTTCTTTAAATGTCTGTGATCTATTGTTTTAAGAGTGCCTCTATCTGCAATAGTATTTATTATAAGGTACTGTTTTTTGACCTCTTTAGAAAAAATATTTTCAATTAATTTGCAGAATTATAGCAGCCAATTTGAAGTCCTCTGTTCTGGAAACCATTCAGTATTGAAATATAATATCTATAGCTTCCTTTAACTTGAAACTCTTTAGCAGCACAGTAATAAATAAGCTGACAGAATTTACTAATACAAATTAAGTTCACTGTTTATATGAATTCATCTTCTTTCCTCCAAAACATTAATGTCCTTCAATAAAGACCATCCATTTTATTTGCCACACTTCTGGAGAGAAGTTTAGAATGTGTTCCAGACATTAATGCTTGTGTTGAGTGAGTCAAAATCAGAGGAATTTATATAAAAATACAGAAGGAAAGCTTTTTAAAAAAGGAAATTCCTAATTTAAAGGAAAGGAGATATGGTGAAGAAGATACTTTATCTCAACACAAAAAGCAAAGCATTCATTTCTCTTTCTCACTTTTGTTTCCAGATTCCTTCAATTAGAGTGCCTCTGAAAGATAGGGTGTATTCCAGCTGGCATTGGGACAACCTAAAGTTTAAACCTTTGGGTGAAAAAGGTAAGACAAGTAAGTGGAAGAGGTTCAATTTATATGGCAGAGTTTTATAGGTTAATTTGTTCATTCATTTATTTATTCATCTGTTCGTCAAATACATTGAGTACACCCATGAGCCAGGTAATATGCTTTGATCTATATAGAGCTCATATGAACGTGTTCTCCTTCTTTTAAAAATTTCTGATATATATCAAGCTGTTAGAGAGAAATAGATAACTAAACAGACATCTTTGTGCTAACCACTAAACTTTATCATTTTTAAATATTTTATTCAGAAATGTTTAAAAAGAAATAAAATATTGGAGTTACCCTTCCTGTTACTATTGCCTTCACTTATTCCCGTGAGGCAATTGACATCCTTCACTTGATATATTTTCATCCATTTTCTACATATGCATATATCTATACCAATTTATAAGATTGATTTGCATGTTTTAAAATCTATATAAATTGCATATAAATAGTATTATTCTAACTGTATCATTCTGCAACCTGATTTTTTTTGCTCAAAAATGTTTTTGAGCTTAAATCTATATTGATACAAGTAGCTCTACTTCTTGCATTTTAATTTCTATATACTATTTCATTATTTGAATATTCCACAGTTAGCCTGTTGATATGGTTTGGATCTGTGTCCCCACCAAATCTTATGTCAAACTGTAATCACCAATGTTGGAGGTGGGGACTAGTGGGAGGTGACTGGATCATGGAGGCAGATTTTTCATGAATGGCTTAGCACCATCCCTCTTGGTACTGTCCTCATGATTGTGAGTTTTTGAGAGTTCTGGCTATTTAAAAGTGTGTAGCACCTCCCCCATCACTCTCTCTCTTGCTCCTGCTCCTGCCATGTAAGACATGTCTGCTTTTCCTTCACCTTCTGCCATGACTGTACGTTTCCTGAAGCCTCCCCAGAAGCAGAGAAGATGCCAGCATCATGCTTCCTATACGGCCTGCAGAATCATGAGCCAACTAAGCCTCTTTTCTTTATAAATTACCCAATCTCTGGTATTTCTTTATAGCAATTCAAGAATGGGCTAACACACCTATTCTCTTGCTGATGTATTTTTAGAGTCTGTCTATTTTTTTAGGTACTACTAACAGTTTTATGAGAAAAGAAAAAATATTATAGGGATATTAAATAAATTTGTGAAAATTTCTCTTGTTCTGTACCTAGGATTGGCATTGTTGGATCAAAGGGTATATCCACCTTCAGATTAACTGGAGACTGCCAATTTTGTGTACAAGCAATTATTGATATTGCCATCAGTAGAGTATAAGTGTTCCAATTGCTCCACAACTTTTTTGACAAGTGGTAACTTAAAGTTATTTGTCTTACTTGTCTGTTCTCTGAATATTTCACATAAAATAAAGATTCTTATTCCCTTGAATTTTTGATAAAAGTCACCTGTTAAAATCATCAGAGCCTAGTGTCTTTTTTTAGTAGGTTTTTTTATTACTGATTTAATTTATTTAATGGTTATTGATTTCTTCAAGCTTTCTAATTTTCATCAGTCAGTTTTAGTAATTTATATTTTCTAGGTGATTATTCATTTCATTAAAGGTTTCAAATTTATTGGTATGGTACTATTCATAATATGTTATTATTTAACTCTCTATTTTCTCTGCAGTTATATTTCATTTTTGGTTTCTAATATTGTTTATATATGACCTGTGTCTTTCTTAATTAGTCTTGCTAAACACTTTTATCAGTTTTGGTTTTCTTTTTTATTTCTCTACATTATTTTTTTCTATTCATTTAAATGCTTCTGTGGCTTTTTTTTAACCTTTCTGTAATTTTCTTTTTTCTTTTCTTTTCTTCTTCTTTTTTTTTTTTTTTTTGACATAATCTTGCTCTGTTGCCCAGGCTGGAGTGCAGTGGCATGATCTCAGTTCATTGCAACCTTTGCCTCACAGGTTCAAGCAATTCTCATTCCTCAGCCTGCTAAGTAGCTGGGAATACAGGTGTACACCACCATGCCCAGCTAATTTTTGTATTTTTAGTAGAGACGGGGGTTTAGCCATGTTGGCCAGGCTGGTCTTAAACTCTTGGCCTCAAGTTATCTTCTTGCCTCAGCCTCCCAAAGTGCTGGGATTACAGGTGTGAGCCACAGCACCTGGCCCCCTTTCTGTAATTTTCTATAGGGTTATTCCCTTATTTGTATAGCTTATTTTTTAAACATCATTATTGATTTTAATACATGCAGTTACTGCTATAAATATGCCCCAAATGCCCTTTTAGCTGCATCCCACAAGTTTTGACAAACAGTACTTCCATTAGTAAGTTCTAAATATTTTATATTTCTCACTTTATAATGACTAGAACAATTTTATTCACATTATTCCTTCATGGCCTTGACTCCTGGAAACCAATGTTGGATTTCAGACTCGAAATCTTGAAGTCCTATGCCTAAAGCTTTGCTCACTTCATTGCATTCCAGTTCTGTTTCTGGTGCATAAATATGTTTATCTTCTATTTGATGCTAGCTATGTTTTTCTGATTTTGTCTTATTTTTCTATTGACACCATATTTTCATGAATCCACTGCACCATCATTACTGGAAGACTCTTTTACTCACTTTAGCTTTACAGATTGCTTGCATATCTCATTCTTTATTAGGATGAGCAATTAAAAAACAGGGAATCAGTGTCTATACTTAAGACTGTACAGCATGCTGATTAAAAGACAGGGGAGCACTGAGCCAGTTCTATAGATAGTTGTTGTAAACATTGACAAATATAAGAATGGATGTGGAGGATGAAAAAGAAACAATCCTTTACTTTGTCAATGTGGTTAGGAGTTCCATGTCCCCAGTTCCCAACTGAATGTAATTTAAATCAATTCAGACTGAGGTAAAACTTCCTCTATTCACAAGAGGTGAGCTCTCTTAGACATTACAGCAATCACCTGTGGAGAGATTGTTCTAATCTACAAATAAGGACACACTCATGCAACTGCAGTTCAAAAGTAGATATATATGAGGTATGACTGAAACGTAGGCTTCCATTTTTCCCTTGTTTATTTGCTTTATTCCCTTTGAAAAAATAGGGGACTTGCTTATTTTAAAATGCCCTTTCCTTTAGAATGACCTGCTGAGTATTTGTAGAACAAACTTGACACAGTGTTTTGGAAATACACAGTAAATTTTCTGAGAGGAAATTGAATCACTAGTAAAAGAAATGAATTCTGTGATCAAAAATTGGTCCTCTTTATGTTTATGGCCTCATTCCCATATCTTTCTCCTTCCTCATTTCTCCCTTTCTTCACCCTTTAATTTGTTGTCCTTGTTGCTTAGTGACTGTGGTTGGATTAGGGAAGATAGAAATAAACAAAAATTTTGTTGGCAAGAGCTTCTCATTTTAAAAAAGCAGCATGTTTGGCAGGCAGAAGATTGGAACTTTTGGCCTTGATGAAAAATTATATGTCACGCTTTCAAAAATAATAAAAAGAAAAAAGTTGGAATGTTTGGCATTACAGAGAACAAGCCATATTTAACTAGTTTTGAAACAGAAAGTATTTGATAAGGATAAAACCTTTTTATTTATTCTATACTTCTTTTTTATTCTCAACATGATGTTCTGTGATTATGATAGTTAATGTTATGTCTCAGTTGGACTGGGCCATGGAGTGCTTAGATATGTTGTCAAACATTATTTTGTGTGTGTCTGCGAAGGCATTTTTGGATAAGATTAAAATTTGAATAGGTAGACCGATTAAAACAGATTGTCTTCTCTAATGTGACCAGGCTTCATCCAATCATTTGAGGGCCTGAATAGAACAAAAAGGCTGACCCCCATGCATACACACACACACACACACACACACACACACACACACACTCAAACACCACTCCTGTTGGTTCTGTATCTCTGGAGAACTCTAACAGAGTTGTTTATTGAAAATATAACTTAATGTTAAAAAACTTGAAATAAAGTTTTTGAAATCTGTTGTAAAATAAATGAAAAGTCCAAGGACAAAGGACATTCAAAAAGGTTTATTCTAGGATATAAGCTGAGGGAAAATTCTCAAGGATCAAAATAAAGTACATATTCTAGGAAGAAGCAATTCCTCTATCTAATTTTTAAGCAGTGTCTTTCTGATATTATCCAAGTAATTTAGAGAAACAGCTATCACTAAATCAACTAAACATCAGGAATTCTTTCTTTTATTTTCACCAGAATGCAAAGTGTTTTAATATAATACCTGTAACTTGGATACTTAATCAAATATCTTTATTTCCCTTCAAGACAGTACTTTTCTTTCTTTTTTTTTCTTTCCAACGTTTATTTTAGGTTCAGGGGTACATGTGCAGGTTTGCTATATGGGTAAATTGCCTGTCACAGTGGTTTGATGTACATTATTTCATCACCCAGGTAGTGAGCATACTACCCGATAGGTAGTTTTTCGATCCTCACCCTCCTCCCACCCTCCATCCTCAGGTAGGCCCGAGTTTCTGTTGTTCCCTTCTTTGTGTCCATGTGTTCAATGTTTACCTCCTACTTATAAGTGAGAGCAGGTTGTATTTGGTTTTCTGTTACTGCATTCATTTGCTTAGGATAATGGCCTCCAGCTCCATCCATATTGCTGCAAAGGATATGATTTCATTATTTTCTATGGCTGTGTAGTATTCTGTGGCATATATGTACCACATTTTCTTTATTCAGTCCACTGCTGATGGGCATCTGAGTTGAATTCATGTCTTTGCTATTATGAATAGTGCTGTGATGAACACATATTTGCATGTGTCTTTGTGGTAGAATGATTTATATTCCTGTAATGGGATTGCTGAGTGGGATGATAGTTCTAAGTTCTTTAAGAAATCACCAAACTGCTTTCCATGGTAGCTGAACTAATTTGCATTCCCACCAGCAGTGTACAAGTGTTCTCTTTTATTTGCAACCTTGCCAGCATCTGTGATTTTTTGATGTTTTAGTAATAGTCATTCTGACTGGTGGGAGATGGTATTGCACTGAAGTTTTGATTTGCACTTTTTTAATGGTTAGTGATGTTGAACATTTTTTCACATGCTTGTTGTCCACATGTATTTCTTCTTTTGATAAGTGTCTGTTCCTGTCACTTGCTCATATTTTTTTTACCCTTGCCTGAGCATCAAGTTCCCCATATATGTGGAGTTGTTTTTTTGTTTTTTTGTTTTTTTTGCTTGTTGATTTAAGTTTCTTATAGATTCTAGATAGTAGAACTTTGTGGGATGCATAGCTTGCAAATATTTTCTCCCATTTTGTAGGTTGTCTGTTCACTCTCTTGATGTTTTTTTTTTTTCTTTTGCTGTGCAGAAGCTCTTTAATTTAGTTAGGTCCTACTTGTCAATTTTTATTTTTGTTGTAATTGCTTTTAGTCTTGGTCATGAAATCATTGCCAGGGCCTATGTCCAGAATGGTATTTCCTAGGTTATCTTCTAGAGTTTTTATAGTCTTACGTTTTACTTTAAGTCTTAATCTATCTTGAGTTGATTTTTAAATATGATGAAAGGAAGGGGTCCGGTTTCAATGTTCTGCATTATGGCTAACTGGTTATCCCAGCACCATTTATTGAATAGGGAGTCCTTTCACCGTCATTTGTTTTCATCAACTTTGTTGAAGATCACCTGGTAGTAAGTGTGCAGTTTTATTTCATCAAATTGGTCAAATTGGCCGTTTTAACAATATTGATTCTTCCTATTCATGAGCATAGAATGTTAGTAGGTGTGCAGCTTTATTTCTGAGTTCTCTATTCTTTTGCATTGGTCTATGTGCTGTTTTTGTACCAGTACTATGCTGTTTTGGTTACTGTGGCCTTGTAGCATAGCTTGAAGTTGGGTATGTGATGCCTTCAGCTTTGTTCTTTTAGCTTAGGGTAGCTTTGGCTATGCAGTCTCTTTTTTGATTCCATATTAATTTTACAATAATTTTTTTCTAATTCTGTGAAAAATGTTGTTGGTACTTTAATAGGAATAGCATTGAATCTGTAAATTGCTTTGGGCAGTATGGCCATATTAAAAATATTGATTCTTCCTTTTCATGAGCACTGAATGTTATTTTGTTTGTATCATCTCTGGTTTCTTTCAGCAGTGTTTTGTAAATTTTGTAACGATCTTTTACCTTTCTTGTGAGCTGTATTTCTCAGTATTTTATTCTTTTTGTGACTATTGTGAATATGGTAGCATTCCTGATTTAGCTGTCAGCTTGGGTGTTATTGCTGTATAGAAATGCTGCTGATTTTTGTACATTGATTTTGTATCCTGAAGGATACAAAGAGAGGAAAAGAGGAAGTCAAACGATTTCTCTTCCTGTGAAGAGAGACATTTTAAGTCTTCTAAAAAAAAGAAGTTGCTTCTTATTGTTGGACTTACCTTATAGATCATTACACTAATTTATACACCTTGTAGTAGTTTATGCGAGCATTCATTCAGCCCTTGTCAATATTGAGTGCAGTAAGTTAAAAAATTATTGATCAATTTGATGAATGTAAAATAATTTCCTGTTTTAATTTGCCTGTTATTGATTTCTAGAAATTATGAATCTGTTAGTCTATGTTTATTGGTCTTTACATATATTCTGCTTTAATTTGCCTTTTATTAGTTTCTAGAAATTATAAATCTGTTAGTCTATGTTTATTGGTCTTTACATATATTCTGTGAATTGATTTTTTAAATAACTTTATTGAAATATAATTTACATGCCATAAAATTAACATGTTTAAAGAGTACAATTCAATGGCTTGTTGATATATCTATCACATTATTATCTTAAAAATTAAGCTGAAGTACATGTAACATAAAATTTACCATTTTAACTATTTTAAGTGCTAAATTAAATTACATTAATTACATTCATATGTTACACCACCAGCACCACTATAATATCCAGCATCTGTTTGCAAATATTTTTCATCACCCAAATGGAAACTCTGAACATTAAGCAATAATATTCCATTCTCCCCCACCTCACTTCCCCACAGCCACTAGTAACCTCTAATCTATTTTCTGTCTTTGTGGATTTTCCTATCTTAAGTATCTCATATATTTTGAATCATACAATATTTGTTCTTTTTTGTATTGCTTATATCACTTAGCATAACATTTTCAAGTTTCATTCACGTTATAGCATGTATCAGAATTTCATTCATTTTTAAGGCTGAATAATATTCCATCATTTGTATATACCACACTTTCCTTATCCATTCAACTGTTGATGGACATTTGTTTGTTTCCACCTTTTGGGTATTGTGAGTAATCCTAAATCCCTGCTTTCAGAACTTTTGGGTATATACCTTAGAGTAGAATTGCTGGATTACATGGTAATTCTATGCTTAGCTTTTTGAGGAACCAAAATCTTTTTTACAGCTGCTACATCATTTACATTCCCACCAGCAATAAATGAGTGTTCAAATTTCTCCTCATCCTCACCAACACTTGTTTTTTTCTGTTTTTTGGTAATAGCCATCTTAATGGTTATGAAGTCGTATCTGATTGTGGTTTTGATTTTTCATTTCCCTAATAACTAACAATGTTGAGTATCTTTTTATGTGTTTATTGGCCATTTGTGTATTTTCTTTGGAGAAATGTCTATTCAAATGTTTTGCCCATTTATGAATTGGGTTGTTCATTTTTGTTGTTGTTGAGTTGTAGGAGTTTTTACAAAGTATGTATTTTGGATATTAATATTTTTAGGATATGTGATTGTTTTAGTTGTTTCTCCCATTCTGTGTGTTGTCTTTTCATTTTCTTGACAGTGTCTTTTGATTAATAAAAGGCTTTAATTTTGATAAAGTCCCATTTATTTTTTCTTTTATTGAACATGCTTTTGATGTCATGTCCAAGAAATCATTGCCAGATCCAATTTCATGAAAATGTTCCCTAAGTTTTCTTCTAAAGATTTTATAGTTGTAGCTCTTAAAATTGAATTTCTGGTCCATTTTGAGTTAATATTTGTATATGATGTAAAATAAGGGTTTAACTTCATTCTTTCGCATGTGAATATACAATTTTCCCAGTACTATTTTGTGAAAAGACTGTACTTTCTTTATTGAGTGATCTTGGCACCTTTGTTGAAGATCAATATTTGAGTTTATTTTTGAGTTCTCTATTCTAGACCATCAGTCTATATGTCTTATAACAGTACCACTCTATTTTGATTATGGCAGCTTTGGAGTAAGTTTTAAAATATGGAACTGAGAGTCTTTCCAACTTGTTCTTTTCCAGGATACTTTTGGCTATTTAGGGTCCCTTGAAATTCTACATGAATTTTAGTATTGGTTTTTCTATTTCTTCAAAAAAGTGTTGTTAAGATTTTAATAGGAATTACGTTGACTCTGTGGATCACTTTGGGTATTACCATCATCTCAATATTACATCTTCTAATCCATCAACATGAGTTGTCTTTCTATTTATTTAGATCTTCTTTAAGTACTTCAGGTAATATTTTGTAGTTTTTAGTGAACTATTCTACCTCCTTGGTTAAATTAATTTCTAAATATTTTATTCCTTTTGATTTTATCTTAAATTATATTTAAAATTTATTTTTCCAGATTGTTCATTGTTAGTGTAAGAAATGCAGCTGATATTTGCATTTTTATTTTGTATCTTGTAATTTTGCTGATTTTGTTTCTTAACTCTGAAAGATATTTTGGTGTGGAATTTTTAGGGTTTTCTACATATAAGATCATGTTATCTACAAATAGAGATGATTTTACTTTTTCTTTTACAATATGGATGTCTTTTAATTTTTTTTTCTTGCCTAAATTCTAGCTAGAACTTCTTGTACTATGTTGAATAGAAGTGGCAAAAGTGGGCAACTTTTTCTTGTTCCTGATATTAGAGGAAAATCTTTCAGTCTTTCACCATTTAGCATGAAGATAATGGTGGGTTTTTCATATAGTCTTTAATTGTGTTAAGGAAGTTTCCTTCTATTCCTAGTTTTTTGAGTATTTTGTCATGAATATGTGTTGGATTTTGTCAAGTGCTTTTTCTGCATCAGTTGAGATAGTTAGGCAGTTATTTTCTTTCATTCTCTTAATGTTGTATTATAAAGTATTTTCCTGTTTTCTGTTTGCTGTTTAATTTTGTTGCTATTAATGTACTTTTTTCTTTTTTTTTTAAAGATGGGGTCTTGCTTTGTTGCCCAGGATGGAATGCAGTGGCCTGATCACAGCTTCCTGCAGTGTCAAACTCCTGGGCTCAAGTGATCCTCACATGTCAGTCTTCCAAGAAGCTGGGACTACAGGCATACACTACAACATCTGGCGAATTTGTATTTTATTATTTTTAGAGATAGGGTCTCACTGTGTTTCCCAGGCTAGTCTTGAACTTCTGGCAGCAAGTGACCTCCTGTCTTAGTCTCCTGAGTAGCTGAGATTATAGGCCTGAACCACCACATCCAAATTAATGTACATTTTATTTATGTTTTGAAATCTATTTTTTTGGTTTGAAAATTAGAAAGTCCTTCTCCTTTTCAAGATCAATTATATAACTACCTATGTACCTATCTTTTCTTCTAAATGTTATAGTTTCAATTTTGTATTTCATTTTTTAAACCATGTGGAATTATTTTGATGTAAGTATCCAACTTGATATCTTTACACACTGTAAGAAAAAGTTCCCAGCATTTTTTGTTTATAACTCTCACTTTACGTATTGGTTTTGAATAACAACTTTTATCATAAATTTGGTTGATATTTTAGTGTCTTATTCTGGCCTATCATACTGTTTTAATGATATTCTTGCCAATTTTTTCACCTAACTGTGTTTTAAAGCTATACATGTAGCAGACTGGTATATTTCAAATCTTTAGTCTCTCCCCAATAATAAGATTTATTATTCACATCTTTTGCCATGAACTTTGCAGTGCCCTCTTCCCACTTAAATCTAGGCTGGCCATGTGATTTGCTTTGGCCAACATGATTTTACAAAATGTGGTGCAAACAGAGATTTGAAAAGTGCTTCCAGAATTGGGCTTACTCTCTTTCAGTTCAGCAATTGCCATAAGAAAAACATGCTTAGGGTACCCTACTAGACCCAGGAGGAGGATGAAAGACATATAGAGAAGAGCTATCTTAGCCAAGCCATCCCAGCTAGGCTTAGCCTAGGTTTTGACTCTTAGTCAACCCACAAATGTTTAAGAAATCCCAGTCAATATTCACAAAGTAAAATAGCCTTAGACTAGTCTAGATTAGATAAACACTAACTGAGTCACAGAAATGTGAGCTAAATAAATGCCACTAAGATTTTTATGGTTGCTTACTCTTCAGGAATAAGTAACCAGTACAATAACACAGTTTAATATATGATAGGATGTCAACTCATTTTGTATATTTATATTTGCAAAAGTATTTTGTAGCTATTCTTGGCCATTAATTCTGATTTGCTTAATTATGTAATTATTTGTGTATATTTCTTATCTTTTTCACCTTGATCCAGTCTAACAATAAAAGATCTTTGAAAGCAGACACTAATTTATTCATCTTTAGTAGTATCTGTCACAATATGTAGCTCAGGGCTTTTTTGCTCATAGTGATACTCAATACCTAGTCACTGTTTAATTAAATTGAGTAACTTCAAAACAAATTCTGGTAGCATAGTCAGAATCCCACCATTCCCATTTACTTCATTACCTATAATGAAATTTACAATGTCTGGTATTATATAGCCGTAGCCTTTTTTTTTTTTAGATAGGTTTTATTTTATTCTTTAATCTCTTATCTATTGTAGCAATGGTTATTGTAATTTATTTCAAATAGCATATGATACCTTCGGTTCTGATAGTATTCATAATATAGGAGCCACATAATCAGTTTTTATATGTCTTTGTTTTTCAATTTTACTTTAGCTTACTCTCTTTCCAGCTTACTCTGAAATCTTCCTTAATTTTCTTATTTTTATTACAAGAAAAGGAAGTAGTATTTGAATATATATGAAGCTGTTTGAAGTAGGTGGACAATACTGATTCACCCAATTAAGTAGTGTTTGCAGATTTTTCTGGGGGGAGTTTGTGACCTTATGTGTAACACTTTTGAATAGTTGCAAAGTAGATTCATTATACATAACTTAAGAATTTGAAGTCAAAATTACCTGGCTTTTGATTTTGCTTTTAAAAAAAGGAGGGGGGCAGAATAGCAGGGCCTAGTGAATATATCACCAACATAATACTGATTAATTTTCTTGAGTAGGAATGTATTTTTTTATTTTACTATCAGGATTTGCTGGAATCATCTTCCCGTCAATATTTATCCCACTGGAGATCTTATTAATGGTATTTTATCTTTTGGCTGCACCTTTTACTCTTTCCATCTGTTTGTGGGGCATTTTAATAGCCCCTACAGATCTCCATTACAACTAAATGTTTTCTGAGGCAGCCTATGATAGATGGGTCTGCTACTGTGTTTAATTATTTCCATTAAATATTATACTAAAACTGAATTATGATGAAATTAAATAAAAGAATAATGTATTACGTTGGTTTTCACTTAGAAAACCTCACTAATTTATGTTTGCATTTAATAAAACTAACCTCTTAGCTCGGCATGTTGGCTCACACCTATAATCCCAGCACTTTGGGAGGCTGAGGCGGGCGGATCATGAGGTCAAGAGATTGAGACCATTTTGACCAACATGGTGAAACACCGTCTCTACTAAAAATACGAAAACTAGCTGGATGTGGTGGCGCGTGCCTGTGGTCCCAGCTACTTGGGAGGCTGAGGCAGGAGAATCGCTTGAACCCGGGAGGCAGAGGTTACAGTGAGCCGAGATTGCGCCACTGTACTCCAGCCTGGCAACAGAGCAAGACTCCGTCTCAAAATAAAATAAAAATGACAAAATACCCCAAAAAACTAACCTCTTAAATCATTTGTCCAAAGTTTAAGGAACATGTTTCCCCAAAAGAAATGGAGTTAGAAAAGGGTCAGTAAATTGTTAAAGTGATGACAGAACTTTGAGACATTCTAGTCTTGTGCTTTAGGATGTGTGAGAAGCATATATAACTTCCCTAATTTTCATTCAGTCAAGCTTTTCTCATGACCTTGTGCAGGTCATATGACCTCGTTCAACTCACGTATCTATGAGCATCAGCTTTTTAAAGTTTTCATTTTCCAAATTGATTATCTTACTCTGTACATGGTAAAAGGAGGTAGCTACACTACTTTAATAATAATTCCCCTGAGATATTTATAGTACAATTATCATAAAAGTATATATTAAGATAGAGTCAATATGCCACTCTTCTGTCTCTTGAGCCATATAAATAGCTGCTTCTGTGTAATGGATATAAACGGCCTCTCCACATTACCTCCATCTGACTGGTGTATGTGATGAAACAATGGTGTCTGTATCACAGTATCTATCATATAAATAAGCACTCAATAGATGCTTATTGTGTTGAATTTTCATTTACAGAAAAATAATTCTCTGATCAGACAATTATATGGCTGATTAACATATGAGCATTGACAATAATATTTTCAGAATTGATACTAAAATTATCTCAAATAAAAAGCATGTATCTACTATTTGTTATTCATATAAAGTGGTCTACTGAAGAAAAGACATCTCTAGGTAGAAAAGATCTTACAGTGTTTCCATCTTGAGCTGAAAAGATAATCTGTGAAGACAGTCATGAACAGGTAAATTCAGCAATGAAGCAATTATTGAAATAGTTGAAGGAAAATTCTGTTGCTAAGGCACCTATACATTTTGACCATGGCATTAATTTAAAAGATAACATGATTCTCATTTGTTTTTCTCCAAAATGGTTGCCATATTGACAGCACAAGCAATTGCAATTTTCTTTGTCTCCTTTAACCTGCCCACATGCCTACCCATATCCTCCAACTATTAACATTTTTTTTCTCTTTCCGTCCTTAATTCAGAATAATATACCCTACCTACTTTTAAGATTTACTACAAAAGGGTAAATAATCTGACATGCAGGCCAGGTTCTGATGTTCTGATGGAAATTAATGAGTCAAGAGCACGCCAAGAAGAGACACTATTCAAAAACCTAGAACCAGGGAATGCAGAAGTAGAGTTATAATCCGAAAGAAAAGGTAACAAGTCAAATCGAGGGACAGAATAAGCAATGTTAACCACGTATGTCAGAACAGAGAGAAACTTTACTTAATGAGCCCTTTCTCCATGTCCCCATACCCTTAGGCTTTTTTCTCCTTTCATGAATATTGAGGATGAGTGACCCCACACCTAAGTTGATAGTTCAATAAAAAACAGAAGTGGTACTCTATAAGAGTCTACAATGGTATATTGGATGTCTGGCATCAGATGACAATTCTGGAGACTTGGAGGCTAGTACAGAGACCAATAGAGTGCAAAAATTATCTAATCTAATTTTTGCTTATTAAGCTGCTTGGTACCTCTTCTTACTTAGTCTAACAAATTGTATAGGAAGAGTGTGCCATATAGAAGTTTTTCAATGGTGGAGAAACTTTAGGTTGTTTTTCTATATTTGGACACCTAATCTGTGCAAAACTTGGTAATTTATAAGGAAAAGAGGTTTAATTTGCTCATGGTTTCACAGGCTATATAGGAAGCATGACCGCTTCTGGGGAGGCCTCAGGAAACTTTCAACCATGGCGGAAGGCGAAGGGGAAGCAGGCACATCTTACATAGCTGGAACAGGAGGAAGAGAAAGAGGGGGAGGAGTGCTACACACTTTTAAACAAGTAGATCTCTTGAGAACTCTCTCATTATCATGAGAACAGCACCCAGTAGGATGGTGTTAAACCATTAGAAACCACCTCATGACCCAATCATCTACCATCAGGCTCCTCTTCCAACATTGGGGATTATAATTTGACATGATATTTGGGTGAGGACACAAATCCAAGCCATATCAGACTGCATATGGGGTTCTCCATAATGACATGACTAGAACCCACCTTTGTGAAAAATTACTTTCAACTGGTCATGAAGACAATGCTGCTGAGAGATCCTCATCAGAGTGAATGCATTAGCCACACAAGAACAATGTTGTACAGGTTTCCTGGAAAAGTGCTCTAAAAATAGAAAACAGCATATTCTGAGAATGATATTGTTGCATTCAGTGTAATCTTCAGAAAAATAAAAGACATGAGGGAAAAGAAGGAAGAAAAGGAAAAATTAATAATGAGAAGACCACTTTTTATATTATTGCCTGTGATAAAGATGATTCCTACTTTAGTTTATTCATTTAGGTGTAAAATTTTTGAGATGTTATCTTTTTACTTTCAACAAGTGGATCTTAGTTTTTTTTTCCTTGCACATGGGCTTATCCAGTGTAGAGATATATCTATGTGATAGCAAATTATGTGCATAAAAAGTTAAAATTCTGGCCCATTTAGCCATAGTGTTTGGTCCATGGAACACCACATTTATCTATCTGACAGTACCAGGGAAATGCTTCACTGCCTTCCACACCCTTTTCCTCCTGACCTTCTAGGCTGCTTGCACATTGGAGTACCAGTTGCCCATATTGATATCACTTCAACTGCCCACCTTAGCAAAAGAGCAAGTGAACGAGGCTCTTAATTATAACTCTTGAGGTCCCTCTGTTTAGTCTGTGCCTCTTCAAAACTCTCTACAAGTCACTTGGGGCAGGGAGGAAAGTAAATTACCTTCATTATGTTATCTCTAGATCTAGCTGTGTCAGGATTTTGCTAATTTAAATGAATGAGAACATTTGAGAAAGACGAATATGTGGGCAAGGATGGAGCAAAGACGAGGGGAATTCAACTGGTAGGAGAACCCCCATTTGTGTAAGTCATGTAGACAGACAGAGTTAGACCATCCAAGGTTTTAATCTGGGATCTACATGTTACTAGTTGCATAATCTTGAGCAGTGACTTAACCTGAGTCCCATCTGTGTAAAATGAGGATAATATTATGTAACTCACAGGATGCTGTAACAAAGAAATGAGAAACGTGGTATATAGTGAGCATTAAAAGGGCACCTTAGCTTATCTTAGAACACAGAATCTGTATGGCATGAAAGATGCTGGTGCAGGTAAGCAGTTATCTTCATGGTTATTGGGTGCTTTGACAGGCTAAATTGAATAAGTCGTGGGAGTGAGGAGGCCTTGACAGTGGAAGAAACAGCCCAAGCAAAGATACAATGATATAATGAAAAGGAGTCACTTGAACCAGGAAAAAAAATAGAGTTACAAATAATTTCTGTTTCATGCAGGCAAATCACAAGAAAAAGAAAGAGGCTCTTTTAAAATCAGTTTTTAGACATTACTTTTTATGTTTACCATTTCTATTGCCAGAAGCCTGATTAAGTTGGAAGTACAATCAGTTTTCTCAGGAAATAGTGTGGGCGTTAATTAGAGTGGTGTGAAGCTAGTGGGTCTCATGTTTCAGTGAAGTCAATGGAAACTTTAGTTACTGCAACTTTGAGAGCATTCCCCAAAACATGAAGTTAGCAAATTTTTGCACATATCTTAAATAAGGAAGCTTATTGGCTACAGAGGCAGCTATTAACAGGATTACTGTTAACAACACTTTCAGAAGTGGGGGAGGAGTCAGGGAATAGAAACACTTAAAGTCTACCTCTGCTTACCCCAAAGGATGAGGAGAAGGAATATATGACATATTTTACTGTTTGAATGTACCTGTGCAGTGTTAGTCTGGTCTTTTATTACAGGTTGAGCATCTCTAATCCAACAATCCAAAATCCAAAATGTTCCATATCCAACAGTTTTTGAATACCAACATGATGTCACAAGTGGAAAATTCCACACCTGACCTCGTGTGATGGGTGCACAAAATTAATTAAAATATTGTATAGAATTACCTTCGGTTTATATGTATAGGGTGAGTATAAAACATAAATAAATTTTGTGTTTAGACTTGGGCCCCATCCCCAAGATATCTCATTACGTATATACGAATATCCCCATATTTGAAAATAAATTGAAATCTGAAACACTTCTGGTCCCAAGCATTTTGGATAAGAGATACTGTATCTGTACATCCTAAGATGCATATTTAATGTTTTAAAGGCCCTCTGGAATGTATTGCTGTCCATGAGCATAGATAGAGGAAACTTAAAATGATGTACTTTACAATAACACAATTATACTCTCTAAGAGCTCCCTGCTGGTGCTTGCAATAATCATTAATCACTCTTCTGATGTGGAAATTTGATGGTACCCTTAAAGATGCTAATAGCTCTGGGAGGGATAATGTATTAAGTAATGAAGTGTTATTAATCCTTAAGTGAGAATTAATTGATCAGATCTTTTCCAACAAAAAAACCTATTGGAAAGAGATTTTCCGAGAAAGAATACAGGACATTATCTGGTGGGAATGAGTTTGATTAGCTGGAGAATGGTAAAGGGCATTCAGCATAAAGATATATGGAGATACCTGGATGATGGTACAAAGATATCTGTGAATAAAAACAAACAAACAAACAAACAAACAAAAAAAACACTGAAAGAATAGGAATAAAGAGCCTAGGGGAAATTTTAGCAAGTGATTGCTATGTGCCAAGCATTGGGTTAGACACATTCGCATTTATTTTTTAGTACTGAAATTAGGCTTCACTTACTTCACAATTTTGCCTTGGGCCAGCTATGTATATAGTTCTAGCTATTATTTTCAGAGTTTGTTTACTCGTATCTCTAAGTCTTAATTCAAATTCTATTCATAGTTCTTGTCTTTGACTTTTCAACTATGAGTAAAAAATAAGACCACATTTTCTAATGAGCAGCAGTAGCTTTCCTTTAGGAAATGGATTAGAAAATATTTGATCAGTTATACCCTGATGAAAGAGAAGCGTTTCACTGTAATTTTTTTCTGGCTATTTTAAAAAAGGTCTTTTTCAAACCCTTCAAATCCTCCTGCCTTATCTGCAAAGGGATGAAGATAATTATGGGTGTTACATTGCAGCCTAGGCATACATTTTAGTGAAAATTCAGGTTTGATAATGAGTGCTTACAGCAGAAATACTAATCCTACTCTTTCAACCTATGTTTGTGTGTTTGGTGTTAGAGAAACAAGAAAGGAATAATATTTGATTTTGTAAAATGAACAAATGGCAGATCCTATTGTGGGTATAGGCTTCTTTTAATCTTAGTACTTTAATGATCAACACTGCACTCAGAACAAGTGATTTTCATTTTATTTTCTTCTTTTTCTGGAGCATAACACCCCAGTAAATAAACATATATAAAGAGAATGATTTAGTCTTATATGCAAGAGAGTGGGATTTTAGCCAAAGAATTTCAGCCTTCTGGGCTATGTTTTCTCACCTGTGCCTTTTCTATGAATTGTGATGCTAGTATACTATGAATTCACGTATCCACAAGTCTCTTGATTAATTAGGATCTGCATAGATGAGTTTATAGAAAATTTATAGAGAAAACACAGTAAAGTGTGCACTTAACAAGACCTGTTAGCTATGCATACTTGTAAGTAAACTATACTCATACTCATACCTCAGTACTTAACTATGACATCAGTTTGACACTTGAAAGATAATAATTCTGTGCCTTTAGCAGCAAAAGAACATTTTGTTGTTCTTCAGTGAATAGGGGGCTGGGGGAGTAAATATGTTGGTGCCAAGAATTGTATATGCCACCAAATTCGTTTCAACCAAGTATGACTATGTTTGTTGTGCATAGCACCATTTGGAAATGATTTTAAACATTTATTTTCAAATCAATCAGGTTAATGAACTTGGTGAATCATGGTTAGTTTGGAATTCATAATTTTAATTGGAACTCATAGTTGAAGTGGTACTTTTGTGTAATTAAAATCTCCATTAGCTCGACAAATAGAACATTGCAAACAGGCAAATCATGAGGTGAAAAGAAACAGGAAGGAAGGAAATGAAGGAAAAAGGAAAGCTTCCTAGTGTGGTGGAATAGTTGTCATCTTTGAAGTACATGCTTGGAGAAAAAAGCAAAAGACCCCCAAAGGGATAAAAATATGTAATCCTGATGAAAATGCTTATTGGGTATTTTATGTATAAACAATCACTTACTATCATGTGCTAGTATGCTGGAATTTGGGGAAATGACGTTTTTGAGGCCAAAATATACAGGAAAGTAATGATCATCAGGAGACAACTTTGATCCTAACCCTGTAGAAACACTCACTATCACCTTTAATTTTATCATGAAATATTGACAGAGACAAGAATCCAAGACTTTGACACAAGCATCTACTCTTGAGCTTGTAAAGGTAACAAATTGCCATTAGTTTTCTCTACTGCATAGAATCTCCGTGGGAGACAGTGAGTTGTGAAGCTGCTTGTTGCACAGCTGAACCTGGGGGCTCCTGAAAGTGAACTTGCCAAAACAAAAGCACCAACATGAAAACTTAACGATGACTATAATCAAAAGTGAATAAGCCTACTTTTCTTTATGCAGATTCTAATATAATTTAACTTAATCAGTTTATATTAAAAGATATTTTCCTTAAAAGACTATTTGAGAGAAGAAAGACAATAATAGGAGATGAATGTATGTTACTGAATTTTGCCAGAAGGTAATTTCTGTTCAGAGATAAAAGTTTCTAATTTGGAGATTAATGGAGGTTCTATACTAGGTTTTGCTCTGTCACCCAGGCTGGAGTGCAGGGGTGCAATCATGACTCACTGCAACCTCAACTTCCTGGGTTCAAGGGAACATTCTGCCTCAGCCTCCTGAGTAGCTGGGACTAGGGGTGAGCACCACCACCACACCTGGCTAATTTTTGTATTTTTTTGTAGAAATGCGGTTTGCCCAGTCTGGTCTCGAACTCCTGGTTTCAAGCCATCCTCCCACCTCAGCCTCCCAAAGTGCTGGGATTAAGGCAGGAGCTGCTACTCCCAGCCTACACTATTTTCTAATGGTATAATTTATATTTCTTCACTCTCAAAGATGGCATATTATTTATAACAAAATAAAAGGTTTTTTTGAGAACATGAAAGTGCTTTATGCTTTATAACAATATTAAGTAAAATGGAAGAATCCACCCCTTGTCAGAAAAATATGGAATTTGTTTATTGTTTCTACTTGAAGGAAAAAAATGTTTTCCTAAGCATGGGAGAAATGGGAATTTATACAGCATAAAAGATGTGTCTTTTTCCCAATCTTTTTAAACAATATTAGAGCAAAGACTATGCAATTATTTTACTGCCATAAAAAGATGGGCATATAATCATAATTAAATTTCAACTTGATTATTTATTTTTGTGAGGACTTATCTTTGGGAGAGACATATTTAGAGAAATGAGGAAGGAGTTGAACTATACCTAGCAAGTTAGATGCCCAGAATCAAACCTGGTGATCAATGTCATGACAGCCAGATACTGTCCAACCCACCTAATTATAAAATATGCTGAGAGTAGTATTAGATGATGTTGTTTATATACAAAATTCTGTGTGATAGGCATAATAATTTTACATGCATTTGAGAATGCTTTCCTAAAATGATGGCGATATGCACATTATATATATATATATATGTGTGTGTGTGTGTGTATGTCACATTTCAGAAAGATCTAAAGTCACTGAACTATAACAAAATCTTATCTCTAGTTAATAACTATTTTTAGTATTAATTTGGTGGAAGTGTGTTTCTGACAAGTTATAGCGTATCTATTTGGATGGCTCCCAAATCTATATTTCCAGCCTATACCTCTCCACAGAATTTCTGTTATGTATACTCCACTGTCTACTGGGTGTTTCCAACTGCATACCTAAGCTTGTTTTCCCTTTGCTAGTTCCATTGTGATAGAGATATAAACTTTTACATTCATTTCAAAATCACTTCCTAGTGATTCTACCTCCTTAGCATTTTTAATATATGGCGCCTCCTCCATACACTCACTGCTACAACTTTAGTTCAGTCTTTACTCATTTCTTTCAGCTTTTCTTATCTCCAGTCTTGCCTTCCTGAAAATCATTCTGTCCATAACACTGCCTGAGTTATCTTTTATGGAATGTATATCTGATCATATATCTCCCCTAACCAAAGTACTTCAATGGGACTTTTAGGTAAACACATGTGTTTATCCAAGCCACTTCTTGAAGCTCATAAGAGTATGACAATACAAGCAACCAAAAAGGTATAAAACCACAAGGACAAAGAGAATGGGAGAGGAAACCCAGAAGACTAGACATATCTACACATTTTAGAAGATAGAAAGTAAATGGATGTATAGTAATTTATGTAACAAAGGAGGAACAGATAAAACTTAAATATCTGCAGAGGGAGAAGTAAATTCCTATAACACAATAGAAAGGCTTAGGAAGGCTTATGTTTAGAAACTGAAGGGACTAAGAAACTCTGAAGGCAGATTTTACTGGTTTGGGGTAAATAGAAACAAGAAGATTGGTTGAAAGTCTGGATATGTAGTAAGACCCCAAAACCCTTTACAAAACCCATTTCTCTTCTTTTAGGCCACAGTCATGGAGTAGAAAATATATATTTTTCAAAGGTTTTTTGATACCATAGAAACAAATGACATATAGATATATTCGTATAATTTCATTACAATGTGCACAAAACTTATAATCATTTGATAGCCTGGGCAACTGTGATTATCTACCACTGTTCTCTTATAAGCTTTTTCTGTGCCTTTCAGGCAACACAGTGTGCAAAAAGTAGATTTTCAATAAAAAATAATTGACCTTCAATGAACAATGTGTGCAAATTGTCTTTTTTTTTTTTTTAACCAAAGCAGAGTTTATGGGATGGGGGATTTCTAGAACCTATAACTTTCAAAATCATGGATCTTCATTGATGAGGTGTAAGGAAGAGCAGCAGATGAAAACCATGCATAAAGGGTGAGGATGCAGAGACCTGGGAGAGGTGAGAAATTGTGTAGGAAATATCAACTGCAGAATAACATAGCAAATTATAACATGCTTTGTATTTTGGTAGGTTGCAAAGAATGACTAGTGCAGCATGGAGATTGGATGCAGAAAATTCAGTCTTTGGGGGAATGGAAAGATAATGAGGCTTAGATAGAAGGTAGGTGGGTTATAAAATAGGATGAAATTATGTTTTATATGAGCATGGTATGTGTTGTGATTTTGAATCCTTTTCAATTTTCATATCTCTCTAGTGCCAACTTGGGAGACATATTATCATGACTGAATCAGAGAGTTGACAGCATACCAGAAAGTGTCACTGTATAGTTTGGAAGATGGAAATCATAATACTTTTTTCCCATGTAAGCACTCCAGGAAATTAACCTCCAAATACAACTGAGGAATAGGCACTGTTATGGCTTATTTACAGATCAGTAAACTGATGAAATATGGTGAAGCTATGTAAGTAGACCAAAGATGTACAAGAAGACACACATTGAGCAGAAAATAAATTTAACCCTGGCTTCTCAACTCTTGATTTAACCAGAGACGGTTCTATCTAAAACATGAGATTCTATATGAAAGCAGGAGGGAATTAGGAAGTAAAATCTAGTGAGCATTTTTCCTGAAATGTTACAGCTGTCATTCTCAGGACCCTCGTCCTGAGATAGTGGCAGGTTAACATATTAAATTTTTATTTTTCTGGGAACTCTTCATGGACTATTGCCATATCAATGACAACGTAGACAGAAGTGCAGGTGATTTTAAAGAACAGACTGCTTGATGTACCCTGTGTCTAGTACAGCTACACCCTAGAGCAGTTAGCAGTGCTTATCTGAATTCTTTGTTATTTGTCAAAAAGATTATTGTTTTCTGATGCAATCTTTTTTTTCTAAGAAAAAAAAAAGCAGTGTTACATATTCTAACTATGCTTTAGAATCCCGGCTTCTGTCCTAAAGATAAAAATTTCAAGATGACTCCAAAAGGAAAAAAAAGTGATATGGATATAAGTCAAGTGTTTTTAAGCTTTGAAAACATGATATCCTATTTCTCTTTCTCTATTTTTTCTTTTAATGCATTAAGCATCATCTCATACAACCAGGAATGTAAACCGTGACCAGTTTACCAAGAAAGGCTAAACTCAAAAGAACATATAATGATATGTTTGTCTTTTCTTTATTGTCTTTGCATTTAATTTTCATATATATCCATATTTGTGCAGTGACTTTGAATTTGTCTTCTGGAGGCAGATGTTCATGCAGGTTTAACTACTGAAAACTCTAGATGGAAATGTTGTTGACTAAGAGATAATACACTGGGAAATGTGGACAGGGCCAGAATATTTTGCATGAGCGAGAAGCAGGATTCTGTCATCAAAGGGAACCAGTGTGCACTTTTGTTTGGTGAGGAAACTAGCACATAGATAAGAAACTCTTTTGATTACCTCCACTATATATCTAAAGAATGCTCTTCCCAATGGATTGCTCTAAGGGCTTTTCACTGTAGTTTTAATAATGGCCATGCCAACATAGTATCTTTTGAGAATATTGAAAGAGACCAATTTGGGAGACTGTGACCAGTGTGAGTGTGCACTTCACTGAACTATCTCTGCTGAACTCTGGGGATCTGCAGGTTGGGGGATGAAATGCTCTGAAGATGATACTGGAGGCAAATATTTTCCTTGCTACTCTTCTTTTCTGTCAGCAAAGTGACTATAAGGTGTTTTAGTCCATTAAATTAATTGAATAGCCAGGTGCGGTGGCTCATGCCTGTAATCCCAGCACTTTGGGAGACAGAGGCAGGCAGATCACCTAAGGTCAGGAGTTTGAGACCAGCCTGACCAACATGGTGAAACCCTGTCTCTACTAAAAATACAAAATTAGCTGGGTGTGGTGGCGCATGCCTGTAATCCTAGCTACTCTGGAGGCTGAGGCATGAGAATCGCTTGAACCTGGCAGGCGGAGGTTGCAGTGAGCCAAGATTGTGCCATTGCACTCTGGCCTGGGCAACAAGAGCGAAACTCCACATGAAAAAATAAATAAATAAATAAATAAATAAGAATAGAATAGAATAGAATAGATGTGTACCCTCATGAAATCAATAATTAGAAAAAATAAGTAAAAAGAATAGATACAATGAGTTTTACAAATTTACTTGACAATGATAATAGCAATGAAACTACTAACTCATAGAGTAAGTCCTATGTGCCAGGCACTCTTAGAAGTACTTTGCATTTATCGTCTTATCTCACAGTCACAAAACCCCATATGATGGATACTAATATTATTTTATAATAGGGGCAAATTTGAGATTCAATCCTAGGTAGTGTGGTTTCAGAGTCTACACTCTTTATTACTGAGGTACTGCCTCTCATAAAACAAAGCTATGTTTTTTTTTGACTTGGTTTGATGACAGGACCACAGCTTGGGCTTATCTAAGTTTATGCCCTTCTCAGTTTCATCTTATCTTGCTCTACCATTTCTTACCTTTCCTAGATGTTCTCACCCCACTTGCCCAGCCCAGTATCCCATGCTTTACTGCTTCCCTGTACTTTTAGTCTAATAAAAAAGCACCTGATGAAATATATTCTCTAAGGTGTATATTATGTTATTCCTCTCAGAAATCTTTTTTTCAGGTATATAAAATATTAACCTTCCCAGAAATATTCGCATTTTTCAAAGAGGATGCATGGAGAGGAGATTGGGAGAATATTACAGAGTAGGTAAGATTTCTAAGAGCTTCTCAAATAGCAAAAAGGTACATAATTACATACTTCCCCTACCTTTATGGACAGCCTAGTTCTATGGTGCTATCGGCACTTCCTTACCAGATGCAAAGGTCATAAGAAATTGGATAGTTTTCATATTACTTCAGAGGCTCCAACCTCTTCTATTCACACTGAATTTATTACTGCTGTCTGGATTTCTGTGGAAAGGATGGATTCTTACCATTTGTGATACAATAAAGATTAATTCCTGGCTCACTGAGTTGCCAGGTTTAGCAAATATAAATGCATGACTCCAATGCAAATTTGAATTTCATAGAATAAATACTTTTTAGTATAAATATATTCCATGTAATATTCAGGACATACTTATATAAAACTTATTTTTCATTTCTCTTAAATTCAGATTTAACTGGACATCTTGTATTTTATTAGATATCTAAACTCAAAGTGGATTTTAATTGTCTATAGACCAGAAGAAAATTTTAATTATGAGTATCTTATAGTAATCCAATTATGAGGTAATGAAAACATGAAGGAAAGGTGGCCACTATAGGGAAATGCTCTGAAGGACAAATCCATGCGTACAATGGAAGAAGAATCAAAACGTGGTGATTTCTTACTTTTGAAGGGGCTTTTGAACAATGTTGTTGAAAGAGATCCCAAGTCTCTTGAACAGAAGTTCTAGGTTATGTGTTACACAGCAAAAGTCACCGTAAAAGACTAAGGACAGAAACTCAGCAACTTTGGTTCAGTTTTTTGGAGGAAGCAGGTTACATAAAATAATCAGACTAGAGAATAACTTGAGTCTTGAATGTCAAATAAGGCTTTGGGGATTAAACACACCTTAAATGTTATTTTAGGTCATTACACAGAAATCACAAGGCCAGTTAGTTTTCTATTGAATATATAATAACCAGAGATACCATACTAGAGAGAAACTGTTAGTCTTTTGACATTGTATCATCATACTCCTATATAAATAAGGAATATTTCTTGTATTTAACAATTCAGTTAAGACAATTGTACAATCAAGCACGATAATTTACAATCAAAACTAAAAATTGCAAAATGCTATACACATACTGTGTTCTGGAAAAAGAGAAAAGTTATGAACACTTAATATCTATTTTATGATGTCACAAAATATTTGAAGCATAAAGGATAATCTAATTTCATTTCCAATTGGGATATGAGTTTCCACCTCCCTCAGGAGATGATTCCTCAAAGAGTAGATGACAACTAGTGGCTAAATTAGGAAATACAAGTTAGATTTATAGAACTGGTTATAATGTGAAATCTTATTTTCTCTTCTAGCCAGAATGCCTATTAGCTATTTTGATTTATTTAATTTTAGTTGGATTTCAAAAATTAATAAATCATTGTTCATATTGCAAGGTGAATACTTAATCAGATACCTCTTGCAAGATTCTGATGCTGAGAGTTAGAATACAGTGTAAAAAAAGCATTTTAAATGTAAAGAAAGTGTTGTAGAGCATCCACAGTAAGAAAAGAGCAGGGTTACCGTGGGAACCATAATCCTGAATTTCATGACTTGTCTTGTGTGATTACAAATTTAATGCCGTAGGAAGGATTGTGTGACTTTTTCCTTTATTTTGAGGATGATTTATTTGTGAATAATCAGGAAAGGATAAGACTTAGATGTAACCTGAATTTGCACAAACAGGGAGGATACTACATCTTTTAGGAAGGTAAAAGTAAAACAAAACAAAATATGGGAGAGCAGTCTCTTCAAAAGAGTTCAGCACACCACAAGTTTTCACTGTGGAAAAATACAGAAAACAATTTTACACTTTGACTTTATTTGCAGCTGAGGATTTCCAAAACGCTTTGAAATGGGCACAGAAACTGTGCCATGTGTTTCTGGAAACTCAAGGGATAGTCAGTCGTGACAGTGAATGAATTCCAGAGCACAGCATGCAGCTGGCAACAGAAAGCAAGGGAAACTAGAGGAATTCACTTTTGCTTGGATTTAACTGAATCACAACTTGCAACAGTGAAGTGTGAGTACAGTTGTCTGAAAAATAACAGCAGCAGACAGGCAAAGTGTGTGGTAGTCAATATATGAGTTGTCTTGTTATTAGGAAAGATCTGGAGTCAAATATGAGTATGAGACTGCATTTGTACACAAAAGTGTGTCAAGCTGATTACACATCAGCCTGCTATGTATGTCTGCACATCATACAATTTAATGGAAAGTGAAGGATGCAATCAATTAATAAGATGTTTTTACTATGGTTCTGAGCATACAGATTTCTCTAAAGAGTTGAATTTTTGACACATTTTTTATATTAATTAGCTTATTTTTCTTTGGATATTGCCAGAGGCAATAAATTTTGAGACTATGCCAATTTTGGCAACAGACATTCCAAATAACATTTTCTGTGTTCAGTGGGTACTAAACAATTGATATGGCATAAAAGACCATGCATACATGGACACAAAAGTTTAGATCGTATTTAGGTCAGGGTCCTTATGTGTCCTTTTGGAGAAAAATTTAATATAGGTGGTGCTGCCTAAATAAATTTAGCTGAACTTAATACACTGATTATTAGTATTTGTGCTAAGCTGAACTTAATACACTGATTATTAGTATTTGTGCTAATATCTATACTAATATGAATATCATCTGGTTTCATTCTATTTTCCGCTTAAAATGTAATATTACTAAAGTCAATCAGTGTAAGCACCAGAGGCCTGGAAATGCAGCATGTGCTCTACAGAAAAAGAGATATTGCTATAGATGATAAATAGGGATGAAAATAGTGAATGGAATACAGTTTTAGAATAACAAAGATATAAATGAATGAATGAATGAGGAAATGAAATATGCACTTCAAGTCATGGAATATCAAGCCCATTATCAGAAAAGTAATTTAGTTAGTGGGGGGGGGGTGAAACTCTTTAAAGTTTGAAAGAATGCTTAACATCACTATAAAGAGGCAAACAATAATGAATGAATTAAAATGTAGAATGTAGGTCAAAAACAATCACTCTAGTCTTTCATAAGGAAGTAGTGAGAAAAGCAATCATCTTGGTTTTGATCAATTTATGATAAAAGTGAGTTATTCCAGAGTGGAGAGGCAAAAAAGGGAGCTGAGTTTTAAGTTTTCACTGAATACATATAGATTGAAATGAATAAGAAATGAAAGAAACAATTAAAGGACTGTAAGGCTAGGCACAACAAAATTAAAAACATTTTGAGTGTAATGTCTTTTGCATGAATAGACTGTACTAATGATGAAATGCTAAAAGCATTTGAATGTCAAAAATAAGATGTTCAAGCTTCAGAATTTGATGAATATTTAGCATAATACAGTAGTTTCTTTGCCTGAGCTCTTGTTGTTTTTTATCACCATTTTCTCATGAAATACTTTACCTTGTAGTGGAAAGCAGTGTTTTAATAAGATAAGCCATGAGTATTTATATAATTGAAACAAAAAAGATTGAGCTCTGTTTCATCAGATTGTTATAAACCAGGAGCTCTACAAAATGAAAAAGGAAAGGGAAAAAGAATTCTCAGAATAAGAATGACATAGAAATAAATGCAATGTCAAAATTGATCAAAGGGGAAGAGTTGCTTTTAAATGTAAGTTTGGATGAAAATGATACAAAGAGACACAGGTAAAAGGAAGAGCACAGTGAAACTGAGTCATCTATAGATGAAGGAAAGAAAAGGAATTTATATTAACAATGAGCATTGATGTCCAGTTAGTTTAAGTTGTGTCAGAAATTTCCAGAATATCCTGATTTGCAGTGGGTTTTAGAACTTAAGTATACTACGCAGACAATCTCTACCTGCACAAGGGGATTTTTATAGCTTATTCATAATTCAGAAAAAAATCAATTTGGCCCCTTTGGCTTATCAAACTACACTTTCTATGGAAGCTCTAGTGCATTTTAGACATTGCTCTTCTCATTTGTTAACAAAACAAAACAAAACAAAAAAACCTTTCAGATAATATGTAAATTTGTCTTGAGTTTTGGGGCCTATATTAAAAATTCCACAACATATTCCTGAACTAAAAGCTCTTTTATCTATAAACTAGGATTGCAAAGAATATGAAGGTCAGAGTGACACACATATACTTATACTTATTTTTTCATTTTTATTTTTTTGAATGTTTTTAAAAACATTTCAATAGTTTTTGAGGTACAGGTGGTTTTTGTTTACATGGATATATTATTTAGTGGTGATTTCTGAGATTTTAATAAATCCATTGCCCAAGCAGTGTAGACTGTACCCAATATGTAGTCTTTTATTCCTCACCCACTCCCAACTTTTCCCTGAATCCCCAAAGTCCATTACGTCATTCTTATGCCTTTGTGTACTCATAGCCTAGCTCTCATTTACAAGTGAGAGCATATAATATTTGGTTTTCCATTCCTGAGTTACTTCACTTAGGATAATTGTTTCCAACTCCATCCAGGTTGCTGTGAATGCCATTATTTCATTCCTTTTTATGGCTGAGTAGTATTCCATGGTGTATACATGCCACATTTTCTTTATCCACTCGTTGGTTGATGGGCACTTAGGTTGGTTACATATCTTTGCAATTGTGAATTGTGCTGCTATAGACATGCATATGGATGTGTCTTTTTCATATAATGACTTCTTTTCCTTTGGGTAGATACCCAGTAGTGGGATTGCTGGATTGAATGGTAGTTCAACTTTTAGTTCTTTAAGGACTCTCCATACTGTTTTCCATAGTGGTTGTATGAATTTACATTCCCACCAGCAGTGTAAAACTGTTCTCTTTTCTCCACATCCACGCCAACATTTATTGTTTTTTGACTTTTTAATAATAGGCATTCTTGCAGGAGTAAGGTGGTATCTCATTGTGGTTTTAATTTGCATTATTGATTACTGATGTTAAGAATTTTTTCTTATGTTTGTTGGCTGTTTGTATATATTCTATTGAGAAATGTCTGTTCATGTTCTTTGCCCACTTTTTGATGGGATTATTTGTTTTTTCTTGCTGATTCATTTGAGTTCCTTGTAGATTCTGGATACTAGTTCTTTGTTGAATGCATAGTATGCAATTTTTTTTCCCACTCTGTAAGTTGTCTGTTTAGTTAGCTCATTATTTCTTTTGCTATGCAGAAGCTTTTAAATTTAATTAGGTCTCATTTATTTATTTATTTTTGTTTTCATTGCATTTGCTTACGGGGTCTTAGTCATGAATTCTTTGCCTAAGCCAATGTCCAGAAGAGTTTTCCTAGGTTTTGTTATAGAATGGTTATGGTTTCAGGTCTTAGATTTAATTATTTGATCCATCTTGAGTTGATTTTAGTATAAGGTGGAGATGGGGATCCAGTTTCATTCTTCTACATCTGGCCGGCCAGTTTTCCCAGCACTATTTAATGAATAGGGTGTCCTTTCCCCAATTTATGTTTTTGTATGCTTTGTCAGAGAGCAATTGGCTATAAATATTTAGCTTTATTTCTGGGTTCTCTATTCTGTTACATTGGTCTACATGCCTATTTTTTTATAACAGTACTATGCTCTTTAGGTAGGTATAGCCTTGTAGTATAATTTGAAGTCAGGTAATGTGACACATCCAGATTTGTTCTTTTTGCTTAGTATTGCTTTGAATATGTGGGCACTTCTTTTGTTCCATGTGAATTTTAGGATTGTTTTTTCTATTTCTTGAAGAATGATAATGGTATTTTGAAGGGAATTGCATTGAATTTGTAGATTGCTTTGGGCAGTATGGTTTTTTTCACAATATTGATTCTTTCCATCCATGACTATGGGATGTGTGTCCATGTGTTTTTGTCATCTATTATTTCTTTCAGCAGTATTTTGTAGTTTTCCTTGTAGAGATCTTTCACCTCCTTGGTTAAGCATGTTCCTAATTATTTTATTTTACTTTTTCCAGATGTTTTAAAAGGGATTATGTTCTTGATTTCATTCTTAGTTTGGTCATTGTTGGTGTATAGCAGTGCTACTAATTTTTTACATTGATTTTGTATCCTGAGACATTACTGAACTTGTTCATTAAATCTAGGAGCTTTTTTGAATGAGACTTTAGGGATTTTTAGGTATACAATCATATTGGCAAAGAGACAGTTTTCCTCTTTTCCAATTTGGATGCCCATTATTTCTTTCTCTTGTCTGATTGCTCTGGCTAGGACATGCAGAACTGTGTTGAATAGGAGTGGTGAAGATAGGCATCCTTGTTTTGTTCCAGCTCTTAGGGGGAATGCTTCAACTTTACCCCATTCACTATGTTGTTGTCTATGAGTTTGTAATATACGGCTTTTAAAAAATTATTATTATACTTCAAGTTCTGGGATACATGTGCAGAATGTGTAGGTTTGTTACATAGGTATACACGTGCCATGGTGGTTTGCTGCACCCATCAACCTGTCATCTACATTAGGTCTTTCTCCTAATGCTATCCCCCGCCAAGCCCCTAACCCGCAACAGGCCCCAGTGTGTGATGTTCCCCTCCCTGCATCCATGTGTTCTCATTGTTCAACTCCCACTTAAGAGTGAGAACATGTGGTGTTTGGTTTTCTGTTCCTGTGTTAGTTTGCTGAGAATGATGGTTTCCTAGGAAATATCATTCAGAACATAGGCATGGGCAAAGACTTCATGACTAAAACACAAAAAGCAATGGCAGAAAAAGCCAAAATTGACAAATGGGATCCAATTAAACTAAAGAGCTTCTGCACAGCAAAAGAAACTATCATCAGTGTGAACAGGCGACCTATAGAATGGGAGAAAATTTTTGCAATCTATCCATCTGACAAACGGCTAATATCCAGAATCTACAAGGAACTTAAACAAATTTACAGGAAAAAACCAAACAACCCCAGCAAAAAGTGGGCAAAGGATATGAACAGACACTTTTCAAAAGAAGACATTTATGCGGCCAACAAACATACAAAAAAAAGCTCATCATCACTGGTCATTAGAGAAATGCAAATCAAAACCACAGTGAGATACCATCTCACACCAGTTAGAATGGTGATCATTAAAAAGTCAGGAAACAACAGATGCTGGAGAGGATGTGGAGAAATAGGAACGCTTGTATACTGTTGGTGGGAGTGTAATTTAGTTCGACCATTGTGGAAGACAGTGTGGCAATTCTTCAAGGATCTAGAACTAGAAATACCATTTCACCCAGCAATCCCATTACTGGGTATATACCCAAAGGATTATAAATCATTCTACTATAAAGACACATGCACATGTATGTTTATTGCAGTACTCTTCACAATAGCAAATACTTGGAACCAACCCAAATGCCCATCAATGATAGACTGGATAAAGAAAAGTGGCACATATACACCATGGAATACTATGCAGCCATAAAAAAGGATGAGTTCATGTCCTTTGCAGGGATGTGGATGAAGCTGGAAACTATCATTCTCAGCAAACTAATATATGGCTTTTATTACTTTGAGGAAAGTCATTTCTATGCTTATTTTATTGAGGGTTTTTATCACAAAGCAATGCTGGATTTTGTCAAATGCTTTTTTCTGCATCTATTGAGATTATCACATGATTTTTGTTTGTAAGTCTGTTTTTGTGATGTATCACATTTATTGACTTGTGTATGTTAAATCATCCTTGCATCCCAGGGATGAAACCCACTCAATCATGGTGTATTATCTTTTTCATGTACTATTTCATTCGATTAACTAGTATTTTTTTGAGGATTTTTGCATCTACGTTCATCAAGGATATTGGTCTGTAGTTTTCTTTTTTTTTTTTTCATAACAAAACCTTTGTTTGTCACAACCTTTTTTTGTCATAACAAAACCTTTCTTGGTTTTGGTATTAGTTGATACTGGCTTCATAGATTAATTTAGGGAGGATTCCCTCTCTCCCTATCTTTTGGAATAGTGTCAATAGGACTGGTACCAATTCTTTGAATGTCTAATATAATTCACCTGTGAATCTGTCTGGTCCTGGACTTTTTTTTGTTGTTGGTAACTTTTTAATTACCATTTCAATCACACTGTTATTGGTCAGTTTAGGGTTTCTATTGCATCCTGATTTAATCTAGGAGGGTGTAAATTTCCAGGAATTTATCAATTTTCTCTAGATTTTCTAGTTTGTGCATATAAAGGTGTTCATAGTGGCCTTTCATGATCTTTTGTATTTCTGTGGTTATAATATATCTGGTTTCATTTGTAATTGAGTTTATTTAGATCTCTCTTCTTGGTTAATCTCACTAATGTTTTAACAATTTTGTTTATCTTTTGAAAGAACCAGCTTTCTGTTTCATTTATCTTTTATATATTTTTTTTCCTTTCAATTTCATTTAGTTCTGCTCTTATCTTTTTAAAGAACCAGCTTTCTGTTTCATTTATCTTTTATATATTTTTTTCCTTTCAATTTCATTTAGTTCTGCTCTGATCTTTGTTATTATCTTCTACTGACATTAGGTTTCATTTCTTCTTATTTTTCTAGTTCCTTGAGATGTGACATCCTATTGTCAATTTTTGCTCTTTCAGACTTTTTGATGTAGACATTTAAGGCTATGAACTTTCCTCTTAGTAATGCTTCTGTTGTATCCCAGAGGTTTTGATAAGTTATGTCACTATTATCATTCATTTGAAGAATTTTTAAATGTCTATCTTGATTTTATTATTAACCCCAAAATCATTCAAGAGAACATTGTTTAATTTTCATGTGTTTGTATAGTTTGAGGTTTCCTTTTGGAGTTGATTTGCAGTTTTATTCCACTGTGATCTGAGAATATAGTTGATATAATTTCGATTTTCTTAAATTTATTGAAACTTGTTTTGTGGCTTATGATATGGCCTATCTTGGAGAATGTTCCATGGACTGATGAGAAGAATGTACATTCTGCAGTTGTGGGGAAAAATATTCTGTAAATATTTGTTAATTCAGTTTGTTCTAGGGTATAGTTTAAGCCCATTTTTCTTTTTTTGACTGTTGACTTTTTGTCTTGATGATCCATCTAGTGCTGTCAGTGGAGTATCGATGTCTCCCACTATTATGGTATTGCTGTCTATCTCATTTCTTAGGTCTAGTAGTAATTATTTCATAAATCTGTGAGCTCCAGTGTTAGGTGCATATAAATTTAGGATTGTAATATCTTCTTTTTGGAATGATGCTTTCATCATTATATAATGCCCTTCTTAGTCTTTTTTTACTGTTGTTGCTTTAAATTCTGTTTTGTCTGATATAACAGCAGGTACTCCCGCTTGCTTTGGTTTCCATTTGCATGAGGTATCTTTTTCTATCTCTTTACCTTAGGTTTATATGAGTCCTTATGTGTTAGGTGAGTCTCTTGAAGCAGCAGATATTTGGTTCATGTTTTTTTATCCATTCTGTCATTCCGTATCTTTTAAATGGAGCATTTAGGCCATTTACATTCAACATTATTGAGACGTGAAGTACTGTTCTATTCATCATGTTAGTTGTTACCTAGACACTTTGTTTTTTACATTGTGTATTGTTTTACAGGCCTTGTGAGATTTATGTGTCAAGGAGGTTCTATTTGGATGCGTATCCCTATACTTATTTTTAAAATGAAATAGTTTTCATAAGTAATGTTTAATGATCTTAGAATAAACCATAGACATGAAGCCCAGAAAGGTTTCTTTTACTTTTTAAACCATTTCTCCCACTATTCCTGCTTTATGATTCATCTGAATGTTATACTGATATAAGATTAGAAAACTAGACCTTTTCATAATAAGGTGTGTTTGAAAGAATATATTCCAAGAAGCACTTTGATTTAATCTCAAATAAACAGTTGGAGCAATGAGGTCAGATTTGCTATCTAAAACAATTATCTGCCCATACATGCCTAGATCATTCCCCTCACCCAACTCATTCAAGACAGACTTGTATCAAAATCTCACTCTATTGTAGAGTATCAAGATATCTATTCCAAAACTGGATATCCATATTCAGAAAAATGAAACTAGACCCTATCTCTCACCATAAACAGAAATCAAATCAAAATGGATTAAAGATTAAATCTTAGACCTCAAAATATGAAACTACTACAAGAAAATATTGGGGAAACTCTCCAGGACATTGGTCTAGGCAAAGATTTCTTGAGCAATAATACTACACAAGCACAGGTAACCAAAGCAAAAACGGACAAATGGGATCACAGCAAGTTAAAAACCTTCTGCATAAGGAAGGAAACAATCAACAAAGTGAAGAGACAACCCACAGAATAGCAGAAAATATCTGCAAACTAACAATCTGACAAGGCATTAATAACCAGAATATATAAAGAGTTAAAACAACTCTTTGGGAAAAAAATCTAATAATCTGATTTAAAAATTGGCTAAAGATTTCAATAGACATTTATCAAAAGAAGACATACAAGTGGCAAAAAGACATTTGAAAAGGTGCTCAACATCACGGATCATCAGAGAAATGAAAATCAAAACTACAATGTGATATCATCTTACCTCAGTTAAAAATGGCTTTTATCCAAAAAACAGGCAATAACAAATGCTGGCAAGGATGTGGAGAAAAGGGAATGCTCATATGCTGTTGGTGGGAATGTAAATTATTAATAGTACAACCACTATGGAGAACAGTTTGGAGTTTCCTAAAAGAAATGAAAAATAGAGATATTATTTGATCCAGCAATCTCACTCCTAGGTATATATCCAAAAGAAAGGAAATATGTATATCAAAGGGATAACCCTCAGTCCTATATTTATTGCAGCACTATTCACAATAGCCAAGATTTTGAAGTGATCTAAGTGTTCATCAACAGATGAATAGATACAGAAAATGTGGTACATATACACAATGGAGTGCTACTCAGCCATAAAAAAGAATGAGATCTTGTCATTTGCAACAACAGTGATAGAACTAGAGGTCATTATGTTAAGTGAAATAAACTAGGCACAGAAAGACAAACATTGCATGTTCTCACTTATTTGTGGGAGCTAAAAATTAAAACAGTTGAATTCATGGAGACAGAGAGTAGAAAGATGGTTACCAGAGGCTGGGAAGGGTAGTCAGGGGGTAAGTGTGCATGGAAAGGGGCAATGGTTAATGAGTGCAAAAGATAGGAATAATAAATAAGACCTAGTATTTGCTAGCACAACAGGGTGACTACAGTAAAAACTAATATTATTTTTCATTTAAAAAAACTCTATGAGTATAATTGTATTGTTTGAAACAAAAAGGATAAATGCTTGAGGTGACTGATACCCTGTTTATCCTGATGTGATTATTATGTATTGCATGCCTGTATCAAAATATCTATGTACCCCATAAATATATACACCTACTATGTACTCACAAAATTAAAATATTTGTATTTTATAATATATATATCTCCATCCCATGCTTGGAGAGTTCTAGACTTCTTTAGATATCAGTTTTTCTCCTTAGCTTGCCCTGTTTCCCTCTTACAAGCTCCATTTCTATTCTGAATGTTTGATAGTATCCTATTACCTTTTATTGAGTATCTCATTATCTAGTTTATGGCTTATCTGTTCTTTGTTAATATATCTCTTCTTGAATGAATAACTTTTAGCATTTTACCCTTTTTAGTTGTTACATTTTATCTTTAGCATTTATTTAATTCTCAAAAACATATGAGATAAAAATAAGTGCAAATCAGTATATTACAAATGTTTACTTACTGACCTCCAAGATAGGACACTCCTATGTAGGCCATGGTATTTCCTGCTGTTGACAGTGATAAATCACAAATAAGGCTAATGTACTGAGTTTTAAAGATAGCTTATCATTATTTAATTAAAATTCATTAAAATGACTTTTTTATTCAATGAATATTTATTGATATCTACTCTGTGCCAGGCATTATTCTTTTTCAATTTTTTATTTTATTCTTAAAAATCTTTTTATTGAGGTATGATTAAAATATAAATAGCAGTACATATTTAATGCATACAGCTTGATGAGTTTGGGGTAAGTATATACCTGTGAAACCATCACCACCATTGAGACCATAAACACGTCCATCACCTCCCGTTGGTTTTATTATTATTTTTGTAGTAAGATGAAGATCTATGCTCTTAGCAAATTTCAAGTATACGGCACAGCATTGTTAGCTATAGGCACTACGCTGTATAGTGGATCTCTAGAACTATTTTATCTTGCATAATTGAAACTTTCTCTCCTTTGACCATCACCTCCCTATTTCTCCCTTTCCCCCACCTGTGGCAACCACAATTTTACTCTCTGCATCTATGAGTTTGACAATTTTAGATTTAACATATAAGTGAGATCATAGCTGTCTTTCTGTGTCTGGAATATTTTACTAAGCATAATGCCCCCCAGCTTCATACATTTTGTCACAAACGGCAGGATTTCAATTTTTTATTTTTATGTTTTGACACAGGGTCTCACTTTGTCACCCAGGCTAGAGTCCAGTGATGTAATCACAGTTCACTGCGACCTCAACCTCCAGGCTTAAGCAACCCTCCCACCTTAGCATCTGGAGTAGTTGGGACCACAAGCAGACACCACCAGGCCTCGCTAATTTCTATTTTTCACAGAGATAAAATCTTGCTGTGTTGTCCAGGTTGGTCTCAAACTCCTGGGCTCAAGCAATCCTCCTGCCTTGGCTTCCCAAAGTGCTAGGATTATAGGCATAAGCCACCATACCAGGCCTAGGATTTCATTTTTTAAGGCTAAGTAATATTCCATTTTATCTGTATCTCTGTCTCTATCTCTCTGTCTTACATTTCATTTATTTATTAATGCATCAGTAGACATTTAGGTTGTTTTCATAGGTTTGCTACTGTGAATAATGCTACAATAAACAAGGGAGTGCAGATATCTCAAGATACTGATTTCAATTTCTTTGTGTATATGCCCAGCTGAGGGATTTCTGGGTCATATGATAGTTCTATTTTTAATTTTTTGAGGAACCTCCATACTATTCTCCATAATGGTTGTACCAGTTTACATTCTTACTAACAATGTACAGGGGTTCCCTTTTCTCAACATCCTCATGAACACTTATTATCTTTTTTTTTTTAAATAATAGCCATCCTAACAGATGTAAGGTGATATTTCATTGTGGTTTTGATTTGCATTTCCCTGATGACTAATGAGGTCATGCACCTTTTTTTATACCTCTTAGCTATTTGTACGTTTTCTTTGTGGAAATGTCTATACAAGTCTTTTGTCTACATTTTAATTGGCTTGGATTTTTTTTTTTTTTTTTTTTGCTTTGGAGTTGTGTAAGTTCCTTATATATTTTTGATATTGAGCCCTTATCAGAGAAATGATTTGTGAAGACTTTCTCCAATTACATAGGCTGCCCTTTTTGTTGTTGTTGATTGTTGTTCAGAAGTTTTATAGTTTGATGTAGTCTCACTTCTTATTTTTGCTTTTAATGCCATGCTTTTGATGTCTTATCCAAGAAATCATTGCTAAGACCAATAACAAGAAGTTTTTTTCCCTATGTTTACTTTTATGAATTTTATGATTTTAGATCTAATGTTTAGGCCTATAATCCATTTTAAGTTGAATTTTGTGTATGGCGTAAAATAAGGGTCCAATTTCATTCTTATGCATGTGGATATCCAGTTTTCTCAACACGATTTATTGAAGTAACTATCCTCTTCCCATTGTGTATTCTTAGTACCCTTGTCAAAGATTAGCGGATAGCTTTTTCCTTAGTTTTATTTCTGGGCTTTCTATTCTGTTCCATTGGTCATGTGTCTGCTTTTATGGTAGTACCGTCCTGTTTTAATTACTGTATCTTTGAATTTAAAATCAGGAAGATTGATAACTCGAGCTTTGTTCTTCTTTCTCAAAATTACACTGGCTATTTAGGGTCTTATGTGGTTCCATATAAATTTTAATATTATTTTTTCTATTTCTGTAAAAAAAAATGCCATTGGAACTTTGATAGAGATGTGTTGAATCTGTAGTTCACTAAGGGTGTTATGGACACTTAAGCAATATTCTTTCAATCCATGAACACAGGATATCGTTCCATTTATTTGTGTTTTCTTCAATTCCTTTTAACAATGTTCTATAGTTTAAAATGTATAGATGTTTTGCTTCCTTAGCTAAATTTATTTTTATGCAGCTTATTTTTTATGCTATTGTAAATGGGATTTATTTGTTAATTTATTTTTTGGCTAGAAACACAACTGATATTTGTATGTTGCCTTTGTATCCTGCATGCAACTTTACTGATTTTGCTTATTAGTTCTAACAGGTTTTTGGTGGAGTCTTCAGGGTTTTGTGTAAATAAGACTATGTCATCCACAAATAGAGATTGTTACTTCTTCCTTTCCAATTTACACGCTTTTCATCTCTTTTTCTTGCCTAATTGCTTTGGCTAGGACTTCCAGTAGTACGTTTAATAGAAGTGGCAATATTAGGCATAATTGTCTTCTTTGATCTTAGAGGAGAAGCTTTCAGCTTTTGACCACTGAGTATAATGTGAGCAGTGGACTTCTCATATATGGTGTTTAGTGTCTTGAGGTATATTCCTTTCCTACCTAATTTGTTGAAGATTTTTTTTATTATGAAAGGATATTTAATTATGTCCAATGCCTTTTCTGCATCTATTGAGACAATCATATGATTTTTATCCTTCAGTCTGTTAATGTGGTATATAACATTTATTGATTTTTGTGTGTTGAACCATCCTTGCACTGCAGAAAGAAATTCCATTTTGTGGCAGTGAATGATCCTTTTAATATGCTGTTGAATTCAGCTTGCTAGTATTTTGTTGAGGAACAGAACTAAACAACAAAATATACCTAAATATACCAAAACTTAAAGAGTGCAGTAACAGCAGTGATCAGTGGGAAATTTAAAGTTGTCTACATTAAAAAAGAAAAAAATCTCAAGTCAATAATTTAACTTTATACTTTAATGAACTAGAAAAGGAAGAGCAATGCAAACCCAAATCTAGCTGAAGGAAGAAAACAATAAAAATTAGAGCTGAGATAAATGAAATAGAAAGTAAAAAAAAGTAGAGAAATTCAGTGAGACCAAAAGTTGGTTCTTTGAAAAGACCAAAAAAATTGTCATGCCGTTAGCTAAACTTACAAGGGAAAAAAGAAAAGATGCAAATAACTAAAATTAGAAATGAAATGGAAATATTGCCACTGACCTAAAGAATTACAAATGATTATTAGAGAGTACTAGAACAATTGTACCTGAAAAAATTATAAAGCCTAGATGAAGCAGAAAATTTTTTAGAAACATATAATTTATCAAAATTGAACCAAGATGAAATAGAAAATTTAACATACCTATATAAAATAAAAAGATTGAATCAACAACCAAAAACCTTTCAACAGAGAGAAACCTGGGACCAGATGACTTCACTGGTTAATTTAATTTATTTATACCAAAAATTTAAATTATTACTAATACCAATCGTTTCAATCACTTCCAAAAAATAAAAGGGTAAGAAACATTTTCTAACTTATTTTTTGAAGCCAACATTACCCTTATACCAAGGTCAGGCAGACACTATAAGAAAACCATAAGCAAATGTGCCTTATGAATATAGGTGCCAAATTCTCAACAAACTACTTTCAAAGAGAATCCACCAGCATAGTGAAAGGCTTATACACCATGACCAAGTGAGACTTATCTCAGTAACATAAGTGTAGTTCAACATGAGAAAAGCAATCAATGCAATATACCACATTAACAGAATGAAGAAAAAATGTCTTAATTAATTGATGCAATAAAAGCATCTTACAAAATTCAATACCCTTTCATGGTAGGGACACTCAACACACTAAGAATAGAAGGGGACTTCTTCAACATGATAAACAGCAATTATGAAAAACCCATAGCTAAAATAATATTTAATGGTGAAAGCCTGAAAGTTTTCCTTTGAAAATTAAGAATAAGATGTGGATGCCCACTTTTACCACTGCTATTCAACACTGTACTGGAAGTTTTAGCTAGAGCAATTAGGCAATAAAAGAAATAAAAGGCACCCAAATTGGAAGAAAAAACGTTAAACTATATACATTTGCAGATAACATAATCCTATATATATATAAGATCCCAAGGAATATATACATACCCATACACACACAGCTCCATATATGTTATGGATTGAATTATGTCCCCCATCAGTACTTCAGAACATAACATTTTTTTTTTGAAACAGGACCATTGCAAATGTAATTGGTTAATATGAGGTCATACTGGAGTAAGGCTGGCCTTTAATACAATATGCCCGATGTCCTTTAAAACGAGGTAAAGTGATACAGATACGCAATGGAATGTCATATGACAATGGACACACAGATTGAAGATGCATATATAAGGAAAAGAATGCCAGATTTTGCCAGGAACTACCAGAAGCTGGAAGGGACAAGGAAGAACTCTTCCCTAGGGCCTGTGGAGAAAGCATAGCCCTGCCAGCATCTTAGTTTCAGACTTCTAGACTCCAGAACTGGGACAGAATAAATCTCTATTGTTCTAAGCCACACAGTTAGTGGTAATTTGTTATGACAGACATAGGCATCTAATGCAAATTTTGGTATTAGAGAGTAGGGTGTTGCTGAAACATACACGAAAAATGTGGAGTTGATTTTTTAATTGGGTATGGGTAGAGCCTGGAAGAAGTCTGAAGTGTTTAATAGAAAATTCATCAATTGCTTTGAAGAACTGGTAGAAATATAAGCATTAAATGTACTTCTGGTGAGGACTTGAAATAATGACCATGTTATTGGACACTGGAGGAAAGGTGATTCTTATTATAAGGTGACTGAGTCTTAACTGACTTATATTCTATCACTGGGAGGAAAGTGAAATTTGTAAGCAATGAGCTTGGATGTTTAGCCAAGGAGATTTCTAAACAAAATGTGGAAGGTGCCACTCAGTTTCTTTTCACTGCTTATAGTAAAATGCAAGAGGAAAGATATAAATTGGTGAATGAACTATTAAGCACAATGGAACCAGTAACACAGGAGGCAAAAATAAATTATTTAGGCAGGTAGTGAGGGCAAAAGAACCCTCAGCAGAGCTTCCCTTCTAACAAAAAAACAGCCCAAGAAATTATTCTTTTCCTAACAAAGAGCAGCTTGAAATTGAGCTGCAAGCATATATAAGCAAGCTGGAAGCTTGCATTGGGGAATGCTGGCAGCTGTGCCAATAGAAAAGGGGTACCTGGGGGCCAGGCATGTTCAACATGGAGGTTCCATCTTCCCTTTTTGTTAGCACGTGTACAGTAAAAAAGAAATGGGCAACACAGCACAGCTCAGGTAGAGAAACTGCCTGCATAATAGAAGATTAGGGTGGGGGATGCCAGAGATTCCTACCCTATGCAAATGGCACATGTGGTCCTAACCAGTTTTTTGCACCCTATGAGGATCAGACACTGCCTTCCCACCAGCTCATCTATAAAACACCCTGCATTTCACTGGGGATCTGGCAACCCATTTTTCCCAGACCCCTCTCTATAACAAAGAGCTATTCTGTTTCTTTCACCTATTAAACTTCCACTCTTAACCTCACTCTTTGTGTGTCCACATCCTTGATCTCCATGGCTGTGAGATAACAAACCTTGGGTATTACCCCAGGCAATGAGACTACTTCACTAGTACCTGATCATGTGGAAAATTCTCAGCCTATCCAGATAGTGGCTCTAGAAATGGTGTGTGGTTGGACAACCACTTACTAAGAGATCAGGTGTCTTATGGATTTAATCAACAATTTCAGTAGAAATCATGAACAGATATGTATTTATTCAGGAAGTATCTGTGGGGAACCCTCTTTTCTAATGGCTTGAATCACTAAGTTGGACAGGAGACCAATACATTTTAAAATAATTTTATATTAACAAAAAATGTTGCCAGCCTGGACTGAATGAGAAAGAAATAGGACAAAGTGAAGAAAAAAATTACTGTAAAGGCAGAGCCATAGATGCAGAGCATAGAGCATCAAGCCACAGAGGAATATTCTCAGGCCTTGAAATCTAATGCAATTATTCCTGTTGGGTTGTGGACTTGCTTCGGACCTGTGGATATTTCTTTTCTTGCTCTTTCTCCCTGTTCTTTTGGAACAGGAATATCTATCTCATGGCTATCCAACCATTGTATTTTGAAACAAGATAACTTGTTTTCTGGCTTCACAGTTTCACAGATGAAGAGAGGAATTTTGCCCCAGGATGGACCATACCATGAGTCTCACCTATTATTGATTTAAATATTTAGATGAGAATTTGGACTTGATCAGAATTAAAAACTTTTGTGAATCAAAGGACATTATCAGGAAAGTGAAAAGACAACCTATAAAATTAGAGAAATATTTATAAATCACAAAGCTGATAAGGATCTAATATCCAGACAATACAGTGAACTCTTAAAACCCATCAACAAAAAGAAAACTCAATTTTAAAAATGGGAAAAAAGTTAAATAGACTTAAAACCACTGAATTGTACATTTTAAATTGTGAAATGTGTGGTATGTGAATTATATCAATAAAGCTGTTATGTTTTTTAAAAAAGCAAAGTTTAAGAGACATGAGTGGGAGCTGTGATATTGGGTTAGGCAACGGTTTCTTTTTTTTTTAAACTGCAATGAACACTTTATTTTTTATAAATTGTCAAACAAACAGCAGACGGTAACATTCAATAATCCTAAACTTCACAGTGTATGAACTAGTGACTACAAGATTCTCCATCAAAAATCTTTTTTTTTTCCTTCGTCAACTTTTAAGTTCAGGTGTACATGTGCAGGATGAGCAGGTTTGTTACATAGGTAGGGAATGGTTTCTTAAATATGACATTTAAACACAGCAACAGAACAAAAAATAGATAAATTAGACTTCATCAAAATTAAAAACTTTTGTGCAATGGAAATGATCAAAAAATGAAAAGAAAATCCACAGAATGGGAGAAAGTATTTACAAGTTATGCATCTTAAAATCGTCTAGTATTCAGAATATATAAAGAAATCTTACAATGAAATGATAACAAGACAAATAACCCAATTGTAAAAATGGGCAAAGCATCTGAATAGACATTTTTTTCTAAACAGATGGCCAATAAACACAAGATGCTGAACACTATAAGCCATCAGGGAAATGCTATCAATTGCAAATCCAGTTTCCAATTGCAAATCCCAATGAGATACCACTTCACACCCACTAGGATGGCTATAATCAGAAAGAAAGACAACAGCAAATGTTGCTGAGGATGTAAAAGAATTGGAACCCTCACACATTGCTGCTGGGAATGTAAAATGGTGCAGCCACTGTGGAAAACAGTTTGGTGGTTCCTCAAAAAGTTAACATAAAATTATCATATGACTCTGCAATTCACTTTCAATTAGGTTGGTGCAAAAGTAATTGCGGTTTTTGCCATTACTTTTAATAGATATATACCCAAGAGAAATGAAAACACATGACTACACAAAAACACGCACACAAATATTCATGGCAGCATAATTTATAATGGCCCCAACGTAGGAAAAAATCCAAATGTCCATAAACTGATAAGTAGATAAATGTATAAACAAAGTGTACTATATCCCTATAATGGAATCTTATTGGGCAATGAAGTAAGGATATATGAAACAACATGGAAAATCTGTGAAAATACTATGCGAAGTGAAAGAAGACAGTGACGAAAGAACATATATTATGTGGTTCCATTTACGCTAAATGTTCAGATTAGGCAAAGCTATAGAGACAGATATTTGTGTATTTGTTGCCTAGGACTGAGTGCTGGGATGCCATAAGGGAATGTAGAGTGTCTACTAATGGGTACAGAGTTTTTTTGTGGGTGATGAAAATGTTCTACGTCCAGGCACGGTGGCTCACGCCTGTAATCCCAGCACTTTGGGAGGCTGAGGTGGGTGGATCACCTGAGATCAGGAGTTTGAGAACAGCCTGGCCAACATGATGAGACCCCATCTCTACCAAAAACATAAAAATTAGCTAGGCATGGTGGTGTATCTATAGTCCCAGCTACTTGGGAGGCTGTGGTGGAGGATCACTTGAGCCTGGAAGGTTGAGGCTACAGTAAGCCATGATCATGCCTCTGCACTCTAGCATGAGCAACAGAGTGAGATTCTGTCTCAGAAAGAAAAGAAAAGAAAAGAAAATCTTCTAAAATTAGATTGTGGTGATGATTGCACAACTGTGAATATACTATAAACCACTGAAATGTACAGTTTAAAAGTATGTGAATTATATGTCAACAAAGCTTTTTAAAAATGGAACGCAATAATTTCAGGGGATCACTATCAGTAAAGAAGTCAAATTTGTGAATTTGAGGTCTCAATTGAAAGCTAATAATTAACAATAAAAATACAATTGTTCACTAAAATGTAAAAAGTAGAACTAATACAATCTGAAAAATATACTTAACTAAGAATAGAAAATAGTTCTATGCCATTTCTATCACATATTTCTAGGATATTAAACAGCCACTTCAGGCATCATCGAAATACTATGGCAGCACCAAAATTCCAGTCCTAATACATCGACATACATACACCCACACAGACCTATGCATTTTTCATGCATGCAGGTGATATCTGAAACTCATGTGAATAACTTCTCTGCAAGATATATTTAGTTGAGATTATTTTCAATACAAATAGGATAGAGAGCTAAAAAGACATTTTTTTTTTATTCCCATAAACATGTTCTTCTACAATCTGCATTGTGGGACAGGATTTATTAGGCCTGATGCAATGCCTGGTGACCCCATGTGTAGTACAATGTGAGAGGTGTCTCACACCTGTTTGTCCCACTGGCTACAATTCAGAGCTTTGAATTATCACCCCTAATTGGAGTTAGTCTTCCTGGCTTGTAGAGGAACAATAGTGCCCTACATCTATACTAATGGTAGTACATTACCATTTTCAAATTACAATACTTTTATATACATCCTCTCATGGAATTCTAACAACCCTAGGCTGGAGGTACTGTTACACAGCTTTCATAGCTAGAGAAAATGAATGCTCAGTGAGGTTTATTTACTCATCTAAGGGCCTATTAGTCATGAACAAGTTGGGGCTTTGGCAGGCTAATATTAAGTGCACTTTCCATGGTTTCTAAGCTTTGTCAAATGTTGAGTGCACCTAGAAACATCTATTCAAATTGGACTCCTATATGGAGAATAGAGAGGAAGGGAAGAGTAACAAAGTATCCCATTTGTAGCAGAAAACTATAGGATGAATTACTACAGGACAGAGCAAGGGCCTGAGTTATGAAAATCTTTATGTGTGAGGAAACAGGGCTTGAGGAACAGATTCAAATAATAGAAAAAATGTTAACTCAAGAGTATGAAATAGACATTAAGGAATAAATGTTGATTAAATATAGTTAGTATCCTAGGATATTTTTCTAGCATAGAAAATAACTTTTAATTAGAAATAGACATTTATTTTATTTTAGTCTGTTTCAGTCATTTAAATAAACTTCAGTTATGTATAGACATGACAAATATGTATTCTGTAAATGTGCATGTGTATCTTGGATAGTGTGTTTTGTTTTTGGAATTATCTTTCAAACAGAGAGGATAGACTATTTATTTACATGTGCTGTCTTCCTGGGTAGAACTCTAAATTTGTCTGTCCTGTCCTTACCACAAAGAGTTTAGGACTTTAAATTCTTTACTTCTGATTTTCTTTTGATGATACATTGCTTTTCATTATGTTTGCTTTTTCTCTTTTTTTTTTTTTTTTTTTTTGAGGCGGAGCTTGCAGTGAGCCGAGATCGCGCCACTGCACTCCAGCCTGGGCGATAGAGCAAGACTCTGCCTCAGCCTCCCAGGTAGCTGGGACTACAGGCGCCCGCCACCACGCCGGGCTAATTTTTTGTATTTTTAGTAGAGATGGGTTTTCACCATGTTAGCCAGGATGGTCTCGATCTCCTGACTTCGCGATCCACCCGCCTTGGCCTCCCAAAGTGTTGGGATTACACGCGTGACCCACCGCGTCTGGCCGCTTTTTTCCTTCTTTATCAAAATAGTCCTGTGGTGTGGCTCTGTGTCATCTTCATCCGTTTCTGCAAATAAAATTAGTTTGCCATATGTCCCAGATAAATAAGTCAATGCAATTGTTTAATTATGAATTGTAACTCTTGTTTGTCTCAGCTGCTTACTTAGCCCATTGATTAGAATACCTTACTTTCTTCTTTTTTAATGTATTGTTCAGAGAACACTTCAATATTCAAAGGCTGATATTCAACCAGTTTATTTCCTGCAACTGAAGAAGTACAATGCCCTCCTGCTTATCTGGCCTCATTTTCTTTGCTTTGGAGATGTATGTTGGAAAACAAACTGATGTATTTTTCACAGTTGCAAATAAACTAACCCTGCTTTTCAAAGTATTGCATGTTGTCATTTCTTTCTTTTCTGGAAAGTATGAAGTTTGGTATTCTTGTTAAAAGGCTGAAGATCAATCTGTGACTGAATTCTGATTCTAATTCTGTTCCCAATTCCATCTGGTCATTTCTGTTAAATAATCTAGGGTAAGTCACTTAATTGTTCTTTTTTTGAGACCTTCTCTGTTTACTCTCCCTGCAAAGCAGATAGAATAATGTTACTGTATATGTACCTCAGGGAGTATTTGAAACATAGTAAGGATTATCATTATTTAGCACAGCTAAATTTTACAAGTGCTAGAGGAGGTCCATGTTGTTTGTATTACTTATAATTAAAGCTGAAACTTTATATCCCTGTCTACATATGCAAAATCAAGTGACCGAATAAGTTCATTTAAATACCTTAGAAAGTTAAATGTAGCACTTATAATTGAGAAATCCATTTCATATAAAAATAATTTCATTAGTGTATGCATTTCACATGTACCCTTATTTTTGCTCTCAAAATGTACTTACGTGCAACTCACAGATTTTTCAAAAAAGGCCCAAGTAATTCAATAAAAGGAAAATTGTTTTTATAATTATCTCAATTTTCCATCTCAGCCTGGGTGCACAAATACTTAACACAAACTATTGTTTTTCTTTTCATTTAAGCTGTGTTTTTGTCAAATGGAGCCTATTTAGGTTTAGTCTACTCTAGATCTTTATAGTAGTTAATCTTCCATTCTTAACTTGATGTCAATAAGTTTTTTTTGAAATGTTGTTTGCTGTATGGATAGTTCTGGCCACCGAGCTACCTGGTTATTCCTTAGTGCATTCCTTCCTAAAGCCGTAGTAGCAGTGTCATTATTAGTTGCAATGTCTTCATCTTCTTCAATCCCCAAAAAACCTAGACAAAAGTGGTATAAACAGTGAAGAAATTTATTTCCCCCATTATAAGAAATTGAGAATAGGCATATCCTGTGGAGGTCATTTAATTGACTCAATAATATCATGAAAGATCCAGATTCTTTGCCATTCTGCTCTGATACCTTCAGTGTGACAATATTGGCCTTGGGCTATTTTCCCTCTTGGCTACAAGATGGCTGCCCAGAAAGGACAATGCCCAATGGAAAAAGAGGGATATTTTTTTCTTCTCTATGTCTGTATAAGAAGAAAAATTTCTTTACCATAAACCTCCAATAGACCTCTGTTTATGCCTCACTGGCCAAAAATGAATCACATGCCCACTTATAAACCAAGCATTGGCCATATTTAAGAGATCACCATGATTATATTAAAATACTCAGGTATTACCCCTGAGTCCATGGTAGAGAGATTGGACTCATGAATAAATTGTGGTTTAAGCACCAAGTAATAGGGATTAATAACAACTAGACAGTCAACAGTGTCTCGTTTATTTAGGAACCAGCTTCCTCTAGACTTCTTCCTGAGAAATTTCTATGAAGATATTCCTGGCAGCTTCTTCACTTAATTTTTGCTAATGGAGTTTCCTTTGAGAATTTCCTATATTACTTTTGAAGGTGATAGGGACAGGGGGCCAAGAAAGTTTAGGCAGGAAAGGGTGGGTCCCCAACAAAACCCCACCTTCAAGCCAAAAAGCCTGAAACCAAGGCCCAAAGTGAGAACTTCTATCCTTTTTTTCCTACTCGAATGTTGCCTTTTCCTAAACTATCCATGGCCTGTCCCACCCCCAGTCCTGTGCCTATAAAAGCTCCAGACTCAGCCAGAAGAGAGGAAAAGCAGCTGAACGTCAGGGACTATGGCTGGATGTTGGAGAGAAGCGACTTAACTTCAGAGGGACAGCTTGACGGCTGGAGATGGCTGGACTTTAGGGGCAGATTACCTACCTCCCTAACCCCTTTTCTGCTCCCCTTCCCACTGAGAGCCACTTTCATTGGCAATAAAATCCCCTGCATTTACCATCCTTCAGTTTGTTCATGTGACCTCATTTTTCCTGGATGCTGGACAAGAGTTTGTGAGCCACGAGTGTGGATACAAAAGGCTGTCAAACTGGCTCTTTGCACTTGCTGGCAGAGGACAGCCACCTCACGTGAAAAGGCAAAGGGCCCACTGAGCTGTGAACACTTATGCTGTCCCTGGATGGCAGAGCTAAAAAAGCACTGTAACACACCCTCTGGGGATGTGGAGGTCGCAGGCACTACCATCTGGATGCTGCCGCGGGGCCCACACAGAGTTCGCACCTGCCAGTGCCAAAGTGGCTCGCCAGTTCCAGTGCTTGTGCACTCCAGTTCCCACCTCCTTTACTCATGTGCTCCCTCCCATGAGGAGTTTAGAGTAGCAGGCTGAGTAAATGAGGTACCCTTGTTATGAGTTCTGCGAAGGTTTCAGGGAAATAGCTCGCTTGGAAAGTAGCCTAAAACAAGGCCCTGAAATTTTGTCTTTATTTCACCTATATTACTTTACTTGCTTTTCTCATATGCATTTAAGTTAAAAGAATTATTGAGTTACGATTTATATACAATAAGGTATATCCATTTTAAATGACAGTTCAATGAGTTTTGACTTATGTGTATGCATGTGTAACCATCACAATAATGAAAAAATACAATATTTCCATAACCCAAAATATTCCCTTAAGCTCCCTTTCTAGTCTGTTCTCTCTAAACCTGGCCACAGGCAACCAAAGTTTTTCCAAAGTTATATACCATTTTACATCCCCAACAGCAGGGTACAAGGGTTTTGATTGTACCACATCATCTCCATGACTTGGCATTTTAAATCTTTAAAAAATCTTAGCCATGATAAATCTCACCATTGTACATTTAATTTTCATTTCCTGAGTGACTAATGATGGTTTACATCTTTTCATGGGCTTATTGTCCACACACATATCTTCTATTGTGAAGTGTCTTCTCAAAACTCTTCCCAATGTGTTTGTTGTGCTTTGTAAATTATTGAATTGTAAGAAGCATTTATATACTCTGAATACAAGTCCCACAACAGGTATGTGAATTGTGAATCTTTTCTCCCAGTCGATTACTTGCTTTTTCATATTAATAACAGTATTTCAAAGAGCTGAAGTTAGTTTTTAATTTGTATGATACACACTTTATTGATGTTTTCATTTATGATTTGTGCTTTTTGTGTATTATGTATGAACCCTTTGACCATCTATAGGTTGGAAAGAAGTCCTCCTTTGTTGTCTTCTGTAATTTGGTCAGAAAAATTTTTCTGTGAAGGACTGGATAACAAATATTTTAGGCTTTGAGGTTTACATGTGGTCTCTGTTGCATATTTTCCTCTCCTCTTCTCTTTTAAAAATATTAAAAAATTCCTTAGCTTAAGTGCCTGCCAACACCGACAGTAGGCCACATGTGGTCTAGGGGCCATGTTTGGTTTATCTACCCCTGTTCCCAAAGATTTATAGCTTTAGCTTTTATCTTTAGCCCTATGAGCCATTTCATGTTAATTTTTGTGTATGGTGTGAGGTAAGATTTAGTGTTCTTTTTTTATTCTATACGTACAGACATGTGTCCCTTAATGTTGGGACTATGTTCTGAGAAATGTGTCTTTAGGTGATTTGCTTGTTGTATGAACATCATAGAGTGTGCTCTCACAAACCTAGATGGCATAGCCTACTACAATTGTATTGCTACAATTGCCTAAGGTATTCAGTATGGCAAACATAGTAAAGGTATAATAAAAATACAATATAAAAGATTAAAAATAGTATATCTGTATAAGGAACATTTACCAGAAATGGAAGTTTCAGGACAATAAGTTGTTCTGGGTGAGTCAGAGTAAATGGTGAGTAAATGTAAAGGCCTAGGACATTACTGTGTAGTACTGTAGACTTCATAACCACTGTACTCTTAAGCTACACTAAATTTATAAAAATCCTCTTTCTTCAATAATAAATTAACATTAGCTTACTATAACCCTTTTACTTTATGAATTTATACATTTTTAACTGTTTGACTTTTTTGTAATAATACTTTTGCTTAAAACATAAAAACGTACAACTATACAAAATATTTTTAATATCATTATTATATAAGCTTTTTTTGTTTTAATTTTATTTTTACTTTTAAAACTTTCTTGTTAAAAACTAAGACACAGATACACATATTAGCTGAGGTCTATATCAGGTCAGGATCACCAATATCTCTGACTTACACCTCCACATCTTTTCCCACTGGAGGACCTTCAGAGGCAAAATAACACACATGGAGCTGTCTGTCATCTCCTATGATAACAATGCTTCCTTTTGGAATCCTCGTAAAGGACCTGCCTGAGGCCGTTTTACAGTTAACTTTTTGTTTAATAATGGAGCAGAGATATCAGCCACTGTATACTGTGGGTGAGAAAAAGTTGGCAATTTGAGAACAGGCAAAACAAAAACAAAGCAAAACAAATACAATAAAACAACGACAACTCAATATCCGCTCATGATGAAAAAATAGAAAAAGGAGGGAATTTCCTCAAGCTGTAAAGGACAACTGTGGACAAATCTACAGCTAATATTCAGATTATTTCCCTCTAAGATGAGAAATAAGGTAAGAATATCCACTCTCAAAATAAAATATGTACAAAACACTGTTGCTCTATTCTTAAAGCCTTCCATGAGTACTTCTTTTCAGCCTGGCCCCTCCAACTTGTCTTTTGTACATGGATAATTTTGCAGTCATTTCTTGATTTGGGCAGAGTTTTAACTCTTTCTCTCTGCAATTTCCTTGTTTTGAAGATTAACTCCTAATTTCCAGCCACTCTACTTGTCTCCAGCTCTGTCCTCTGACACATGAAGACCATAAAAATTTAGCTATCTTCTGCTGGGTTGACTGGGAATATATTTCTGCTGTTGATCTATAATTTAATTCTAGTATGGTCAGAAAACATTGTCTCTATGATTTCACTACTTTGTAATGAATTGAAGTTTTCTGGCTCAATTTATGGCTATTTCATGTGAACTTGAAACAAATGTGTGTTCTGTTGTTGGGTAGGTATTCTATACATTTTCAGTTCAGTCTAGTTGATTTGTTGTATTGTTTAAGTCTTCCATAGTCATCCTTATTTTCTTTTTCCTTGTTCTATTGATTACAAAGAAATGAATTTTGAAATTTCCAGTGACAATTTGGGATTTGTCTATTTATCCATGCAGTTATATCAGTTTTTCTATATGTATTTAAAGCTCTATAACTAGGTACTTATACATTTAGGATTATTATATACTCTAAATGAGTTAACTTATAATTATTAGGAAATACTATTCTTTTACCTGGCAATATTTTTTCTCCTGAAATCTACTTTGCCTGATATTAATATAGCTACTCTATTCATTTTATGAATAATGTTTGGATGATGTTATCTTTTTCATTTTTTTTACGTTGGAACTATATTTTTATCTTTAAAGTACATGTTTCAGGTCATATCATTAGGTCTTTTTAAAAAGCAATTCTGACTACCTTTTAATTAGAGTGTTTAGACTACCTTTAATGCAATTATTGATATAGTTGGGTTTAAAACTACCACCATGTTTTTTTCAATATATCTCATATATTTTACTCTAGAGTATATGATATGTACATTTACATTTTCATAGTCTACCTTCAAATACTATTATATAACAATGCATAAGATTATTATAAGATTACGCTTCCTGCTGCAACATACATTATAAATGGCACAATAGTTTGATATTATTTTTACTTTGAATAATTACCTTGTAAAGAAATTTAAAATGAGAAAATAGTCTTTTACATTTACCCATGCATTTATTATTGCTGTAGCTCTTCATTCCTTGCTATAGAAAACAAATTTCTTCCAGGTATCATTTCCTTCTGCTTGAAGAACTTCTTTTAACATTTTGGTAGTAAAGACTTGATAGCTGCAAATTCTTTTAGCGTATATTTCTTTGACAGAGTATTTCATCATATTTTTCAGCTGAATATAGACTCTTGTTGGAGAGTGTTCTATCTTTCAGCACTGTGATGATGTTATTCATTGTCTTCTGGATTGCAGATATTTTGAACAACAATCTGGCATTATTTTTACCCTTGTCCCTCTGGACAGGTCTTTTCTACAAAAATATCAAAGCAAGTTCCAATTACGTGTATGTTTGGTTACTGAATATTTTTCCATGTGTCCCTAAGGCTCAGTTCAGATTTTTCAGTTTTTTTTTTTTACTCTCCATGCTTCAATTTGAAAAGTTTCTATTGCTTTGTCTTCAAATTCATTGAGCTTTTCTCCTATATTGTCTTTATTTAAGCCCATTCAATATACCTTTATTTTAGATATTGTGTTTTTCATCTATAAAGTCCCATTTGGTTCTTTTTCTATCTTCCATTTCTCTTTTAATGGTGTTTATTATTCTCTTTTATCATTTAGCATATTTATAATAGCCATTTTAAAATTTCTATTGTTTATCCCATCATGTCTGTGTTTTCAGGTTCTGTCATTATTGACTGATCTTTCTCCTGCTTATGGGTCATATTTTTCTTCTTTTTCATGTCTATCCTTTTTCAAGGACATGGTAATTTTACTTTGTTGCGTGCTACTTTTTGTTATGTTGTCTTAAAACGCTTTTATATTTTTTGGCAGGCAATTATGTTACTAGTGCAACAGGCTGAACCTTTTGAGTTTTCCTTTTAAGCTTACTAGAGTGGTTCCAGCATAGCCTTTTATCTACTGCTAATTTAGCCTCCCTACTAGAGCAAGACATTCCCTTGGTCTCTACTGAATGACATGACTCTTAATTGCAACTCTCCAAAGTATAATCTCCACCTTATGGCTCCTCAGTCATTATTTGCCTCACCTCATATTGTTTCATTCTATGCATAATGTTCAGCAACAAACACACATAGATCCCTATGCAGATATTTATAGTTCTCTTCTGTGAATACCCTTCCTTTCCAGTATGGAGCTCTGTAATTTTTAGCTCCAGCAATCTCCCACGCCCTGATTTCTGTCTCCGCAAATCAGTGAATCTCAGCTATGCTCTGCCTGGGTTTTCCCTCTCTATATCCTGATATGGAAAGTACCTCACTGGTATAGAGCCAAAGTGATTATAGGTATCATCTCTTTTGTTTCCCTTGTCTCTTGAATCCTAGTCCTATGCTGCTGTTTGATCAGTTTCTAAAAATGGTTTCATATGTTTTGGTCAGTTTTCTATTTGTTTATGTTAGGAGGGCAAGTGTGGTTTCAGTTATTCCATTATGACTTGAAGCAGATTTTTGTTATATGGTTTTGGTTTGTGTTGGAGCTACATGATATGGAGAAAAACAATAACTTTCAAAGCTGAAACTTAAGCCTGTGTATTAAAATTTCTTTTCACAACTATTGGTAAGACTACCCAGAAAGGAAAGTTGCCTCTATAAGAAATACTAACTGTATCATTGTAGTCAACAGTGAAAGTGAAAAAGAAATAATTTTTGGAGAAAGCATTAAAAAGTGAAGAGAACAAGTGTGCAGACATTTCAACCCAAAATATCATAATTTCCAACAGAGGGTGAAACTGATTCTGTTATATAAGAGGTAGAATTATACTTGAATTGAGTTTTTATATTTATGGATATTTTAAAATATAGCTAGTTTTGTTTCTTATCTTCCATAACGTTATCATTAGAATTCTTGAATTATATGATTACCTCTGACATTTTCTATTTATAATATTTTATGATTATACAAAATAATCAAAGTGTTCATTATGTCCAGGACACTGGACTAGATGATTTGTAAGATAAATAAAAATACTCAGTCTGGGCCTTCCATCAGATTGTAGCCTAAATTGGGAAATAAGAGAAACACAGAAATACAGAAAAAATGAAAGAGGTAGATTTTATGAGTGATTAAAATATGACTAATGAAAGAGCCATGAAAATTTATAAAGGTGACTTTTTCATGATGGAATCTGGGAAGGCTTCAGTGAGGATTTGGTTTTTGATGTAGGCTTTAAAGAATGGATGAACTGGGTTTTTTTTTTTTTTTAGATGAGTGTGAATAAAAGGGTGCTTCTGGTGGAAAATCTCTGTCAGAGCCTTTGATGCCATGGTATTTTGTACATATATTTAAAAGTTTATGGTTACATCTAGATACATGTATTTGTACATTTTTAATAAAATGATATTAGAAATTATTTGAGCTTATAGGTGAAATTGGACTATTAAAATATATCCCAAGGAATCTAATAATAAAGATGTTAGAACCTGGCAAATGTCACTGCTCTTTGATCTTGTTCTTTGTTTATTCTCTTTCCACTCATTAAACTTTAGCTGGAAGACTTTCCATAGAAAATGAGCTGTATAAGGTACACACATTTTTAGTTTTCTTAAAAATGTTGTTAACAGTTTGATTTGTCACAGTGAGAATTTTTCCATGTTATTAGGCTAGGTGGAGTCTGAAAGATACTAAGAATTAAACACACACACACACACACACACACGAACAGATTACTGAGTGTTAATTATGTCTCAGCCACTATGTTAAACAGTTTACATGAATTATCTCATTCAAATCCTCACAACAACCCTATGAGATAATTGGTACTATTATTTGCATTTTATGTGTGAAAAAACTAAGGCACATAAAATTTCAATAAATTGCTCAAGATCACAGAAATAGTAACTGACAGAACAATCTTATACAATAATTCTCATTTTTCACTGCTACACTGCATACTAATATGCTTTTGTTAGGTAGCAAATATCAATAATATCTATTAAGAATATACTATGTAGCAGGCATTATTCTAAGCACATCGAATGCATTATTTTATGTAATTCTCACATCCAGTGACAGAGAAATTCTAATGCCCATTTTAGAGATGAGGCAAGTGAAAAATAAGAGAGATTAACTCACCCAAATAAGACTTGGATTAACTTACTCAAGTTCACAGGCATGGGGAGTTCTCGAATAGGATTAAAAAACCAGATCAGTCTCATTCTAAAGCTAGTGTTCTAAAGCACTTTTATTTATTGCCTCATATTCTATTATTTTTATGAACTTAAATACAACTTCTGATGGAGCATACTGTATAATATAAAACTTTCTTATGACAATTAAAATATAAATAGACCAGTATCTGGGGAACACTGTGGAAGAAAGTACAGCTATCGATATTTCAATTGCTACATCCTCCTTGTAGGAAGACTAGGCATGTTAGACTCCTGCTGACTTGGTTAAGATATAATTACGGCAGGAACAGCTCTGTGAAAACCCTCAAGTCTCATCTTGGTGAACAAATAAAAGTCACTGATAGAAATCCTTTTAGTATTTTGCATTCTTGCACCAGGAGTATTACTAAAATTAATCACATTTTCCAAGGATAATAAATTGAGTAATCTTTTATTTACATCAGTAATTTGAAAAACAGGCTTCTGTTTATAAATAAACATTTCTTGCAGAATTTCCACAACAAAGAATGAACTCAGATACAATTGGATTGGTAGTTCTCTGAAATCACAGCCCCTAATTTTTAGGATATGCTAGAATACAATTTTCTTCAACTGTCATGTCGATTACATACATCTTTGGTACTTACATTTCATTCAGATGTAAATTGATTTAGTATTTGCAGAACATTATGAGAATTTTGAATAAAAAGAAGGTTCCCAGATGCAAATTTACCGAGCAGAATGTCTCAGAAATTTCAAAAGGTTTTGAATAAACATAGTTTTGAGTGTAAGTTTTATGTTATATAAAAAATTTTTATTTTTCTTTATTTTAGTTTTTACTTTAGTCTTTATTTTAGGCTGTTATTACAAAATTAAAAGGGCTTTTTTTTTTACAGGTTTGTTTAAATGAAACCACAGCAAGGAGAAATTTCACCATTAGGTATAGCAGTTTCTTGAAAATGCACATCTTTTCTGTTTTAAAAATGTGAATTTTGTGTGTATCAGACAAAATATAAATATGAATTAACATTTTAGTGTGCCTTGAATGGACAATATTTAGTATATATACATATAAGAGAAATATACATTGCAATTTTAATACATTCTTCTGGCACACCGGCTGGAAAAAATAAAAGATCTAAAACAAGTAACTGGCTTACATTTTAAAAATTAATACACTAGAATCAAATTTTAATGTAACCATTTTGAGGCATTTTAATAATAATGTGAAATTTGAAAGACAACAGATAAATATATATCAGAACTCCAGTGTAGTTCAATAATTTGCTATGGATTAAATTTGAAAAGGAAAAGCTGAATTTTACAGTCATCTTCCTACCTCTCCTTGCTTCTTACATGGTGAAAAATACGAGTATTTTAAAATGATGATCACAAAGCTATGTAAAAGCTTTATATTCTCAGAGATTTTCCTTTCAAGTAGATATCAATATGAAGAAACAAACTGACCCTTTTGTCACAGTCATGATTTATGTAAAAGGTCATGAAGGAAAATATACGCAAAAAAATGATCAAAATCAGTTTTTCATAGATTTAGAATATGTAAGATTCCTTGTGTGTGCCTATAAATGTCACGGTTTCAGAGTTAGTGCTAATGAGTGGGGTGGGGTGGGAGGAGCAGGAAGGAAAGGGAGGAATGAATTTGCACTCAATTTGCATTTAAGCTGAGAACATTTTAAAGCCAGACAGTTAGTGTTATAGAATTGTAATTTATGATCAGTTTGTTGTCTTTACACATTCTAGCAAGACACCTTAAGTCTGATTGATGAGAACATGCTTAAAAAAATCTTTGAAAAATTAAGGGATAAAAGCAAAAGTAATAATGAAATATTTGACTGCTTTGGAGTAAACTTTGTTCTGACCTCAAATATGCCATTTGGTACACAGAATATTATTACTGGGACTGGCAGATAGCCAATTTCACCTAGTCAGTTCACAGTGCATCATTTTAAAGCTCATTAGTGTCTCCATATTAATATATTTTTGCAGATTCTTTCCTTCCCTCCCTCATTTAATCTGACACATTTCTGGTAAGTGAATATTGTTTTATTCACCAGTTTACATATTTATTTTCAAGAGAGATGTATAGATTGAATATTAGCTTCAGGATAAAGAAATAGATGTAATCTTAGCATCTTTTTGGATGGCATATGTTGAGTTGTGACATAGTATATAAAGCCTGGTACATAAAGCCTGGCCAGTGACTTCCAGGGAGTTGAAAAGGTCAGTAATGTTTCTCAATTCCTCAGCTTCTACTACTATGGGTGGTAGGAAATTGAATCATTTTTGCTTTTATAACAGTCTATATTTTCAATCTCAGAAACCTATTTGCTGTCTTCGTATGTAACTTGTTTTGTTCATATACACTTATACAATTTTTCATTATTTCGTTGTTTGTTGGCTTACATGTTTATGGTGTATCTTTATCACAGTTTGTAAATTTCATAAAAATCAGAGATCTCTCTTGTTCACTGCTGTATTCTTGTTGAATGAGTGAATCATGGCTGTAAGCTACATGAGCAAAAGAGAAAGATTGTCAATGACAGAAAAATAGCTAGTGTATAAGTATATATAAACAGTTACATTTGGTTTATTTTTATGTGTTTATTATATATATATATTAATAGCTTTTGGGATGCAAGTGGTTTTTGGTTATGTAGATGAATTGTATAGTGGTAAAGTCTGAGATTTTAGTGCTCCCATCACCCAAGTAGTGTACATGGTATCTAATATGTAGTTCTTTTCCCTCAGATGTTTCCTACCCTCCTCCCTTCTGAGTCTCCAAAGTCCATTATACTATTCTGTATATCTTTGCATACCCATAGCTTAGCTCCCACTTATAGGTGAGAACATATGGTATTTGGTTTTCCATTCCTGAGTTACTTCACTTAGAATAATGGCCTCCAGTTCCATCCAAGTTGCTGCAAAAGACATTATTTCATTCTTTTTTATGGCTGTGTAGTATTCCATGGTGTATATATGTGACATTTCCTTTATCCACTCATTGGTTGATGGGCACTTATGTTGGTTCCATATCTTTGCAATTGTGAATTTTACTGTGATAAACATATGCATGCAGGTGTCTTTTTCATATAAAGATTTCTTTTCCTTTGGGTAGATACCCAATAATGGGATTGCTGGTTTGAATGATAGATCTACCTTTACTTCTTTAAGAAACTCCATACTGTTTTTCAGAGGTTGTACTAATTTGCATTCCCACCAGCAGTGTAGAAGTGTTCTCTTTTCACCACATCCACACCAACATCTTTTTTTTTTTTAACTTTTTATTAGTGGCTATGATCACTGGAGTAGAGTGGTATCTCACTGTGGTTTTAATTTGCATGATTAATGATGTTGAGCATTTTTCATATATTTGTTGGCCATTTGTATATCTTCTTTTGATAAATGTCTATTCATGTTATTTGCCCATTTTTTGATGGAATTATTTGCTTATTTCTTGCTGATTTGGTTGAGGTCCTTGTAGATTCTGGATACTTGTCCTTTGTCAGATGCATAGGTTGCAAATATTTTCTCCCATTCTGTGGGTTGTCTGTTTACTCTGATGATTAGTTATTTTGCTGAGCAGAAGCTTTTTAGTTTAATGAAGACTCATTTATTTATTTTTGTTATGTTTGGTTTTGGGGTCTTAGTAATAAATTCTTTGTATAGGCCAATGTCCAGAAAAGTTTTTCCTAGTTTTTTTCTAGAATGTTTATGGTTTCAGGTCTGAGATTTAAGTATTTGATCCATCTTGAGTTTATTTTTGTATTAGGTGAGAAATAGGGATCTAGTTTCATTCTCTTATATATAGCTTGTGAATTTTTCCAGAACCATTTATCGAATAGGATGCCCCTTTCTCAATTTGTGTTTTTGTATGCTTTGTCAAAGATCAGTTGGCTGTAAGTATTTGGCTTTATTTCTGGGTTCTCTATTTTGTTCCATTAGTCTATGTATGTACTTTCATGCCAGTACCATGCTGTTTTGGCAACTATAGGCTTGTAGTATAATTTGAAGTCAGGTAATGTGATGCCTCCAGATTTGTTCTTTTTGCTTTGTATTGCTTTGAATATGTGGACTCTTTTTTGGTTCCATATGAATTTTAGGATTGTTTTTTCCAGTTCTGTGAAGAATCATAATGGTATTTTTGATGGGCATTGCATTGAATTTGTAGATTTCTTTGGACAGTATGGTCATTTTCATGATATTAATTCTTCCAATCCATGGGCATGGGTTGTATTTCCATTTGTGTCATCTCTATTTTCTTTCAGCAGTGTTTTGTAGTTCCCCTTGTAGAGACCTTTCACCTGTTTGGTTATGTATATTCCTATGTATTTTTTTTAAAGCTATCTAAAAAGGATTGATTTCTTGATTTGATTCTCAGCTTGGTTGTTGTTGCTGTATAGCAGTGCTACTGATTTTTTACATTGATTTTGTAACCTGAGACTATACTGTACTCATTTATCAAATCTAGAAGTCTTTTGAAGGAGTCTTTAGGATTTTCTAGGTATACAATCATATCACTGGACAGGAGAGATAATTTGACTTCCTCTTTTCCAATTTGGTTGCACTTTATTTCTTTCTCTTGCCTGATTGTTCTGGCTAGAACTTCCAGTATTATGTTGAATAGAAGTGGTAAAAGTGGGCACCCTTGTCTTGTTCCAATTCTTAGGGGGAATAGTTTCAACTTTTCCCCATTCAGTATGTTGTTGGCTGTGGGTTTGTCATATATAGCTTTTATTATTTTGAGGTATGTTCCTTCGATGCCTAGTTTGTTGAGGGTTTTCTCATAAAGAAATTCTGGATTTTATTGAATGCTTTTCCTGTATCTATTGAGATGAATATGTTTTTTGTTTTCATTCTGTTTGTGTGATGTATCACATTTATTGACTTGCTTATGTGAAAATATACCTACATCCCTAGGATGAAACCCACTTTATCATGGTGTATTATCTTTTCGATGTGCTTTTGGGTTTTTCTTGCTAGTATTTTGTTGAGGATTTTTGCATCTATGTTCCTCAGGGATATTGGTCGGTAGTTTTCATTTTTTATTATGTCCTTTCCTGGTTGTGGTATCAGAGTGATACTGGCTTCATAGAATGATTTAGGGAGGATTCCCTTTCTTAATTTTTTGGAATAGATTTAGTAGGATTGATACCAATTCTTTGAATGTCTAGTAGAATTCAGCTGTGAATCCATCTGGCTCTGGGCATTTTGTTGTTGCTGCTGGCAATTTTTAAAATTACTGAATCAATCTCACTGCTTTGTTATTGGTCTTTTCAGGATTTGTATTTCTTCCTGATTCAAGCCAGGAGGTTTGTATATTTCCAAAAATTGATCTATTTTCTCTAAATTTTCTAGTTTGTATGCATGGAGGTGTTTATAGTAGTCTCAAATGATCTTTTGTATTTCTTTGGTCTTGGTTGTAAAGTCTCCATTTTCATTTCTAATTGAGGTTATTTGAATCTTCTCTCTTCTCATGCTAGTTAATCTAGCTATGGTCTATCAATTTGGTTTATCTTTTCAAATAACAAAACTTTTTGTTTCATCTATCTTTTGAATTTTTTGGTTCCAATTTTATTTAGATCTTCTGTGATTTTTGTAATTTATTTTCTTCTGCTAGCTTTGGATGTGATCTGCTCTTGTTTCTCTAGTTCCTTGAGGTGTGACATTAGGTTGTTATTAATAATTTGTGATTTTTCAGACTTTTTGATGTCAGCATTTAGTGCTATAAACTTTCCTGTTGGCACTGCTTTTGCTGTACCCCCGAGGTTTTGATAAGTTGTGTCACTATTATCATTCATTTCAAAGGATTTTTTAATTTCCATCTTGATTTCATTTTTAACCCAAAGTCATTCAGGAGCAGATTGTGTAATTTCCATGTATTTGTATAGTTTTGAGAGTTCCTTTTGGAGTTGATTTTCAGTTTTATTCCACTGTGGTCTGAGAAGATACTTGATAGGATTTTGATTTTCTTAAATTTATTATGACTAGTTTTGTGGCCTATAATATGGCCTATCTTGGAGAATGTTCCATGTGCTGATGAAAAGAATGTATATTCTGCACTTTTGGGGTAGAATGTTCTGTAAATATCTGTTATGTCCATTTGTTCTAGAGTGTAGATTAACTCTAGTGTTTCTTTCTGAACTTTCTGCGTTGATCTTTCTAGTGCTGTCAGTGGGTTGTTTAAGTGCCCCACTATTATTATGTTGATGTCTATCTGCTTTCTTAGGTCTACTAGTAATTTATTCATGAACCTGGGAGCTATAGGGTTAGGTATATATGTATTCATGATTGTAATATCTTCTTGTTGGATTGAACCTTTCATCATACATGACTTTCTTTTTCCTTTTATACTGTTGTTAATTTAAAGTCTGTTTTATCCAAGAACAGCTACTCCTGCCCACTTTTCATTTCTATTTGCATAGAATTTATTTTTTCCATACCTATACCTTGAGCCTATAAGAAGCTTTACATGTTAGGTGAGTATCTTGAAGATGGCAGATATTTGGTTTGTGACTTTTTATCCATTCTCCCAATGTGTATTTCTAAGTGGAACATTTAGACCATTTGCATTCAATGTTAATATTGAGATGTGAGGTACTGGTCCATTAATCATGTTGATTGTTACTAGATACTTTGTTTTCTTCATTGTGTTTTATTCTTTAGGTCATGTGAGTTTTATGCTTTCAGGAGGTTCTGTTCTGTTGCATGTCAACCTTTTGTTTCAAGATTGAGAACTCCTTTTAGTGTTTCTTGTAAGGCTCATAGGATAGTGGAAAATTCCCTCAGCATCTGCTTGTCTGAAAAAAGACAATTTCTTCTTCATTTATGGAACTTAGTTTTGCTGGATACAAAATTCTGGCTGACAGTTCTTCTGTTTAAGGAGGCTAAAGATAGGACCCAAATCCCTTCCGGCTTGTGAGGTGTCTGCTGAGAAGTCTGCTGTTAGTCTGATAGTTTTTCCTTTATAGGTTACCTGATGCTTTTGTCTTCCTGCTCTTAGAATTCTTTCCTTCACACTGACTTTAGATAGTCTGATGACTGTATGCCTTGGTGATGTCATTTTTGCAATGAATCTGCAAGGAGTTCTTTTAGCTTCTTATATTTGGGATGTTTAAATGTCTAGCAAAGCCAGGGAATTTTTTCTCAATTATTCCCTCAAATAAGTTTTCCAAAATTTTGCTTTCTTTTCTCTCTCAGGAACACCAGTGATTCTTAGGTTTGGCCATTATACATAATCCCATATTTCTTGGAGACTTTGTTCATTTCTTTTCATTCTTTTTTCTTCATTTTTGTCTGATCGTGTTAATTCAAAAGCCTTGTCCTCAGGCTCTGAAATTCTTTCTTCTACTTGGTCTAGTCTGTTGCCAAAACATTCCACTGAATTTTGTAATTCCCTAAATGTGATTTTCATTTCCAGAAGTTCTGATTGTTTTTTCTTTATAATATCCAGATCTCTAATTTTTTAATTCATATTTTGAATTGTTTTTTAAGTTTCTTTATGTTGGCTTTCAACTTTCTCTTGTATCTCATTGGGTAGCTTAATAATCAACCTTTTGAATTCCTTATCTGGCATTTCAAAGGTTTAATCTTGGTTTTGACCCATTGCTGGGTAGCTAGTGTGATCTTTTGGGGGTGTTACAGAACCCTGTTTTGTCACATTACTAGAATTGTTTTTCTGGTTCCTTCTCATTTGGGTAGACTGTATATTCTAATTACTCTTAACTTTGTTTCTGGTTTGACTGTGTTTTTTTAATTTCTTTTTTCTCCCTTAAGGATGTGACTTTAATATTTATAGTTTATTGTAATGTAATTCAGCATTTGTTGCTTTCATGGGTGAAGACTCTATATGAATGGCTTGTTTATAGAGAGTCTTTGTATAATGGCTTTCTCAGATGCTGGTCGTAGTAGCAATGTGCTCCTTGTATGAGCAGATTCACTCTCTCCTGTGGGGTTGGAATGACAGAGGTTTCTTGAAGCTTATCTCATTCCCCAGCGATGTGCACCTATTTATTCATTTGTTTGCTTGTTTATTTATTTATTACCCAGTATTTTATTTATTGGTTTGACCACTTCATGCTTCAGGCCAGTAGCGGAGGTTTCCACAGGTAAAAACTGGTTGTTGCTAAAGCAAATGGGCAAATGCAAATACCCAACAGTTGGCAGTGGTTCCAGCCTTGACAGAGGTGTTTTGGGAGCTCTTAGTGAAGTGCACTGAGGTCTTTTCAGGGGTAAGGGAGGGAGCCACCTCAGTTTCCCTGCCAGACTAGCAGGAAAGCGATCCTCCTCCCTGTCACCCTCCTGACTCAGTGTTCCAGCTACTTAGATCATACAGGCACCTCTTTTCTTTGGCAGAAATGCTGATATATCATGGAGGGTGGGTGGGATTGTGATTCTCCCCCTCATACAAACCTGAATCGGGAGGGCACTCCTCCTGTGGGGATCTGGTCACCATGAAGTGTTCCAGAAAGGCTATCTACAGGTGCACCCATGCCGAGCTCCCATGGGGGAAGCCCCAGTTGTGTATGCAGTGGTAGATGATGGGGAAAAGAATTCCCCTTTTTTAAGACTATTCATGAGCACCAGGGCTGCCTGACTGTTGAAGAGCTACAGACTCCTCGCTGAGCCCAACACTGCACCTGTGGCTCTGCTGAAGGAAACTTTCTGCAAGTGGAAAGTTCTGGGACTGCAGGCCTATTTGAATTCTTTTGTCGCACAGAGTGTTCCCTTTATGTGGTGCACTCTCCATTTCCGTAGGAGTAGCAGACCCTGAGAACCAAACTACTATGAATGCTGCTGCCTTTCTGGGTCTAGCCACCCAGTGGGGCTGCCATACACCAGGCTGATGTTTGGGGATGTCTGGTCACATCCAGTGATGTGACCTGTCCTCAAGTCTCATAGCAGTGTGTACCACCACAAGCTCTTAAGGGGATGGCATGGCAGTGATGGAGACTATGAAATTTCTTGGTTATAAATAGCATTAGAGTTTTGAATTTCTCAAATACTGGTTGTAGTGTTAATGATCTAGTCAAATGTGCAGACTCAGGACCTCTGTATTAGCCAGGGTGATGCAGGCAATGATGATAGCTGAGGCCACACACAAGTTTTCTCCTTTCTGGGCACTGCATTATTCTACCTGCAGATGCTGTCATGGACTGTGCTGGTTGGCCTCCAGCCAGGAGTTGGTGCTTACAAAGGAGCCCAGCTGTGGTGGTAGTGGTGGGATCTGTGCTTGCCTTATGTTACACGGGGAGGTTTTCTGGTGTTTCAGGCAATGGGTGGGGCCAGAGAGGTCCCAAAAGTTTCTGTCTTTTGTGTTAAGCTACCAGGGCCTGTTAAGGGGTAAAGCCAGATAGGGGCTAGATCAGGAAAGTCTATGTGTCAGGGCTCTCCACGTGCAGGGCAAGCAGCAGCCCCAGTGAGCATTGGAGGGCAGTTCTCTGGCTGCTGGGGTAATGTTATAGGGAAGAGTGCAGCTTCCTCTGCTGTACGGAAGAGTCCACATTGGCAGTGGGAAGTAGCAGGCAACAGTAAGCCCCATCCAGTTCCCACACACATTGCAAGGCAGGTCTCACACCAGCTGTGTTCCACTAGCAGCAGTTAGCCAGGCTCCAGGCAGTCTATGCTCAGAACTCAAAACACCCCAGGCCATAAGCCTTCCCCATGGAAACAGAAACTGAGCCATGCCCCACTTGGTCTGCCCATGAGGCAGGGGCACCCAGCTCCTGTGCCCATGGCTGTGGCACATTTTCCACCCACCCCTCAGTTTTGCACAAGGGAGTTCATCCCCACTCAAGATTTTATTGCAAATCTCAGTTGAGAGGTTTTCTCATCCAGTGACCACTGCCCAAATTAGTTGGAAGACTTCTAGGTGGTCCCGTGTGAGGTAGAATCAGGAATGGCTTCCCTCCATCCTGCTGGAGACTGGGAGTGCATGCAAAGCATATCCAGATGCCACTTCTTCTCATATACTCCCCACTGCTCACTAAATTAGCTCCAGTGCTAGTAGGGTTAAGACCTTCCCTTATGGCCTGCATTGCCAAGTTCCCCAGTGAGAGTGTATATGCCAGAGGCAGTTTATCCACATCTCACACCCTGGGGACTTACAGTTTTTCACCTGGTTCATGGTGTGGGCTGCAGTCTGATGCTTCTTTCAAAGGGCCTGTGGTTTCTTTCAGTCTTCCTGTTAAGTTCCTGTGTTGTTTCTTGGAAAAAAGTTTGCAGTGTGAATCTCTACACACTATTTTATCTTTCCCAGTGGGAGAGGCATGCTAACACTGCTTCCAATCCACTCTCTTGGAAAATAACACATCTTATTTATACTTAATAAAATTTATAGTCCAAATATGGAGATATTTATCTTTACTTCTTCATAGGAATGTGAAATTACACATACATGCATAAGGTAACATAAAACATCTTTCAACTTGGTTGCCTTTGTCTTTATCCTTGAGATATCAGCCAGGTTTCAGTGCACTCACTAGCATACATAAGTACTTGGCAGGATCTACAATAATATAGGTCTTTTAAGAAAATGGGTAGAAAACTAGAAATTGAATATGGCAATTCCTCAAAGACCTAAAGACAGAAATACCATTCGATCCAGCAATCCCATTACTGGGTACAGACCCACCCCGCCCAAATATAAATAATTCTATTATAAGACACATGTATGCATATGTTCATTGCAGCACTATTTACAATAGCGAAGACATGGAATTAACCTAAACGTCCATGAATAATAGACTGGATAAAGAAAATGTGGTACATACAAACCATGGAATACTATTCAGCCATAAAAAAGAACAAGATCGTCTCTTTTGCAGGGACATGGATGGAGCTGGAGGCCATTATCCTTAGCAAACAAATGCAGGAACAGAACATCAAATTCATGTTCTCAGTTACAAGTGGGAGCTAAATGATGAGAACACATGAACACATAGAGGGCAACAACACACACTGGGGCCTTTTGGAGGGTGGAGGATGGAGCAAGGGAGAAGATCAGGAAAAATAACTAATGGGTACTAGACTTAGTACCTGGGTGATGAAATCATCTGTACAACAAACCCCATGACACAAGTTTACCTATGTAACAAACCTGCATATCCTGCACATGTACCCCTGAACTTAAGATAAAAGTTAAGAAAAGACAGAAACAGGAGAAAAAATAAAAACTAAAAATAATGTGTATTGGTTTTTGCTGAACATATGTGTTTTTCTCCCCTCCTTCCAAATGCCCCATTTAAAATGTCAGTAAAGGAATACAAATTGTAATAAATTTGTCGCAGCACCAAAGATGAGAGGAATAGTAGGCCTTACCACATTTAAATATATGTGCATTTCTGGATTTGGAAAGGCATATACATTTTACTGGTGGATAAACTACATCAAAAGTTACTTCCAAGTACAGACATAGGAGAAAGCTACAGAATAGATGGAATTTCATAAAAAGGCTGCAAATTCAGAGTAAGCAGGTACAAGGAGTAACAAGTGGAATGATTATTAAAATGATTGTTTTGGGGCACTTTAACCAGTCAGGCCCTCTTTATGTGCAGTTATGAAATTTAACCTTCAGTTATAATAAGAGATCTAAATTACAAAAAAAATAAGACAGGAATCCTAAAAATATCCACTTATTTTAACAGGAATGGAACTTCACAGTAAAACCCTCCTCATTTTGGAATGAAGGGTGGGAGTGCCTGCTCACTTTTCAGGTACAAACTATAAAGCAAAGGCAGTCTGTCAATGGTATACTGTCCCTGCATACACAGAGCTGATGGTGATCTCTTTCATTCAGAGAAGGAAACCATTGAGGAAACATATGTATGTGAACACACAGGAAACCTATGCTACTTAGTCATTAATTCATATATATGAATGAGCAACTAAGAATCTGTAGGTATTTGAGAAAAAAACATTTTTTTTTCTTTTTGGTAGGACCAACATGAACTAATGGAATAATTATTTTTAGAAGAATCACATAAAATCTAAAGAACAAAAGATAAAAATTCTATCCTCGGAAACATTTAAGAAATAATACAACTGATAAAATGAGAGCAGGCTGCTATGAAAAAGAAGCAAATATAGAATAAATGTATCTTGGAAATTAAAAATTATAAATACCAAACTAAGAAATGTCAATCAAGGAGTTAGAAGAAAAAATTGAGGCACAGGCAAAAATAATGGAACAAAATATCTGAGATAGAAAATATAAATTTATAAAATCAATGCAAGTGTTCCAATATTTGTTTGTAAATGTGGATGAATAAAAAAAGCTATTAATAAAACAAACAGAGGGTAACAATCAAACTAATAATAGAAGAAAGTTTTCTCTAAAAAGGGACCCTAGAATTAAAGAAAGACATATGTTTGCAGATTGAAAGGGACTACAAAGCAGGGATAAAACTCAAACACCAAGAAGAGAGTATCTTAAAAGTATGTAATCACCTGACAGGTTTATCTTGCCCACTGCCCAGAAAAACCAACACACTGAGAACATCAGGTTTTTGTAATAGAGAAAGAGTTTAATAAATGCAGAGCCGGCTAAGTGGAAGGACAGGAGTTTACTATTATTCAAATCAGCCTTCCTGAAAATTCAGAGGAAAGGATCTTTTAAGGATAGTTTGGTGGGCAGGGGGATAGAGTATGGGAAATGCTGATTTTTGGGATCGGGGATGAAATCATAGGGAGTTGGAGCTTGTCTTCTTGTACTGAGTCAGTTCCTGGAAGGGAGCCACAGGACCAGATGAGCCAGTTTATTGGTCTGGGTGGCACCGGCTGGTCTATCAAAATGCAGGGTCTGAAAAACACCTCAAACACCAATCTTAGATTTCCTAATAGTGATCTTATCTATAGCAGCAATTGGGAAGGGAAGGTTAAGAATCCTTTGTCTTCTGGCTGCATGACTCCAAAGTTACAATTTCTAATCTTGTGGCCAATTTGTTAGTTTTGCAAAGTAGGTTTGATCCCCAAGCAAGGAGGAGGTTTTAAAGGTAAACTATAAATTCCTCCCATAGTCAGCTTGACGTATGTCTAGGAATGAACAAGGGCAGCTTGGAGGTTAGAAGCAAAATGGAGTCGGTTAGGTCAGATCTCTTTCACTGTCATAATTTTTCTATGTCAAATATCTCACACCGTCATAATTTTTGCAAAGATGGTTCTATATATGCCAAGATAAAATATATATAATTTACAAAGAAATATAAATCAGATTTGCATCAGAGTTTTCAGTGGTTACACTGAAGCTAGAAGAGAATAAAACAATGTATTGAGGTTCTGAAGGAAAATGATTTTGTACTTGAAATTTGATACCTAGATAAACTAGCATTTATATACAGGGATAATGAAGATATCTTAAGACATACAAAAATCAGAAAATATATCAGTAACACACCGTTTATAAAAGACTGACTTGAGGTTGTACCCAAGTAAAATTTAAAAAGAAGCAAAATAAGATATTCAAGACACAGTTGACTCAAGCAAGATATGTGAACAAAAGATATCATGGGATGAGAATGCAGTGGCCCTACAGTTGGATGGTAATTACACAATTATAATGTTGTACATGCTGGTTACAGGCTTTTGATTTTACCTATAAGTAAAGTTCTGAAGCTTTACCAAACAGGAATTTTGAATTCTATTACTCTTGCATACATAAGAGATCTAAATTACCAAAAAAAAAGACAGGAATCCTAAAAATATCCACTTATTTTAACAGGAATGGAACTTCACAGTTCCTTCACAGATGACTTCAAGTCGTCTAAAATTGATGTGCAGGAATTGCCATCTTTACCATATTGAATCTTTGCATGCATGTACATGACATATCTCCCCTTATATTTAAGTCTTCTTTTATACCTTATAATAAAGACATAAAAGTTATAATAAGGTATTATTATATTTCTCTATAAAGATCTTAAATGTTTTAAAAAGCTTTATTCTTAAGTATTTTTATTGGTAAATATTATTTTAAAATAACACTTTGATATTTTTGTTCCTGTTGGGAATTCAACTGATGTATTTATTGATCCAGTAGCATTACTGAACTCTCTTATTAATTCCAATAAATTTTATGTAGATTTTCTTGCATTTTCTAATTGGAGAATCATTTTGCCTGCAAGTCTTTATAATTCCATTTCTTTCATTTTCATTCTCTTACTGTATTTTCCTTGTTTTTGTCTTAATGCACTGGCTTGGATGTCTGATGCCATATTGAATAGAAGCATTGAGAGTAGGCATGCTTGTCTCATATTGGATTTAAAATAACAGTTTCTAATGTTTTAACATTAATGATTGTGTTTGCTTCTAGCTTTTTGCTAGATGCCTTTTATCAGGTTAGTGACGTTACCTTGTATTTGTAGTTTGCTAGGTGATTTTATAGTAAACAAGTATTTGATACCATGAAATATTTTTCTGTATTAAATAATAAGATTATATAGTGAATGTCATACATTACATTTATACATTTTCAAATATTAAATAATCAGTCTTTGCATTTAGAATTAGCTGAATTTGATATGATTCTTAAAAACATTTTTAATGCATCTTAGTATTTAGAACACAGTCGATTCTTGTTATTCACAGTACTTATTTACTATAAAGTCACCATGAGCATCAAATTAAGCAAATACTGAACCATTGCTCCTAGCAGAAATACAGGGTTAGGTTCCTGTGAGTCTCTGGCAATATTTTTGTCAATCAATCAATACATAACCTTATTTTATGCATGTTTCTGTTTTAAGACACTTTATTGTCTATATATTGGTGATTCACTAACATTGAGTTTAAGGCCAACAGGACTGAAAATCATGCCTGAAAAAGCTTATCTATATTTACTTCTTAAAGCACACAAAGCTTTTTTTTTTTTTTTTTTGAGATGGAGTCTTGCTCTGTTGCCCAGGCTGGAGTGCAGTGGCACGATCTAGGCTCACTATAAGCTCCTCCTCCCGGGTTCATGCCATTCTCCTGCCTCAGCCTCCCGAGTAGCTGGGACTATAGGCGCCTGCCACCACGCCCGGCTAATTTTTTTTGTATTTTTAGTAGAGACGGGGTTTCACCGTGTTAGCCAGGCTGGTCTCGATCTCCTGACCTCGTGATCCACCTGCCTTGGCCTCCCAAAGTGCTGGGATTACAGGCTTGAGCCACCGCGCCCGGCCAAAGCTTTCTTATACTTGGGAACACTAGACTATACTTTAGCTTGATGCTTAGAAGTCAGTTTAAACAGTAAACTCACCAATAAAAAGCACAAAAATGTGAAAAATGTGGCAGTATATAGACCACTCAAAGAACATTTATTTACAGTATGAGAGCTGAAACAAGAAGCCAGAACACTCTGGGAATATGCATGTTGGATGATGCAAATTTTCTACAGCTCTGTGCATGTCCATCAATGATCTTGAAAATGCCCTAAATATTGATTTGGATGTTACAGATAAATTTTAGGGAATAAGCAAATTTGCAAATATAGAACCCATGAATAATGAGGATCTACTGTGTTTCCTTTTAGATTTTTTTGTCTATGCTCAGAAGTGAGACTGTCTCCTTCACTGGTTTTGATAATAGGCTTACATTAGATGTATTAAATGAATAGGAGCAATATTCCCTTTTGTCTTATCTTCTGGAAAAGTTTGCATAATAATTATTATATAATCTTTGAGTTAAAAACATTTTTACATTTGAAAAAATTATACTTAATGTTTTCATATTTCAGGGTACATGTGATAATTTAATACATTCATATAATTTTTTAAAGATTAAATAAGTACAATTGGGACATCCATCAGCTTAAATATTTGTCTTTTCTTTATGCTAGAACCATTCGTATTGTTCTCTTCTAGTTATTTTGAAATATACAATAGATTATTCTATATAATAGTCTCCCTACTGATACATCAAACACTTGGTTTGATTTCTTCTATTAAACTATATATTTGTACACATTAATCAAACTCTCTCGTACTTCCTTCTCTCCCATCCTTCCTGGCCTCCGGTAGCAACCAATCTATTCTCTATCTTCATGAGATTCACTTTTGTAGCTCCCACGTATGAGTGAGAATATGTGATATTTGTCTTTCTGTGCTTGGCTTATTTCACTTAACATAATGGCTTCCAGTTCAATCTATGTTGCTGCAAATGGCAGGACTTTATCTTTTTATGGCTGAGTAAAAATTTGTTGTGTATATATTCCATGATTTCCTTATCCACTCATCCATTAATGGACCCCAAGGTTAATTCAATGTTTTGGCTACTGTGAATAGTGCTGCAATAAACATGGCAGTGCAGATATCTCTTCAGTGTACAGAATTTCCTTCTTTTGGGTATATACCTGGTAGTGGAATTGCTGGATCATATGATAGTTCTATTTTTAGTTTTTTGAGGAACCTCCATATAGCTTTCCATATTGACTGTGGTAATTTACATTTCCACAAACAGCATATGAACATTTCCCTATTTAAAAATTTTGTTTTTGAAACAGAGTCTTGCTATACTGGCTAGGCTGGTCTTGAAGTCCTGGGTTTAAGTAATTCTTTCATCTCAGCCTCTCCAGTAGCTGGGACTACAGGTGCACACCACTGTGTTCAGCTGAGCATTCCCCTTTCTCCACACACTTGCCAGCATCCATTATTCCTTGTCTTTTTACTTTTAAAAAATATATATATGATCTATCTATCTATCTATCTATCTATATATATATATACACACACACACATTGAGATAGGGTTTCAATCTGTTGCCTATGATGGAGTTCAATAGTGTGATCATAGCTCACTTCAGCCTTGACCTCCTGGGCTCAAGCAATCCTCCCACCTCAGCCTCCCAAGGAGCTAAGACTACAGGCACATGCCATCATGCCTGGCTAATTTTTAAAATTTTTTGGAGATAAAATCTCACTATGTTGCCCAGGATGGTCTCGAACTCCTGGGCTCAAGTGATTCTCCCATGTCAGCCTCCCAAAATGTTGGATTATAGGCATTAACCACCATGTCCAGCTCCCTGTCATTTTATAAAACCCAAGTTTACTTGGGTGACATGATATCTCACTGTGGTTTTAATTTGCATATCTCTGATAATTAGCGATATTGAGCATTTTTTCATATACTTGTTGGCCATTTGTATAAATTCTTTTGATAAATGTCTATTCAGCTCTTTTGCCCATTTTAAAAATTAGATTAGATTATTTGTGTTTTGTTGTTGTTGTTGTTGTTTTGCAGTTGAGTTGTTTGAAGTCCTTGTATATTTTGTATATTAATCCCCTTTCAGATGAATAGTTTGTTACTATTTTCTCCCATTCTGAGAGTTGCCTTTTCACTTTGTTGATTGCTTCCTTTGCTGCACAGAAGCTCTTTAGCTTGATGTAATCTCACTGTTCTATTTTTGCTTTTGTTGCCTGTGCATTTGACATCTTAGCCCTAAATCTTTGCATAGATCTATGTCCTGAAGCATTTCTCCAATCTTTTTGTCGAATAGTTTCATAGTTTTAGGTTTTACGTTTAAGTCTGTAATCCATTTTGATTTGATATTTGTATATGGTGAGAGTTAAGAGCCTAGTGTCATTCTTCTGTATATGTTTATTCAGTTTTCCCAGCACCGTTTGTTGAAGAGACTGTCCTTTACTTATTGTATGTTCTTGGCAACTTTGTTAAAAATGAGTTAGCTGTAAAAGCATGAATTTATATCTGGGTTCTCTATTCTGTTCCAGTGGCCTATTTGTCTGTTTTTATGCCAGTACCATGCTGATTTGTTTAAAATAATTTTGTAGTATATCTTGAAGAAGTGTGATGCCTCCAGATCTGTTCCTTTTGCTCAGGATGACTGTGTCTATTTGGAGATCTTTTGTGGTCCCACATAAATTTTGGAATTGCTTTTAAAAGAAATTCTGTGAAAAGTGTCATTAATATTGATAAGGATTTCATTTAATTTGTAAACTGCTTTGGGTAGTATTGTCATTTTAACTGTATTATTGCTTTCAATTAATGATCATGGAATATCTTTCCATTGTTTTTGTGTCCTCTTCAATTTCTTGCACCACTGTTTTACAATTTTCCTTGTGTAGAACTTTCACGTGTTTGGTTAAGTTGATTCCTATATATTTATTTTATATTCTTTGTAGCTATTGTAGATGGGATTGCTTTTTTGATTTCCTATTCAGAAATTTGTTGTTCTTGCCTAATTTCTCTGGGTAAGACTCCAAGGATTCTGTTGAATAAAAGTGGTTAAAGTGGGAACCTTTATCTTTTTCTAGATCTTAGAGGGAAGGCTTTCAATTTTTCCCCATTCAGTATGATGTTAGCTAGGAGTTTGTCTCATATATACACATATATATATGCCTTTATTGTTTTGAGGTATCTTCCTTCTATACCCAGTTTGTTGAAGGCTTTTATCATAAAGAGATGTTGAATTTTATCAAATGCTTTTTCAGCATCTATTGGAATAATCATATGGCTTTTGTTCTTGATTCTGTTAATGTGATGTATCACGTTTACTGTGTTGCATATGTTGAACCATTCTTATATTCCTGGGATGAATCCCAATTGATTATGATGAATGATGTTTTTAATGTGCTGTTGAATTTGGTTGGCTAGTATTTTGTTGAGGATTTTTGCATCAATGTTCATCGGGGTATTGGCCAATAGGTTTAGTGTGTGTGTGTGTGTGTGTGTGTGCGTCCTCATCCTGTGTATCCGTGTAGTGCTGGTGAGTTTGGAAGTATTCCCCACTCTTCAATTTCTTTTGAAGAGTTTCAGTAGAATTGGCATTAGTGGTTCTTTAATTATTTGGTGAATTCAGCAGTGAAACCATCAGGTCCTGAGCTTTTCTTTGATGGGAGACTTTTTGTTATGGCTTTGATAACATTACTCATCTTTGCTTTGTTCAGGTTCTCTATTTCTTAATGATTCAATATTGGTAGGCTGCGTGTGTCCAGGAATTTATGCATTTCTTCTGGGTTTTCGAGTTTGTTGGGATATAGTTGTTCATAATAGTCTCTAATGATTCTTTGTACTTGCTAACATGGTCTCAGTTGTTATGTCTCCCTTTTTGTTTCTGATTTTATTTATTTGGGTCTTCTCTATTTTTTCTTAGTTAATCTAGCTAAAAGTTTGTGAATTGTTTTTATCTTTTCAAAAAACCAACTTTTTATTTCATTAATCTTTTGTATTTTTTTAGTCTCCAATTGTATTTATTTCTGCTCTATCTTTAATGTTTCTTTTCTTCTGCTAATTTTGGGTCTGTCTTTTTCTTGGTTTGCTAGTTCCTTGAGATACATTGTTAGGTTGGTTATTTGAAGTCATTCTACTTTTTTAATATAGGTATTTATTGCTATATACATCCCTCTTAGTCCTGCTTTTGCTGTATCTCACAGATTTTGGTATGTTTTATTTCCATTTTTATTTGTTTCAAGACATTTTAAAATTTTCTTCTTGATTTGTTCATTGACCTGTTGGTCATTTCAGAGCATGTTGTTCAATTTTTGTGTGTTAGCATTGTTTCAAAGTTCCTCTTATTATTGATTTCTAGTTTTATTCCATTGTGGTCAGAAAATATATTTGATATGATTCCAACTTTTTTGAATTTGTTGAGACTTGTTTTGTGGCCTAAAGTATGGTCTATTCTAGAGAATGTCCCATATGCTGATAAAAAGAATGTGTATTCTGCAGCAATTGGGAGAAATGTTCTGTAAATGTCAGTTTGTACTATTTAGTCTAGTGCATAGTTTAATTTTAATGTTTCTTTGTTGATTTTCTGTCTGAATGATCAGTCTATTACTCAGAGTGGAGTATTGAAGGCCACGCTATTATTGCATTGCAGTCTATCTCTCTGATTTAGACCTATTAATGTTTGCTTTATATACTTAGAATCTCCAGTTTTGAGTGTACAGACATTTATAGTTGTTATATCCTCTTGCTGAACTGAACCCTTTATCTTTATATAATGACAGTCTTTATCTCTTTTACAATTTTTGATTTTTAGTCTTTTTTTTTTCTGATATAATATAGCTACTCCTGCTCTTTTTTGGTTTCCAGTTGCAAGGAATATCTTTTTCTACCTGTTCATTTTCAGCCTATGTGTTTCTTTATAGATCAAGTGAGTTTCTTGTAGGAAACATAACATTGTGTCTTTTTCCTTTACCCATTCTTCCACTCTATGCCTTTTAATTGGGGAATTAAATAAATTTACATTCAATGTTATTATTGATAAGTAAGGACTTACTACTGCCACTTTGTTGCTTGTTTTCCGGTTGTTTTATGGTTCTTCTTTTTCTTCTTTCCTTTTATATTGTCTTCCTTTGGGGTTAGGTGATTTTTTTTTTGGTAGTAGGTTTTAATTTTTATTAAATCTATCATAGATTTTGCATTTTGCTTGCATGAAGCTTACTGAGAACATCTTATTAATGTAACAAGTTATTTTGCTGGGTGTGGTGGCTCACTCCCATAATCCCAGCACTTTGCGAGACTGAGGTGAGAGGACTGCTTGAGTCCTGGAGTTTGAGACCAGGTTGGGCAACACAACGAGATCCCATCTCTACAAAAAAAAAATTTGCCAAGTGTCAGGGCTCATGCTTGTACTCCCAGCTACTGGGAAGACCGATGGGGAAGGATCACTTGAATCCAGGAAGTTGAGGCTGCAATGAGCCATGTTCATGCCACTGCACTCCAGGCTGGGTGACAGAGTGAGATCCTGTCTCAGAAACAAACAAACACACAAAGTTATTTTAAAGAGCTAACAACTCTTCATACTTCTTCATTCTTTTTTTCTTTTTCTTCTCTGACTCTGTATTTTCAAATATTCTATCTTCAAGTTCACTGATTTTTTTTCCTGCCTGATTCATTCTGCTGTTGAAAGCCTCTAATTTTCAGTTCAGTAGATGCATATCTAATTTCCTAGATTTCTGTTTGATCTTTTAAAAATTATTTCTATCTCTGTTAAATTTCTTTGATAAATTTCTGAATTACTTTTTGTGTTATCTTGGAAATCAGTGAGTTTCCTTAAAACTGCTATTTTTTGGGGTATTTACCCAATAACAGGATTGCTGGGTCAAATGGTATTTCTAGTTCTAGATCCTTGAGGAATCACCACACTGTTGTCCACAATGGTTGAACTAATTTAAACTCCCACCACGTAAAAGCATTCCTTACCCAAAAGATTACAAATCATTCTACTATAAAGACACATGCACACGTATGTTTATTGTGGCACTGTTTACAATAGCAAAGACTTGGAACCAACTCAAATGCCCATCAATGATAGACTGGATAAAGAAAATGTGGCACATATACACCATGGAATACTATGCAGCCATAAAAAAGGATGAGTTCATGTCCTTTGCTGGGAGATGGATGAAGTTGGAAACCATCATTCTCAGCAAACTAACACAAGAACAGAGAAACAAACACTGCATGTTCTCACTCATAAGTGGGAGTTGAACAATGAGAATACATGGACACAGCTGGGGGGGTGCATCACACACCTGAGCCTGTTGGGGGGTGGAGGCCTGGGGGAGGGATAGCATTAGGAGAAATACCTAAGGTAGATGCTGGGTTGATGGGTGCAGCAAACTACCATGGCATGTGTATACCTATGTAACAAACCTGCATGTTCTGCACATGTACCCCAGAACTTAAAGTATAATTTTAAAAAACCTCGCTATTTTTAATTCTTGTTTAGATAATTTATATATTGCCATCTCATTAGGGTCAGTCACTGATTCCTTGCTCTTTCCATCTGTTGAGGTCATAGTTCCCTGTTTGCTGTTGTTTCTTGTGGTTGTATATCTATGTCTTTGAATTGAAGGACTAGTTATTTATTCCAGTCTGTCTTGTTTTGGTATTTATTAGATATTTTTTCTTAGATATTGTTTGTAATTTATCTACTGATTTTGTTTTAAAATTTTCTACTAGTTTTTTTTTTTTTTTTCTTTTTGGCATTAGATGGCTCTCGAATCCCAGGTTTTCCTTGGTTCTAGTAAACAGAGCGCAGCAGCCCGTCCTGAATGGAATGAGTGTCGTACCAAACAAAATACAGTGGTATTGTGGGAAGGCTGGCTTGGGGGTTCCTGCCTGGGGGACCTGTGGAACGAACCTCCTACAACATGATGCTGCTGAATAGCTTCTGTAATTTACTATCTCCTCTGGCCAAGTTATAGAGCAGGAATTCCAAGGTTGGGGATGGCAGTCCTGCCTTCCCTCTTTGTCTCTGGCTATCCTTGAGGAAATTTCTCAATTCTGGTACTCCCAAATGCTTCCTGTGGTTTCAGGCAAGGATAGGTCTCCTTCCAGCATATTCAAGATGGTGAGGAAGCTGGTTGTCCACCTTGATTTCACTTTTTCCAGTGGAGAAACTGTGAGTCAGAGGAAATTTTCCATGCACTTGGTGTTGGGAAAATTGGGAGGAGGGGCACTGAAGATGTGGAAATGTGCTTATTTTACTGTCTGCTTGAATTTTTTTTTTGTTTTTTTACTTCTCTGTGACTTCAGGAACTGACCATACCCATATTTGAGTTTTGGGATATTGCTGGTGATAATCTCAGCATTGTATATTCATTTTTGCTTTTCTGTGGGGGGATAGTGAAGCCAGCTTACATCTATGCCATCATTTTTTCATGATCTTTGAGTTTTTATGTAATTCACCTATAAAAATGCCTGCCTAAAGAAGTGTAGTGGGTTGTTTGTTTTTGGGTAGATTTCAAAGTTCAAATATAAGACTTTTAAGTAGCTTTATGTCTAGTCATAGCTTCTTTTCTGTTGGTTTTGGAAAATTACATACTTTAGAAAATTGGTTTTTTATTTTATTTATTTTTTTTAAAATAATTTTGGGATGGGGTCTCACTCTGTCACCCAGGCTGGAGTGCAGTGGCACAGTCTTGGCTCATTCAACCTTTGCCTCCCAGACTCAAGTGATCCTCCCACCTCAGCCTCCCGAGTAGCTGGGACTGCAGAGGGGCACCACCACGCCCAGCTAATTTTTTTTTATTTTTGGTAGAGACAGGGTTTCGCCATGTTGCCCAGGCTGGTCTCGAACTCCTGAGCTCAAGTAATCCACCTGCCTTGTCAAAGTGCTGGGATTACAAGTGTGAGCCTGTGTGTTTTAAAAGGTTTTGTATAAAGTTGTTCATGCTCTCCTATAATTATGTTCTATTTTTCTTTTATAGTAGATTTTTTTTTTTTTGAGACGGAGTCTCGCTCTGTCGCCCAGGCTGGAGTGCAGTGGCGCAATCTCGGCTCACTGCAAGCTCCGCCTCCCGGGTTCACGCCATTCTCCTGCCTCAGCCTCTCTGAGTAGCTGGGACTACAGGCGTCCACCACCATGCCCGGCTATTTTTTTGTATTTTTTAGTAGAGACGGGGTTTCACCGTGGTCTCGATCTCCTGACCTCGTGATCTGCCCGCCTCGGCCTCCCAAAGTGCTGGGATTACAAGCGTGAGCCACCGCGCCCAGCCTATAGTAGATTTTTATTTTGCCTTTTAATCCTCAAAATTATTAGAGTTGTAGAAGGATTAAAAATTAGCCCAACATTTAGTATGAAAGTATTTAAATATAAACCTAATAAAAATAACAAATAGTGTTATAGTACATTTATGAATTTCCAATCTTGATCTTTCTGGGTTGTCATACTGTAAAACACTGCATAAGGTTTTTTCCCCCTTTTTGAAAACTATGTAGCACTTATAGCAAAATGATTACAACATATCAAAAAATTTCATGTTTTAAAAATATATATATTCTCTTGTGTGTTAGATGTTAAAAACAAATAACCAAAGAATATATTCTTTATTCTAGAGAAGGGGTTAAGGAAATATGAATTAATTCAAGTTGATTTTATCTACTTTCTATAAATCTTGATTAGTAATTTATAAATTACGTATATTTCTCATTCTGTTATGAAGTAAAATAAAGTAAATTTAGCGTCTTCTTGGGAAGAGAGAGAAGTTAAAGGTTTGTCTTCTTTTTTTTCAAGTATTTACAATGAGTATTGGAGAAGATTTGAATAAACATACAAAGAATGTAAGGTGGTATTTTGTAGTGTCTAAGAACATAATGTCAGGCTGGGCGTGGTGGCTCATGCCTGTAATCCCGGCACTATGGGAGGCTGAGGCGGGTGAATCACGAGGTCAGGAGTTTGAGACCAGCTTGGCCAACATGGTGAAACCGCGTCTCTACTAAAAATACAAAAATTAGCTGGGCGTGGTGGCAGGTGCCTGTAATCCCAGCTACTCAGGAGGCTGAGGCAAGAGAATTGTTTGAACCTGGGAGGTGGAGTTTGCAGTGAGCTGAGATCATGTTATTGCACTCCAGCATGGGCGACAGGGTGAGGTTCCGTCTCAAAAAAAAAAAAAAAAAAAAAAAAAAAAGGGCATAATGTCAAACCGGACTACCTCTGTTGTATTCCTGACCAGGTTACTTCTAGACTAATTTTCCTTGTGTCAATTACTTAATTGGACCTGATGTAATCAGATAATGGGAATCTACACTACTTATTAATTTGCAAATTTTATTTATTTTTAAAATATCAGCTAGGACCCTTGGATTACCAAATCTAATCTCTGAAAATCTCCCCCAAAGGCAATTAATATTCCAGGCAAAACTGTAATATTAAATATTATGTGAACTTAATCAAAGAATTGCATCCAATTTCCTTTCATTAGAAAAAAATACATAAAATTAATCAAAAAGATTATATTAAATTTTTACCGACTAATTCCCTGAAAATGCTGCAGTTAGTAAGAGGACTTAAAAAGGTTGACTCTCATTATTTAAAAACATCAATTTAATGACTTAGTGTATAAGTATTATCAAATATTTCCACCACATATATTTCAATTCTGCGTATGGAATATATAAACTAACAGAGAGGATTACCACCTTATGCTCCGCCTTTCAAGGGGCAGAGCACAGACTATGGATGGTAGGAAGACAGTGAAATAGTCTAATCAAGCAGCAATATTGTACCCAAATATCAAGTGAATTTATTATATCCCAATGGCAACTAATTTTTTCATGGAGAAAATTGTGTCAGAAGTATATTTCAAAGTGCATACGGTCAATTTAGTGCCAAAACTTTAGATATGATCTATTTGTTGTTAAAGATACCATTGAGTCAATCAGAAGAGGTCTATCACAAGCTATAAGATTATATTGTTAGCAAAAATCCAAAATAGGATCTAAGCAGAGCAAAGAGATAGGACAGTCTATTGTTTCATTCAAAATCAGAATTTGAAAGTCTGTAATAGAAAACCACAAAAGTACAAGTCATTACCTGGAGATCATAAGGAAAATAAAAACATGAATAATCAAAATTATCTCCAGAAAGGGGAAGTTATGGTATAATTGTATGAGGGTGAGCACTGAAAATAGAAAAATACAACTTGACCAAATTTTATGAATATCATTTCGTGAAAACAAAAACATAATTTGTAAAAGCAACTATTAATAATATTAATAATAGTAATACTTTTAAAGAAAATGACAGGCCAAGATGATGAAAGCTGGGGGCGCATTTTAAAATAGGAAAAATGTTTACAGAAAATAGTTGATGCCTATTTAATGCTAATGACTGGCAAGGTATAACTTGCAGTAATGTGAATTGGACCAGAAGATCAGAGTGTAACATGTAATCCTCCAAAGTATGCTACATTAGAAGAAAGAACAGATATGTTGGTGGCTTTAATAAAAGATAATGTTGGCTGGGCATGGTGGCTCATGCCTGTAACCCCAGCACTTTGGGAGGCCGAGGTGGGCAGAGGTCGAGACCATCCTTGCCAACATGTTGAAACCCCGTCTCTACTAAAAATACAAAAATTAGTCGAGTGTGGTGGCGTATCCCTGTAGTCTCAGCTACTCAGGAGGCTGAGGCAGGAGAATCGCTTGAACCCAGGAGACAGAGGTTGCAGTGAGCCGAGATCGCGCCACTGCACTCCAGCCTGGGTGACAAGAGCAAAACTCCGTCTCAAAAAAAAAAAAGATGATGTTGAATATATAGAATGAGAAGAATCTGAAGGTAAATATGATGAGTTTGGATATAAAAAGAAAAAATGCAGAGGGAAGCCTGTTAGTCCTGCATCTATATGAAAGGAGGTTGAAGTAAAGAATCAGAGGGAGAAGAAGAGGATGAGGATGAAGATCTTTCTAAATATAAATTAGATGAAGATGAGGATGAAGATGATGCTGATCTCTCAAAATATAATATTGATGTCAGTGAAGAAGACGATAGTAATAAAAAGAAATCTAATAGAAAAAGTCACTCAGTGTCTCAATCTTCACATTCACTATCTTCATCATGTTCATTCTCCCTTTCAAATTCAAGGTCTAGGTCCAGGTTCCCTTCAAGAAGTTCTAGTTCACAGTCAAGATCTTGTTTCAGTTCCAGAGAACATTTAAGATCCTCTGGGTTGAAATCAAGATCCAGTTCCAGGTCCCACGGGGGCTCACTAAACAACCCTGAGCCCAGGGCCAACCCTTACAGAACACCATTACTTTACCCAAGCACCACAGGTCATCTTCTGGGTCATTCCATTCTGGTTCCCGTTCAAGTTCAAAAAAGAAATAAGGCGTTAAAATGTATATCTTAATGAAATCTCATACAGTGCATGAAGCACATTTTTAAGGAAGTTGGTGTTTTTGATGGTCAGAAGTGCTAAATCTGCTAGTAGAGGTGCATGCCTTTCATCATGTTTCAGAACAATACAGCTGTGTTTATTTGTGAAGTTAAAAGTAAATAGCATTCTGTTAATAAGCCATAGTGTCCTAAAATAGATGCTCTGTCATTCATGCTTTACAACCATTTGCTTCATTTAAAATCATCTCAGCTGTAACAAAGTATTGTTTCCTAATTAAACTCATTTTTCTCATTTCCACATATATCCTGTTTACTGGCTAAAACAAAATTATCTGGGCTTGCCTGAACTTTTGGGCATGGAGGCAAAACTGGTAAACTAGTTGGAAACAACAGGTTTATGTTACTCTGGGAAAAGAAGTCAACCTGTTCATGTTGTTAACCTGTGTCAAAGTGATTCTTACCAAAAAAAGCTAAACTAAGTTGTAAAGCAGCCAACTGGAAATGGGTTTATTTTGAAATTTGCTGTACTAAGGGTGCCATGGAATCATTGTCTTTCTTTTATCAAGCTTTACTCTTTTTTGCACCACCACATTTAATGGAAAAGAATCTTGTGACTTGCAGAAGGAGAAAGGTGTGATTCATTTTCCTTTTCTCCTTTTTTTTTTTTTTTTTTGTAGACAGAGTCTCACTCTTGTTGCCCAGGCTGGAGTGTAATGGCACAGTCTCAGCTCACTGCAACTTCCACCTCCCAGGTTCAAGCGATTCTCTTGCCTCAGCCTCCCGAATAGCTGGGATTACAGGCGTGTGCCACCATGCCTGGCTAATTTTTTATTTTCAGTAGAGATGGAGCTTCTCCATGTTGGTCAGGCTGGTCTTGAACTCCCGACCTGAGGTAATCCACCCGCCTCGGCCTCACAAAGTGCTGGGATTACAGGTGTCAGCCACTGCACCCGGCCTCATTTTCCTTTCTGACACATAATCAGGGGCAAGAAAGAAAGTCTAACAGTTTATCTCTTCTTTTCTGATATGGTCGGTTGATAAGAAAAACATCTTATCTAAACATGTTTATCAATATTTTACGAAGGTTTGTGTGATATTCTTTTAAATCTAGTTATCAAATGTTATAGGGTAGAAAAGGCGAAATCATAGTTAATGAGCAAATTGAAGTAAACTTTTGAAGTATATTTCTCTTTTGATGAAAGGCCAATGGAGACACTGTGAATTTAAGTGATGATTTGCTTCAAGATGTTTAACTATAAACACACCACGTGAAATTTTCTTCTGGATAACAAGTGAATGCCTCTCTCTGCATGATGTAAGCAAAAATTGTTATTTTTCCTATTCATTTGAGAATAATTTATGACTTAAAATGCTTTCAGAGTTTATTTCTCAAAATTAAAATCTGGTCACATGAAGAAAACACATGTTTTTCTTTGTTTCCTTTTTAGTGTAATTTTAATGACATTATTACATGATGGCCTATGGTGGCATTACCACATTTCATTAGCTCTATTCCAGGCCACTATGATATTTATTTATTTATTTATTTATTTATTTATTTATTTTTTGAGACAGAGTCTCGCTCTGTCGCCCAGGCTGGAGTGCAGTGGCGCGATCTCGGCTCACTGCAAGCTCCGCCTCCCGGGTTCACGCCATTCTCCTGCCTCAGCCTCCCAAGTAGCTGGGACCACGGGTGCCCGCCACCTCGCCCGGCTAATTTTTTGTATTTTTAGTAGAGACGGGGTTTCACTGTGTTAGCCAGGATGGTCTCGATCTCCTGACCTCGTGATCCACCCGCCTCAGCCTCCCAAAGTGCTGGGATTACAGGCGTGAGCCACTGCGCCCGGCTGAGGCCACTATGATCTTAAGCAAAATGCTTAAGATTGTCTAACATCCATGAATAACATAATTTGGAGATAATAAATTTTGTTTATTATTTCAAGTGATAGACTTCATGTCACCACTGTTAATCACCATTTTTACCCTAGAATGGTAGTGCACATTTTGAATTCTGAATAAGTGAATTAACATATACTTGATATAGTGCTTTTTAGTATCATATATGCACATATATACACTTTGTTTTACAGGTATCCCCAGATACTTGATTTTTGCTTTCTACTCAGCTGTGTTTGAGATTATTTCCTCTCAGCTAGTGGTACTGCTTGTTCACAGTATTTTGGTATACGCTTTCTCATTAGTGATTCTAGTTCTAGCTTGTTATATTATTGCATTCAAAGCAAAGTATTCTTTACTGGAGCTTTTTAATTCAAAGACTCCTCTATCTCCCCTTTTCATTTAACTTTCCTGGAAAGGAATTGTCTATGATAGAGATATATTTCAATTCTCTCAAAAGAATTTGGCACAACCATTTAGAATTTAATCAGAAATTCTAATTTAACTGCATTGGAGTATACAGTTAACTGTACTACACTCAATATTTTAGGTTCTTTAAATTAAGGATATTATAATGGCATATTGCTTTGTTCTAAAGAGCTGATACCTTTATTCTATGAGTTTGAGTGGAAGCTGCCACAGAATTGAGATTATGATTTAAAGTGAGGTTCATGGTACCCGAAAAGTATTATGACATTGTACAATACGCTGTTTTTTTTAAAGGAATAATGACTTCATTTTTTGAAAATGGTATATGGGTAGAATTTAAACATTCAATCAATACGGAAGAGTATGAAGAGGAAAATGTAAACATTTTGCACAGAATTTCATCATCTAGAAATAACTATCATTAACAGTTGGTGAGAAATATTTCAGACATACATCTCATCTGTGTAAATATACAGATAGAAAAGCAAATAAATCTAGATATGAATGGATAAAAGAATGGGTGAATGGATTGATGGATAGATAAATGGAAATATATGTTTTTCCAAAAATATATTTATATATATTTATAATATTTATATATACATAAACAAATCATAAGTTTATAAGCTATAGTATGTAAATAAACTCTCTATATAATTTTAATTTAAAAAATTTTAAGCTTCTTTTGCTTGAGTTTAACAAAGAGGAACATAAATGCAGCTGAAGAAATTGATTTACTTAAGATAAATTTTTCTTTATTGTAAAGGAGATTAGTATTTAAAACATACTTTAAATTTAAGAGAAATGATTTTGAAAGCCTTTAAATTGGTGTAACTACCTGACAGGTTCATCTTGCCCCCGGCCCAGACAGAGCCAATTTATCAAGACAGGGGAATTGGAATAGAGAAAGAGTTTAATGCATGCAGAGGTGTCTAAATAAGAGGAGTTTTACTGCTCAAATCAGTCTCTCCGAAAATTCAGAGACTGAGTTTTTTAAAGACTGAGAAGGGATTAGGCAGTGAGGACCTCAGTGACCTGATTGGTCAGGTCAGAGATGACATCATAGGGGGTCAGAGCTGGTTCATCTTGCTGGCTTCTGTTCTTTGGTAGAATCGTGTAACTAGCTTAACCACATTACCAGTCTGGGTGGCACCAGGTGATGCATCAGAATGCAGGGTCTGGAAAATATCTCGAACACCAATCTTAGGTTTTACCATAGTGATGTTATCACTAGGAGCAACTGGGGAGGTTCAGAATCTCATGGCCTCTGGTTGTATAACTCCTAAACCATAATTTCTAATCTTGTGGCTAATTTGTAAGTCTTACAAAGGTCGTTTGGTCCCCAGGCAAGAAGGCAGTTTGTTTCAGGAAAGGGCTGTTGTCATCTTTGTTTCAAAGTTAAACTGAAAACTAAATTCTTTCTATAGTTACCTCAGTCCAAGACTAGCAATGAACAAGGGCAGTTTAGGGTTAAAGGCAAGATGGAGTTGGTTAGGTCAGTTCTCTTTCACTGTCATAATTTTCTCACTATTTGAATTTTTGCAAAAGCGATTTAATTGGGTTTTGTCTTTGACAAACAAAATGAGTGACTGGAGCTTAATTCTTAATCATCAAGATTTATTAAGCTACTTTTAGGGCACAACTGGGAAAAATATGAGCCACAGATACATCTGTGGCTATTTTCCTGAAGAGGTTTTCAGGAGGTTTAGTGTTTATACATTTCATTAAAGGGATGAGGGGTGGCATGTAGAAAGAGGACAGGTAGCCAGTTAGGTAAATACTTACATTCTTGTGAGACTTTAGTTAGTGCCCACTAAATCTACATTTTCCGTAAGTTAAAGTGAATGTCTGATAAGAAAAGGGAAGTAAAGAAAGTCAATTTTGCAGACGTCTCTGGTAGGCAGAGGAATGAGTCCTGACTTTGTTCTATTACCTGGGAAGACAAAACTGTAATGACATTGTCAGTGTGGAATGGAACAGACTTTAGTTTTAAGAGCTACACTTAGATTTAAACTTACAATTAGCATGTCTTTGTTTCTGAGAGGCCAGCCAATGACTTACTTATGAATGATCAAGGAAGCAGTCCTTCCCAGATGCCTGAGGTCTTTTACCTTTCCATGGCAATCTGGTTGATGCATAATGTTAGTAACAGTCATTCCTTTGGAAGAGAGTGTTGCAGTCATCTTCCCTTTTGCATAAGAAGTTTGGGGGAACCTGAGATTTTGAAGTTTTTATTTCGTTTTAAAAAATTCCATGAGGTTTAATCTTAGGCCACTTCTCTTGTCTACCTGTAAGCTTGCCTCCTCTTACCTAATTTGTTATCTAAATGATTACTTTTACATTGTTAAGGATTATACCATTTATGTTGTCTTCTGTGTTTTTAATTTTAACAAGTCTTAGCAGCAATACCTAGGCAAAATAGATTTCAAGACAAAAACTATAAGAAGAGACAAACAAGGTCACTATATAATGAGAAAGGAGTCAATTCCGCAAGAGGATGCAACAATTTAAATATATATTCACCCAACATGGGAGCACCCAGATATATAAAGCAAATATTATTAGAGTTAGAGAGACAGGCACCAATACAATCAGATCTGGAGGCTTCAACACTCCACTTTCAGCATGGGAAAGACCTTCCACACAGAAAATCAACCAAGAAACATTGGACTTAATCTGCACTATAGACCAAATGGATCTAATAGATATTTACAGAGCATTTCATCAAAGAGCTGCAGAACACACATACTTTTCCTCAACACATGGATCATTCTCAAGGTCAAACCATATGTTAGGTCACAAAGCTAGTTTTAAAATGTTCAAAAAATTGAAAGAAATAATAAATATCAGAGAAGAAATAAATAAAATGGAAATATTACAAAGATCAATGAAACAAAAAGTTGTTTTGTTGAAAAGTTAAGCAAAATTGACAAACCTTTAGCTAGACTAACTAAGAAAGAAAGTGGGAAGATAAAAATAAACTCAGAAATGAAAAAGGAGACATTACAACTGATACTGTAGAAATTCAAAAGATCTTTACTGGCTACTATAAGCAACTATAGGCCAATAAATTAGATAATCTGGAAGAAATAGACAAATTCCCAGACACATGCAACCTACACAGATTGAACCAGGAAGAAGTCCAAAACCTGAACAAACCAATACCAACAAATGAGATCAAAGCCATACCAAAATGTCTCCCAGTAAAGAAAAGCCTGGGACCCATTGGCTTCACTGCTGAATTCTACCAAACATATGAAGAAGAACTAATACCAATGCTACTCAAACTATTTCAAAAAATATAGGAGGAAGGAATACTTTCAAACTCATTCTACAAGGCCAATATTACCCTGATACCAAAAACACAGAAAGACACATCAGAAAAAGAAAAAGGCCAATAATTCTGATGAATATTGATGCAAATATCTTCAACCAAATACTAACAAACCAAATTCAACAATACATTAGAAAGATCATTCATTATGACCAAGTGAGATTTATCGCTGTGATGCAAGCATGGCTCAAAATACTCAAATCAATCAATGTGGTGTATCATATCAACAGAATGAAGAATAAAAAGCATGCGATTATTTTAATTGATGCTAGAAATCATTTAATAAAATTCAATATCCTGTTCTGATGAAAACCCTTAAAAAACTGGGTATAGAAGGACCATACTTGAAAATAATAAAAGCTGTATATGAGAGACCTACAGCTAATATTTTACTAAATGGAAAAAATATGCCTGGAAAGCCTTTCCTCTAAGATCTGGAACACGACAAGGATGCCCGCTGTCACCACTGTTATTCAACATGGTACTGGAAGTCCCAGCTAAAACAATCAGACAAGAGAAAGAAATAAACGGTGTTCAGATTAGAATGGAAGAAGTCAAATTATCTTTGTTTGCAGATGATATATATAATCTTATGTTTGAAAAAAACCTAAAGACTCCCCAAAAAAAACTGTTAGAACTAAAAAATTCATTAAAGTTGTAGGATACAAAATAAACATGCAAAATCAGTAGCATTTGTATATGCCAATGGTGTGCAATGTGAAAAAGAAATAAAAATTCTGATTTACAATAGCCACACATAAAATTAAATACCTAGAAATTAACCAAAGAAGTGGAAAATCTCTGTAATGAAAACTATAAAACACTGTTGAAAAAAATTGAAGAGGATACCAAATAATGGAAAAACATTTCATGTTCATGGATTGGAAGAATAAATATTGTGAAAATGTCCATACTATCCAAAGCAATCTGCAGATTCAATACAATCCCTATCAAGATACCAATGCTGTTCTTCACAGAAATAGAAAAAACATTCCTAAAATTTATATGGAGCCACAGAATACCCAGAAGAGACAAAGCTATCCTAAGCCAAAAGGCAAAACTGGAGGAATCACATCACCTGACTTCAAATTATAGTGCAGAGCCATAGTAAGCAAAATAGCATGGTACTGGCATAAAAGCAGACACATACACTAATGGAACAGAATAGAGAACCCAAAAACAAATTCACACACTCATAGTAAACTCATTTTTGACAAAAGTGCCAAGAACATACACTGGGGAAAAGACAATCTCTTCAATAAATGGTGCAGGGAAAACTGGATATCCATATGCAGAAGAATGAAACTAGACCCCTATCTCTTGGCATATACAAAAATTAAATCAAAATGGTTAAAGACTTAAATCTCAGACCTCAAACTATGAAACTGCTACAATAAAACACTGGGGAAATTCTCCAGGACATTGGTCTGGGTAAAGATTTCTTGAGCAATACCCTACCGACGCAGGAAACCAAAGCAAAAATGCACTAATGGGATCACAGCAAGTTAAAAAGCTTCTGCACAGCAAAGGAAACATCAACCAAGTGAAAAGGCAACCCCTCAGAATGGGAGAAAATGTTTGCACCCTGCCCATCTGACAAGGGATTTATTACCAGAATATATAAGGAGCTCAAACAACTCTATTGGAAAAAATCTAATAATCTTATCGAAAAATGGGCAAAAGATTTGAATAGATATTTCTCAAAAGAAGACATACAAGTGACAAGCATATGAAAATGTGCTCAACATCATTTATCATCAGAGAAATGCAAATCAAAACTACAATGAGATACCATCTCACCCCAATTAAAATTACTTATATCCAAAAGACAGGCAATAACAAATGCTGGTGAGGATGTGGAGAAAGAGGAATGCTCATACACTGTTGGTGGGAGTGTAAATTAGTACAATCACTATGGAGAACAGTTTGGGGGTTCTCAAAAAAGCAAAAAATTGAGCTACCATATGATCCAGTAATCCTATCACTAGGTATATACCCCAAAGAAAGGAAATCAGTATATCAAAGAGATATCTGTATTTCTGTTTTTTCCAGCACTGTTTACAATAGCTAAGATTTGGAAGCAACCTAAGTGTCCATCAGTAGATGAATGGATAAGGAAAATGTGATACATATACACAATGGAGTATTATTCAGCCATAAAAAAGAATGAGACCCATTCACTTGCAATAACATGGATGGAAATGGAGGTCATTATGTTAAGTGAAATAAGCCAGGCACAGCAAGACAAACATTCCTTGTTCTCACTTATCTGTGGGATCTAAAAATCAAAACAATTGAACTCATGGAGACAGAGTAGAAAGATGGTTACCAGAGGCTGGGAAGCATATTAGGGGACTGAGGGACAGGTGGAGATGGTTAATGGGTACAAATAAAAGCTAGAAGAATTGAGTAACACCTGCTATTTGATAGCACAACAGGGTGACTGTAGTCAAAAATAACTTAATTATACATTTAAAAATAACTAAAAGAATGTGATTGGATTGTGTGATTGGATTGTGTGTAACTCAATGTGTGATAAGTGCTTGAGGAGACAGATACCCCATTCTCCATGACATGATTGTTTCAAATTGCAGGCCCGTATCAAAACTTCTCATGCACTCTGTAAATACATACACCTACTATGTACCCAAAAAATTAAAAATTGACAACAAATTCCCACAAGTCTTAATTGTGTTTTGAAATAGCTTATGTGATCACTGGATACAGATAATCTCCTAAGCAATTATATACCTTCTCCACAGCCATTGCTTGCAAGGTGGACGAAGAATAGCGGAGGAATGAGGAGGAAGAGAGAGATGAGGAAAAACAGGTTACATGCTTCCAACATTCCTGATGGGATGACTAATGCAGTTGTAGAGAGATCTGAGGAAGGAAGAGGAAGTTGATGTAGATGATGATAGATGATAATACCTAAAGTTATTAAACATTAACCTGAAATTAGAGTCGTTTAATAATAAAAATGACTGACAAGTTATGAAATTAGAATAAATTATCCCCCAGTACCCAAAAGGCAGTAGATGTTGCAGAGAAAAGTAGGTAACAGTTTCTGGGAAAAAAAAGTTCCACATGTTTTTCCATACTTTAGTTAGTTGAGACTTCTGAATCCAATTAATTATAGACTTGTATAATATTTTATTATTGGAAACTTCAAATATACACGAAAGGGAACAATCTAGTGATACACATGAAGCTATCAGCTGTCATCAAATATCAATATTTTGCCATTTTTATCTATTACTCCATTTTAAATACAATATATTTTTCTTTTTAACTTTCAACTTTTAAATATTTTATATTCACAGAAAAGTTGTGAGAATAGTACCAAAGATGTCTGAATACTCATTCACCCAAATTTTTCGAATGTTAACATAATACCAAATTTTACTTGATCATTCTTTCTGCGGATACATACTGTCTTTTTAAAATTTGTTTGATGATAAATGGACAGGATCCCCTCTGACTCCTAAATACTACGGTGTCTATTTCTTAAAAAGAAAGACATTCACTTAAATAACCACAGTAGAATTGCCAAAATCAGGAAATTAATGCTGATACAATGCTGGTGTCTAATCTTTACACCTTATTAAAATTTTGCCAATGCTATTTACAGCAGCAGAAAAAAAAAAAACACCAATCCAGCATCACACATTGCATTTAATTGTCTCTCTAGTTCTCTTTACTCCAAAAGTGTTCTTCAGTCATGGTGAAGACATTTTGTCCTGGGTTTTCCATCATCTTGATATTTTTGAAGAATGTTAGCCAGTCATTTTGTCTCTCAGTTTGGGTGTGTTTGTTGTTTCCTCATGATTATATTTGGTTTATGCATCTTTGGCGGGAATACCAGAGAAGTGTTATTATGTGTTTCAATGCATCCTATCAAATGGCACCATTAGAAATGATGTTAACCTTGATAACTTGGATATGACAGTATCAGGCAAGTTTCCCAATTCTGAAGTTACTATAGTTTTTTGTAATCAATATTTTGGAGAGATACTTTAAGATGATTTAATATGCTGGTTTTCATTAAACATGCACCCACTAGATTTATAATCCATTGACGATTCTTGTCTGAATTATTACTTCCAAAGATGGATGACAAATACTATTAGTAATTTTATAAATCTATAATTCCTTTTGCACTTACTAATTGTCATTTACTATTTCAATAACAGCTTTCCTTACTCATCCATTTATTCATTTTTGTATATCAGTATTCTTATTTTAATCTATGGGTTATTAATCCTTGTTGTCATTATTTATTTAATGCTCAAATCGTTCTGCATTAAGAAGTCTTGGAAACTAATATTTAGAAACCAACATTTGGACACTAGGTACTCATTGCTTCTGGGGTGCCATTGCTTTAGGTCCTCCTGATAGATCAAGAAAGTGTGTGTGTGTGTGTGCACACACATATGCATATGTGCCTACCTATCTATCTGAAAAACCATGAGTTCATACTGTTATCTCCAATTCTGATATAAAACCACAAAACTCATTCTAACCTCCACTCTTTCCAGGTTTGTAACTCAGTTTTCCAAAAGTAAGAAATCTATCTCCATTTCTCTGCAATACATTCCACTTGTTGCTCAATCCTACAAGATACACACACAAGATACACACACACACACACACACACACACACACACACACACACAGTTACAGAATTGTTAACCCATAGCACTGGGAAAAACAACAACCCTTTTAACTAGAGTTTAGTGTTCAGAGAGTGTGTGTGTGTGTGTGTGTGTGTGTATATGTGTGTGTTTGTCTACAGCCCAGAGGTGTATAGCCAAAATACTATGTTAATAGGTTAATTGGGTTAGTTTTTTTTTCGCTCCCCTTCAGTCTGAGGATGTTATTTATTTGAAATCCCAGTAAGTTTTTTATTCTGTTTGTTTATATTTCCTTTTGTTTTTATTTTCCCTATCCTGATTGGTTTTACTTTTTAAATATGTGAAATGTTGATATGATTTCAGAGCTGTAAGCAAAACTATATGGGACAGAAGTGTTATCTTCTATCCCATTCTCACTCTCCCACCCTTTCCACTTCATTCTCATGCACTATCTAGAGGTAACAAATCTCATTTGTTTCTGATTTGTCCTTCTTATGTTTCCTTTGGTGTGACTGAGTAGATATACATTGTTTTATTTCCCCCTTTTCCTTAAGCAAAAACTAGCATACCTTTGCACTTTACATAATATCCTATTATGTGACTCTGCCATAGTTTTCTAGGTATAGCCATTTAGATTGTTTCCAATATTTTACAGTTGCATACAACACTGCAAGGAAGAACCTTATGCATATGCATTTTCCTGTTTCCAGAATTGTATCTTTAGGGTAAAATACTAGATGTTGTGTTGCTGGATCAGAAGATAAATGCATATGTAGCGCTTGTTAGACATTACTGAGTTCCCTTCCATAGATGTTGGATGAGTTTGGATTCCCACCCACAATATATGAGAATGATGGTTTTCCTACAGTTCACCAGTAAAATGTATTGTTGTAATTTATAATTTTTGCCAGTCACTTAGGTGAAGTATAACAATGTACTTATAATTTGCATTTCTATAATGATGAATAAGGTTGAACTTCTGTTCATATGTTTAAGGGATACATGTATATATGTATATATATAGAGAGATATAGATATAGATATAGTGACTTGTCTATTCATGACTTTTGCCCATTTTCAATTGGATTTTTGGATTTTTTCTTCAACTTTTAGGAATTGTTATAAAGGTAGAGCTATTAGCCCTTTAATTGTGATATATGATGAACATTTTCTCCTAGTTTGTGAGTTATCCTTTGATTCTGGGCCTGGAGTTTTCTTGATGGCTTCAAAATTTTTGTATTAAAAATTTATTGATCTTTTATTCAGTCTGGATTTGAGTCATAGGTGGACATTTTTTCCCTATATTCAGATTTATTCTAGTACCTGTATAGTTTTATTTTTTCTATTTAAACCCCTGATCCATTCGGAATTTGTTATTTGGAAATAGACTTTTTGTGTTCTTCTGAAATGGCGAACTGGTTGTTCCCACACCAGTAAAAAAATAAGTCTATCTTTATCCCAGTGAGTTGAGATGCCTACAACATTATTATATACTAAATTTCCATGTGTACTTTGGTCTATTTCTGGACACCCTATTCTATTGCACTGGATTGTTGGTCTATTCATGCATGAATACTGTACAGGTTTAATAATAGAAATCTATGATATGTCTTAATGTACGGTAGGCTGATCTTACCTTGTAAGTTTCTATTTTCAGTGTTTACTGTTTATATTTTGATTTTGCTTTTCCATATAAATTTTAGTATCAACATGTTTGGATCCAGGAAAAAAAATTGCTGATATTTGTATTGGGATTGTTCCAAATGTATAAAGTAACTTATAGAGAGAACTGACGTTTTATCATATAGGGTCAACTTATCCAAGAAAAAGGGAGGTATTTCATTGTATCTTTCAAGAGTATTTTAAAATTTTCCTCATATAGGCTTTCCAAATCTTCTATTAATCCTATTCTTAAGTGTTTCATATTTTTGTTTTTCCTGTAAATGGGGATTTTTCTACCATTACATTTTCTAGCTATTATTGTTTGTATTTGTAAAGCCTATTGATTTCTGTATAATGATTTTATATCTTGCTACCTTACTGAATTATTTTGTTACTTTTAGTTTTGAATCTCTAATTTTTTTTCAGATATACTATCATATCATAGTTTTTATTCTTGTAGTTCTCACTACCTTTAATTAATTTATCTTTTCTAATTGCATTGAGTGATATCTCTGTCCAATACCGAATAGAGGAGATAGTGAGCATTTGTATTAGTCTCTTCTCACCCTACTAATAAATACATACCTGAGACTGGGTAATTTATAAAGAAAAGAGTTTTAACTGGCTCACAGTTCTGCATGGCTGGGGAGGCCTCAGGAAACTTACAATCATGGCGGAAGGGGAAGAAAACATGTCCTTCATATGGCAGCAGGAGAGAGAAGTGCAGAGCAAAAAGGGGGAAAACCCCTCATAAAACCATCAGATCTTCTGAGAGCTCACTCACTATCATGAGAACTGCAGCATGCGGGTAAGCATCCCCATGATTCAATTACTTGCTACCAGGGCCTTCCCATGACACATGGGGATCATGGGAACTACAATTCAAGATGAGATTTGGGTGGGCACACAGCCAAACCATATCAACATCTTTGCATTATTTTGTATTTTAGTTGGAATGACTCTAGTGTTTTCTCATTAAATAAGATGCTGACTTTTGGGCTAAAAAGACACAGGTAGAAACAAGGAGACTAGTTATAAGTCTATGTCAGTAGATCAGATAGAGATCATTTGGTCAGGATGATGGTAGTGGAGACATAGAAAAGTAGGCAGATTTGAGATATATATTCTAGGTATCAGCAACTGCTTGAGTAGGAGTATTATAGGATAGAAAATAAAAACCTTAAATTCAAGCAAGCAGGTGTGTGTATATACTGTCTCCCATATAGATTGTAGGATTCTTGGTAATAAGCAACTGTAGTTTAGTAGTTAAAATATCATGCTTTGGAATAACATTTCCTGGATTTAAATATAGGCTTCAGCATTTACTATATGGCTGTGAACAAGTTATTTCTGAATTTTCTATAATAATAGTAATACCTATTAATAATCTAAGTATTATCTTTTATACAGATGGGGAGAAAATAAAAGATTAAATGAAATAAGAAAAAAACAGACATAAATAATGACAACAAAACCTACAGCAGAGTACTCGTATATATAAAGACACAATAAATGTTAGCTATGATGATGATCATGATGATGATGATAGTTCTGTATCATTAATACAGCTTGGTATCTATCAAGTACTCCAGAAATACCATTTAACTAATGATTAAGTTTAAAAGTCCCTCTTTATTTAAGACATCTATTTTCCGTCATTGTCTCATATCACAAGTTCTTGTAAGTATTCTGACATGTCAGGTTAATGTTTAGGTTTTGGAACAAATATTTTGAAAGATGCAGTAAACTAAAAGTATCCTTAAAAACCTCAGACTATTTCTCTTGAGAGGTTACATATTTGATAAATATACCAAGTAAAACTGTAGTGTTAAAACATAGTCAGTTTCATCAATTAAAATGTTTTATTTGTGTCAATGTACAGCATTCTGCCCAAAGCAGAGAAAAATGGAAAAAATTTTCTCTGACACCAAATTAACGAGGTGACCACCTTTAAATTGACTCTCATTTGTTTGGATGACTAGGAGATAAGAGTGGAAATGATCATTATGTACTTCTTGTGAACTTAAATAATAATTCCATTTCTGAATAATGAGTTATATTTTGTCATCATTTACTTGGTTAAATTCCCATTAAATAAAGTTATTCAGGATGCCTTTGGTGGGAAGAATTTTAATTAAGAAATACTATGAAAAACTCTTTACTGTCTAGAAATAGCTCATTACTTTTTAAAAAACAAAGTAATGTAAAGTTATTATGATTGTTATATTTTTAAATCTGGATATAGTTCTTTTAGCATGTTATTCTCTTAAAGGATAGTGCTACTAAGATCACTGTTGTTCTCAAAAATAAATCCATTCGTGGTTATATTTAATGTTGCATTTTAAACACATTTGCACATTTTATATAGACATAATAAATATGCAAAATAATTTCAAAATTAGTATATCTTTACATATTGTCTATATTTTGTAGCAACATACAGTATGATTATTTATTGCCTTTGAGTTGATAGTCATTAAGTTTAATGTCAAGAAAAAAAAGAATGAGAGTCATCCTACTATAGTTTTGACTGTGGTGATTCTGATTGAAGTCATTGGGTATTTGGTGCACGAAATGGTGACAGTCTGTAAACGTTGAGATTTTTCAACGAAAAAACACATTTTATAAAATATACTTTTGAAATGTGTATCCTTAGAATATATCTTTAAAGATTATTATTCAGCCATCTTTTTTGATTAATCAGAAGTCCATTAGTAAAAGACATTGTTATTATTTGCTTCTTATATCATATTGTACATAGATATTGCATTTCACTCTGCTTGTAATATAAATATTCTTGTATTAGTCATTGAAAGTATTATGTATCCTAGTTCAGAGTGGTTATCTCTAGCAAACAGAAAGCTATTTCCTTAGCTATGATTATGCTTAATGGTTCATAAATGTCTGCATAGTAATGCTCTTGTTTACTTATCCTTCTTGTTTATTTTCATCATGACTAGTTATTCTTTAAAGCCCCTTGTATGACACAAATTAGTCATTCTATATTCCTAAACTGGAGTGTTGAATTTATATTAGATGATCTTCTGCCTATACTACAATCACTTTTTAAGTACTGTAAAATAAAGTAGCCCAATTTTTAAATGGATTACAACATTGCAGTTAAAAAGAAGGGTATAGATGCATATTACCTTATTTACACCATTCTGATCATGCTAAAATTCAATTATAAACAACCAATATTATTTTAAAATAAATAGAAAAGGCAATATCTTTATGAAGGACTCTCACAAAAGCTATCTTTCATGTCATTTTTAAAGCAACCATAACATATGTGAATACCTTGCAATCAAAACCTTTTTTCTTCATGGTTATTACAGAAAGGATCCAGAAAACAATTATTCCTAAAAACAAAAAAAAATGACTCTGATTTTTCTGTTGGGTGTTGGAGGATGTTTGGTTTTTGAGAAAGGTCATTACAACAGAAGTTAGATGCCAAGAAAGAATGAAAGTAAAAAAAGAAAGAGTGTCATCTTGTTGTAGTTTGGACTATGATGATTTTGATTGAAGTCATTGGATTTTTGGTGCCTCAGATGATGACAGTCTATAAAGTTTGAGGGAAATTTGCAATGAAAAATCAACCTGGATAGGAATGTAATCAAGAAGGTAAACATATATAAAACTAGAATCCTATATGAGGTTGACTTTCATACCAGACAGCTCGAGTATGGTTGAATGCATTACTAGGAAATACATGGACACCCAGTTTGAATCAGTAAAACGGGACTCAGAATACAGATTTCTGGACCCAAACTCATTCCTCATGAAGTTTTTCTGCTTTCAGCAAAGCAGATCCCATCTTCAGTCAAAGTCAATCACAATTTGTCTACCCTCTGTCTAGAATGCTTGGTTCAGGGCATGTAACCTAAGGTGGCTCAATCAGGGTAAAATGCTGTGACAGAAGAGTATTTTTGTTGTTGTTGTTCTGGAAAGCATACTATGCATTGTGAAGCCTGAAATTGCAGTAGTCATCTTACCATCAAAGTAAGCCAGCCTGAGGACAAAGGCAGCACACCAAAAGGGGCAGAGCTGAGAGCGTCACTGAACAAATCACAGCTGAGGCTCATCCTACCTTTAGACTTTCCTTTACATGAACCAATAATTTATTTTTTGTTTGTTTAAAGAATTTGAATTGTTTTCTGTTGCTTACAACAGTAAAAGTCCTAACTGATTCAGAAGGTGTGTACCTCATGAAGTTGGTAAATGATGATTATTCTGATTATTGGATATGGGAAAACCTGAAGCCAAAGGAAGTCTAGATTTAAGAAAAACTTCATTGTCATTTCATAAGGAAGCTCTCTGGGGCCATTTACACATCATTAAAGCAACATCACTATTACCACAAGTGACTGGAGGGATAAATTAGAGGAAAAAGAGGAACAAAAAACTAGAAGTGCTTCTGAATCATGCAAACATGTTTTATTTATTTTTATTATTTATTTATTTTTCTTTTCTCCTCAGTGATCCTCACTCTGAGGAACCATGTCTTAAAGTGAGAATCTCTCCTCCCCAGTAGAAAGTATTCTCTCTTTCTGGAGCCCTCTACCTGCTATGTTAGCACATCTACAGCTGTATCCATTTCCTGGATTTTGCTTTCCATCCTTTGAGTTCTGTATTTTGTGAGATTGAACAGTAACAAATAGTTATAAGTTTTATAACAGATAAGGAACGTAGAAATGGCACATAAGCAGCTGAATATAAGCGTCTTGAGCAAATATTTTCAAATGTTAGTGAGAATGTTTTCAAATGTTATTAAGAATCACTTCATATCTGATGCAAGTGGTCATTTCACGTGTGAAAAGCGAACATAAGTAAGCGACTCTCACTATATATTTTCATGGATTTAGATACTGAAAACTAGACAATATTGACTCTAATAATGTAGTATTTAAAATCATGTAAAGGTATACAATTGTTATTTATAGTCTCACTTAAATCAGTTGTGAAACTGATTATATTAGGTCTTCATTTCATCAGCATGGCTTATAATACTATAAATTGACTTTTTAAAGCAGTATAGTATCATATTTTGTAAAGGGCAGTGATTTGACTTAAGATGGACCTGGATTCTAATCCCAATTACTTAAACAGTAATTTAACATAATTTTACCTGAATTTATTAGTATATAAATTATAAATAATTATGTCTTCTTCAAAGGCCTTTTGTGAAAAACATAAAGGTATACAAAACACTTAACACAGAACTTTATTTGAAATAGAAGCTAGTAAATAATAGCTGTTATTATTTTAATTCCTTATTTAATTTTGTACATTTAATTAAAAATAAGGCCTATTATTTGTTTGATTAGGATGGTTGTGGAAAATGACCAACTAGGGGACAGTCGGTATAGCAATCATAAACCATCACTTTAGTTCTTTGAGACCCAGATAGGTTGTATAATGGAAAAAAGCCAAAGATTCATTGCCTTAATCCTCCTGAGAGTAGGATAGTCATCTTTAAAAACATATTGCCTGACATGATTAATATTTATCCTGAAATAGAAATTATGTGAAAAAGAAAATAAGGGAAAAGGTCATAGCTGTGCATTATGTATATGCTGTTGACAAGGCACAATAGTACCCATACCTGAAGTAAGAGGACTCTGGATAGGGCAACAATCCATTAAATAAAAGTGTAAGCATCAGTATAATAAAGGTCTGCACTTGATCTTAGCCAAAAGGCCGAGAAGCGATATAAAGGTCTAAAGATTCCAGGTAAAGTTATATAGTTAGATTTACTCTAATATTTTGAATACTATAACTATCATTAATTGCATAATTATATCACAAAGAACCTTAATTACAAAATTAGATGATTAAATAGAATTGTGATGTTAGACAAAATAAATAATATGCCACAATAACTTTTCACCTCCTACCTGATAACTTGAAAACATCTAAAATTAGAACTAAATAGTATTATGCTCAGTGCAGTGTTTCTGAATTATTTTTAACTTTTTAAAAATGCCAGTACTACCTGTTTACTATCCCTGAATTCACCCTAAAGGTTGATGAGTTTTCTTAACAGAGAAAGATAAAGAACTTGGGACCCAAGAAGACAATGTACAGAATCATAGTATTGATTCAAGTCTAGTAGAAGGAAAGGAGACACTCAGAGACTATGTCTTGTCATTATATAACTATTGGAAAACTGTAGTGGATACAAAAGATTTTCCTGGGACCAAGTTTTTTATCAGGTCATTATGTAGTCAAAAAATTTTGACATAATTAATACATACAAAATTGTTGGAAAGATGGAGGACTGAGTGTCTCAGGTCACGTCACCAGCTTTCAAGCTCACTGTCACAAAGAATTAGAGTTGCTACCACACAGAATTAGGAAATAAAAAGAATCTTCTAAAAGACTTTATAGCTCTTCTTTAATCCCAAGAAGAGTGAACAGCAGGAGAATACAGAAATGACTTTAAAAAACTCTCATATCTGGGATGCCCAGACCTCTGTCTACCACTACTGTCAGAGGAAGAAGATGGATTTTACCTCTCTTTGTCCAAATTATAGGTGAAAGCATCTCATTTTTAAAATATAAAATGCATATGTAAAAATATAAAGGCTTGGTAACCTGGAAAATGTAGTTCCAATGTTTCCAGCTCTTATAGTGGAGAGGAGAACATAGAAGGTGATATAACAGTTGCCAAAAGTCATCATAAAACATTCATTAAGTCCTCTTCATCAGCAAATAGAATCCATATACACACTTCCGCAACAATAGCAAACATGTATTATACCTAACCTTTTGCAACTGTCTTTAATGCAAATAAAGGGAGACCCAAAGTCCTAGCTGTCACTGTGTCTATCTCTGGAGGATATTAATTTTTCTTCTAGTGTAGCCATATGCTACTTTAGGTATCCTATAGCCTAAAGACTATAAGATTAATGACCACTAATATGTCTTCATATAATAAGGGAAGGAGGGAGGCAACATTTTAAAAAAGATATTTGTTCATTATAGAAATATATATACAAAGAAAGCAAGGATGAGAATATGTCTACTGCAGTCCTCATTTCTGCAACTCATAGTTGAAATTTAGAACTTTCTTTATTCTTCATTTCACATTCATTTGCCATGAAGGATACCTTCTGCTGACCATGGTTATTTGCTGGTATGGTAAGACATGGCTTCATTTCTGAAGAATCTCAGCTCTTAGTGGTGGCGCTGGCATTGGCTTTTAGTTATTTTCAACTAATTTTAGCCACTGAATATAGAAGTACTAACGGGCACTCTATAAAATCCTCTGGTTTCCAGACATTTTCTCTATTTTGAGGAGAAGCAACTCTATTTCTCACTGATAATCAGGATCAATTGCACAGACCGCACAAAAAGGAGGCAGTGATCAAGAATTAAGGGACCTCAATAGGCAACTGCAAAGAACGTCCAAACAAACACAGCCTAGGAAGATCAAAACAAGCCAGAAAATGAAGACTGGCTTGAATAACTAATCCTTTAATGCAAAATAATAGACACATCAAAAAGAAATGACAGCAAACAGGAAACCATGACCTAATGAGGTGGTGATATATGAACTCTTAGATCAAGAACTTCAAATAGCAGTTCTAAGGAAACTCTGAACTCCAAGGCAACATAGAAGAGTAATTCACAAATTTTCAGAAGAATTTAACAAAGGGATTGAAATAATAATTTAAAATATCAAATGGAAATCCTGGAGCTGCGAAATACACGTACTGAACTGAAGAGTACATTGGTGGTTTTCAACAGTAGAGTGAATTAAGCAGAAGAAAGAATCAGTAAGCCTGAATACAGACTTTGTATTTGAAAATACACAGTCAGAGGAGAAAAAAGAAAAAGAATGAAAAAGTACAAATAATGCCAACACAATATAGGGAATAACTACAAAAGAGCAAATTAAAAAGTGTTCAAGAGGGAGTTGAGGATGAGCATAGAGTAGAAAGCTTATTCAAAGATGTACTAACTGAAAACTTTCCAACCTAGGTCATTGTATTATGTTAAATAAGCCAGGCTCTGAAAGACAAATACCTCATGTTCTCAAATCATATGTGGGAGCTAAAAAAGTGGATCTCATGGAGGTAGACATTTGATTGGTGGTCACCAGAGGCTGGGAAGGATTGAGTGGATGAAAGGAATTAAAGAGATTGGTTAAAGTGTACAAAGATACTTTTATACAGAAGGAATAAGATCTAGTGTTTGATAATATAATAGAGTGACTATAGTTAACAATAATTTGTTGTACAGTTCAAAATTGCTAGAGGAGAGGAATTAAAATATTCCCAACATAAAGAAGTGAATGTTTGGTGTGATGGATGTCCTCATTACCCTGGTTTGATCATTACACACTCTATGCATGTATCAAAATACCACATGTATCCTCAAAGTAGGTACAACTATTATGTATCAATAAACAAAAAGAAAAATGGACAGACATAACAGGTTATTTATAAGGTAAAATAGATAATACTTAGTGGATAATTAGATGGTTGAATGGCTGGAATGCCCATGACATTCACTTGGACAAAGGCATATGGAATATTGTAAACCCATAAGAATACTAATCTTCAATTTTGTTCTTTGGCTTATAAGCCCAATTACAACAAAGATACTTTTGAGTTTATACATGAAAACCACATATCTACCATATATCCTTTTGCTCCCACTTTTTGAGATGAATACATAATCATGTCCAGCCCTTAATCCCCTACCTAAAACACATAAATATTTCCCAGGAAATTCTAGGAGTAATTTTGAAATGCTAGTCTATCTATGGATGGGCTAAATCAGAATAATTTTGGAGGGCGGCAAGTACTGAAAATACCAATCTCTAGATACTATATACTACATCAGTATAACTTGTGTGAGGCCCAGGAGTCTATATTTTAAACAAGTACCTAAGATATTTATGCACAGACAGGTTTGTGAACCATGGTGGTAAACTCTAGACTAACACAGGACCCTTTATATCCATTTAATATGAGTCTGCAAAAGGAAGGCAGAAAAATGTCCTAGCTCGTGAACTTGCAAAGGGTATTGGTTATGTTTCAATGATTTTCTTCTTCAATCAAGAATGAAGAGAAGGATAAAGTGGTTTCTCTCAATTATGGCTCTGCTCTATATAACTGTGAGGAGAGAATCAAATAGAACTAAAAATGAGAGTGCATCTAAAATGTGGCCTTATTTATAATTTTTTATTTCCTTTTACAGCAAACAACAATTTTTTCCATTCTTTCACTTACTTTTGACACTACTAGCTGACTTACCATGAAATACTTTATGTGTGATAATAATCATATGCTTAAATAATGTACAATTGCTTATAGTAAGTAAAGCAAAAGGAGGAAGCTTTTGGGGAAGTTTGGAACCCACTGTTTTGTTCATAGGGCTTATAATGTTTATTGGTTAATTTAGTTGTTAGTGTTATTTATTATGATCAGTGTTCACAACTGATTATTAATGCATTTCATCATTTAGGTATTAAAGTCACTTAATGTGATAATAAAACGAATTTAATGAATAATACTTTTAATGTATAAAATATACTAATTATCAAAATAATTTTTACAATATTATCACTCTACAATAAAAATTATCATCTCATTAGTTACAGAAACTTATTTTTTTTTCTTATTCTACACCCTTCTGCCATTGATTGAAATTTAAGAGAGACATTTACTGATTGCAGGATGGGCATGAATTCCAGTTCTTGTGAATGTAGTGAGAAATGAGCTTGAATAAAATGCAGCAAGAATAAGGCTTTTACAGTGAGGTGTTTCTCACTGTAAACTTTTTGACTTTTGAAGATCATCTTCTAAACAATAGCATACCTATCTGTTATAAGTGTGAAGCTAAAGCTGTGCATTCAAGAAAATCTGTCTTCATTCATTCATGTTATATAAATACTATGTTTCCCTTGATGATCTAAAATAATATAGAACACTTCAAGTTGGAAAACATAAGTACATTTTTATTATTATCAATGTGTCCTGATAGTGTGAAAGAAGTTTGTACTTATTTTTGTCTTACTATGAATTTCTTCCTTATCCACTTATCATATAGACTTATCTATTTATTTCTATAAGTTTTAAAATTTTGCTTTTCACGTTTAAATATACACTCTATCTGCAACTTATGTTTGTGTATTGTGGAGGGCAGTAGTGTTGTACTAGAATCAGCTTGCTAGAGATAATTAAATGCATCTGTTCCCAACTCTGCATTCCATGACATCACATAGGTAGCTTGATTACTCATGGTGAGAGTCTTTACACCACAGAAATTGGCAAGTGCTACAAATAAGGTTTCCAATCCTGTCCCAGGAAGCTGGTTGTTAAACGTTTCCCAGCCCATCACTTGAAGTAGGAATCTAACTTTGTCTCATTTCTCCTATGGAGAACCAATTGTCACAGCATAGTTTAATGACTAATTCATCCTTTCCTCAATGAGTTGTAATGTAACTTTAGTTATATACCAAGATAGGTATTATACACTTATCTAGGTCTTGTCAGGACCTCAGCTGAGTTGGAGAAAGCTGAGTTGTTAAGTCTTGGAGTAGCTGATTAAAACCTTAAGCCAAAACAAAAGTTAATAGTCAAGACTAGATAAGCAAGAGGCTAAACCCGAGAAAGCACCCTGTTCTATTTTTCCCCTTGTGATAGTGTGCTAGTGCTAGTCAAGGTTCAGATGGATCGGCACAGACATGGGGCTCCTCTCACTGTTAAGTGAGCCATAAACAAAAGGCTTCTGCAGCTTTCTGAAACCAAGAACTGGGGGGAGGGCAAGAGAAAAGGGCTAGGAGTGGCAAAGTATTGAAAATTAAGTGAGAGTGGAGAAAAATCCTCCCTTCCCCCCAATAAAGAGGTTTTGGCAGAGGCTCCTGAAAAGGGGGTGTAGGGGAGGCTGAGTTGAGTCCTTTACTGCAGCTTCCTTCAGAGACTGCAATGCATTGGCTGTGCTCTAAGTCTGGTGTAGGGAGGGCAGTTTTTCCTTATAAGGTCTGTCAGGTAAAGCCTCTAATTGCCGATAGTTGGGCCAAAAAAAAAAAAAAATCACACATTGGATTTTTGGTCAAGAGCCAGACTTCTCAGGTCTCTTTATATGATACCATTTTGTTCTATAGTATTTTTTCTGTCCCTTGTATAGCTTTATAAGACTGGATAGTTGGTCAAGCAATTTCCTTCTTCTCCTTCTCTTATTCTTTATCCTATGAACACATTGTTATTTGGACTCATTTTCTTCTGTAGGAATACCTTGAGAAAAATTCCCCAGAGAGCTTTATGCATTTGCATCTGCCATATATCATTACCTGCCACGTACTACCCCAGACAAAGGTTATGTTGATTTCTCAGATGATAAGTCCCTGGGCCACGCAGGTGACATGAATTTGGATTCTAAATTCATGTGCGGTAGAATCCTAGGGGTTTGGATTTGCTAGTAGAAACTCTCTTTTGTTACCCAAAGGGCAGGCTTCCCACTGTCTCCTTCTGTTGGTGGGTAGGGTTTAGTCTAGTCTACCTGTTCTCTGAGGAAGTGGCCTTTAAAGGGTCTCAGCTTTGTGCTAGTATCTCACATTTAACTCCCTGTCTTGCATGGGCCCCAAGCCCTGTCTCCATAAGGATGACAGAACATGAATCATTTTTTTTTGTAGGCAGAAACTTTACTGGAAATTGCTCTCAGTAATAACACTTGTGAGGACTGAAAAAAAAAACATGATTACACAGAGGAAGAAATAGAATGGTGAAGGAGTTGCAATGGATGCTTCAGTCCATAGCTCAGGGAAACCTGCAATTGAGATAACCCTCCACAGCTGCCCTTCTTTGAGGCACGCATTAGGGGGCAGGTGCTGGCTTTTTACCCTCAATTCGACCACCTGTTGGCTGCTGGTTTCCATCAGGGAGAGGCTACAAGCTTGTGTGAGTCAACATTCTTCAGCTGAGGGCCATCAGCTACCAGCACTTCCAGCCGCTGGGGAAATTAGTGCTTCACTTCTTAAAGGGGATCAGGCTGGCGCTCCAGAACATCCACTGTCATTCGCCCTTTGTACCACTTGGATGTCCTTGCATTTTACGGTAAGTTCTGGCAACAGCTCCTCTACAAGGCTGGTTGGTCTCCTTTCCTGCAAAAACTTTTTCGTTAGTATTATACTTTAAGTTCTGGGGTACATGTGCAGAACGTGCAGGTTTGTTACATAGGTATATACGTTCCGTGGGGGTTTGCTGCACCCATCAAGCCGTCATCTACATTAGGTATTTCTCCTAATGCTATCCCTCCCTTAGCCCCCCACCCCCTGACAAGCCCCGGTGTGTGATGTTCCCCTCCCGTGTCCATGTCTCACTCATAAGTGGGAGTTGAACAATCAGAACATGAATCTTTCTCTACAGACTATCATATTCTACATTCTATTTTAGTTTCTTGATTTCATGTGTGTTGTAAATCAGCTTTCCTAAAAGCAGAGTCTCAAACAGGAATTTGGCATGAAAATAATTTATTGAGCAAAAGCTCTTAATGAAACACCTGAAGAAAGAAAGGGAAGCAGGATAGGAAAGGGGAAAAAAACGAGCAAGGATGTGGTCTCAGGTAAAGTCTAGCTTTCACTTGATCCTCAGGAGAGGGTCTTGAGGGGTGGAGTAGGGTGAGATTCAAAAGTTCTGGAGCATAAATCTCAGCATAGAATTGTCTGTCTCTGAGACAAGGGTCCCAGACCTTTTGTACCCCTGGGAGGTTATGCACCCTATGCCAATAGCCTAGTGAGACAGAATGCATAACCTCCCAGGTGGCACAGTTTCTGTCAGCCAAGGGCAATTATCTCAAGAACAGAGGTAGCTATGAGCTATTAGCAGCCAACACTCACAGAATGGTGGAGAATAGGTATAATGGCCAAGTCTCTTAATGAATCAACAACAACATTTGCAATAACATATGACTTGCTTTGCCAGCTTGGTGCACCAATACAGTATGCTTCATACATTTCTTTATTTCTATTTTTTTTTTTATTGAGACAGAGTCTCATACTGTTGCCGGGGCTGGAGTGCAGTGGCGTGATCTTGGCTCACTGCAACCTCCGCCTCCTAGGTTCAAGCGATTCTCCTTGCCTCAGCCTCCCAAGTAGCTGGGATTACAGGTGCCCACCACCATGCCCGGCTAATTTGTTTGTATTTTTAGTAGAGATAGGGTTTCACTCTGTTGGCCAGGCTGGCCTCAAACTCCTGACCTCGTGATCCACCCACCTCGGCTTCCCAAAGTGCTGGGATTACAGGCGTGAGCCACCACGCCTGGCCCATACATTTCTTTTTATACTTAATTGCTCACGTGACTTTATACAAAGTTTATTATCTCCTTCAAGAAGCCTCTTTCTCCGGTGATTCATCCATGAAGACTATTGACTAATCAAAGCACTCCTGCCTCCGAAAGCTAAATACAGTCTTGCACTGCATAATGACGTTTTGGTCAATAACAGACCACATATACAACAGTGGTCCCATAAGATTTTAATACTGTATTTTTACTTTTTCTTTTCTATGTTTAGATATATTTAGACATATAAATACTTAACATTATGTTACAGTTGGCTACAGTATTCAGTAGGTGACATTCTGTACAGGTTTATAGCCCAGGGGCAACAGGCTATACAATATAACCTAGATGTGTAGTAGTCTATACTATCTAGATTTGTATAAGTACTTTCTATGACGTTTGCACAATGACAAAATTTCACAGCAATGCATTTCTATGATGTTCCTGCATCACCTAATGATGAATTTCTCAGAATGTATCCCTGTCATTAAGCGATACATAACTGTAGATATAAAGAACTAGAAAATTTACTAGTCTTGCTGTTTTAGTACTGTCTACATATTGTCAGTCTGCATAACCCATTGGTCCTGCCAACCAATTGAATATCCACTACTGCAGTGATGCGCTTGCTCAGTCACATGTTTGCTAGTGCTAACATCTCTTTTAGCCTCCCCTATGTGTTTCCTCATTGTTCTCAAAGCATGTCGTTCTATGGTGGTGACTAGGTCCAAAGGCAATTCCAGATGTAGCAACATGACTACTCAGCCTACTGATGTGTCTACTGGCCTTATATTTATATGACTAAAGGAGGTAGCTCAACTGAGTTTTCCCTTAATAACAAGAATTTGATCCCAAAGTAATTTTCTGTCTCTGCCTCTAGATCTGGGTTTTTCAGCTTTTACACTATTAACATTTTGTGCTTGTTAATTGTTTGTTGGTGGTGAGGCTGCTCTGTGCATTATAGAATGTTTAACAACATTTCTGGTGTCTACCTACTGCATTGTATAGCAGTGCCCACCCATTCTCCAGTTGTAACAACTAAAAGTGTCTGTAAATATTGCCAAAGGTCCCCGGAGTGTTAAAACTGGCCCTGGTTGAGAACCAGTGCTCTAGATATAAAGGAGGCTGCATAATAATAAAAATCTCTTACCAGCATCCATCCCATTATATATTTTTTCCCTTAATTATTTAGCCATTTGGAGGCAAGTGGCTATGTATCCCTCATAGTACTTAGCATAATACCTTGTATATACTGGTTGATTACTTCTTTGCATGTATTAATCAACTACCTATTATTGCTTATTCTTAATATAAAATCAATTTGCTTGATTTTACAATTCGTAAAACATGTGCTGCTTAATGAATTGAGAGCCTAGTTAAGTCTGGAGGAAATCTTTTATTTAAACATTCCAATCCCTACTTCTTAAATATAATATGATGTGTGTTTTAAAATTTCCTAGCACATGGGTTTCTAACAAATTAAATGTTTTTAAATCAAAATCATATTTAATTTCTATATGCAATGAAAATGTGGTTGAGTGTGTTTGTCTATATAAGTTAAGCATTTATTTTTAGTTGGTTTTACTCAGCCAATTAATTTGTTAGTAACCACAGAATATTTGAAATTATGGCCTATGCTCATAATATTCTAGCATCGCTCTCTTGGCATTATAAGGGTGAGATCGCCTTGTTGGTCATCATAAAGTAGGTGAGGGGTGTGTTTATTAAAGGTGATGATATTGAGAGGAATTAATTAGAAGTGAGGAATAAGCTAATTAAAGGAGAGTAGGTAAAGAAGGACAGGTGAATATTCCATTTATAAAATGATAATTTACTTTAGATCATAATCTAAATTGTTGTGGCATCATCTTCTTCAGTTGAGAAATGGTTATATCAGAATTGCTAGTTAATATTAATGAATATTTTGGATAGGAAATAGAACATGATTGCAAAAATATCAGAGCAATTAGAAATAATGAATAGAGAAATAAAAATTCCTTATTCAAAATGCCTTTTTAAAAAGTAATCAGCAAGAAGGAAAGGCTTAAAGTATAAAACACAGTTTAAAAAATTTTTTAAAAAAATTTTATCAAATCTGCATTAAATATTGGAACATTTGGTATCATTGTAAAATATATTATGTATCTAGTTCTTTATAACAAGTTTAGGAGGATTCTATGATCAATTTTAATCATTAAATTTTCCAAGCCTTCTCCACTCCCACTGCTTCACTTGACTAGAAAAAAAAGTATTTTTTTCCAAGGGCAAATCTTACTAGATTATAGCAAAAATGTTTAATAGATGACACAAGTAGGGTAATTTACAGACCATTCTAACCAAATGCGGTAACATTTGATGTGCCTGATAAGTGATGGAACTTTTAGAGTATATTTTTGAATTAATTATTTTATATAGTACTGTATTTCATTGGAATTCCACTACTGGCATTCAAAATCTAGTGTGGTGGAAAGAGCATTTGGGCAGGATTAAGAAAATCTTTTATAGCTCGATAATTGACACTAGCTCACTAATTTTATGACATTGGACAAAATACTTCACCTTTCCGTGTGTTAGTTTGCTCATCTTTAAGATGAAACATAAATTCATTCTATGAAACTATATTTGGTAAGGAATAAAAGTTCTACAGATTATACTCTGTGTTTCATCACTTGAGTAATAAACATTTATTTAGCCTCTCGTATAATGATTCAGTCTATTCACATGCTAGGAACCATGGTGCCATTCTCAATCTTGACTGCATATCAGAATCAATGGTGAACTGTTTCAAAAATGAAGATTCTTGACCTCCAGTATAGACCTTCTGAATAAGAAAATCTGGGTGTCATTCTGTGGGATCTATATTTTAAACAAACATAAAACACCCCAGGTACTTCTTTCAGAACTGTTACTGGGTTGAGAAGAACTTCTGTATGGTATGAGTACATTATATAAAATAAATCTAACAACCTACTTGGTGATGTGAGATCAGCACTAAATATAAAGTAAAGGCTAAAATATGTGTAAATATAAATATGAAGCAAAGGCTAAAATAAGTAAGTAGAGTAAGTGGAGGATGCAGGGTCTGAGTTGAAGTTGAAAAAGGTGGAGAAGGAGGAGTTGGGGGGCAGGGAGGGAAAGGGTGATTTCCAGGCAAGGAAAAATAAGAGCAGTGGGCTTTTACTTCAGTGAAGTTTGAACAGATTAGACTAGAGAGATGGGTGAAAAATAGAATTCCACTTGCTGGCTTCTTAATCTTTGATCAGGTTTTTTATTTTTTTATTTTCGTTTTTTTTCTTTTTTTTATTATACTTTAGGTTTTAGGGTACATGTGCACAATGTGCAGGTTTGTTACATATGTATCCATGTGCCATGTTGTTTTGCTGCACCCATTAACTCGTCATTTAGCATTAGGTATATCTCCTAATGCTGTCCCTCCCCCTCCCCCCACCCCACAACAGTCCCTGGAGTGTGATTTTTTAAACATACGTTTAATTTATTAATTTGGTTAGGCATGACTGTTAAAATCACATTTCATATATAAGATATTAAAATCCTTTTTACTTCATGAAATAACATTATTGTAATTCTGCATATACATCTTTGATATCAGTCTATCATCATTACAGCCACTTTTTGGTCATTTATCATGGTTTTCTAAAGCATTTCTTCTTCTGTTCTGCTAAATAGTTTGAGATCCTGCTTTCTGAATCTATGTATGCCACTTTCAATTTTTCCAAAACAAGTACCATTTGCAAAACATTAACACAATTGAAAATAATTTTGTAGAAGTGTATTTATAACCTTCGCAGTTTTCCAACTTTTACTGAATTGCCTTTTACCTTTTAAACACATTTTATTGTGAAATATGATATACATATTAAAATTCCATAAAACATAAATGAAGTTAGATGAGTGAATCATAAAGTGAATTTCAATGCAACTACCACCAAAGTCAGGAAATAGAACATTGCCAGCCCCACAGAAAATCCCTATGTACCCCATTCTGACTATAACCCCTTCCCTCCCCCCAAGAAGTAATTGCTATTATGGTTTTTCTGATAGTTGTTTCTTTGCTTTTCTTTATAGACTTGCCACTAATATATGTCTCCCTAGAATTTTATAGTTTAGATTTGCCCGTATTAAACTTTATATGGGCAGGGCACAGAAACTCACACCTGTAATCTCAGCATTTTGGGAGGCTCAGGTGGGAAGATCATTTGAGCCCAAGAGTTCAAAACCAGCCTGGGTTACATAGTGAGACCCCTGTCTCTACAAAAATATATAAAATAAATCAGGTGGGCATGATGGCACGCATCTTGGGATGGCATGCATCCCAAGTAGTGCCAGCTACTTGGGATGCAGAGGTGAGAGGATTGCTTGAGCCTGGGAGGTCGAGGTTGCAGTGAGCTGTGACCACACCACTGTACTCCAGCCTGGGCAACAAGGTGAGACCCTGTCTTAAAAAAATTTATATGAAAGTTATCATATTGTATATGCTGTTTTTTGTCTTGCTCCTGTTTTTTGTTCCACATTATGTTTATAAGACTCATCTATGTTGTTGCAAATAGCTGTAGTTTATTTTCATTGCTCAATAGTATTCAATTGGATGAATACTCCACAGGTTATCCATTTTACTATTAGTGAACATTTGGATTGTTTTCCATCTTTAGCTATTTCAAGCAATGCTACTCTTTATTTTATTAGGTTGGTACGAAAGTAACTGTGGCTTTCACCATTAAAAGTGGCATTAACTACTTACAAAACAAATACAAGAAAATCAAGAATAGTCTAATTGCAATAACTGCAATTACTTTTGCACCAACCTAATACATGTATTTGGTGCATGAGTAGAATTGATGGGTCACAGAATACACAGTATCTTCAACTGTAGTAGATAATGCCAATCTAGATTTTAAAATGTTTTTTATACTCTCACTAGCAGGGTATGAAAATTGTGCAGCAATGCTTGGAATCTTTTTGGAGTCATAAGTTTTGCTGAGCAAGTGGGTTTGTTATGGCTTGAATTTGTGGTATAAATTTGCATTTCCCTGATGACCAGTAAGGTTGAACACCTTTTCCAATGTTTATTGGCCATTTCAATATCATTTCTTGAAAAGTGCCTGTTCATGACTCTTACCCGTTTTTCTGTTGGGTTGTCTTTTTTTTATTTGTAAGTGTTTTGATATATCTTGAATATGAGCCTCTTTTATGTTGCAAATATCTTTTCCACTCTTGGTTTTCCTTTTACTCTCTTAATGGTGTCTTTTGTTGAATAGAATTTCTTAATTATACTGTAATCCAATTATCATTCTTACCACTTATGGTTAATGATTTATGATTCCCACTTAAGAAATTCTCTCCTATCCCAAAGTCATGCCGATAACCTCATATGTTTGTCATCTAGAAACTTCATTGTTTTATTCCTCACACCTAGATATACAATTACTTCCTCATCTCTGGTTGTTGCTGTTATTCAACTGTAGCTATTGAGTTCCTTCTATAGTTGTACTAAACAATTACTTTTCTGGGAACTATTTCTGATTTTCTTGTATTTTTTTGTATTCTCACTTTTCATAATTTTTTATCACTATAAGGAATTTGATATGAAAATAATATTTGGGATAGTTAGTAAGTCTGAACTATCACAAACCTACATATCTGAATTTTAAGCAAAATTATTCTCTCAGCATTAGTACTGAGCTATCATCCTAATGGCTTATAGATTTTGTAAATGCTTTTAATGGATAAATGACAATGTATAATCATTCTGTGTGTTCCTACTCACCTACCCGTTTAACAAATGGTTATTATATTACCAGTGACTTTAACTTTGGCATGGCCTTTAACAGAGTTTATGAATATGTGGGAATATTTAAATCATTAAGAATTGGGACAAATATGTATTTTCAGTTGTATACTTGAAGAGTGTTGGCTTGGTTAACTTTTTTGCTCTGACTGTTCTGTTTTGTTTCTTTTGAAACTACCATCTTCCAAACATCTATCTCATTTCATGAAGGGGCAGATATTCCCTATAGCATCCTTTATGCCATTTGTGCATCCAATTGATTGCAGCTGTATCCAGAAGAAAGGGAACAAATGTTTTGCTGATTCTACTGCCAAGAAGTAGATTAAATTTGGGAACATATCACTGATGAACAATTAAAACTCAAAAACATGGGATTTGCTATAAAGCCAGGAAGCAAAGATAAGAGACTTTGCTGTTTTCAGTCATGGTTCTTATTTAGTGACTGGGGTCCGAATATTTAGATTGATCAGTTAATGAAAAAAGGCTTATTTCTGTGTCATTTTTGTTAATTTTCTAAAGATTTGATTCCTTCCTATAGTAGCGTTTTTAAATGCTCTGCTTTGTCAAATTCATAATTTATACACTTGAACAGCAAGAATCATCTGTTTGAAAAAGGCTTACATCTGAAACTTACATGGATATACACACAGAATTGTATATAGAAGTGCATTTATAAAATGACAGTAATAAAGGGGGTTTTCTGAATCAGGTTTTGTGAAATAAGAATGAAAATCTATTTTATTTTAAATGTGTGTATCAAAATAAGTTCTGAAAACAAAAACATTATTTGGTTTACTTGTTTTCTGTTTAAGAATTTTGAGTGTCATTTATTTTAGAATAACTAGGTCTCAGATATGGAAAGAATCACTAAAGCTTCTTTTCAAATTATGCTCTTGCCTTGATTCTCTTCCTATGTTGTTGAGTTAGCCTAATTTAACAAAATGCCATGATTATCTCTATTTGAGGGGTTTCGTCTCTAGTCAGAAGAAATCTGCTATGGATCATTGTGCTGTCAGAAATCCATGCCACTTGATGAAAGCAGTGGCAACAAGACAGCCTTGGATGTCAGTTGAGGCTAGATGGATATCCTGGAGGTTTCTCAGAGAAATCTGTCAAATACTTGGCAGAGTAGTCACAATTTTTAACAGATTGCATCAGCACCACTCTGTCAGATGGAGGAACATTTAAACACCATCCTGGTATGTTGAATACTAGAGCTGCAGAACTGGCAGTATCACATACATTTGTGAGAGAACATTGAGATGCACTTGTAACAATCAACAAACAGCTGCAATCAATACCCGTGTCATGGGCACACATTTTTCTCCAGGCTGCATCATGTCAAAACAAAATTGCATTGCTAGAGGCCAATGGGAAAACTCTATGAATGCCAGGATTTAGATAATTGGGTAAATTTTTCAGAGTCCATTTGATTAAAAAAAAAAGGTATTGAATGTTGCACACATGCATGCCTGCAGTGGTTCCCGCTCCTAAATTAGAGTTAGTGAATAGCTTTTTAGTAATGCCTAATTTTGTTCTCTTAACAGCTCACTTTTGACCTCTGCCTTCCTTCCCAATTCTTTAGCTATTTTTCAAGGCCAGGTTGGCATAACAGAACATAATTATATCTTTTCCCTGAAATCTGTGGTGTAATTTGACTTTTGTGGATTGACCCTGGTGTCAGGGTCAAAGAATAGTATTATGGGGCTCTGAAGACACTGGGGCCTACTGCAGATAATAGCTTGTTTCTGGAATGGGCTCCTTATATCTGTTGTATCATCCTTTAAAAACCTTATATCAAAGTGAGGAGATGAACTTAAATGAATATTAAGATAATTAGGTAGTACAACTCTAAACAACCTACTTCTTCCTTAACTTCTAGAATAAGTCAAGGCAAACGATTTTTTTTAACCTGCATTCTCCATCTAAGTGCTTTAATTCGACACCTAATTTATTTTTACTTCTAACAAAGTTCTCTGCCCTTTCTTTTTCTCCTTTTTACTCCCATTGATCTCCTTGTTGCTATGCACTTCTACTCCCCTAGTGACTCATATAAAAGTACATATTGAAGATATTTAATTGTAAAAATGATTAGTTCTTGGTTGCTTGCATTGGAGTATTAAACAGCTTTTCAAAGTTAACTTTTCCTTTAACTCAATTTTTGTTTCTGAAGAAGGTTGTCCAATTTTGCAAAAATATTACATTTCATGTGTGATATAACTTTTACATATAAAGGATGTTTATTTGAAATGTAATGTAATATGTGTCAATAACAGTCCCATCTAAACACAGAAATAGCAGTAACTAAACATAAGAATGTAAATACACTAAAATTTTCTACCTGTTGAATAATAATGAAGCTCTTTCACTAAGCTAAGGTATATCATATCAGTGACCAAGTTTTCCAAATTAATGCATGATAGTAACATAAGAGGCATTTGGATAAATACAATAGAAAATTGAAAACATTTTAAGATTGAGAAAACATACACTTGTGTAGTACACCTAAATCTCAAAGAAAGGGATTATATTCACACTAAACAATCCAGGAAACCGTAATCATAAAAAATGAGAGATTATCTTCTAAAATAAGTAGAAAACAGATAGAATAAATAATTAGAATAAATTAGAATATTGATACATAAATATTTTTATTTGTAGTGATGAGAAAAATATAAAATATTAAATATTATTGTAGTGATGAGAAAAATATAAAATATTAAATGATATAAGGGAATAAAATTCACTGTTTTATCTGGACTTCATTCTATATATATGCATACACACAGATATATATATATATATATATATACGTGTACATATACACACACACACACACATATATTTAATAAGGAAAGTGTAGGACCAAGGTGAAATTCTAATAAAGAACATTTAGGGTGTATTGACACAATTAAACTTAGGCAATACAAATAAATTAATGATAATGACAGATATAGAATTAGTTTCACAGAAATCCCAATGTTCCTTATCAGTAAAAATTATTTCCGGATATGGACCATGGAAAATGAGATCACTGTTAATATTAGATAAAGACTTACATTAGATTTCTTTAAGTCAATGGAGCCAAATAGAATTCTCTTATTTGGTACATAATAAACGTAGATTACTTTGAAGAACTGAATATTTGTCTCTAAAAAAGGAATTTATTAAATATTTAGTAAAATAATTAAGCCAAAACTAAACTGTGTGGTCAATAACTTTATAACTTTAGTGTGGTTGATAAATGATCTGACATAATAGTATGGACAATGCCAAGTGATAAGCAATAAAATCTAGAAATAATGATGATTCCTCAAAATCAGCACTTACAAGTAGATCACTATTCAGTGGAATCAAAGCATATAGTGAACAGAAGATGAAGAGTGGCTTTCACTCTCAACTCCTGGGCGTGTTCCTATGTCAACATGATTGCCTAACTTGACTATTCTATGTATATAGTCAATTAAGCTTGAGGTTTGCAGGGATCTATATTTGAAGAATGAAAAATATAGGGGAAACTTCTAGGCATTTAGTGTATCATAAATAGATAGCTAAATAGTAAGTATAGAGCAAAGATAAAAACGATATAGCGTGTGCAAGTAGGAATTGGCAAGAAATTAGTTTGGAAACTCTGAGGATATCCAACAAACATAATTCATTTAGCTGGTAATCAACTCTCTAGGTTGGAGGCATGGTGGAAAATGCTGCTGTTACTAGATAAATAGAGAAGAAAAATCAGACTACCTTTTTAAGCGCTCTCAGTAATTTAGTCAATCATTAGTTCAGAATAGGAGTTTCTTTTAAGGAATTTAAAATTAGGCAGACAAATTCAAATCTTTATTTTACTATTTGTGAAAACTTGGACAATACATTTTCATAAATTTTAAGATTGAAAAGAATGTTTGCATAGTTATATTTCAAACAAAAACTGTAGGATATAATATAGTAAATGCTTATGTACTCTTCGTCCATGTTTGACAAATATTAACGTTTTTATTATTTGATTCAGATTTATTTATAATAAGTAAAGTGTTGCCCTGCCCTAATTTCATTCACCTCCTATCCTCCACTGAAAAAGCTACCCTGGAGTTGTAATATATCCATCCCATGCAGGACTTTATACTTTTTTTATTATGGTAAAAAACAAAATTAGCAAAATTAACCATGTTTAACTGTATACTTCAGTAGTATTAAGTATATTCACATTGATATAGAACAGATCTCCATAATTTTTTCATCTAGCAAGTCTGAAATTCTACACCTGTTAAACAACTCCCCTTTTTGCCTTTTCCCCAGCCCCAGTAACCACCATTCTACTTTTTGTTTATATAAATTTGATTACTTTAAATGCCTCATGTACATGGAATTATACAGTATTTGTCTTTTTGTGAATGGCTTATTTCGCCTAGCATAATATATTCATGGTTCATCCATGATATATCATGTGACAGAATTTCCTTCCTTTCTTAGGCTGAGTAATATTCTATTCTAGATATATATCATGTTTTGTTTATCTATTCATCCCTTGATGGACATTTGGATTGCTTCTAACTCAGCTACTATGAATAGTGCTGCTATAAACATGGGTATGCAAATATCTTTTTGAGATTTTTCTTTGAATTTTTTTGAGTATATACCTAGAAGTTGGATTGCTGGATCATATGGTACTTGTATTTATGATTTTATGGGGAAACTCCATACTGTTTACCATAGCAATTTCATCATTTTACAATCCCAACAATAGTGAACAAGGGTACCAATTTTCCACATCCTTGTCAACACTTGGTATCTTTTGTCTTTTTGATAATAGCTATTCTAAGCAGTGTGAGGTAATATCTCATTGTGGTTTTGATTTGCATTTTTCTGATGATTAGTGATGTTGAACATCTTCTCATATGCTTGTTGGCCATTTGTATGTCATCTTTGGAGATACATTTATTCGAGTTTTTTGCCTGTTTTAAATCAGGTTATTTGACTTTTTTGTTAAGTTGTAGGAGTAAGTTTTTTATATATTCTGGATATTAACCCCAATCAGATATATGGTTCATGAATAATTTATCCTATTCTCCCATTCTGTAGGTTGCCTTTCCACCCTGTTGATTGTGTCTTTTTTGTTTATTTTGCAATAGACCAGGTCTTGCTGTGTTGCCTAGGTTGGAGTGCAGTGGCTATATGCAGGCACAATCCCACTACCGAACAGGATGGGAGTTTTGACATGCTTCATTTCCAAGTTGGGCAAGTTCCCTCTTTTTTAGGTAACCTGGTGATACCCTGCTCCCAGGAGTTCACCAGATTAATGCTGAATTTAGTGTGGACACCTGATTGGCATAATTCACTACAGGCTGATCTTCCTGCCTGAGCCTTTTGCCTCAGCCTCCCGAGTAGTTGGGACTATAGACACGTGCCACCACACCTGGCTGATTGTGTCTATTGCTGCACAAAATATTTTAAGTTTTATATAGTCCTATTAGTTTAATTTTGCTTTTGCCATGTATGCTTTTGGTGTCATATCAATGATATCATCACCAAGTCCAATGCCATACAGCTTTTCCCTTGTTTTCCTCTAGGAATTTTATAGTTTTAGGTCTTATGCTTATGTCTTTAATCAATTTTAAAGTTAATTTTTGTACATTCTGTAAGATAAGGGTTCAACTTCATTCTTTTGCATGTAGATATACAGTTTTCCTAACTGGATGGGACAAAGTGTTTCCTCTAACCATTTGTGGAAGAGACTGTTCTTTTCCCATTGAGTGGTATTGGCACCCTTGTTGAAGATCATTTGACCGTCTAAGCTGCTGCAGTGTTGTGTTCCTGTAAGCCTAGCTATTCAGAAGGCTGAAGTAGGAGTATCAATTGAGCCTAGAAGTTTGAGACCAGCCTGGGCAACACAGTAAGGCCTTATCTCAAAAAAAAAAAAAAGAAAAAAAAAAAGGACTATGGCCATACCACTCAGAATGCACCAGATCCCATCTCATTGTATATGCAAGGTTTTTTTTTTTCTTATGGGATCTCTGTTCTATTTTATTCATCTATTTGTCCGTCTTTATACCAGTACCACACTGTTTTGATTATTGTGGCTTTATAATATGTTTTGAAATCAGGAAGTGAGAGCCCTTCAATTTTGTTCTTTTTAAAAATTGTTTTGGTTATTTTAAGTCTATTGAGATTCCATATGAATTTTAGGAAGAATTTTTCTGTTTCTGAAAAAAGGACAGTTGGATTTTGACAGGAATTCTGTTAAATCTATAGATCATTTTGGGTATTATGCACATTTGAAAAATAATAAGATCCAATTCATGAGCATGGATTTGTCTTTCCATTTCTTCGATTTCTTTAATTTCATCAATGTCTTATTGTTTTCAGTGTACATGTCTTTCACTACCTTGGTTAAGTTTATTCCAAAGTATTTTATTCTTGATGGTATTACAAATGGAATTGTTTTATTAATTTTCTTTTCAGATTATTCATTGTTAGTGTATAGAAACAAAATTGATTTTTGTATGTTGATTTTGTACCCTGTAACTTTGCTGAATTCAGGCTTTCTGTGGAATCTTTAAGATTTTCTACATATGAGATCATGTCATCTGTGCACAAAGATAATTTTACTTTCTCTTCTCCAGTTTGGGTGACTTTTGTTTATTTTCATTGCCTAATTTTTCATTCTAGGACTTCCAAGACTATGTGGCATAGAAGTTTTGATAGCAGTCATCTTTGCCTTGTTCCTCATCTTGGAGTAAAACCTTTCAGTCTTCATCATCGAGTATTATCCAAAAAAAGTAAAAATCTTTGGGCTTTTCATAAAGAGTATTATATTTAGGTCATTTTTTTCTATTTCTTTTTTGTGAAGTTTTTTTTATTAAGGGTGTAGAATCTTGTCAGATACTTTTGTTCTGCATCAGTTGAGATGATCACGTGGTATTGGTTTTTGTCATTCATTCTGTAAACGTGGTATATTACATTTATTAATTTTTGCATATCGCAACATCTTTGCATTCCAGGAATTAATCTTACTTGGTCATGGTATATAATGCTTTTGAAGTATTGTAGAATTCAATTTTCTAATACTTTGTTGAATATTTTTCATCGATCTTCATCAGGGATATTAGTCTGAAAAGTTTTCTTTTCTTGCAGTGTCTTTTTCTGGCTTTTGTATCATGGGTTGCACTGGATGAGTAGAATGAGTTTGAAAGTATTCCCTTCTTACCAACTTTTTGGAAGAGTTTTGGGAGGATTGGTGTTGACTTTTCTTTTAAATGTTTGACAAAATTCTCCAGTGAAGTCATTTAGTCCTGGGCTTTGTTGAGGTGTGTGTGTGTGTGTGTGTGTGTGTGTGTGTGTGTGTGTAATGTCATAAGAACGTATATTGCATGTTAAGTCCTCATCAGAATTTTAAGTGCACAATGTAATATTGTTAACTATAAGCACTGTGTAGTACAGCAGGATCCTAAAACTTACTTGTCTTGTATAACTGAAGCTTTATACTAATTGAACAGAAATTCCCCAATTGCTCCTCTCCTCAGCACTTGGCAACCACCACACTACTTTTTGTTTCTATGAGGTTGACTATTTGAGGTACCTCATAGAAGTGGAAGTATACAGTGTTAATTCTTCTGTGATTGGCTTTTTTCACTTAGCATAATGTTCTCTAGGTTCATATAGTAGGATTTCCTTCTTTTTATAGCTGAATAGTATTCCATTGTATGTATATACAATATTTTTTATCCATTCATGCATCTATGAATGTTTAAGTAATTTCCATATCTTGGCTATTGTAAATAATACAGCAGTCAACATGGGATTGCATGTATCTTTTTGAGATCCTGATTTCAATACTTTTGGATATATACCCAGAAGTGGGATTACTGAATTTTCTGAGGAAACTCCATACTGTTTTCCATAGTGGCTGAATCATTTTACGTTTTCACCAATTACATCCTTGCCAATAGTTGTAATTTTTTAAATAATGGCCATCCATATTAGTCCATTCTCACACTGCTATGAAGAAATACCTGAGACTGGGTAACTTATGAAGGAAAGAGGTTTAATTGACTCACAATTTCACATTGCTGAGGATGCCTGAGGAAACTTACAATCATGGTGGAAGGCAGAGGAGAAGCAAGCACCTTCTTCAGAGGGTGGCAGGACAGAGTGAGTGCAAGCAGGGGAAATGCCAGATGCTTATAAAACCATCAGATCTCGTGAGACTCACTCATTATCATGAGAACATCATGGGAGAAACCACCCCCATGATCCAATTACCTTCACCTGGTCCCGCCCTTAACACATGTGGATTATTACAATTCAAAGTGAGATTCGGGTGGGGACACAGAGCCAAATCATGTTACCATCCTAACAGGTGTGAGGTGACAACTCATTGTGCTTTTGATGTGCATTTCCCTGATTATTAGTAATGTTGATTATCTTTTAATTTACCTGTCAACCAATAGGTGCTTTTTGGAGAAATGGTTATTCAAGTCTGTTGCCCATATTTTAAAAATAAGGTCACTTGGTTTTTTGCTATTTATTTGTATGTGTTCTTTATATACTTTGGATATTAACTGCTTTTCAGATATATGGTTTTCAAACATTTTTTTCCATTCTGTAGGTTGTCTTTTCACTCTGTTGATTGTTTTCTTTGCTGTTCAGAGGCTTTTTATCATGATGAAATGGCACTGGTCTATTTTTGTTTTAGTTGCCTGTGCTTTATTTCATATCGAAGAAGTCATTGCCAAGACCAATATCATGAAGATTTCCCCTTCTGTTTTGTTGTGGGAGTTTTATACTTTCAGGCTTTACATTTAAGTCTTTAATCAATTTTGAGTTGATTTTTGTGTATGGGGTATGTTAAGGATCCAGTTTTATTCCTTTGCAAGTATATATTCAGTTCTTCCAAAACTATTTGTTGAAGAGACTATCCTTTACCAAATTTGTAGTTGTGACACCCTCATTTATCTGTTTCTCTTACTTTCAGTGTATGTGTGTCTTTAAATCTAAAGCGAGTCTAAGGACTTATTGCCAATATCATAATGTTTTCTCACTATCATGGAGTTTTTGTCCCTCTTTTCCTCGCTTGCTGTCTTCCTTTGTCTTTTTTTTTGGTATTGATATACTTTAACTCCTTTCTTTTTCTTTTATCTATCTTCTGTAGGTTTTTTCTCCATGGTTAGCATGGGGCATACATAAAATCTTTTATATTTGTAATTGTCTGTTTTAAGCTGATTAACAACTTAACTTCAATTGCATACAAAACCTCCATGCTTGGGGCTCCCTTGTATGTGACAAATCACTTTTCTCTTGTTGCTTTCAAGATTCCCCCTCTTTGACTTAAGACAGTTTGATTATAAAGTATCTGATGTGATTCTCTTTGGTTTTATCACAGTTTTGAACCTGTTGAATCTTTTTCTTTTTTTCAGATTTGGGAGTTTTGTCCCAATATGTCTCCTAATATGCTCTATGCTTCTTCTTCCCCCCCTCTCTTCTCCCTCTGTTGCCCCTATAATGCATATATTGCTCAGCTTGATAGTGTCCCATAAGTCTCTTAGGCTATTTTGCTTTTCTTCATTCTCTTTTCTCATTTGCCCTTTGGCTCAATGATGTCAAATAAATTGTCTTTAAGTTACTGGACTTGATTCTGCTTCATTATGTCTGCTGTTGAACCCTTTTAATTTTTTTAGTTTAGTTATTATATTTTTCAACTTCAGAATTTTTATTTGGTCCTTTCTTAGAGTTTCTCTTTATTGATATTCTCAGTTTACTAATCATTTTTCTAATTTCATTTAGTTGTCTATCTGTTCTCTTTTGGAACGTTGAGCATCTTTATGACAGTTATTTTAAATTCTTTTTTTGAGTAGCCCCTTGGCATGCATTTCTTTAGTGTTGGTTTCTGGAGTTTTATTTTGTTCCTTTGATTGGGCCACTTTTATCTGTTTCTTTATATGCTTTGTTATTTTTTGTTGGGATTTGGGCATTTTGAAGAAAAAAAAAGCCACCTCTCCTAATCTTTGTGGTATTGGCTTTGTGCAGGGAAAGATCACCAGTCAGCCTGGTTGGAGGTTCCAGGACCTCTCAGAACTTTCCAATCTCTTGGATCTCCTGGCATTTAACTGTAGAACTGCAGCTCTAATGCACTGCTTGCCCCTTTCTTCAGTGGCTTCCAAACTCTGCTGCTGTCCCATCAGCACTCCAAATCAGGCCGGACAGAAAAACCTTTCCTTAGGAAGCCCCAAGGGAAGTTAGAACATTTTATGCACTGTTTTGTTTTTCTCCTGAGGGAGGAGCCCAGACCTGAGGGGTTTTCTCCTTATTGCTCTGTGCTATGCAACATAGGGTGAGGGACAGAAACAGGTGCACAAAATGCAATGATTTTTTCTACCCTTTTCACTGGAATCCCTTCTGGGTTTTACAATAACCTGGGTTCCATAGCTTCCTAACTAGTCTCTAGAGTTCTCAGTTATTCTGGTCCCTACATTGTTGTTAACTCAGGGTCTCTCTAGGGGAAAGAGGGTCTATAGCATCCTTTTTTGCTGTCTTGCTGATGTCCTCTTACATTTATATATTTTAAAATTGACAAAAATTGTATGTATAGATCTATGATGTACAACATGTTTTGATATATATGTATATATGTGTATATATACATATATATGCGTTGTGGAATGGCTAAATCAAGCTATTTAACATAGGCATTACCTAATATACCATTTTGGTGGTGGGTAAACTTAAAATCTACTTTCAAAACAATTTTTAAGTATGCTATATATTGTTATAAACTGTAGTTACCATGATGGATAATAGGTCTCTTGAACTTATTTCTTTTGTCAAACTAAAATTTTGTTTCTTTTGACCAACATCTTCTCAATTTTCCCACCCCCCAGCCTGTGGTGACCATTATTTTACTTTCTATTTCTGAGTTCAACTTTATTAGATTGTACATATATGTGAGATCATGTGGTATTTGTTTTTCTGTACCTGGCTTATTTTACCCCAGTTCACTCCAATTTATGGCTTATTTCACTTCAATTTATGCTCCAAGGAACTAGGTTTTTCTATGTTGCTACAAACGGCAGGATTTCCTTCTTTTGTTTAAGGCTGAATAGTATTCCGTTATGTATATATACCAATGGAATATTGGTATATTTTCTTTCTTCATTTGTTGATGAAGTATACATTTAAAATAAATATGTATACATAAAATATTTAATTAGTAGTCTTGCATTTTTGCATTTTACATAAATGTTCTGTTGTACACACACAGATATCCTTCTGAAACTTTTCAACACGCTATGGTTTTGAGATTTAGCCATGTAACAAATGTAGTTCTTGTTCATTCTTTTCTTATTGTTTTACAGTATTGCATTGTATGACTGTAACTGTTTATTGGATCATTCTTCTACTGATGGACATTAGAATATTTTTTCAATCTTTCAGTATTACAAAAAAAAGCTACAGTAAGAATGCTTCACATGTATGACTGTTCTCTGGGTTGTACACTTTAAAAGTAGACTTGCAGAGTCTCATATTATGCATATCTTCAAATACATTAGATATCCTCAAACTTATCTCCCAAAGGGTATACCAATTTATGATCCAAGAAACAAGGTCCTCTTCTTCCACATCCTCACTTATACTGGTATTTTGCATTAAATTTAGTGAACCTGAGAAATATAATATGGTATCTCAACTTGTATTCACATTGTTAATAGTGAGAATGAACATATGTCTTTCGGCTATTTGCATTTCCTATTCTATAACCATTTCTGTTAGCCTAAACTTCTAATATATGAAATTGAAGATAATAATGTTGAGGCTGTATGAGATGATATACGTATAACCCCAAAATCTACACATTGTCCATTTTTATGGATTCACACTTTCCTTTAATATTCAAGCAATTTGAATTTATTCTTCTATTTTTCTATATTGTTGGATTATCATCAGGCTCTGCAATATTTTGAGAATTTCTAAGAAGAGTAGCTCTCTGTGTGTATATGTGTGTGTGGAGGGGGGTGGGGATGTATGTGAAAGAATTTCTATTCTCCTGATACCTACCACCTCCAAATTATTATTACAACATGTTTTTTGATACCTGATGTCATCTTACTTCCTGCAACTGCTGTGTTGTTGTCTGCATCATTCTAAGCATGGAAAATAATATCTTCATTATTCTTCAATACAAATCTATCAAAACACTGTGTGTGTAACCAAAGCACATGGGAAAATTTGGGGGAATGATGGGTAATTTTTGCCCAAAAGAGGAAAGGTCTGGTGCAAGTTAGATATCACTATTTCCTGAATATTTTTCTTGTTATTTTTGAGTCTCACTGCTATGGTTTGACTATATCCCATAAAGTTTATGTTTTGCAAATTTAATCCCAGTGCAACAGTGTTGGGAGGTGAGGCCAAATAAGTGATTAGGTAATGAGGGATCTGCCCCCCTGAATGGATTAATGCTATTTTAGGAGTGGGTTATTACAGGAATGGGTTATTGCAGGAGTGGATTAGTTTTCAAGAAAGTAGCCTTGTTATAAAAGCAAGTTCAGCCCGCTCTTGCTCTTTTGCTCTCTTACAAGTGCTGTATTGTTATTCTACAGATGACATAGTAAGAAGGCCTTCACCAGATATAAGCCCCTTGAGATTGGACTTCCCAGCTTCAGAATTGTAAGATATATATCTATATTTTATAAATTACTCAGTTTGTGGTATTCTGTTATAGCAATACAAAATGAACTAATACATTCACTATCAAGATCCTGGTAACAAATCCCAGATTTCTGTTGCTCTGCAATGTACAGAAATAAATTTCTCTGTTTCTCAAAACTCGTAGATTATCCTGTGAGAAAAGGATCTGGGGGCAAGGCAGGGATAGCTTGGGTTTTTGACTAAAAGGACAAGTTAAGGAGATTTTTAAAAAACAAATCGTGCGGTTCCATCTCACTTGAACATATGCAGCACCAATCCCAAACACATTCAAAAAGTACTAGAAAAAACATAGAGACAGAATATTTTATTGTACAAGAGTTCAAAACAATTTAATAAGGCAAAAAAAATTACAAAGCATAAAAAGTAAAAGGTAAAGCAGTTTTGATTAAAGGACATGATGAGTTTTTGACGTAAAAATTCCTACTAAAATATAATGTTTAAAAAGTTAAAAGTATGACTCTCATACAATTCATAAATAAATGACAGTTAAACATTTTATCTCATTAATTAAAGACTGATTACGATGTTGACAGGCACATGAAGAGAAAATTGAGGAACAGAGATTTATATAGTAAAAGTGCTTCTGAAACAATTTTGACAATAAAAGCTTAACTAAGACACACATAGATTGAAAATAAGGGCTAGAAAAGATACTTGAGGCCAATGGAAACAAAAATGTGCAGGAGTCACTATATTTATATAAGAGAAAATAGATTTCATGACAAATCTATAAGAAGAGACAAAAATGGTCACTATACAATGATAAAGGGGTCAATTTTTTTATTATGCTTTAAGTTCTGGGATACATGTGGAGAACGTGCAGGTTTGTTACATAGGTATACACGTGCCATGGTGGTTTGCTGCACCCATCAACCCGTTATCTACATTAGGTATTTCTCCTAATGCTATCGCTCCCTTAGCCACTCACCCCCTCAAAAGGCCCCAGTGTTTGATGTTCCCCTCCCTGTGTCCATATGTTCTTATTGTTCAACTCCCACTTATGAGTGAGAAAATGCGGTGTTTGGTTTTCTGTTCCTGTGTTCGTTTGCTGAGAATGATGGTTTCCAGCTTCATCAACATCCCTGCAAAGAACACGAACTCATCCTCTTTTATGGCTGCATAGTATTCCATGGTGTATATGTGCCACATTTTCTTTATCCAGTCTATCATTAATGGGCATTTGGGTTGGTTCCAAGTCTTTGCTACTGTGAATAGTGCTGTAACAAACATACGTGTGCATGTGTCTTTATAGTAGAATGATTTACAATTCTTTGGGTATATACTCAGTAATGGGATTGCTGGGTCAAATGGTATTTCTGGTTCTAGAACCTTGAGGAATCACCATACTGTCTTCCACGATGGTTGAACTAATTTACCCTCCCACCAACAGTGTAAAATCATTCCTATTTCTCTACGTCCTCTCCAGCATCTGTTGTTTCCTAACTTTTTAATGATCTCCATTATAGCTGGTGTGAGATGGTATCTCATTGTGGTTTTGATATGCATTTCTCTAATGACCAGTGATGATGAGCTTTTTTTTCATATGTTTGTTGGCCGCATAAATGTCTTCTTTTGAGAAGTGTCTGTTCATATCCTTTGCCCACTTTTTGATGGGGTTGTTTGTTTTTTTTCTTGTAAACTTGTTTAAGTTCCTTGTAGATTCTGGATATTAGCTCTTTGTCAGATGGATAGATTGCAAAATTTTTCTCCCATTCTATAGGTTGCCTGTTCACTTTGATGATAGTTTCTTTTGCTGCGCAGAAACTCTTTAGTTTATTTAGATCACTTTTGTCAATTTTGGCTTTTGTTGCCATTGCTTTTGGTGTTTTAGTCATGAAGTCTTGGCCATGCCTATGTCCTGAATGGTATTGCCTAGGTTTTCTTCTAGGGTTGTTATAGTTTTAGGTCTTACATTTAAGTCTTTAATCCATCTTGAGTTAATTTTCATATAAGATGTAAGGAAGTGGTTCAGTTTCAGTTTTCTGCATATGGCTAGCCAGTTTTCCCAACACCATTTATTAAATAGGGAATCCTTTCCCCATTGCTTGTTTTTGTCAGGTTTGTCGAAGATCAGATTGTTGTAGATGTGTGGCATTATTTCTGAGTTCTCTGTTCTGTTCCATCAGTCTATATATCTGTTTTGGTACCAGTACCATGCTGTTTTGGTTACTGTAGCCTCATAGTATAGTTTGAAGTTAGGTAGCATGATGCCTCTAGCTTTGTTCTTTTTGCTTAGGATTGTCTTGGCTTATATGGGCTCTTTTCTGGTTCTTTATGAAATTTAAAGTTGTTTTTCCTAATTCTGTGAAGAAAGTCAATGGTAGCTTGATGGGAATAGCATTGAATCTATAAATTACTTTCAGCAGTATGGCCATTTTCATGATACTGATTCTTTCCATCCATGAGCATGGAATGTTTTTCCATTTGTTTGTGTCCTCTCCTGTTTCCTTGAGAAGTGGTTTGTAGTTCTCCTTGAAGAGGTTCTTCACATCCCTTGTTAGTTGTATTCCTAGGTATTTTATTCTCCTTGTAGCAATTGCGAATGGGAGTTCACTCATGTTTTGGCTCTCTGTTTTTCTATTATTGGTGAATAGGAATGCTTGTGATTTTCGCACATTGATTTTGTGTCCTGAGATTTTGCTGAAGTTGCTTATCAGCTTAAGGAGATTTTGGGCTGAGACAATGGGGTTTTCTCAATATACAATCATGTTGTCTACAAACAGAGACAATTTGACTTCCTCTCTTCCTATTTGAATGCCCTTTATTTTTTTTCTTGCCTGATTGCTGTGGCCAGAACTTCCAATACTATGTTGAATAGGAGTGGTGACAGAGGTTATCCTTGTCTTGTGCTGGTTTTCAAAGGGAATGCTTCCAGCTTTTGCCCATTCAGTCCGATATTGGCTTTGGGTTTGTCATAAATAGCTCTTATTATTTTGAGATGCATTCCATCAATACCTAGTTTACTGAGTGTTTTTAGCATGAAGGGGTGTTGAATTTTATCGAAGTCCTTTTCTACATTTATTGAGAAAATCATGTGGTTTTTGTCATTGGTTCTGTTTATGTGATGGATTACATTTATTGATTGTGTATGTTGAACCAGCCTTGCATCCCAGGTGTGAAGCCAAGTTGATCATGGTGGATAAGCTTTTTGATGTGCTGCTGGATTAGGTTTGCCAGTATTTTGAGGATTTTCACATCAATGTTCATCAGGGATATTTGCCTGAAATTTTCTTTTTTTGTTGTTGTTGTGTCTCTGCCAGGTTTTGGTATCAGCATGATGTTGGCCTCATAAAATGAGTTAGGGAGGAGTCCCTCTTTTTCTATTGTTTGGAAAAGTTTCAGAAGGAATGCTACTGGTTACTCTTTGTACCTCTGGTAGAATTCAGCTGTGAATCTATATGGTCCTGGGCTTTCTTTTGGTTGGTAGGCTATTAATTACTGTCTCAATTTCAGAACTTGTTATTGGTCTATTCAGGGATTCGACTTCTTCCTGGTTTAGTATTGGGAGGGTGTATGTGTCCAGGAATGTATCTATTTCTTCTAGATTTTCTAGTTTATTTGCATAGAGGTGTTTATAGTATTCTCTGATGGTAGTTTGTATTTCTGTAGGATCAGTGGTGATCTCCCCTTTATCATTTTTTATTGTGTCTATTTGATTCTTCTCTCTTTTCTTCTTTATTAGTCTGGCTAGCGGTCTATCTATTTTGTTGATCTTTTCAAAAACCCAGCTCCTGGATTCATTGATTTTTGAAGGGTTTTTCTTGTCTCTATCTCCTTCAGTTTTGCTCAGATCCTAGTTATTTCTTGTCTTCTGCTAGCTTTTGAATTGGTTTGCTCTTGCTTTGCTAGTTCTTTTAATTGTGATGTTAGGGTGTTGATTTTAGATCTTTCCTGCTTTCTCCTGTGGGCATTTAGTACTGTAAATTTCCCTCTAAACATCTCTTTAGATGTGTCCCAGAGATTCTGGTACATTGCATCTTTGTTCTCATTGTTCTCATATCTCATTTGTTCTCATATCATATTGGTTTCAAAGAACTTATTTATTTCTGCCTTAATTTCGTTATTTACCCAGTAGTCATTCAGGAGCAGGTTGTCCAGTTTCCATGTAGTTGTACGGTTTTCAGTGTTTCTTAATTCTGAATTCTAATTTGCTTGTACTGGGGTCTGAAAGACTGTTATGATTTCAGTTTTTTGCATTTTCTGAGGAGTGTTTTACTTCCAATTATGTGGTTAATTTTAGAATAAGTGCTCTGTGGTGCTGAGAAGAATGTATATACTCTTTATTTGAGGTCAAGAATTCGATAGATATCTATTAGGTCTCCTTGGTCCAGAGCTGAGTTCAAGTCCTGGATATGCTTATTAATTTTCTGTCTTGTTTATCTGTCTAATATTGACAGTGGGGTGTTAAAGTCTCCCACTATTATTGTGTGGGAGTCTAAGTCTCTTTGTAGGTCTCTAAGAACCTGCTTTATGAATCTGTGTGCTCCTGTATTGGGTGCATATATATTTAGGATAGTTAGCTCTTCTTGTTGCATTGATCCCTTTACCATTATGTAAGTTCCTTGTAGATGCTGGATATTAGACCTTTGTCAGATGGGTAGATTGAAAAAATTTTCTCTCATTCTGTAGGTTGTCTGTTTACTCTGATGATAGTTTCTTTCTCTGTGCAGAGGCTCTTTAGTTTAATTAGATCCCATTTGTCAATTTTTGCTTCTGTTGCAATTGCTTTTGGTGTCTTCATCATGAAATGTTTGCCCGTTTCTATGTCCTGAATGGTATTGCCTAGGTTTTCTTTTATGGTTTTTATAGTTTTGTGTTTTACATTTAAGACTTTAATGAATATTGAGTTGATCTTTGTTTGTGGTATAAGGAAGGGGTTCAATTTCAGTTTTCTGCATATGGCTAACCAGTTATCTCAGCACCATTTATTTAATAGGAAATTGCATTAGTTTATTTTCACACTGCTATGAAGAAATACCTGAGACTGGGTAATTTATGAAGGAAAGAGGTTTAATAGACTCACAGTTCCACATGGCTGGGCAGGCCTCACAATCATGGTGGAAGGCAAAGGAGAAGCAAAGTCTTGTCTTCCATAGTGGCAGGCAAGAGAGAATTTGTCCAGGGAAACTTCCCCTTATAAAAACCATTATCTCTCATGAGACTTATTCACTATCATGAGAACAGCACAGGAAAGACCTGCCTCCAGGATTCAATTACCCTCCACTAGGTTCCTTCTACAACACATGGGAATTGTGGGAGCTACAATTCAAGATGAGATTTGGGTGGGGACACAGTCAAACCATATCAGGAATACTTTCCTCAATGCTTGTTTTTGTTGGGTTTCTTGAAGATCAGATGGTTGTAGATGTTTGGTGTTATTTCTGAGATCTCTGTTCTGTTCTATTGGTCTATATGTCTGTTTTGGTACCAGTGCCATGCAGTGTTAGTTACCGTAGCCTTGTAATATAGTTTGAAGTTGAGTAGCATGATGCCTCCAGCTTTGTACTTATTGCTAAGGATTGTCTTGGCTATTCAGGCTCTGTTTTGGTTCCATATGACTTTTAAAATCGTTTTTTTTCTAATTCTATGAAGAAGGTCAATGGTAGTTTAATGGTAATAGCATTTAATCTATAAATTGCTTTGAGCAGTATGGAAATTTTCATGATACTGATTCTTCCTATCCAGAGCATGGAATGTTTTTTCATTTGTTTGTGTCATCTCTGATTTATTTGAGCAGTGGTTTCTTTCAGCCAGAATTTCCAATACTGTGTAGAATAGGAGTGGTGAGAGAGGGCATCTTTGTCTTGTGCTAGTTTTCATGGAGAATGTTTCCAGCTTTTCCCCATTCAGTATTATATTGGCTGTGGGTTTGTCATATACGGTTCTTATATTTTGAGGTATGTTCTTTCAATACCTAGTTCATTGAGAGTTTTTTTGTCATGAAGAGATGTTGAATTTTATCAAATGCCTTTTCTGCATCTATTGAGATAATCACATGGTTTTGTCTTTAGTTCTGTTTATGTGATTGATTACATTTATTGATTTGCATATGTTGAACCAATCTTGCATCCTGGGGATGAAGTCTACTTGATCACGGTGGATTAGGTTTTTGATTTGCTGTTGGAGTCAGTTTGCAAGTATTTTGTTGAGGATTTTTGCATAGATGTTTACCATAAATATTAGCCTGAAGTTTTCTTTTTTGTGTGTGTCTCTGCCAGATTTTGGTATCAGGATGATGCTGGTCTTATAGAATGAATTAGGTAGGAGTACCTCCTTTTCAATTTTTTGGAATAGATTCAGTGGAAATGGTACCAGCTCTTCTTTGTACCTCTAGTGGAATTCAGCTGTGAATCTGTCTGGTCCTGGGCTTTTTGGTTGGCAGGTTATTTTTTACTGCCTCAATTTCAGTTCTCATTATTGGTGTATTTAGGGATTCAATTTCTTCCTGGTTCAGTCTTGGGGGGGTATATGTGTCGAGGAATTTATTCATTTCTTCTAGGTTTTCTAGTTAATGTACATAGAAATGTTTATAGTATTCTCTGATGCTTGTTTGTATTTCTGTGGGTCCAGTGGCGATATTCCTCTCATAATTTCTGTCTCTATTTGAATCTTCTCTCTTTTCTTCTTTGTTAGTCTAGCTAGCAGTCTATCTGTTTTATTATTTTTTTTCAGAAAAATATTTCCTGGATTTAATAATTTTTTGAAGGGGATTTTCTGTCTCTATCTCCTTCATTTCTGCTCTCATCTTGGTTATTTCCTGTCTTCTGCTGGCTATGTGGTTTGCTCTTGATTCTCTAGTTCTTGTAGTTGTTATGTTAGGTTTTTAACTTGAGATCTTCCTACCTTTTTGATATAGGCATTTAGTGCTATAAACTTCCTTCTTAACGCTGCTTTAGGTCCATCCCAGAGATTCTGTTACATTGTATCTTCATTCTCATTAGTTTGAAAGATCTTCTTGATTTCTGCCTTAATATAATTATTTACTCAAGAGTCATTCAGGAATGGATTGTTCAATTTCCATGTAGTTTGTGGTTTTGAGTGAATTTCTTAATCTTGTGTCCTAATTTGATTGCACTGTGGTCTGAGATTGTTTGTTATATTTTCAGTTCTTTTGCATTTGCCAAGGAGTAATTTACTTTCAATTATGTGATCAATTTTAAATAACTGCCATGTAGCAATGAGAAGAATGTATATTTTGTTGTTTTGGGGTGGAGAGTTTGGTATATGTCTATCAGGCCCACTTGATACAGAGCTGAGTTAATTTTCTGTCTTGATGATCTGTCTAATATTGTCAGTGATGTGTTAAAGTATTCCACTATTACTGCGTGGGAGTCTATGTCTCTTTGAAGGTCTCTAAGAACTTGCTTTATGAATCTAAGTGCTCTTGTATTGGGTGCACATATATTTAAGATATTTAGCTCTTTTTGTTGAATTGAACCCTTTACCATTATGTAATGTCCTTCTTTGTCTTTTTTGATGTTTGTTGGTTTAAAGTCTATTTTGTCAGAAACTAGGATTGCAATGCCTACTTTTTTCTGTTTTTCCATTTGCTTGGTAAATTTTCTCCATCCCTTAATTCCTAGCCTATGTGTGTCTTCACATGTGATATGGGACTCTGGAAGACAGCATACTGATGGGTCTTCCTTCTTTGTCCAGTTGCCATTCTGTATCTTTTTAATAGGGCAATTTAGCCCATTTCAATTTAAGGTTAGTATTCTTATGTGTAGATTGATCTTGTCATCATGATTCTAGGTGTTTCTTTGCAGACTTGTTTATGTGGTTGCTTCATAGTGTCACTGGTCTGTGTATGTCAGTGTGTTTTTGTAGTGGCTGGTAATGGTTTTTTCTTCCTGAAGGAAGCACTAAATATGGAAAGAAAAAGCCGTTTTTCTTTTAAAACTTGTGACTGCATTGTGAAGTTCTTGTAGTGTTTTTTTTTTTTTTTTTTTTTTTTTTTCAGCTCTAGCAGTTCGGTTCGGTTATGTTCCTCTCTAAACTGGCTATTTTGGCTTTCAGCTCCTGTATTGTTTTATCATGATTCTTAACTTCTTGGCATTGGGTTACAACATGCTTATTTAGCTAACAGAATTCCATTATTACCCACCTTCTGAAGCCTACTTCTGTCATTTTAGCCATTGGAGTCTCAGCCCAGTTTTGAGCCCTTGCTGGAGAGGTGTTGCAATCACTTGGAGGAAAAAGAGCACTCTGGCTTTTTGAATTTTCAGCATTTTTATGTCGATTCTTGCTCATCTTTATGGGTTTATCTACCTTCAGTCTTCGAGGTTGCTGACCTGTGGATGGGGTTTTTGTAGTTATTGTTGTTGTTGTTGTTTTCTGTTTGTTTTTCTTTTAACAGTTTGGCCAGTTTTCTGTATGGCTGCTGTGGTTTGCTGGAGGTCCACTCCAGACCCTAGTTGCTTCGACTTTTCCTGTACCTGGAGGTATCACCAGTGAAGGCTGCAAAACAGCAAGTTTGGCAGCCTGCCCTTTCTTCTGGAAGCTCCATCCCAGGGAAGGCATTGACCTATTGCTAGCCTGCATGTGCCTGTAGGAGGTAGCTTTAGACCCCAGTTGGGAGGTTTCACTCAGTCAGGAGGAACAGGATTAGGGACCCTCTTAAAGAAGCAGTCTGGCCATGCCTTGACAAAACATCTGTATTGTAGTAGGGAACCACTTCTGCCCCGGTCAGCTTAGACTCTTCAAAGCCCACAGGCTGCAATGGCTGAGTCGTCCAACCAACCCAGGTGGTGGCCCTCCCTGCTCCTGGGCACTCCTTCCTAGAAAGAAATCAGAGCCCTGTCCATTAAGCATGCAGGCTGGCATTGCTGGAAAGCCTGGCTGGGAGGTCCCACTCAGTGAGGAAGAATGGATCAGGGTCCCATTTAAAGAAGCAGTCCGGCCATGATCTGGCAAAGCCACTGTGCTGCACTGCTGGGGGGACCCTTCCTCATCCCAAGTTTGGACTCTCCCAAGACCACAGGCTGGAATGGCTGAGTCAACCAAACAGCAGAGATGGTGCACCGTCCTCTGCCTGGGGGCTCCATCCGGTCTCTGGAAGGCTCCACTGTGTTACTGGTGCCTGGCTGGAATTTCAGGCCAGTGGGTCTTATCTTGTGAGGTGCCATGGGGCCCACAGAATGATGCTGCTTGGTTCCCTGGATTCTGGCACTACCCCAGGGGTATGTGAAGACCTCCTGCCCTGCCTGGGTTGCAGGCATGATTGTTGGGGATCCCAGGGCTAGAGTATGTAAAGCTCCTGGGTCTCTCTGAATGCCTGAGAAGCTGCTCTGCCAAGGCTCCACAAAGCTCTGTGTGTCAGACCCAAGCCTCTGGTGGCATGAGCTCTCGAGGGGATCTTCTGATTCACAGGTTGGAAAGATCCATGGGGGAAGCATGGTGTTACAGGATCAAACAGTCACTCACTGCTTTCCTTGGGTGGGGGTGGGCGGGGTCCCTTGGCTCTGTGTGGGCTGTCACCCTACCCGGTTTTTCTTTGTTCTTCAAGGGTCAAATTGTTTCCCTAATCAGTCCCACTGCAAGAATCTGGATATTTCAGTTGAAGGTGCTGTATTCGCTCGCCCTTTTTTTTACCTCTCCATGAGTGCCATGGACTGTAGCTGCTTCTAATAGGGCATCTTGGCCCCTCTCCTTGTTTTTATTTTCAGAAAAAAATACTGAAGTATTTGGAATAAAGGGGTACAATATGTCCAAATGACTTCAACTTTCTCTTAAACAGTTTAAGAAGATACATATATATATATATAATGTAATTTATATATAAATTTATGTGTAACTTATACGTAAATAATTTATATATACAATTTACATATAATTTATATATAAAAATATGTATTTAAAGATAGAAAGTATAAGCAATCAGTGAATCTGGATAAATAATATATATATGTTTCTAATATTGTGTTAGAAACTTTTGATGTGAAATTATATAAAAATTATAATTTTAAAAATTATTGCTTGCTTACCTTTTCATAGATCTATTTTTTTTTTTTTTTAGAAAGCCAATTTTCATAGCAACAGTTAGTAAATGGAAAAGGATTGGGGAGAGAGTAGAAACTTATTTCCGTCTGCCGGAATACTCTAAGAGGCATTTTGATTTTTTTCCCTGATACATACATAAAGGATTTGGCATGTAAAATTCACTCAAATACATGTCAGCTATTTATATCATGCAGATCTATAGCTATAACGTTTCTTTTCATCAGCTTTACAGTGGGCCTAAAATAAGTGGTTTACACGTCTAAGTTTCTCATGTGTTTCCTAAGGAGAATTTAATGGTTTTATTAAGTTGTATTGTCTTAGGGCTCATGCTGTTATTGCTGAGTAACAAACCACCTGGAGCTGAGTGATGTAGACAATAGGAATTTTGTTATGTTAATGGAATCTTTGAGTCAGGAAGTAGGAAAGGGCAGAGGGTGTATAGCTTCTCTCTGCTGTACAATATTCAGGGCCTCAATAAAGAAGACTCAAAGGCTGTGTGTGAGTTGACAGTCAAAGACTGGGATTATTTCAAGCCTTGTTCACTCACATGTCTTGCCCTAAAGTGGAGGATAGAACTACCAACAGGAGCAACATAGTATTAGGAATTCCTGTATATCTTTTATCTAGATTCACTGATTGGCCTTTCCACGTGGTTTGGTGTCCTCAAAGCGTGGCAGACTCCGGGTAGTCAAAGTTCTTCTATGGTGGCTTGGGACTCCAGATAGGAGTCTTCCAAGAACAAGATGGAGACTGCATCACTTTTTCTGACATTGCCTTGGAAGTCAAGAAGTCATGCATCTTTTCTTCTGTGACTTCCTGTCAATTACATGGGGGGTCAAACCCCTCGAGAGTACATAGAACTTACCACTCAATAGGAAGAATATCAAGTTTATATTGTAGAAAAGCACGTGGGATAAGGATTATTGTTGCAGACATTTGGAAAATGCAATCTATCACATCAAGTCTTTTTCATTTCAAAAAAATCCCCACTCATCTGCCTCAGACTCTGCCTTTTTAACAGAAACATACAATATTACTGGTACTATATCGAATCTCCAAAAATCAATCTCAAAATATTTGGTTACAGGGAGTGACCAAAAGGATTTAAATATACTGAGTGTATTCTGGGTACATTTTTAAAAATTGGAAATATATTCTCATTCTACTGAATAAAAATGTCTGGGATGGGACTTGTCAGTCTGTAGTTTATTAACAGGCTTTCTAGTATCACCTGGGAGTTTGTTGAAAATTCAGAATCTTAGGGCCCACCTTAGGCCTACTGATACAGTCTAAGCAGATTTCCAGGTGATTAGTATGTGCCTTAAAGTTTGAAAAGCTCTAGTTTAAGTGATTTTGATGTTCTTTCAGTTGTGAAAATCAATCTCTTTACAATAATTAAAAGTAATGGCAAAAACCACAGTTAAGTTTGCACCAACCTAATAATATCATCAGAATGTGGTTGACTATGTAGGCCCATCTGTGGCAGAATCATTTATTAAAGTGCTAGAAGTTGAGACCCTGGACTCTACATTTTATTAAGCTTTCCATCTCAAGTTATTCTTTTGCCAACTTTGGTTAGAGAACCGCTTCTCTAACGCAGTGTGAATTATTGCACGACTCTAAGCATTCTTACATTCTAGCACCATTACTGTCACCTAGGATCTTAGAAATGCCACATTCTCAGATGCTACTCCAGAGCTACTGAATCAAAAACTCTAGGGGTGGGGCCCGCCAATCTTTGTTTTAGCAAGGTCTTTTGGTGATTCTGACACACACTAAAGTTTGAGAACTGCTGTGCTGACATAGAGACGATGTACCCAGAAATAGCTAACATAAAATTATTAGCTTACCAGACAAGAGTTTGTTCTATTTCTGACACCAAAGAATTTTACTCAGTTTTTCAAACTGTGTTAACTACCCTAGCTAAAATTATTTTTTAAAAAACTATTTTGTATCATGCCTGGCTTTCATAAGAAAACACATTTATTGTCATGCTTACATTTTGGCAGAGTACTTTTATTTAAATTTTAAAGTATGCATCCTCATTTTTCCAATTTGTCACATGCATCTCTAAATAGCACAAAATATTGCACATAATCCATTTCTATTATACCATTTTACCACTAAGGATGAGTGACAAGAGTAGCCCTTTCAATTCATATGTCAGTGACTGGTAGCCCACCTGTACCTGTTTTCTACCAACTGTTTAGTTGTCATGGGTATAACAGCCTGTCTGACAGCCTGAATTGATGCAGTGTTAATGAAAAGGAACACCTGGGCAGAGCAGAGTATCAGACTCTTGCCCCATCAGTTGAAACAGCTGTGGTCTGCAGTGTGCCAAGAAAAGGTCAAGAAAGGCAAGCAAGCCATGCAGAGAGAAAAAAATAAAAACAGAACAAAACTTATGTTTCTCTAAGGAAGCTGGCCCCGATGAATGTGAGAGAATGACTAAAATAACCCTAAGTATGTCTCTGGAGATCAGGTTTAGAAAGAAATGCAACACTCTGAAGAAATGAAGTATATTTTTGAGCAGAGGAGGCCCTGCCTGTGTATACTCAATGCATATGAAGCTGTGACATCATTATGCTATTAATATTTATGCTGCACCATTTTCAAGGTTTTATAGAATTCTTGCTGTTCTGCATTAACACCTGGATAAAAAGCTGTGAGTTTGCTTTGTTGAATTATGTGGTTGATAGTATTGTACTCACATTTCTAAGTGACGGATATGGCTGTGAAGAGAGGTTTGGAGGTTTGATATAAAACTGTGCAAAAATTTGGGGTGGTCTAGATATGGTTGTTAAATCAAAGGATAATGAATGGCAAGATATCCATTTTGTAAAACTAGATGTATGTACATTGAAGAAAGACTGGAAGGATATACAGCCAGATGTTAATAATAGTTATATCTGGTTGGCAAGATTATGTTTAGTTTTCCTACTTTTATGATTTTACATGTTGTATATAATAATGCATGACTAAGTATTACTTTTATTATTTTAAAAGGTGACTTAGTTTTGCTTTGTGAAAAAGTGGACTGAAAATTAGACATTTCACTATTGCTAAATTAAGTATAGTGCCTTTGCTAGTGTAGTGGGTTCTTGGACCAGCAGCATTGACATTACCTGGGATGTTAGAAATGCACCCAAGACCTACTGAATCAGAATGTTCATTTTTACAAGGTTCTCAGGTGATAACTATGAAGAAAAATTTTGGAGAAGCACTGAGATAGGGCATTAGTCTTAGAAAAGAGAACCATCCGTGTTAAATTTGTTTAATTCCTATATTAGGTATTATATTCAACAGATTTCAGCATGCTCAAGATTGGCCCTATTTGAAAATTCTATTTTCATTTCAATCTACTTAATTTAAAAATTACCTACTCATTGGGATGCATAGATAAAGAAAAGTGAGAGTTTATGTTAGAAAATGTATTAAGGAAGAAAAATTAGACCAAATGCAGATTGTTTCTCATTCAGTTTTCTTTTCAATAACAGTAATTTGGATTGCAAAGGTCCAGCACCTGGAAATAAAGTTTGCTGGCAACCAAAATTGATGGTGAATTTATGAAAACAGGAAGAATTCTCATGGTACCATTCTCTCGGCAATTTCAGGGAAAATAGCTCCATGAAAGCTTGGATTGCAATTATTACAGACAGTGGGTTTTCTATAGCCACAGCCGTTTATAAATCATTTGTAATTGCTAGTGTACTTATTATCAAAGTGTGAACCACAGCAAACCCAGACTCCTGTTTTTCTGTGTGACTCATGCCTTTATTCTCTCCCTTTTTATGCTCCTCTATAAACTGTTGTAAAATATGGTGTTTCATTTTTATCTAAAGTTATTTTATTCAGTAAACACTCTGAATGCTAATAACAGCTGATATAATATATGTGTTATTTTAATCAGCCCGATTAACAGATGTATTCAAAATTTGCAGAGGTTGTTTGAGAAAGTGTATCGATATTTCTAACTTTTAAAGTAGATAATGACTTGTACTACTTTCTCTTCCCACCCCCCATTCTCTTTGTGTAAGTGTGAGTGTGTGTGTGTGTGTGTATGTTTGTGTATGACTGATGAGAGAAACAGCAGGAAAGCAGAATGATGTCCAGTTTCTCCAATTTAATGTGCATGTCAACCACTTGGGAACCGTGTTAAAATGCAGATTCTGAATATTTACTTAGCAAGATTGGAGTGGGAAGAACCACTCCAGGCTTCAGAGGCAAAATGAACCTGGCCCAGCCAATTGTTCTTTAGTATGTTACTTCAATTCTATGATTAGTTTAATTACTGGATTTCCTCATCTGTAAAATGGGGTTAAAAATTGTGAGGATTCAAAAAAAAAAAACAAATTATATTTATAAAGCATCTGATAGATTGAAAAACTCAATAGATGGTACTCATTTTATTATTGCTATTAGGTTGATGGTCTTGTATACACAATAAATTTAAGGAAAAGAAGTGTCAAATGAAAGAGCTAACATACGTCACAATGTGAAATCTCAAGCTTGCTTATATCTGGCCCTTTTGAGCTTCTTTGTCTACAGGGATATGCCCCTGGACCATGAACTGACACAGAAGAAAAATGAGACACTAATATTTCAGCATTCTCAACTTCAGGCTAGTATCACTTGGCTGGATTATGTCATTGTCAGTTTTTGGTATCATTTTTTTCTCCTCGTTGCAATGGTTAGAAGTACCCACGCTTTTGGACTTCACTGCCTTCTTACTTTCCTGGTTATAACCTCACATCTTTTAAAACAATTATTTTGATAAAAATTGAAATTCTCCCTCCAGCTGTCACTTGAAGCTGCCTTGAAGTTCCAACAACACTCCAGTTCTAACTCAGGTTAATTTTGTGAAAGTCCTTGGGTTTATCATGGTTCTTGGGAAGAAAACCAGATTGTTTTAGGCTTACCAATAAAACTATTGGAATAAATTTTAACAGATTTATTAGTCAAATATTTCAGTTCTTGGTTGCACATATACAGCTCCACACAAAATCCCCTGTATATACACACAAAAAATTCCCCCATGCACCCTCTGTTTATATTATTATTCTAGAATGACACATTCAGACAGGAAAAGGAGGCTTTGTGAGTTGGTGGTTTATTTCCCAGGAGTTCCATTTCCTGGGATATATTTTATACAATACAGGGTGAGTTCACAAGCACCCTTCATACGTCAAGGTGTTCTTAGTTAAAACTACTTTTTTCTTAGTTGAGGTTGAATGTCTGATTTCTACATTGATGTTTTGACATCTCGCCCTCAATGGTTGGTTTTGAAATCTCATCAATTGCGTATTCATTAGGTCCAGACTGACTAGTTGAGCTTATTTTTCTTAGCACTTTTGAACTTATTTCTAAGTTCTGTTAAACTTTTCTTATACTGGTTCTATTTTCTGGCAAACTCTAAGTCACAATTTTTATTTTCCATAATCACTTACACCTAATAACTCATTCAGTTTCATTTTATTTCTGATTGATTTACTGGTATGAAGTTATAATTCAATGTATGATTATAGTATATCCATCTAAAATTTGTCAGGGCTTAATAATCATTGTAAATATCACTAATATTATCAGTACTAATGTAATTGCTATTGCCTTATTGCTGATCATGAATACTATTGTTAATATACTGTTAGGTTAGTAATAATTGCATGATACTTCATGGTGTGGAATATTCAGAGTGTATTTTTAATTATATTGTTAATGTAGTTATTGTTTTCCAAAAATTGTCTCAAACATTAAAAGTTTTATTTTATTATTGATATCAGGGTCTGTCTTGATCAAGAAATGTTTAATGAGCATCTACTATGTTTGAGATAAAGAAATACGTACCAAGGATGGAAAGTGATGTGATAGTCTGGGTCTTTAAGAAATTTATAGCATAGTTGAGAAGGCAACGCATATTAAAAATCAGATAATCCCTGGGTGGAAAAGGTTTCTAAATCTCATTTTGCTTATTTGATCCTTAGGTTTTCTCTTGAACTCTTCTCTACTTGAATATTTTTAATAGCAGAGACTTCATTATCTCCTGAGGCGGTAGCCCATTCTGTGTCAAATCAGATCTGACTATTGGGAAGTCATTCTTTGAACTGGGTTGAAAATAATATCCCAATAGTATTTAACCATTGGCCCTGGTTTTATCTTTTGGAGCCCTATAGAACCATCCTATTTGCTACCCATATAGGAACACTTAGATTAGTCAAAGATAACTAGCATAACACCTCTTGCCCATCCTCAAAACTTCTCTAAGGTAAATATCTCTAGTCTTCTCAGGAATTCATCCTGTGCAAAATCATGGTTTTGGTCTTTTTAATCCCTTGGATGCTGGTCTTTCAACATGCATAAATGTTAAATAATAGTATAGTACTGTACACATTAAGTGTCTAATAAGTAATACAGGCAATGTGAGTTGTAGGAATTCAGAGAAGGGAATATTACTTGAAGTCTAAGTAATTGGGCAGGGTTTAATGGATGAAGTCATATGTGCACTGGGTCTTAGACACATGAAGAAGATGAAAAAGTTGTGTTGTATGTGGCTATTTCGGGAACAGCATTCAGATTATGTTAGCTCAATTACATGTCAAGTACAGGCATTGAGATACTCCATCGACATCCATTTGAATATATCTGTACCAAATTTTGATTAATCTTTGTCCCATATTCTTCTTAACAAATAATGGCTAATTTTTGTGCATTTCCATGCAAAGCAAGGGGTATATTGAGTTTCAGTGACTATTTCAGTTTCACAAACACCCCATGAAAGTTTTAGGCATATTATTTTGAGAGGGTTGCTTCCATTATGATGTGATTTTCTAGGGTGAGATGTCTCCTGCTACGAATTTGGATGCTTTTAGAGCAGAAGTTTCTCTTGATGAAAACATCAAAATTATCTCAGTTTTCATTTCAATAAAGTCTGCTCAATCCAAGACTCCAGCAAATATAACATTTTCTATGAAACCTTCACTTATTTTCACAGGCGGGGAGTGACAAGGGCTAAGGAAAGAAAGGAGGACATGGGGACAGTGTGAGTAAGGACACGTTCATGTACTTATGAGATAAGCGGTGGATAAAGTTCATGTGTTGTGCTGAGATATACGGTACCCAAAAGATAAGCTGTGTTGCATGTAATGACTTGGTGCGATTTATGTTGTATAACCTGTGTGTAATGACCGTATGTTGTGTAACGACCATATGTTGTGTAACCTGTGTGGTATAGGTGTGCATGTGGTAGCGCTTATGTTAGTTTTGTCTGCTTACGTCAGAGGATAACTACCTGTTTGGGGATGGGTGAACTATTTGAATGAAAATCCAAGAATAAGCTTCTCAAAAGGGCAAAGTGGTAGCCAATACTATTGTAGTGAAGTTTCCCATAATAAATATCTTCCCATAGCTTGAAAACACATATTCCTTCATTCAATAGTCACCAAAAAATAACTGACTATCTATTATGTGCCAGCACCATAATAGGCCCTGGGGATGGTGAGCAAAAACAGACAAGTCCCTATCTTCCAGGTTTTCATAGTCTAGTCATAAAGACAGACATTAATGAAATAATCGCACACATAATTATCAGTTGATATAACTGTTCCAAAGGAAAAGAATAGGATACTATAAGAGAATAAGATGGTATGTGTCATTTTGTGTATTATATGTATTCTCTACTATACCTAGAGATACGAGCCAGTCACTACTACAGACCTCACTGGTGTCACCCTCAAGAAGTTGCCTCTTCCTTTGGGTCCTCACAACACTCAAGTCATACATAATTTATGACCCTTGTCAGTGTGATCAGCCATTTACACATCTGTCTCCCCAAGTAGAATGTGAGCTCCTGGAGAACAGAAACCAATTTAACCCCTCCCTGTACCTCTGAGGAGCCCAATGCTTAGCACACAGTGAGGATTTAATAAATGGTAACTGAATGACTAAATAAATCCTACTACAGTGCAATACAGGTTAAAATTATATCCAGAGCCAACATTTTTCAGCAAGGATGAAGGACCACAAGACCTCTTTACCGCAATTATTATATGTTCTAAACTCCTGCATGTCAGATAGTACTATTTTATTATACAATGAAATTTTGTACATTCCATTCTTTTTAACTATATGCTCAATTTCAAAGTATGCATTTCAAGTTCAACTAGAGATTTGTAAATCAAGGTGATTTTTTTTTAAAGTTTAGAAAATAAGCAAACTTAGCATTAGAGACTCAAGTCCGATTAATTAGTAGTTTGGGAGGAAAGCTTTAAACTGTCAAATAAATCCCAAAGTGCTTCAGTGAATGTGTTAGGCAGATTGTGATGCTCTAAATCTAAACTTGATTGAAACTGTGGTGAAGAGTTTGGAAATTATACACCATTTAATCTCTTATTTGAGGGGCAGGGTTCATTGCTTTTAATATGTACCCATTTTATTGCTTCATCAGCACTTTTGCTTCTTAGATTTACCACTAACATTTCAGTTAAAACCTTTTCCAGAGGCTAAAATATGTCTGCATACATTCAGTATATTTAACTTATATGTCAGAATCAAATAGGGATATTACAGAAGCAGGACTGTGAAAAGAATTTAGGAAGGTAAGTTTTTTTCTGGTTGGGCTGTCATAATAAAATGTATAATTCAATAGATGATTATAGAGCAATAAGTATGCTTAAAGATAATCCTGAGTCAAACAGGGACACAGACTTTGAGATACTCCTGACCCTCATTGTGGGTGCCTCCATTTATCAGCCAGCTTAAATTTGGTCAAGGAAAGGATAGGCTCCCACAAAAGTAAAATTCTCCTTAATGAGCTGTTAATTGTTTACATGCAGCCTGAAGTTGCCTGACGATATTTCTTCTAATTTTACTAATGTATTCCTGGTCCTGCTGCTATCATGGCCTCAGGCAAACTCTATCATAAAAATGCAGGTGTGCTTAGCAGGTATAATAAAAGTATAATAAAAGTGCAGATGCGCATAGCAGGTTTGTCAGTTGATCTGCCCATATCAGCTTAAAAGAACTTCACATTTCTATAAATTAAGAAATGAATCACTAGTGCACTGATTTTCTGATTGCTCTCTCTTCATCATTTTCCCCCCAGGCCCAGACTGACTAGGCTATTTTACAGGAGTTGGAGATGACTCATAACCCTACGTTACTTTGTCTCACAGATGGCATCATTTTATCTTATGCACAAAGAGACTGACAAGTGACAGTGTTGCCTTGATTTTATTGTATTAGGCTATGAAGAGCACTAGCTGTGATGAATATATAATCTGGAACAGGAGTTTGCATTTGGGACTTGGAACTTTGGTAGGGTAGACAGAAAGATGAAAAGAAAAATTTTTAAAAAGGCATATAGAGGGTGGAGAGAGAGAAGTGTTAAGAGAGACCACATTCTCTGTATAGGCAAGTTATTATTTTTTATACATCAGAGAATACTGAAGACCCATAGATGGTTCTCAGGCTAATCTAGTCATTTGGCACTAGAAGGTAGTTTCTAGACTGTGCTAAAACTGTTGACCCAAGACTTTTCAATTCATGCCCATAGTTACAGACTTGCTGGTAATTTTCACTAACCAAGGAACACAGGGATGCTGTAGGACTGAGTGAATAATTGGCTTATTGCCAATACTGAAATGATAGGGCAGTGATTTTCCCCATTAAGTAAAGTATGAAAGAGAAGAATTCTCTAAAATGCGTGTGTGTATGTGTGTGTGTGCTTTCCTTTAGTAGTGGTCACTGAATGCAGGAGTGGCAGGGGTGGGAATATGTAGAAATTCAATGGAAATAAAAGTTTTATCTTATCATGCAGGATGAGTCGAGGATAGCTTCCTTTTGAATATATTCAGAAAAAAACCCAAACCTGTCAACTGGGTAGAATCCTGTGTCTATTTCTTCTGTCAGAAAGCTAGATGTTTTGTTACAGGTACCTGCCATTGTGAGAACGGAATTATCAAAGCTCGTTGTTATATAAAAAGGGATCATTGCGCTCAGCAAAGCATGCAAATACCAGTGTAGTTTCCTATCATAGCTAAATAACAGCAGTGCTGCTGCTTCTTAAAGACCTTGATGATTTCTGTTAAAACTCAGATTTTCTAGATCAAAGCCAGAAACTTTTGCTAGTGTATCAGGTATTAATTTTACCTTATCATAAACTCTGGAAACAACTATCATTTTCTAAACCAAACTAAATCTGACCTGAAGTCCCCTTTATGGATGCCATGGGGAAGATTTAATATTACTTATTATTGTGTCTCCTGTCCTACCTCCCCAGGTTGTAAAAAAGGCCTTAGTTTATGCAATCCAGAATTTCAAATGTCCCTGCCAATGTGCTTATTAGCCCAGCTTTCATGTTCCATTGTGAGCTGTAGCACTGCTTCTTGTTTGACAGGCTCAGGGACAATGTTTGTGGCTGGGACTAGGTCTAGCTCATGTGTTCTCTAAATAGAACTCACCTGAAGTTTCGTCTCTTCCCCATGAACTCTTGAGACTCGAAAGCATGTACCTCAGCTATTTGGAGACCACGGAAAACACAGTCACCTACCCAGGCTCAGCCACTTTCCCCACCTACCTCTCCAAGTGTGTCTCTCCATTTGGGATGACTTTGCATTGTCCCTTCCCAGTGGGCCTTTAGAGATAGACATTTGCCACTGTCTCTTCTGGGAGAGTGGGGCAGGAAATACCAAAATCAGTCTGTTTTATTCAAAACATCTCATTCCGTTAGTAGTAGTTTTCATTAACTAAAGAACAACTGTTCCTATCACTCCAAAGTGAATCTATGGTCCATGTAGTTGTAGTCTATTATGGATTAACAAATCATGAGTTCAGAGAGACAGGCTGCGTCTTAAATAGAAACTATTTTAGATTAATCTTCCCTAAGTATTGGCTCCATTGCATCACTTCCTTCCTTAAAAAATAGTGTTATCAGATAAATCTCTTCTGACTTCTATAATATTGTTTTGACTTACCTTTTCAGTTTTCTGTCTTGTAAATACTCAAGGCTCAAGCAAACCTGGACTGAGTTATTTGAACATTCTGTTATCTGAATACCAGCATCTTCATACTTTCAATCTTGCTGTTCTGACTGGAATGCCCTCCCTACATATCTGCCTGTTGAGATCCTACTTAGTACTCAAAGTTCAACCTGAATGCTAATTCCTTTAGGAATTCTTTTACAATTCCTTTCATTTAATTTTATTTCTTTCTCCCCAGAATATTTCATTTGTACTTCTCTTTTTGAAATTTTCGTATTCTACCTTAGAGCATGATTATTTGTATTTTTGCTTTAGCTTTTCAACTAGATTGCACATTTCCTGAGGGCAGGGACCGTGACCAAAGTCTGAGAAATCTAGCAGAATGCCTCAACAGCTAGACATTCAACAATTAGTTTTGGAATTAGTGGGTCATATCCCGAGCTATTTTTAAATTAGACACCATTTTTTCTTTCCACAATGCCTCCAAATGTTTGGGCTATATCTGTTTTTGTACATGTGAAGTTTGTTCTCCAACAGTCCTTACACCTTGGCTTCCTGCAGAGTAAACACATATCTACCTACTCATTCATGGTGGCTTCAATTTGAACTTTCCTTATAGTGCCTTTTCTGATTCATTACTGGCTAACCATTTCTTTGTTCCCTTTACGATATTTCTGTTGGAATTACAGTAAACTGTATTGGGATAGATGAGGTAACTAGACTCTGCATTTGTCTAACTTAAGAAAGTTGATAAACCTCTAGACATCACAAAAATAATTCTGAAAAAAAATTAAAACTTTGTAAATTTTTTATTAGGATGTGGGTATATGAGGGGCTGTTCCAAACTGGAAGGAGCTTATTTTAACCTTAGTAAATGCTGGTCTTTAATGCTCTTTTTCTCCTCTACCTTGCAAATTCCTACATATCTGTATGGTCCAGCTTACATAGCTTTTTGTTTTTTTTTTTTTTTTCTCTCTCTCTGTTTTGAGACAGGGTCTCACTCTGTCTTCCAGGCTGGAGTGCAGTGGTGTGATAATAACTTATTGTAACCTCAAACTCCTGGCCTTAAGCGACCACCCCTACACACAGCTAAGCTTCCCGAGTAGCTGGGACCATGGGTGCACACCACCATGCCCAGCTAGTTTTTTAAAAATTTCTTTTAGAGATGATGTTTACCTATGTTTCCCAGGCTAGTCTCAAGCAAACCTCCCATCTCCACCTCTCAAAGTATTGGGATTACAGGGCTAAGCCACCATGCCCGGCCCCTCAAGTAGTTTTTTAGGTGAAGTTAGTTCCACTTAACTTGTGCCACTACTCTGCCTTATACTAATATCAAATATAGCACAAACCATATTGCACTGTTCCTTTGAAACACTCCTCACTATTGTAATTATTTTGTAAATATTATTTAAATGCTGACATTGTCACTAGACTGATCCCATAGGACAGGTAACATTTCTATTTTTTTCATAGTTAATATCCCCAGTACTTACCATTTAGTAACTAGTCATGATAGTTTGTTGTATATTATGTATATTTATTTCTTTTTCTGTTTCTATGGTTTTCTTCCCCATTCAGCTATGCAGTGACTGCATTTTAATTTCTTGTTATATTCCTGGAAACTAGTATAGCACCTAAAATATAGAAAGCAGTAAATGTTTGATAAAGGCTGTATAATTAGTGAATTATGAGATATGTACACCAGGTGCACATTTCCTTTACTAGATTCTCTGCTTTTTGAGAGTAGTGGATGGATCTTATTCCTTTTGGTTTCTCCCTAGAACTTAACATAGTACCTAATGAATTGAAGGTAATCAATAAGGTGAAAGAAGACCTAATTCTAATTTTATTTTATTTTATTTTATTTTATTTTTGAGACGGAGTTTTGCTCTTTTGCCCAGACTGGAGCGCAGTGTTGTGATCTCGGCTCACTGCAACCTCCACCTTCTGGTTTCAAGCAATTCTCCTGCCTCAGCCTCCCGAGTAGTTGGGATTACAGGCACCTGTCACCACACCCAGATAATGTTTTTTGTATTTTTAGTAGAGACGAGATTTCACCACGTGGGCCAGGCTGGTCTCGAATTCCTGACCTCATGATCCACTCGCCTCGGCTTCCCAAAGTGCTGGGATTACAGGCGTGACCTAATTCTAATTTTAACATTGACTTGCTGTATACCTCAATAAGTCTTTTACTTAGTTGACATGTATCAATTGTGTGTTTTCTGGGTGGAAGGTACTTTACTACCTTTTAAAATTTCCCATGTGTCAAAAATAGAGAAATTTTCTAGATTTTGTATAGTTTGGAATATTGGGAAATACCAAAGAGTATATTAGGAATATTTTGAAGATGAAGAAACTGTAGTTGATAATAAATTTGTAGCAGCTTGAGTTTCTTGGTTAATTTTGTTTTCTTGTTAATTAAATGTCGCTGTATATACAACATATAGCTTTCATTTTTCACAGCACTGAAATAAAATGGAATGTAACTTAGCCCTAATTCTATGGTGAATGCATTTTTTCAAGTTACTGATTTGAAAGGTTTTCTGGATCTTGAAGTAGCTCTGAGTCATGATGAAACTGAATAATGACTCTTCAGCTTGATTCTCAGACCCAGCATGTGTAATCTTGCAAATACTTACAAATCTGTACTATTTTAGAGCCAGAACAATAATGCCTTGACTCGATTTACCAGTGTAAGGCCCTCCATGCAGCAACCTTCCCTAGACATGTTATCTAAAAGGAGCCAATCTATACCCTTGGCCAATGCATACTCTTTGACCACTTGACTAGATTGCTAAACATCGTATTAGCCTCTCTATTATGTAGGGGCAGGATGTTTAGTAATGGGAGACCTTCTGTGTAAAGAAAACTGTTACTGTTTAAAATTCACACTGCACCAAACTGAAGAGGAACCAAAAAATGTATAAAGAGAAGGTAGGTTTGCATAACAAAACAGGAGTTCTGTTTGTACGCTATAAAACATTCAATGTTGTGCCACTAGCCGTCATAACAGTTTGCTTTATACAAAACTAAAAGTCACATGTCTCAATGCTAATAGATTGAAGAGGGAGGAACGAAGAGAGAAAAGTCTACAGGTACTCATTATGCAAAAACTCACTTAATAGACCGCGATAATGAACATTTATGATTATCTGGAGATAGAATCCCTGGTGAGAATAAGACAGTGCTAAATGCATACTGAACAAATAATAGGTACTGAATATTGATTTAATATCATTTAAAAATATACCTCCGTGATGCTAAATGAGAATTTAAATGTGGAATATTGTTAACATGCAATGCAGAGAGTGAGAAGCTTTTTTTGCACCGCATTTATATTGCAAACACAGAGGCCCAGTATTTTAATAATGAAAAACTTGTTTACCTGCCCAGATAATATACCCATTATAATTAATTGTACTTCACAAAATTTTTAATATCTATGTGGAAAAGAGTTCAAGATTAGGAAATATTTAAAGTCGTGAAATGTACCAGAAGAAGCCAGTTAATTTTTATTGGTCTCTATCTAATCCAAGAGCAGATTTTTCTTTCTGTTCTAATTCCTTAGAAGTTGAAGCAATGAAGTGTATAATATATACTACTTCCATAAGTGATCATGCCTCTATTCACCTTGTAATAGAACTAGATATTATAATGCAGACATTCTCACTGAGAAGATTAAAAAGTGCTTTTATTGTAAGATTATACTGAAAATAATCAGAGTTTAAATCTCATTCTGACTTTGATATGATGATAGTATCTGAACACAATATAAGCTATCAACATTATTTAAAAAATTTTTAGTTTCTAATTATTTAAAGAAAAAAATAAAATTTGCAGTTAAAGCAGTGTGTTACTAAAGCTTTTCCTGGTGAGGGGCCCAAGATATATAGCTCTTGGTTCTGCTACTAACTAGTATGTGGTTTTAACTATATTCCTTCTGGTCTTTGTCTTTTTCATTTATAAGTTTACTTTTGAAACACCAATATTTTATAATTTTAGATAAATGAGGAGATTAGCGTTCTGTTTTCCTGGCATTATTTAAATGGGTATAGGCACGACTTATACAGAAAGGTAGGAAGGTACTTTAGCTGATTGAATTTTTCTTAATGAAAGCCAAGTAAGAGCTGTGTGGCCTTTATTTAGCCTCTATCCTGCACAAAGATGGTCCCTGTTACGGTATGGACCACCAGATTCTTAACTTAAAACAAATCAAGTCCATTAAAGTTTCTTCTCAGTGCTTAATTGTTTTGATAAAGAACCTTCCTGGAAGTCAAGAGCTCTCCTTGTGGGGTCTGAGAAGGCCTTTGTGTCATTATGTGGCCAATGCTTAATACATAAAGGCAGTTTTATGCTCTTTTGGTGAAAGACACAGTTCTTTAAGATAGCACTGGGGTTTCTCACTGTGCCTGTGATAAAACTTCACACACACACACAATTTTTTCAACATATTGCTTTTCTGAAACTATTTGGAAGATCTATAAACTATCTGTCAATATATACAATAGAAATATGAAAATGTCATTGCGAATCTCTTAAAGACATTGTCTTTCCGGATGTGGTATTATTTAAAGCCTGCTTGTCCTCAATTGCTACAATTGTATTGATGCTTCTTTTTAAATAATATATGTATTACCTAAACAAAATAATTTGTTTCCTGTGATTGCAATTAGAAACAAATGCATTAATGAAATACTAAATATGACATTTAAAATAGCATTTTTCGTAATATTTCTTAAGATAGTTTCTTTAAAATATCTAAAGATAGTTTATGAACCAAGGAGTCCATAATGAGCAGAGGATAAAGTGATTTTAACAAATTATTTGTATTGCATATTATATGATAAAAGTATGACAACTATAAGTCCCTTCAGGCAAAAAAAGATATTAATTGCATTCAATGTGATTAGCTGATATATTCTTGAAGATTTTGATTCTAGCATTACATTGTCAATTAATTAAGATAATTTATTCCAATATAAGAGCAAGTGTAGAAACAAATTATTTCTGAGTGTACTTTTGGAAGAAGCAGCCAAGATAAGGAGATGGATTCTCTAGAGTTTCTTCCATCTGACTGTCATCGGATCTCATGATAGGAATGTCACAAGGATAAATTGTAGAGAGATTGGATGAAAACAGCCTTGGGCAGAAAAAAGTATAATTCTGAAAAATACTAGTTTGCTGCATGAAGGTGACATTTTGAAGCCTTATCCAAATATGTTATCCTTTATAAGTTATTAATATTCTAGGGAACATATCATTAACATCTTTAAGTGATATTCCATAATAATCTTAAAACAAATATTTCTAATTCCTTTTTCTTTTTCTCTTGTGTAAGGAAAAAATGAACTTCATCATAGGAAATATATTTTTAAAACTACTTAAAGATATTTTAAAGTTTCTCTGTTAAATATCAATGGTTGGCATTCAGCACAATCAAAATGTAGCATTAATCTCTTCAGAGACTAGAAGATAGCTCAATTTACTGAGTATAATTTAACAGTGGCATAACTAAGATGTAGCAAAGCAGGAGTGCCTACTAATTAGGACAGATTCCTGACCATCATTCCACTTGTGCAACTCCCACTGAAGTGAACATGAATCTTGCAGCAACTTTATTTTCTCATGTAGCTCTCAGTTCTTAAAAGCATTGAAGACCTTAAACAGTCTTAAACAGCAAATACTGTGTTTTCATAGAAAGTAGAAGAATGTGTGCATTTCAAAATAATGTTATATGTGCTTTTGCATGAGAAACCACCTATGTTATTTAGTGAGGCTGAAGACTGCAACCTAGGCACAATGAAAGTACAGTCTCATCTCTGCCTTGGCATCAGATCAGGTTGCTATTGGCAAAGCTAAGTAGAGGATTTTTTTCATTGACACCTTCAAGTTTGAAGCAGAAGTAAAAGAAATGACCTATGTTATTTAAATAATTACCAAGTTATTTAGAATGAAAAGGCATGTAGTCATTGTGAATTAGAACATAACAAAATTGAGCATGCCTTTGTTGAATTATATGTGTGCATGCTCACATGTGTATATACTTTTAAAGTTCAAGTTCCAATTATGCTTTCTTTGTAGAGGACAAGCTTTCTCAAAAAAGTTTATGGGAAATTTCCTTATTGAGTTATTTTAACAAGTAGCAGGTTACAGTGCCTTTCCAAGGAATCATTAAATTAAATTGTTTCTATAGAAAACATTGTCCCTAAGCTCCCAGCTACTTGGCTGATAGGGAAGTAATTTTGCTCTTCTTTTAAAATTAGTTGAATATTTACTTCTTACTGATTAATTGAGAAACAATGTAATTTCTCAAGATAGAAACACTGTAGAGTTTTTGCTATATTTCTGTCATGGGAAAAGATGGAGTATTAGTTTCTTAAGGCTGCGGTAACAAGGTACCTAAAACTGAGTGGCTTAAAATAACAGAAATTTATTATGTCACACTTTCAGAGGCTAAAACTCCAATATTAAGGTGTCAGTAGAATTGGTTCTTTCTGAGGGCTGTTAGGGATAATCTGTTCCACACCTCTTTCCTAGTTTCTGGAGGTTTGCTGGCATCACTTTACTCCGCCTTTATCTTGACATAGCATTCTCTCTGTGTGTCTCTGCATCTTCACATCCTCTTCCCACTCTAGAAGTCTGCATGCCTCTGTGTTTAAATTTTTCTTTATTATAAGGACATGGTCATATTGGATTAGGACTCATTCTAATGACCTCATCTTAACTTGATTAGTTGCAAAGATCTTACTTCCAAGGAAGGTCACATTGACAGAAATTGCGGGGTTAGGACTTGAAGATCTTTTTTTTTGGAGGAAGAGGAAACACAATTCAACTCATAACAGATGGATTTGAAATTAAGAGCAGAAACAAAATAAAAAAGGAATAACGAACATCTTGGTGACAGATTTACATTGGTGGAACAGAGATAACCAGAATGTGCCATTGAGGTGTTGAACTACCCTACTACATTTCAAACATGTTTAGATAAGACAGGTAGGAGCATGTAACTACTGAAGGTTTAGCTAGATGAATGGGTTTGTATTCCAAAAGGTCAAAGAGTCAACACAACATTCATGGACAGAATGATCATAAGGTACAGATTGTTTTCTGCCCTATTTTATTTGGTCTGTTGTCTTAGTCAATTTTGTGTTGCTATAACAGATACAACAGACAGGGTAATTTATAAAGAGAAGAAATTCATTTCTTCCAGTTCTAGAGGCTGAGAAGTCCAAGAAAATTGAGGGGCTACATCTGGTGAGGACCTTCTTACTGCATAAACCCACAGTAGAAGATGGAAGAGCAAGAAAGTGAGAGAGAACAAGAGAGGGCCAAACTCACTTTTATAACAAACTCACTCTCATAATAATGAACTCACTCCTGAGATAACAAAATTAATCCATTGACTTAATCACCTCTTTAAAGTCCCCTTCTCAACTCTGTTATATTGAAGATCAATGAACATGAACTTTGGGGGATACATTGATACCATGGCACCTGTTTTGAACATAGATGTTTATGGTGACCAAAAGGGGATCAGATAACTATAGTGTCTCCTATTTATTAATTAAGACTAGAATATAAATGATAGAGTAGATGTTAGATTACTTTATGTAGGCTGTTTTTTTTTTTAAGCATACTACAATAAATTACCCAGATAAAAGAAGTTAGCCAAAAATCTCCCCTCACTTGAATTGGCCTGATATTATGGAGTGATGTACTAGTACTGGATTTAGAGCATGCCAGAAAAAAAATTCTAATGAAAGTTTGGAGATACATTACTATCTGGAATTAATTTAGATTGATACAAAATTAAAGAGAGGGTACTAGGTAGTTACTTTAAAAATTTCTCAATAATAATTATTTTACTTATTTATAAATATATAATTTATTATTTTAATTGTACTTATTTTACTAGGTGATATTGTGTAGGTTCAATTTTTAAAATAGTAATTTTATTAGTTTTCAAAATGTAATGCATAAAACATTTTTATTTCAAATTTAAATTTCTGTTAAGTTCTGGGGAAATAAATCTAATCGGAAAAGAAAAAAACTCATAAGAATTGAAAGTTTACTGTAAAATTGTCAAGTGGAAGCAAGATGGCGGAATATAAGGTGATCATCCCCCTGCCCACATGAGGACACCAATTTAACAATTACGCTGAAAAAAAAAAATCCTCATAAGAAGCAAAAATCAAGTGAGCACTCATAGTACCTGGTTTTAATTTCATATTGCTGAGAGAAGCACTGAATAGTTAGAAAAACAGTCCTGAATCGCTGACAACACCCCTCCCACACCCCTGGCAGCAGCCTCATGGTGCAGAGAGCCTCTCTGGACACTGAGTGAGGGAGAACGCATCAATTGTGAGGCAGTGAACTCAGTGCTGTCTTGTTAGAGCAGAAAGGAAAACCTGTCCAAACTCAGCTGATGCATCACAACAGAAGGAACATTTAAACCAGCTCTAGCCAGTGGGGGATCACCAATCCCAGCAGTCCAAACTTGAGTTCCCACAAACCTTACCACTGAGGGCTACAGCGATCTCTGTTTCCAAGTAAACTTGAAAGAGTCTAGGCCATAAATACTCCAACTTTTAAGTGAGTCCTAATACTATACTAGACACAGAGACTGTGGAGTGGGGTGCAGGCAGCATTCTGAGACAACAGTTTGGGCAAAGGAGCACTCGCATCACCATTCCCCTAACTCCGTTGCACAGCTCTTAGCTCCAAAAAAGACCCTTTTTTTTTTTCTGCTTGAGTAGAGGAGAGGAAATAGTGTGGATGAATTGTCTTGCATCTTGGATACCAGCTCAGCCACAGCAGGATGGGGCACCAGTCAGAGTAGTGAACCCATGTTCCAGGCCCTAGCTCCCAGACAGAATTTCCAGATGCATCCTGGACCAGAAGGGAGTCTGTGCCTTGAATCAAAGGACCCAGGCCTGAAAATAAGAACTGCTAAAAGGAGCACTAAATCTTGAAACATATCCTTGAAATACACCAAAATGGAACCTCCTTAAAGCATAAATCTCACAGAACATATATAAAAATAACACAATGGAAAAAAAAAAAACAAGGTATTCAGGCAACAAATAGCATGATGAATAGAATAATACCTCACATCTCAATATTAACATTGAATGTAAATTGCCTAAATGCTCCATTTAAAAGATACAGAATGGCAAAACGTATAAGAATTCGCCAATGAAGTTTCTGTTGTCTTCAGGAGACTCACTGAATACATAAGGACTCACATAAACTTAAGGTAAAGGGTGAAAAAACCAAAAGTGAGCAGGAGTAGCTCTTCTTATATCAGACAAAACAAACATTAAAGCCATAGCAGTTAAAAAAGACAAAGAGGGACATTATATAATGATAAAAGGACCAGTCCAACAGGAAAATATCACAATTCTAAATATATAGGCACCTAACACTGGAACTCCCAAATTTATAAAACAATTACTACAAGACATAAGAAATGAGATAGATGGAAACACAGTAATACTGGGGGAGATTAATATTCCACTGACGGCACTAGACAGGTCATCAACAGAGATTCAACAAAGAAACAATGGATTTAAATTATACCCTACAATAAATGGACTTAAAAGATATTTACAGAACATTCGACCCAACAACTGCAGAATATACATTCTATTCATCAGCACATGGAACATTCTCCAAGATAGACCACATGATAGGACACAAAACAGGTCTCAGTAAATTTAAGAAAATTAAAATTATATCAAGTATTCTCTCAGACCACAGTAAAATAAAACTGGAGGCCAGCTCCAAAAGAAACCCATGAAACTATGCAAATGTATGGAAATTAAGTAACCTGCTCCTGAATGATCACTGGGTCAATAATGAAATCAAGATGGAAATTTAAAGAATTCTTTGAACTGACCAATAATAGTGACACGACTTACCAAAATCTCTGGGCTACAGCAAAAATGATGCTAAGAGAAGAGTTTATAGCATTAAATGGCTACATCAAAAAGAATGAAAAAGTACAAATAGACTAAGCTCACACCTCGTGAAACTGGAGAAACATGAACAATCCAAACCCAAACCCAGCAGAAAAAAGGAAATAAGATTAGAGAAGAACTAAATAAAATTGAAAGAAGCCCCCCCAAATTCCAAAAGATAAATGAAACAAAAAGCTTATTCTTTGAAAAGATAAATAAAAATGATAGACCATTAGTGAGATTAACCAAGAAAAGAAGAGTGAATATCCAAATAAGGTCAATTAGAAATGAAACAGGAGATATTACAACTGATGCCACAGAAATGCAAAAGATTATTCAAGGCTAATATGAACACCTTTATGCATCATAAACTAGAAAACCTAGAGGAGACGGATAAATGCCTGGAAATATACAACCCTCCTGGATTTAACCAGGAAAATATAGAATCTCTTAACAGAACAATAACAAGCAGCAAGATTAAAATGGTAATTTAAAAATTGCCACAGAAAAAGTCCAGGAACAGACAGATTCACAGCTGAATTCTATCAGACATTCAAAGAAGAATTGCTACCAATTATATTTACATTATTCCAAAAGATAAAGAGGGAATCCTTTCTAAATCATTGTATGAAGCCCGTATCACTCTAATATCAAAACCAGGAAAGGACATTAAAAAAAAACTACAGACCAATATTCGTAATAAATATAGATGCAAAAATCCTCAAGAAAACACTAGCTAACTAAATCCAGCAGCATATCAAAAAATTAATCCACTATGATCAAGTGGGTTTCATACCAGGGATGCAGAGATGGTTTAACATGCATAAGTCAATAAATGTGATACACCACATAAACAGAATTAAAGACAAAAATCACATGATTATCTCAATAGACACATAAAAAGCATTTGACAAAATTCAGCATTGCTTTATGATTAAAACCCTCAGCAAAATAGTCATAGAAGGGACATAACTTAAGGTAATAAAAGCTATCTATGACAAACCCACAGCCAACACTGTTCTGAATGGAGAAATGTTGAAAACATTCCCCCTGAGAACTGGAACAAGACAGGGATGCCCACTTTCACCACTTCTATTCAACATAGTACTGGAAGTCCTAGCCAGAGTAGTCAGATAAAAGAAAGAAACCAAGGGCATTCAAATTGGTAAAGAGGAAGTCAAACTGCTACTGTTTGCTGATTATATAATAATACACCTAAAAAACCCTAAAAACTTACATAAATACTCCTATAATTGGTAAATGAATTTGGCAATGGTTCAGGATACAAGACTAATGCACACAAGTAAGTAGCTCTGCTATACACCAATAGCAACCAAGTTGAGAATCAAACCAATAACTTAACTCCTTTTACAATAGCTGCATTAAAATAAAATACTTAGGAATATGCCTAACCACGGACATGAAAGACCTCTACAAGGAAAACTACAAAACACTGCTTAAAAAAATAATAGATGACACAAACAAATAAAAACACATCCCATGCTCATGGATGCATAGAATCAATATTGTAAAAATGACCATACTTCCAAAAGCAATCTACAAATTCAATGCAACTCCCATCAAAATGCCATCATCATTCTTCACAGAATTAGAAAAAACAATCCTAAAATTCATATGGAACCAAAAACAATCCCACATAGCCAAGGCAAGACTAAGCAAGAACAAATCTGGAAGCATCACATTAACTGACTTCAAGCTATACTATAAGGGCATAGTCACCAAAACAGCATGGCACTGGTATAAAAATAGGCACAGAGACCAGTGGAACAGAATAGAGAACCCAGAAACAAAGCCAAATAGTTACAGCTAACTGATTTTTGACAAAGCAAAGAAAAACATAAAGTAGGAAAAGGACACCCTATTCAACAAATGGCACTGGAATATTTAATTGGCAATCCACATGTAGAAGAATGAAATTGGATCCTCATCTCTCACCCTATTCAAAAATCAACTCAAGATGGATCAAAGACTTAAATCTAAGATCTGAAACCATAACAATTCTAGAAGGTAGTATCAGAAAAACCCTTCTAGACATTGGCTTAGGCAAAGACTTCATGACCAAGAACCCAAAAGCAAATGCGACAAAAACAAAGATAAATAGATTGGAGTTTATTAAAATAAAAAAAAAACTTCTGTGCAGCAAAATAAATAATCAGCAGAGTTAACAGACAACCCACAAGATTGGAGGAAGTTTTCACAATCTATACATCTGACAAAGGACTAATATCCAGAATCTACAAAGAACTCAAACAAATCAGCCAGAACAAAACAAACAATTACATCAAAAAGTGGGCTAAGGACATGAATACAAAATTCTCAAAAGAAGATACATGAATAGCCAAAAAGTATATGAAAAAATGCTCAACATCACTAATTATCAGGGAAATGCAATTCAAAACCACAATGCAATAGCACCTCACTCCAGCACAAATGGCCATAATAAAATAAAAAAATCTATAGATGGTGGCATGGATGTGGTGAAAACAGAACACTTTTACGTTGTTGGTGGGAATGTAAACTAGTACAACCACTATGGAAAACAGTGTAGAGATTTCTTAACGAACTAAAAATAGATCTACCATTTGCTCCATCAATTCCAATGCTAGATATCTACCCAGAGGAAAAGAGATCATTATATGAAAAAGATACTTGCATATGCACGTTTATAGCAGCACAATTTGCAATTGGAAAAATATGGAACCAGCCCAAATGCCTATCAATCAATGAGTAGATAAATATATATATACACACACCAAATTAATATATATACCAAATTTTCATATATATGTATGTATGTATATATATGTGTATATATGTATATATGTGTATATATGTATATATGTATATATGTATGTGTATATATGTATATATGTATATATATGTGTGTATATGTGTGTGTGTATATATATATATATATATATATATATAAAATGGAATACTACTCAGCCATGAAAAGGGCATGAACAGGAACAAAATAATGTTATGTGCAGAAACCTGTATGGAATTGGAGACTATTATTCTAAGTGAAGTAACTCAGGAAAGGAAAACCAAATATTTTATGTTCCCACTCATATATGGGAGCTAAGTTATGAGATGCAAAGCCATATGAATGATACATTGAACTTTGGGGACTCAGGGGAAATGGTGGTGGGTGGCGAGGGATAAAAGACTACACATTGGATACAGTGTATGCTGCTTGGATGACGGGTGCACCAAAATTTCAGTAATCACCCTTAAAGAACTTATTCATGTAGCCAAACACCACCTGTTCCCCAAAAACCTATTGAAATAAAAAAAACACAAAAAATAAAAATAAATAAATCTAATCAATCTCCATTTAAAAAAGATGTAAAGAATATCACGAGCAAAAATAAAGTAATAAAAACTCTATGTCCTGACTTTGTTCCCCTCCTTTTTTTTTTTGTTTTTTTCTATTTACATCTTATTGTAGTGTGTATGTTTTGAAAAGTTGTTATAGTAATTATTTTTGATTTGTTTATTATTTATTCTTTCTTAGGATAAGAGCAGTTTACACACTGCAGTTACAGTGTTATAATATTATGTGATTTTTTGTTTATTTACTATTACTGTTGAGTTTTATACCTTTAGGTGATTACTTATTGTTTATTAACATCCTTTTCTTTCTGATTGAAATACTTCCTTCAGTAGTTCTTGTAGAACAGGTATGGTGGTGATAAAATCCCTCAGCTTTTGTTAGTCTAGGAAAGTCTTTATTTCTCCTTTATGTTTGAAGGATATTTTTGCCAGATGTACTATTCTAAAGTAAAAGCCTTTTCCTTTATCACTTTAAATATATCTTGCTACTCTCTCCTGGCCTATAAGGTTTCCACTAAGGAGTCTGCTGCCGGACATATTGAAGCTCCATTGTATGTTGCTTCATTTCATTTACTTATCTTAGGATCCTTTCTTTATTCTTGTTTTTTGGGAGTTTGATAATTAAGTGCCTTGAGTTAGTCTTCTTTGGCTCAAATCTGCTCTGGTGTTGTATAACCTTCTTGTATTTGAATATTGATATCTTTCTTTAGGTTTAGAAGTTCTCTGTTATTATGACTTTAAATAAACTTTCTACCCCTACCTCTTTCTCTGCTTCTTTAAGGCCAATACTTCTTATATTTGCCCTTGTGAGGCTATTTTCTGTGTCCTGTAGGTGTGCTTCATTGTTTCATTATTTTTTCCTTTGTCTGCTCTGACTGTATTTTCAAATAGCTTGTCCTTAAGCTCATTAATTCTTTCTTCTGCTTTATCAGTTCTACTCTTAAAAGACTGATGCATTCTTCAGTGTGCCAATTTCATTTTTAGGCTCCAGAATTTCCGCTTTATTCTTTGAATTATTTTAATCTCTTTATTAAAATATCTTCCAGAATTCTGAATTCCTTCTCTGCATTATCTTGATTTTTTGTGTGTGTTTTCTTAACATGGCTATTTTGAATTCTCTTCCTGAAATGTTACATATCTTTGTTTCTTCAGGTTTGGTCCCTGGTGCCTTATTTAGTTCATTTGGTAAGGTCATGTTTTCCTGGATGGTGTTTCTCCTAGTAGATGTTTTTTGGTGTCTGGGCATTTAAGAATTGTGTTTTTATTATAGTCTTCATTGCCTGGGCTTGTTTGTACTTGCCCTTCTTGGAAAGGCTTTTCAGATATTTGGTAGGACTTGGGTGTTGTAATGTAAGCTGTATGTGCTTTAGGGAGCACCACAAGCCAAGTGATGCTGTGGTTCTTGCAGACTCATAGTGTACTGCCTTGATGCTCTTCAGCAAGATCCAGGAGAATTCTCAGGATTACTAGGCAGAGACTCTTGTTCTCTTCATTTACATTCTCACAAATGAACAGTCTCTTTGTTCTGAGCCACCTAAAGCTGGGTGTGGAGTGACACTAGCATCCCTGTTGCCACCACCACTATGACTGCACTGGGTCAGACCTGAAACCAACATAGCACTGGGTCTCACCCAAGGCCTACTGTTACCACCACGTGGCTACTACCTATTTTCACTCAAGGCCCTGGGGCTCTACATAAGCAGTCGGTAAAGTCAGCCAGGCCCATGTCCTTCCTTCAGAGCCATGCATTCCCCCAGGTTTCAAGTGGGTTCAGAAGTCTACTTTGTGTTTTATTGTACTACAGCTGAGCTGGCTCTCAAACCAGAAGACACAGTCCCTTCCACTCTTCCCTCCCCTTTCCAAAAGCAGAGGAGCCTCACCCCATAGCCGCCACCACCACAGGCCACAGGGAGTACTGCCAGACTATTGCTGATGTTCTCTCAGGGCCCAAGGCTCTTAGCTTATTGTGAAAGCTGCTTGGTCTGGGACTTACCCTTCAGGGCAGTTGCTTCCTTTCTGGCCAAGGGCTAGTCCAGAGAAGCCATCCAAGAGTCAAGTCCTGAAATTGGGGAACTTAATAGCCCTATTGGTGCTCTACCCACCTGTTGCTATGCTGGTACTTAAGGTACGAAACAAAGTTTCCTTTACTTTTTCCTCTGCTTTTCTTAAGCAGAAGGCGTTTCACCCTATAGCCACCATAGATGGTAATATGCTGGGTCTCACCTGAAGCCAGCAAGTCTCAGAGGCTCATCCGTGGTCTTGACTTAGTACCTGGATATCTCTGCCGGTTATTCAGGGCCCCAGGGCTCTTCAATTAGCAAGGGATGAATGGTTTCAGGACTGGGTCTTCCTCCCCTTCAAGGCAGCAGATGCCCTTTTTTCTCAGCTTGTGTCTAGAAATGTCATCTGGGAGCTAGGGCTTATAACAGGAGCCTCACAACTCTGACCAGTGCCCTATCCTACTGTGACTGAGCTGGTATCCAAGATGCAAGAAAAATCCTGCCCATTCTTTCCTCTCCTCTCCTCAAGTGGAAAGAAGTGGGCATTTTTGGAGTTGTGAGCTTTGCAGCTTGGGGTTAGGTGAGGAATGATGTCATCACTCCCTTAGCTGCCTTAGCTTCTGTCTCAGTAGGCCATGTGTTTCCTCCCTACTCTCTGCCAAGCCACTGTTTCTGGGACCAGTTCAGCACTAGGATTTGCCTAAGAGTTGCAGTCCTTATGCCCTAGACTGCCTTTAAAGTTTATTTAGAGCACAGAGCACTTTAGCCCATGGTGGTGAGGTTTGTGGGAACTCAAGTTCTGACTGCTGGGATGGGCAATTCCCCTCTTGCTGAGGCTGGGTTAAATGCTCCCTGCTTGGGTAGATGTCAGCTGAGTCTGGTCGGGTTTTCCTTTCTGCTCTAACAGGATAGTACGGAGTTCAGTGCCTCACAATTGCTGTGTTCTTCCTCCCCCATCACCCACAGATGCTCTCTAGAGCATGCTGTTGTTGCCAGTAGGGTGAGGGGTGGGGGGAGAGGTTCCATTGGTGATTCAAGACTGTTTTTTGTGTTTCTTCAGTGTCTTTTTCAGTGATACAAAGATAAAATCAGGTACTATAAAGGCTCACTGGATTTTTGGTTCTCATAAAGGTTCTTTTTTTTTTTTTTCTGTGTAGATAGTTGTTGAATTGATGTTCTTGTTTGGGTGAGGTGGAGAGAATCAATGAAGCCTTCTATTCTGCCATCTTGCTCCACCTCTCACAGTATTTCTTAAGTGCAAGCAAATGCTATGAGAAAGGTAGAAACAAAAGTTCCACATTAGGTAGGACATAAAATACAGGAAAGATTTGAGGTAAGACTGGAAAACTATTTGAGTCTATATTGTGAAGGGCTTTGACTACCACGGTAAGATATTTCCTTTATTTCTAAGTACTAGGACATCTTTCCAGATTTTTGGACAGTAGAGTGATGTGATTACAATTTTACTCTAGGAAGGTTCATCCGTTGATAGTGCATAGGATGTATCAGCATGGTATATGAGACAGTAAGGAGACAATTATAGTGGTATAGTCATCAAGTGACAAGGAACTGAACCAAGTGGTTGTAGTAGGAGGGGACATTGTGAAGGCAGACTCTGCAGACCATTGTTCCTACCCTAAATGAGTCTTCTCCATTGAATGGTCAATTTGTTTTAACTGGAAGAATAGTGTATAAAGCTATTAAAATTTTGCTAATTCAGTAGTTTTTCAGCTATAGTGTAATACAGTGTATATCTACTTTTCAAGTAAAATATTACCATCATCCTAGCTATATATGCCACAGAGGTATAGCATTACACTCTTGTAGAATCCTCAGGGATTAGGTAACACAGTGATGAATCCTGAAAATTCTTCATATGTTTGCCAAAATTTTAAGGTGTGGCATTGTCAGGGAAGTGGGGGAAAGCCAGCAGTCAAAGGCCTCACCCAGCTCCCATGCCAACAGAAGGGCAGGTCTCACTCCCATGGTGCCCCCTCCAACAGCCCCAAGTCTGTTTGCAGGCAGAGGGTGAGTCAGGCTTGAAAACTTGCCCCAGGGTACCCGCCTCCCAGCTTCAAAAGAAAAGGGCTTGATTCTTCCCCCACCTGTGGAGTCTGCACACCAGATTTGCACCCTACCTTGAGTTCTGGCCAGGAGGCTCCTTGCCCTGTTCAAATTGTTGCAAAGTTCAGCTGGAGATTTCCTTCTCCCGGTGAAGTTGTACCCTCTGCTCCTCTAGCCACCCTTCTGATAGATCCCTGTGGTGCTAGGCAAGAATGGCCTGCTAGGGGACCCAGCAAGGTCCCAGAGCCTTTCTGCTGCTCCCTCTACCCCTGTTTTTCACTTGGCACTCTAAACTGACTCAGCTCCAGGTAAAGTCGGAAACTTCTCCTGCAAACAGACCTTCACCTTCTCCAGTGTGTGTGTGTGTGTGTGTGTGTGTGTGCGCGCGTGTGCATGTGTGTGTGTTCAGGAGAGGAGGGTCTCCCTTTCCCACTTTCGCAGTTGGGGCACTCACAGTATTCTGGATGTCTCTCGGGTCCTGCAGGAGCACTCCACTTCCTTCAGAGGGTCTGTGGGTCCTCTCAGGATTTCTGGTTTCTGGACAGCTAATTTTGACATGGGTACCGAGATAACCCATGGAGAAAAAAGTCTGTTCAATAAATGGTGCAAGGAAAGCTGATTTGCACGTGAAAAAGAATAATAAAATTGGACCCTTATCTTATACTGTAGATCAACTCAAAATGGCTAAAAGACCTGAAATCGTTCTTTCCTGGAAAGGATTCTTGTAGTGACTGCCATGGAACACAGACCTATGGGAATACACGGGAACCTCTTTTAGAAAACCTGACAAGCGAGTATGACTTGGATCTTTTCCAAAGAGCACAAGCCCGGGCTTCAGAGGATTTGGAGAAGTTAAGGCTGCAAGGCCAAATCACAGAGGGAAGCAACATGATTAAAGCAATTGCTTTTGGCCTCTATGACCTTGATACCTGGTATCATTCTCCATATCCTGAAGAATATGCACGGCTGGGATGTCTCTATATGTGTGAATTCTGCTTAAAATATATGAAGAGCCAAACGATACTCCACCGGCACATGGCCAAATGTGTGTGGAAACACCCACCTTGTGATGAGATATATCGCAAAGGTTCAATCTCTGTGTTTGAAGTAGATGGCAAGAAAAACAAGATCTACTGCCAAAACCTGTGTCTGTTGGCCAAACTTTTTCTGGACCACAAGACATTACATTATGATGTGGAGCCCTTCCTGCTCTATGTTATGACAGAGGCGGACAATACTGGCTGTCACCTGACTGGATGTTTTTCCAAGGAAAAGAATTCATTCCTCAACTGCAACATATCCTGTATCCTTACTATGCCTCAGTACATGAGACAGGGCTATGGCAAGATGCTTATTGATTTCAGTTATTTGCTTTCCAAAGTTGAAGAAAAAGTTGGCTCCCCAGAACATCCATTCTTAGATCTGGGGCTTATAAGCTATCGCAGTTACTGGAAAGAAGTACTTCTCTGCTACCTGCATAATTTCCAAGGCAAAGAGATTTCTATCAAAGAAATCAGTCAGGAGACGGCTATGAATGCTGTGGACATTGTCAGCACTCTGCAAGCCCTTCAGATCCTCAAGTACTATAAGGGAAAACACCTAGTTTTAAAGAGACAGGACCTGATTGATGAGTGGATAGCCAAAGAGGCCAAAAGGTCCAACTCCAATAAAACCATGGATCCCAGCTGCTTAAAATGGACCCCTCCCAAGGGCACTGAAAGTGACCTGCCATTCCAAGCCAGCGAACCCCAGCAGTAGGAATCCGTACCCTAGGGATCTGTCTGTCATTTCTGTTGCTCTTGTGATTGGCAAGTACGGTATCCCTTGGGAAGGCCAGGCCCCTCAGGACTGTCCTGGCTCCGACCTTTGTGTACACTGCAGATGTTGGTTCTGAGGAACTGTTGTTTCGGCCTCAGTGAGGTTGCCTGGATGGGATCTGTATTAGACTTGAGTGCAGGTCTCTCAGCACTGACCCAGGGAGTTCTGTTATGGTACTGTACCTGTCCAGTCACTGGTTCTCTCCTCATGTCCTCTCGCTCCATGAGGTTGTGTTGTGTCTTCTAAGCGTGGTACTAGTGCTTGCCACCTGGTCACCAGACCTCCAAATATGGCTGCCACCACCAGGACCTTTCCAGTTACTCCTTATATGTGTGTTAAATGGAGAGGCAGGGAAGAGGTGGCACTTGTGAGTGTGTGTGGATTGGCAGGGGGTCCATTCACTTTGGGTTCCATCTTGCTTTAAATTTCTTTCCTTCATTTTGATTAAGAGACCTCTTTTTGATCTGTATTCGGCTAGCCAGAGCCAAATACTTTTGAAGAGTTTCCCAGGGACTAGTCATGGTAATAGCATACAATTGATCTGAATGAGATGGAGAGAAGAATGAAGAGGTGGTGGTTCTGGGTTTGATTTGAGTTCACCTGTGGGCAGTGGGCAGTGTCTTGGTGAAAGGGAGCGGATACTACTTTTTGCCTCACCATAAAGTACTCACTAGTAAATATTTCCTTCTCTCTTTACTCCCACTTTTTACGTTTGCAGGTGCCAAAGTAATGTCCACTTCTCCCTTTCATGCTGCATGTTAACTGGTTAATTATACTGCAGAAACCTTTTCACCTCCGCTAGTCTGATACAGTACATCTGTACTTCCATATACCTTGCACTGATTTTGTCTGAATGCCCTGGGAGAAGTTGAAAATGATTGAAAGTGACTTCCGTATCTCAGCCCATGACTCAGCAAGGCAGAATGGCCACCCCTGCCAAGGTTTGCTTCTCTTTTCAACAGTGCCTCACCCTCCCTCTAGGATTAAAGTGCTTCTGCCCCTTCCACGAACTCCTCCTCCATTTCCTTTTTGGGATTTGTCACCATCCTTCTATTCTCTGGTCTTCTATTTTTGGTGTTGTTCAAGTGAAGAAAGAGATGTTCTCTCTAGTTTCTCTCTAGCCCATTATAACCTGCTATCTTCGGGCAACTTTTGATGTATGACATGTCACCCTTCCCAACTTGGTCTCCTCCAATATGCTGTCTTCATGTGGAGCCCTCACCAAAATCCCTGACTCCCGTCATTTGTGCCTTTCTCTTGTCATCTCTGTACACTACTTATATTCACTGTGGGTTGGGGGAGCTAATTTTAAGCATGTTCAGTGGCAGCTCCCTCCAGTTTCAGTGTCACTGTTAAAATTTATCCAAAAGCAACTTCACTAGGGGTTTTCTTAAGGGATAAAGGCCTTTTACAGAAGCTAAACCCTTCCTCACATGTGGTAGAATGTGCTCTTCTATATCTACTCCTCAATAAAGCATGCTCTCTTCCAAAAAAAAAAAAAAAAACCTGAAATCATAAAAATCTTGGAATAAAACGTAAGGGAAAACCTCCTGGTTTTCGCCTTGACGATGATTTTTGGGTATGATGCCAAAAGCTCAGGCTACAAAAGCAAAAATAAATAAATAGAACTGCATCAAACTAAAAAGCTTCTGCACAACAAAGGAAATAATCAACATGAAAAGGCAGCCTACAGCTTGGGAGAAAATGTTTGCAACCATATATCCAATAAAGGATTAGTATCTAAAATATATTGAAAACCCCCACAACTAAATAGCAGAAAAACAAATTAACCCAATTTAAAAAGGCCAAAGGACCTGAATAGGCATTGTTTTCAAAGAAGAAATAAAAATGATTAACAGATGTATGAAAAGTACTCAACCTCACTAATCATCAGGGAAATGTAAATCAAAACCATGATGAGATAGCATCTCATACCTGTTAGAATCACTATTATCAAAAACCTAAGAGACAAGTATACTACTGATAGAGATTTAGAATGCTTCAGCTATTGTGGAAAACAATATGGAGGTTCTTAGAGACATTAAAATAGAACTACCATATGACCCAGCAACCCCTTTTCTGGATATATATCTAAAGGAAATTAAATCACTACATTATAAAGATACCTGCATGCCTATGTTTATTGCATCATTATTCACAATAGTGAAGATATGGAAACAACTGAAGTGTCCGTTAATGGATGAATGAATAAACTGTGGTATACATATACAATGGAATATTCATCATCTTTTTTAAAAAGTTAAATCTTGCCGTTTGTCACAACATGGATTAATCTGGAGGACATTACGCTAAGTGAAATAAGCCAGACATAGAAAGAAAAGTACTGCACAATCTCACTTACATGTGGATTCTTAAAAATAAAAAGAGTCAAATATACAGAGATAGAGGATAAAGCAATAGTTACTGGGTATGGGGAGATGTAGGTAAAATGATACAAAGTAGCAAATATGTAGGATGAGCAAATCAAGAGAGCAATGTGCAACATGAGGACTATGCTTAATAATATTATGTTGTACTTGATATTTTTGCTAAAAGAGTATATTGTAGATGCTCTTGCCACACATACAAAGTGGGTAATTATATAAGATGAGGGATATGTTAATTTTTTGACTCTTGTAACCATTTTACTATCTACATGTATATCAAAACATCATATTGTATGCCTTATCATATACAGTAAGAATGTTTAAAAATAAAAGTAGAATATAAACCATGATATTTTATAAAGCCTGATGTAATGAATTGTGAAAAGATGCTTAACTAGCATCAACTTTTCTAGGTATTTACTAAATGATAGCCATAGTTGTGGAATTGCCTTCAAATGAAAGTACGTTGAATGCTGTTTTTTAAAAAAATTTCTTACTATTTTTGAGTTTATGCTATATTAAATGAATACATCTCATTGCATATTTTTAAATAAAGTAGAGTACTATTTTTAGAACAGTAATTAAATGAAAAATAAATCTAGGGCAAAGATACGTGTTCCCAAAACTGAACAGTGATGTGAATAATGTCTCACAATTATATATAAAATATTAAGTATAGCTTAATTAGTATACTAATTACTATACTTAATTAGTATAGTAATTAGTATAGCTACTGTCCTAAAATTTGTGTTTCCTTTATTACCACAATTTAAAAATAAATTGTCAACATCTGATGCTACATGTCTAACTTACATTCTTATGATCTGAACTTGTTCTGCATTTGCTCGTTGAGATGCTATTCTAGCATATTATTAATAAATTATTTTAACTAAAAAAATTAAGAAATAAAGTACATTTATTTTCTGAATATCATTATGGAGAATATCAGTTGTAGATAATTTAGAACAAGAAAGAGTGGACTAATTATAGAAACTTACACCCCTGAACTTAAAATAAAAGTTAGAAATAAAAAATAAAAAAATAAAAATGCAACAAAAAAGGACAAGAAACTTACATGATTAGTTTCAATCTCACATAAATTAATATAAAATGCAACTTGTGTTTATTATAATTTCTTATAATATATCACTGGCATAGTGAGTGATAATTATTCCATTAAGAAAAAATAGAAAGTTAAAAAAATTGAAATATGCATATTTAATATTCAAAGTTAATATTAACTCCAGGCTCTTCTTTGAGGCTATATAAAAATGACAAAATGCCACAGTAAAAATTTAGAGAACTAAATCAGAGTATATAAAGGGCAAGTGAGCTCTTATTAAAAGAATCTAATAAAATCTCCTAGTAGCAAGAAACGTTTCTTCTTCCTCATTGATGTCAATTGTCAGATTAGTTCTAGATTTTAAACCCAAATTTGTTCTTGCTGGGTTTGAAATTTTGTTTAAAGTTTTGAGTCTTTATCTTTTCTTGACCTATGCTGTCATGGATGTGGTGCTTTTGATTTCTCTTCCAGCTTATATAACAGAACATTTCTTTCTGGAATCTGGTAATTTTAAGATTAGAATTCTTTGTTTGAAAGGAACAAACCATTGACTGACCTCAACTCTTTTCATTTTCTATCTCAGTTTTATCTAAACCCCATGATAGCACCAAGGTTTAAAGTCTTTAAAGATACAGATTTTTCCCCTATTTCTTTTTAGAAAAAAAAATATCAACTAGAAACTCCTTCTGCCTAAAATACTTTATCTTTGTGTTGGAGGAAAGTTAAAATGGCTCTTGCATCTCCTTATTCAAAGGTGTTATTTCAATGTATTGATCCCTTAGTCTTCAGCTTTACTTACATCTAGTGCATTATTGTTAAAAGATGATTCATTCTTTAATATTAATTAATATGGGAGTTTGGGTTAAGCAAATATTGATACATATTTTTATGTGGAATATTTTGTAATCAGAGGTAGAACTTGTAAAACAAAGTTTCTGTGATGGTCCATAATTTTTGAAATAGGATAAGAACAAATAACCTTATGAATTCAACATTTAAGCTCTTAAAAATATAATTATCAATTTTTAAAATAATCAATGAATTTGCTCAATAGGAGAGCAAGAGCAAATCAGTGCATTGGTAAACCAGAAGCTTAAAGCAGGAAATTCTCTTGGAATGCATTCCATTGAAAGAAAATAAAATACATAAGTTGATAGACAAAGAACACAGACCTACATGTTCTAAGATCAGTATAAAGGTCAGTCTATGAAAATAAACAAAAAGAATGGGGAAAGGAAATAAAGAGTAATACATAATATCTACATTAATTTTTTTATTCAATAAATGAGAACCCATTATTTCCCAACGCTGTTATAGGCTCAGAGAAACAATAGTTTTATATATATATATATATATGTTTATATATATATATTTATATATATATACACACACATCACTTACATTCTGCTTGAAAAGACACTAAGCAGTATAAATAAATAAAACGATGTGTTAAAGAATGATAAAAGATAAGGAAAAAAATAAAGCTGGGAAAAATAATTTGAAATAGTGTGGTAGATTGTACGTTTTAGATGTAGTTACTGATTCAGAGATATATGTGCTTAGAGGTAAAGTAAGGGAGTAAACCATGCTGCTCTCTGGAGGAAAAACATTCCAGATATAATTATATATATGAATGAAAGCCCTTGAGCCAGGAGCATGCCAGATGTGTTAAAGCAACAGTGAGGAGGTTCGCTTTGGAGAAAACTAAGGAAGAGTAGTAGGAGATAATGTCAGAGAGGAAAGGAAAGACAGTTGTGTAGTTTTGATTGCCATAGTAGGAACTTTTACTTACTATGGAAAGCCATGGGAGGATTTTGAGAAGAGGAGCAACATTATCTGACCGGTTTTCACAGGATCACTCTGTGCTATGTGGAGAAAAAAGCTGTAAGAGAGCAAGAATGGAAGCAGAATGATCAATTGTATTAATCCAGGAAAGACATGATGATGACTTAGACCAAGGTGGTGGCAGTGAAGTAGTAGAAATGTCAAATTTTGGATCTATTTTGATATTAGTGCCAACAGAATATACTGATGGAAAAGAGATGAAGTGTGAGAGAATGCAAAAAACCATAGATAAAACCAACATTTTTGACAAAAATAACTAAAATTAACTCAGATGGGGGAAGACTTCAGGAAGAAAAAGCTTTGGGGGAAGAATGTTATGAACACAGATCAGATGTGTTCTAATGGTCACAGTGACCATTAGGCAACCAAGTGAAGATATCCAATAAACATTTGGATGTACAAGTCTGGAGTTTATGTAAGAGTCTGACTTGGGCATAAGGATTTTGGAGTTATCGCATGTAGATAATAATTAAAGCCTTGAACTTGAGATCACCAAGGAAGCAAGTATAAATGGAAAGGACGACTGAACTTTAGGGCAACACATATTTTTAGGCTGCAGATAGGAGAAACTAACAAAAGATATTAAGAAGGAACAGTCAGAAAGATAGGAGGAAAACCGAGTGACTGTACTAACCTGAAAGTGGAGTGACAAAATATTTTAAGGTGGAGAGAAAGATAAATTCTGACAAATGCTGCTGAAAGACCAAATGAGAGGACAGATATATTCCGTATGAGATAATTAGCAACTATGAGGGGATCAGTTTCTGTGGATAGCTTTGTGAAAACCCAGTGAGTTCAAGAGGGAATGGGAGAAGATAAATCAAGAGAAGTACGGATAATTCTTTAGGTTTTTTTCTTTTTCCTGTAAAGTAAAAGAGAGATGCAACATGGTAGCTGAAAGGGAAATAGGCCTGAGATATTTTTGTGTGTCATGGGAGAAGTAATGACTTGTTTCCTGCTGGGAATTATTCAGCAAAGAAGCAAAATTTAATGGTGAAAATAGGGAGGGTATCTGGAAAAATGCCTTTGAATTGTGGAATGCTGATAGGATTTTATTCACAGGGAGAGAAGCATAGGCCTTGGCTAGGAGCATAGGAAGCCATTCATAGAAATGGAAGGGAAATAGAATATAAAGATACAGATACAGGCAGGTAGGTAAATGTAATGGTGAGAAAGTATGGGAGTTCTCATTTGGTAATTCAGTTTTCTCAATGGAAAATAAAACAGGAAACACGATTATTGTCTGAGAACAAGGATGAAAAAAGTGGTGCTAGAGGTTTAAAGAAATAGGAGCAAGGATATAATAGTCAGTAGAAGTGGGGGAGAGTGGGTGAACTAGGGAAATACAGCATGAAAGCTAGTCAGGATTAAGGTTCTCTTTGAAGTTAGTGGTCATGTATTAAACGTGAAGACTCAGTGTGGTTTTGTGTTTTCTACAGAAATGTTCAGATGCAGGGGTGCAAAGATAAGCAGCTGGAGAATTTTATTTAACTAAGGTTCTAGTCTCACTAGGTGGGTAAAATGAATTGAGAGAAGCCTGGGGGGCTAGAGGAGATACAGTAGGATATGTGCACAAAATTCTTTATATTAATTGACTTTTGAATTTAAGCTGCATCAAAATGGATATAGAGGGAGTAAGAACAAGTGAAAAGCTTTAGGATCAATGATTATAGGTCTTAGTTTAGTGGAAAAATTATTGATGTCAAGGTAGCAAAAGAGGTTGGCTGGAAACATAAGAGTGGTAGTTTAGCAGTTGAATATTTACAATTGAAATTAAGGAGTGATTGCAGATATTGTAAAACTAAGGTCAATGGTATGACCATGTGTGATGGTTAATACTGAGTGTCAACTTGATTGGATTGAAGGATGTAAAATATTGATCCTGGGTGTATCTGTGAGGATGTTGCCAAGGGAGGTTAATATTTGAGTCTGTGGGCTGGAAAAGGCAGACCTACCCTTAATCTGGCTGGGCACAATCTAATCAGCTGCCAGTGAGACTAGAATATAAGCAGGCAGAAAAATGTGAAAACAGAGAATGGGCTAGCCTCCCACCCTACATCTTTTTCCCATGCCGGATGCTTGCTGCCCTCGAATATTGGACTCCAAGTTCTTCAGTTTTGGAACTCAGACTGGCTCCCCAGCCTGCAGACAGCCTATTGTGGGACCTTGTAATCATGTGAGTTAATACTCAATAAATTCATATATATACATATATAGATATATATTCCATTATACATATGGGATATATATATATATATATATACACACACACATACACACATACACATATATTCCATTAGTTCCATTCCTCTAGCGAACTCTGACTAACACAGGTTTTGGTACCAGAAGAGAGGTGGTTCTAAAGGAGCAGAATATTAAGTATGGGGTTCTTTCATTTGCTTTGGGGTTTCTGGAGTTGGCTGCTTAATAATATGAATAGACCCAGAAATGTTAAGGACTTTACTTCTCATAAAATGGAAAACACTGATAGTCTTTGGCATGAACTGTTTACAGAAATGCTAAGGACTCAACTTCTAATAATATAGAGAGCACTGATAGTCTTTGGCATGAACTGTTTAGAGAGCTATGCAAAATAAATGCATTTGATAGTCCTGATTCATCACTTGTGAGAGGCAAGGAGTTTAGTGACCCTATACACAATACCTTTGACCATATGTGGAGAACCAAGGAACATATAGAAGCTGGTTGGTTTCTCCTCAGTGGACAAAGGGATGAATGAAAATGATGAACTTAGAGATTCTGTCTCCCAGCTTTAGAAGCAGATTCTGAGCCTCAAATCTGCCAAGACTGCCCTGAGTGAGAGTCTTATCTCCCACAGAGAAAGAGCTAAAATTGTGTAAAAGCAGACACAAGCTCTTATCATGCAAGTGGCTGACCTGCAATGAAAGGTGCATGCACAGCCTTGCCAGGTGCCTATTGTTAAAGTGAGGGCATTGATTGGAAAATAATGGGACCCTGCAACTTGGAACGGGGACATGCAGGAGGACCCCGATGAAGCTCAGGACACTGAGCATGTAAACCCTGATTAAGCTTTCTTTGCCAGAAGAAACAGCTTTCCCATCTGTGGTAGTGGCAACATACCCTCCCATACCCACGCTGCCATCAGCCCTTTCACCTTTGTCTGAGGACATAAACCCTGTGCTCCCTGAGGCAACAGTGATGGCCTCCCCTGAGGCAGTTGTCAGTCAAGATAATGTTGATACTCCTCAGGAGCCCCCACCAACACCCCTGTTTGCTTCTAGACCTATAACTAGATTAATATCCCAGCAGGCCCCTAGAGGTGAGGTGGAAAGTGTGACCCATAAGGAGGTGCATTACACTTGAAAATAACTGCTTGAGTTTCCTAATTTATATAAACAGAAATCTGGAGAACAGGCATGGGAATGGATATTAAGGGTGTGGGATAATGGTGGAAGGAAAATAGAGTTGGATCAGGCTGTATTTATTGATTTGGGCCCACTAAGTAGGAACTCTGTATTTAATGTTGCAGCTTGGGGAGCTTAAAAAAAAGGTTCTAATAGCTTATTTGCTTGGTTAGCTGAAATATGGATTAAAAGATAGCCCACTGTGAGCCAGCTGGAAATGCCTGATATCCCTTGGTTTAATATAGGGGAAGGGATCCAAAGGCTTAGGGAGATTGGGATGGTGGAGTGGATTCGTCACTTTAGACCTACTCATCCCAGCCGGGAGGACCCAGAAGATATACCCAGGACCAATGCCTTGTGAAATAGATTTTGTGAGGGCAGCACCTGCATCTTTGAAGAGCCTTGTAATTGCTCTTCTCTGTATGTCAGATGTAACAGTGGGAACTACAGTCACTCAACTACAAAATTTAAATACCATGGGAATAATTGGATCCTGAGGTGGCAGGAGGCAAGTGGTGGCACTTAACCATCAAAGGCAAGGTAGGCATAGCTACCATAATCGACAGCAGAGGCAAAGCAGCAATCAGAATAGTCTGACTTGTGTAGAGCTCTAGCATTGTCTAATTAATTATGGTGTTCCTAGAAGTGAAATTGATAGGAAGCCTACTGCATTTCTACTTAATATATACAAGCAGACAACTTCTAGGTCAAATGGACAAAAGACTAATTTGAATTATAAAAAGAGAGAATCGTGGCCCCTCAATCAATTTCCAGGCTTGAGCCAGTTTACAGTCCAGAACCTCTTGAATGAAGGAGAGGCTGAGTCCCCTTGAGGAAGGATGCCACAACATTACCGCCAATTTATGCAGTGAATCTTTTTCCCATCCTTCCCCAGGAGACCTCTGGCCTTTTACCAGAGTAACTGTGCATTGGAGAAAGGGAAATAATCAGGTATTTCAGGGACTACTGGACACTGGCACTGAGGTGATGTTGATCCCAGGGGACCCAAAACATCATTGTGGTCTTCCAGTTAAAGTAGGGGCTTATGGAGGTCAGGTAATTACAGAGTTTTAGCTTAAGTCCGACTTACAGTGGGTCCAGTGGGTCTCAGGACTCATCCTGTGTTCATTTCCCCAGTGCCAGAATGCATAATTGGCATAGACATACTTAGCAGCTTGCAGAACCCCCACATTGGCTCCCTGACTGGTAAGGTGAGCGCTATTATGGTGTGAAAGGCCAAATTGAAGCCATTAGAGCTGGCTCTACCTAGACAAATAGTAAATAAAAAACAATATTGCATCCCTGGAGGGATTGAGGAGGTTAGTGCCACCATCAACAACTTGAAAAACGCAGGGTTGGTGACTCCCACCACATCCCCATTCAACCTTCCCATTTGGCCTGTGAAGAAGACAGATAGATCTTGGAGAATGACAGTGGATTATCATAAGTTTAACCAAGTGGTGACTCCAATTGCAGCTGTTGTACCATAAGTGGTTTCATTGCTTGAGCAAATTAACACATCTCTGGGTACCTGGTATGCAGCCATTGATTTGGCAAATGCCTTTCGCTCTGTTCCTTTCCATAAGGCCCACCAGAACTAATTTGTCTTCAGCTGGCAAGGCCAGAAGTATACCTTTACTGTCCTACCTCAGGGGTATATCAGCTCTCCGGCTTTGTGCCATAATCTTATTCAAAGAGAACTTGATTGCTTTTCACTTCTGCAGATGCCACACTGGTCCATTACATTGATGACATTATGCTGATTGGATCCAGTGAGCAAGAAGTAGCAAACACACTGGACTTATTGGTGAGACATTTGTGTATCAGAGGATGGGAAATAAATCTGACTAAAATTCAGGGACCTTTTACCTCAGTAAAATTTCTAGAGGTCTACTGGTGTGGAGCCTGTTGAGGTATTCCTTCTAAGGTGAAGGATAAGTTGCTGCATTTGGCCCCTCCTACAACCAAGAAAGAAACACAATGCCTAGTGGGCCTATTTGGATTTCAGAGGCAATACATTCCTCGTTTTGGTGTGTTACTCTGGCCCATTTATTGAGTGACCCAAAAGGCTTCCAGTTTTGAGTGGGCTCCAGAACAGGAGAAGGCTCTGCAACAGGTCCAGGCTGCTGTGCAAGCTGCTCTGCCACTTGGGACACATGACCCAGCAGATCCAATGGTGCTTTAGGTGTTAATGGCAGATAGGGATGCTGTCTGGAGCCTTTGGCAGGCCCCCATTGGTGAATCACAGTGGAGGCCTCTAGGATTTTGGAGCAAGGCCCTGCCATCATCTGATAACTGCTATTGCAGATAACTACTCTTTTGAGAGACAGCTTTTGGCCTGTTACTGGGCTTTGGTGGAAACTGAATGTTTGACTACAGATCATCAAGTCACCATGCAACTTGAACTGCTTATCATGAACTGGGTGCTTTCTGACCCATCTAGCCATAAAGTAGGTTATGCATAAAGTAGATTGGCAGAAGCACTGGCAGGATAGGCAAACCCATATCCAGAGTAAGTGTCTATTCCAGTGAGGACAAACCTCTGCCTTTTTCATGATGAAAGAGGTCCAATATAATGCAGCATTCCATCATCAAATGGAAGTGGCATATATGTGATAGGGCTCAAGCAGGTCCTGAAGGCACAAGTAAGTTACATGAGGAAGTGGCTCAAATGCCCATGGTCTCCACTCCTGGTACCCTGCCTTTTCTCCTGCAGCCTGCAACAATGGCCTCGTGGGAAGTTCCCTAGGATTAATTGACAGAGGAAGAGAATACTAGGGCCTGGTTCACAGATGGTTCTGCATGATATGCAGGCACCACCCAAAAGTGAACAGCTGCAGCACTACGTTCTCTTTCTACGATATCCCTGAAGAACGGTGGTTAAGGGAAATCTTCCCAGTGGGCATAACTTCGAGCAGTTCACCTGGTTGTGCACTTTGCATGGAAGGAGAAGTGGCCAGATGTGCAAATATATACTGATTCATGGGCTGTAGCCAATGCTTTGGCTGGTTGGCCAGGGACTTTGAAGAAGCATGATTGAAAAATTGGTGACAAAGAAATTTTGGGAAGAGATATATGGATAGACCTCTCTGAGTTGTCAAAAACTGAAGATGTTTGTATCCCATGTGAGTGCTCACCATAGGGTGATCTCAGCAGAGGAGGATTTTAATAATCAAGTGGATAGGATGACCCATTCTGTGGACACCACTCAGCCTCTTTCCCCAGCCACCCCTGTCATTGCCCAGTGGGCTCATCAACAAAGTGGCCATGGTGGCAGGGATGGAGGTTACACATGGGCTCAGCAAAATGGACGTCCACTTTTGTAGGTTGACTTGGCTACGGCCACTGCTGAGTGCTCAATTTGCCAGCAGCAGAGACCAACACTGAGCCCTCAATATGGCAACTTTCCTCAGGGTGATCAGCCAGCTACCTGGTGGTAGGTTGATTGTATTGGACCTCTTTCATCATGAAAAGACAGAGGTTTGTCCTCACTGGAATAGACACTTACTCCGGATATGGGTTTGCCTATCCTGCACGCAGTGCTTCTGCCAAGACTACCGCCTGTGGACTCATGGAATGCCTTCTCTATGGTCATGGTATTCCACACAGCATTGCCTCTGACCAAGGCATTCACTTTACAGCTAAAGCAGTGAGGCGGTGGGCTCATAGAATTCACTGGTGTCACCATGTTCTCTATCATCCTGAAGCAGCAGGATTGATAGAACAGTGGAATGGCCTTTTGAAGTCACAATTACAACACCAACTGGGTCACAATACTTTGCAGGGCTGGGGCAAAGTTCTCCAGAGGGCTGTATATGTTCTGAATAAGTATCCAATATATGGTACTGTTTCTCTCTTAGCCAGATTCATGGGTCCAGGAATCAAGGGGTGGAAGTGGAAGTGGCACCACTCACCATCACCCCTAGTGATCCACTAGCAAAATTTTTGCTTTCTGTTCCTGTGACATTACATTCTGCTGGCCTAGAGGTCTTAGTTCCAGAGGGAGGAATGCTGCCACCAGGAGACACAACAACATTTCCGTTAAACTGGAAGTTAAAATTGTCAGCTGGAAACTTTGGGCTCCTCCTATCTTTAAGTCAACAGGCTAAGATGGGAGCTACAGTGTTGGCTGGGGCGACTGACCCAGGCTATCAAGATGAAATCAGTCTGCTACTCCATAAGGCAGGTAAAGAAGAGTATGCATGGAATACAGGAGATCCATTAGGGCATCTCTTGATATTACCATGTCCTGTGATTAAGGTCAATGGGAAACTACAACAGCCCAATCCAGGCAGGACTACAAATGGCCAGACCTATCACGAATGAAAGTTTGGGTTACTCCACCTGAAAAAAAAGAAACAAAACAAAATAACAACAACAACAACAAACACCCACGACCTTCTGAGGTGCTGGCTGAAGGCAAAGGGAATACAGAATGGGTAGTAGAAGAAGGTGGTCATCAATACCACCTACAATGATGTGACCAGCTATAGAAATGAAGACTGTAACTGTCATGAATATTCCCCCTTCTTTTGTTAAAAACATGTTTGTGCGTGTATACACTTGTACCAATAAAATACCTTCATTTTATTTCCTTTCTCCTTTTTCATGTGACTTGAGATTTATTGACTTTACATTAGCATTTAAGTATTGTTAACTTTATATAATATTATTTGGGTTGGGAATTGGTGCATTTCTGGTTGCATGAAGGATAGTTGTATTATGTTAGGTGTAATTATGACATTATTGTCTTTATTTGAAGATTATATATGATCTCAGGAGATGTGTATGGGTTCAAGTAGATAAGGGGTGGACTTGTGATGGTTAATACTGAGTGTCAACTTGATTGGATTGAAGGATGCAAAGTATTTATCCTGGGTGTGTCTGTGAGGGTGTTGCCAAAGGAGATTAACATTTGAGTCAGTTGGGTGGAAAAGGCAGACCCATCCTTAATCTGGCTGGGCACAATCTAATCAGCTGCCAGCATGACTAGAATATAAGCAGGCAGGAAAATGTGAAAAGAGAGACTGGCCTAGCCTCCCAGCCTGCATCTTTCTCCCATGCTGGATGCTTCCTGTCCTCAAACATCAGACTCCAAGTTCTTCAGTTTTGGATCTCAGACTGGCTCTCCTTGCTCCTCAGCCTGCAGACAGCCTATTGTGGGACCATGTGATCATGTGAATTAATACTTAATAAACTCCTATCTATCTGTCTATCTATCCATCCATCCATCTATTATCTATCTATCTATCTATCTATCTACCTACCTATTTCATTAGTTCTGTTCCTCTAGAGAACCCTGACTAATACACCATGTGATTAAGTGACTTAGCTAAAATGAAAGATCAGATTATAATAGGAGAGGAGCTCCAGAACTTATGAGGCTAGTTTATTGATCTTCTAGGTAGATACTTAAATCTCCACAAATTATGACAGTCAGTGTTTGAGAAAATGGCATTGATACAGGAGCTAAAGAAATGATAGGGAGTGGATTCTGGGTGTTTTTATGGAGAGAAAGTGAGTGTGATCTCATAGTCTAGAAATGGTGACGAGGAAGAAAGTGCAGCTGCCCCAAATTCAAGACCCACAGAATGAATAATATGGGAACCAAACCACCATCTACATACTTGTATTAGTCCCTTCTCACACTGCTATAAAGGACTATCTGAAACTAGGTAATTTATGAAGAAAAAAATTTGAATCGACCCACAGTTCTTCAGGCTGTACTGCAAGCATGGCTGTGAGCCCTCAGGAAACTTATAATCATGGTGGAAGGCAAAGAGGAAGCAAACACATCTTACCATGGTGGAGCAGGAAAGAGAGAGTGAAGGGAAAAGTGCCACACAGTTTTAAACCATTAGATCTCATGAGAACTCCCTCACTATTATGAGAACAGCAAGGGGGAAATCTGCCCCCATGATCTAATCACCTCCCACCAGGTCCCTTCTCTAACATTGGGAATTACAATTCAACATGAGATTTGGGTGAGGACATAGAGCCAAACTGATATTGTTAGGTTTTGTGTCCCTACCCAAATCTCTTCTTGAATTGTAATCCCCAGGTGTTGAAGGAGAGATGTGGTGAGGTGGTTGGTCATGGGAGTGGTTTCTACCGTGCTGTTCTCATGATAGTGAGTGAGTTCTTGTGAGATCTGATGGTTTTATAAGGGGCTCTTTCCCCTTTGCTTCCTACACATATGCATCTCTCTCACCTGCTGCCATGTGAGATGTGCCTCTTCCCTTTCCACCATGATTGTAAGTTTCCTGAGGCCTCCTAAGCCATGTGAAACTGTGAGTCAATTAAACCTCTTTTCTTTATAAATTACTCAGTTTCAGGCAGTTCTTTATAGCAGTATGAGAACAGACTAATACACAAACCATATATTTGGTTCCCTGGCCTCTCCAAAATCTCATGTCCTTCTTACATTTCAAAACACAATCATGCCTTCCCAACAGCCCCCAAAAGTCTTAATTCATTCCAGCATTAACTCAAAAGTCAAAGTCCAAAGTTTCATCTGAGACAAGGCTTGTCCCTTCTGCTTATGAGCCTGTAAAATCAAAACCAAGTTAGTTGGCATTGGGTAAATGCTCCCATTCCAAGTGGGAGAAATTGGCCAAAAAAAGATGATCACAGGCCCCATGCAAGTACAAAACCCAGCAGGACAGTCATTAAATCTTAAAGCTCTGAAATATCCTCCTTTGACTCCATGTATCACATCCAGGCAACACTGAGGCAAGGAGTGGGCTCCCAAGGCTTGGGAAGCTCCACCTTTTTGGCTGTATAGGCTACAGCACATGCATCTGCTTGCATGGGCTGGCGTTGAGTGTCTGCAGCTTTTCCAAGTGCACAGTGCAAGCTGTCAGTGGATCTACTATTCTAAGGTCTGGAGGATGGTGATGGTGGCTCTCTTCTCACAGCTCTACCAGGTAGTCCACCAGTGGGGACTCTGTGTGGAAGTTCTAACCCCAGATTTTCCTTCCCCACTGCCCTAGTAGAAGTTCTCCTGAGGGCTTATCCCCTGCAGCAGACTTCTGCCTGGACCTCCAGGCATTTCCATACATCCTCTAAAATCAAGTTGGAAGCTCCCAAACCTCAATTCTTGACTTCTGTGCACACACAAGCCCAACACCATGTGGAAGCCACCAAGGCTTGGGTCTTGCACCCTCTGAAGCAGTGGCCCAAGCTATTGGACCCTTTTAGCCACAGCTAGAGCTGGAGTGGCTGGGCCACAGAGTGCCATTTCCCAAGGCTGCACAGAGCAGTGGGGCTCTTGTCCCGGCTCACAATGCCATTTTTCCCTTCTAGGCTTCCAGGCCTGTGATGGGAGGAGCTGCCACAAAGTCTCTGAAATGCTTTGGAAGTGTTTTCCCATTGCCTTGGCTATTAACATTTGACTCCTCTTTACATATGCAAATTTCTGCAGCCAGCTTGATTCCTCCCCATAAAACAGGTTTTTCTCTACTACCACATGGCCAGGTTGCAAATTTTTCAAGCTTTTATGCTCTGCTTTCCTTTTAAATATAAGTTCCAGTTTCAGATCATTTCTGTTTATGAAGAAGAGCATAGGCTTTTTATTTTTATTTTTATTTTTATTTGAGCATAGGCTTTTAGAAGCAGACAGGCTACATCTAGAATGCTTTGCTGTTTAGAAATTTCTTCCACCAGATACCCTAAATCATCTCTGTCAAATTTAGAGGTCCACAGATCCCTAGAACAGGGGCACAATGCCACCAGTCTCTTTGCTAAAACATAGCAAGAGTAACCTTTACTCCAGTTCCCAATAAGTTCTTAATCTCCATCTGGGACCAACTCAGCCTGGATTTCACTGTCCATATTACTATCAGCATTTTCCATGTCCTTCCCCTAACTTTGGGAATTACAATTCAACATGAGGTTTGGGTAGGGACACAGAGCCAAAGCATATCAGTACTCAGTCTTTTTTTTTTTAATTTCAAAACATTTATTTTTAATTGACTTGCTGAAATAGGGCATTTTTAACCTGCAGGCAAAATACACTAAAAATACTCAAATTACAAATTGACAATATCTCCAGAAGTTAGACATGATGTTTGCCTCATATAAAGCAGATTTATATATGTAGAAATATGTCTGATTTATTGGGAAGCTTTTAGGGTTATTGATGAGGAAACTAAATGCCTGTAGGGAAAAGAGAAGGCTCTGCTTTTTTTAAACTATAGCTACTTCTAACAATTTGATTAGTTAGTTTTGCCATCCTGTGACAAGGATCTTCTGGGGTTAGAAGCAAAAGAATTTGTTGTCTTATAAATGAATTCAACAGTATCCACTTTACTAGGAAATTTAACTTCCAAGGTATCTTACCTGAAATCCTTTCTTAAGAAGCAATTCTTATGTAAACTTCAGACTGGCCACTCAAACCTCAGTCTTGCCTTACTGCTGAAGCTCTACTGTGTCTAGATTTTTTAAACACTGTTCCATTATTTATACATAGGATTTCTTTTTTTGCCCTTTGTGGTAGCTCTCTATGGTTGTGAAAATTTTGTTGCTATTATTACTCTTAAAATGTTTTCTGTCTTCATTCACTGACTAGTATTTTATTTTAATTTATTTTCCCCTTACTCTTTACATAGAAAATGTGGTGCAGAGGATAAAATAAAGACAATTCATGATACAATTAGTGGAAACCACGTGCCATTTATTTTTTCCTCTTGTTATTTCTTCAAAGATCCTCCTTGAATCTCCTTAGAGGCTTCCCTAAGTGAAGCCCTTCTCTGTAAAGTTTACTTTGGTGCTTAGAAATCGCCTTATCTTGGTGAGTGAGGAGAATTAAAGGCCATAATTGTTGAAACAACTAGTTCTCTTTTTCAAGAGATACTTGGAACTTATGTGAAAAAATAAAAGAGCTAAAAAACATCGTGTTCGATATACACATCTAGCTGAGGTGTTTTTCTAAGCAGCCCACAGCACAGATGGAGAAAGAAGTTAACAGCCAAAATTTATCCTGGAAGGATCATCTAATGATAGCATGACAGGTTTTTTTTTTTTTTTTTTTTTTTTAAGAGAAGAGGCATGTAGTTTTAAAACATCCTTTTAGACAAAACAATAGGAGATAAAATTCCATGACTATAACTAAGTTTTTAAACTTTCTTTTGTGTTGGCCTGTCTTAAGGTTTCACTGGCCTGAAAAACGAATTCAAAAGAATTGTACTTTTGCGCAGAACTTTTCAACTCAAATCATCCCAAAAAAGAAGAACCTTAATATGGCTGGGATGATCTTCAGTGGATATTTTTAGGAGAATGGTGGTTGTTTCTCACGTCTCTCTGCCTTGTGATATCTTTCTACAATTAAAACCCGAATTAAATCCTAAACTGCAAACTTGGGGACCCATTTATTCCCTGGACCAAGATTGATACTGCGGAAACTCTAACCATGAGACCCTTTTGCTGGGAAGATGGCTCACCTGAAGGCCATGCTTCTGGAGAGACTCATCTAAAGTGAAGAGGGTGAATTTACAGAATCCAGTCTGTGCGAAATGGTAATCAGTGAATAAAGTAGGGTTGCCAGGTAAAATGAAGACACATAGTTATATTTGAATTTCAGATAAAATGAGTAACATTTTTGTATAAGAATGGCCTATGAAATATTTAGGGCATACTTATACTAAAAATGAACACTTGTTTTTAAGAAATTAAAATTTAACTGGACATTGGTATTTTGTTTGCTAAATTTGACATTCCCACTAATAAGGCAGTCATAGTTAGAGCTTATGATTTTAGAGTACCATTTGGTCGTGTTTTTCTTGAGCCATTTAGAAAAGCAGCCTAGATACAGTACATAATGGTTAGATAATGGCATCCATGCTGTCTCTTGAAGTAAGGAAGTAATTTTGTTTGGGGAAGAGGGCAATACATTTAACAATATCCTAAACTTTTCTGTCATTCAGAGTTCTTTGAAATTTTGCTACACAGTTTCTGAAGTTGATTTCTTGAGTATTAAGGCACATACAAGGTAGAACTCATTGCATCTGAACTTTTAGAGTAAAATTCACCGATGAAACTAAACTATTGGAAAAAGAAATAACCATTTATGGGGCATATTTTTTTCACTCCATGATTACACACTGTAGTAGAGAAAGTTGTAACCCTGATTTAGATAATTTGAGTCCTGCTTCTAGCTCTGTTACTTTTTAGGCAATTGACCAAGGAGAAGTTAACTATCTTCTCTGAATTTCACTTTCGTTACATCTACAATAGGGGTAATTATTCTTGTTCAGTCTACTTCATATAACTGTTAATAAATCTGAACGAGATAATAGATAAATAAGGTTCTGTAAGTTATAAAGCACTATTCAATATGTAAATAGTTATATTCATTTTTTTACCACAAGAGCATTAAATAATAAATAATTGTGACATTGAAAATACTAATAATGATTAAATTGTTTGCCTTTCAGAGAAATGGCTGTTTTCTGATTGTTTTTGGCAGCAAGAAGGTATTTTGTTGTTCTGTGATTTACTACTCTGGTATTTTGTGCCTATGAAAGCAATTAAAATTGACTCGTTCCAAACTGAGTAAAAGCAACCAGAAAGTTAAACTGTATATCCTGAGAGATTATGTGAGATCATGTGAATTTGGATTATATGATCACATATGACATATATGTACTCATGGAAGTGTGCTAAACGCAGTCACATGGTATAGGCCGATGGTATACCAAGTCTTGAAAATAATGTTGAAGCTATTTTATTCAGTGGCTGCAGGAAGTTTCATTAAAATCTAATCAACCAAAATTTATGAGAAAGAAGGTTCCCAAGTTTATTTAATGGTTACGAAAGCTGATCACTTATCATAATTAAACCTTTTCACAATTAAACATGAAAGAATTTTAATAATAGCAAAAGTTTCAGCTCTCAGAGTTAAGAATTTATATCTCCCTTATTGAATATAGACAATATGTAGATAGGTACCAATAAAATCATCCTATGTCATGACATCTATTTCTGTGAGGTAAGACTGCTTACTGGAATATTGCCTTAAATATATATTGATATAAAGCAAACAATGCTACTGGAAGCAAGCAGAGATGGTTCATGGTGCTCCATATTAAGAAAGAATTAGCCTATTTTTAACTAAACCATTTTTTATAAAGCCACTGAGTTTCTCTCTCTCTGTCTCTATCTCTCTCACTAGCTCCTCCCTCTCCTTCTCTAATTAAAAAAAATTGAAAGAACATATTTATTGCACATTAAAATGAAAACCCATGAGTCTTTTTCTTTTCACCACGATTAATTCTGCCTTCTTAGAGTGGCTTCTAGAAATATTTCCTTATTGAACAGTCTTAGGATGTTTATTCAGTCTTTATGCCATGGCATGACTTGTGGATTTGTATCAAAGAACTTCTGAAAACCAAATTTGCTGTCAGAGAAAACCAAGCAAGAAGTAATTTTTAAATGATGTCATTTAATCTTTATTCCATGTTTATTTCTCTATGAAAACATTGCTGTGTCCCTTTTATGGCATCCCATTAAACTACAATCTGGTTGGAAGGAGGGTGAAATTAAAAGTGGTCACTGCAGCAATGACCCATTTATGAGCTGTCTTCTTTTATTGAAGCATTTTTAGTTTGGATTATTTTGTTCCATTAAACCTCAATTAAAAGATATTTTTCCCTATTGGATACAACTCCAAATTTCTCACATTTTAAGCTCTATTTTCAGAATAAATTCTTTTTTTTTTTTTTTTTTTTTTTTGAGACAGAGTCTCGCTCTGTCACCCGGGCTGGAGTGCAGTGGCGTAATCTCGGCTCACTGCAAGCTCCGCCTCCCGGGTTCACGCCATTCTCCTGCCTCAGCCTCCGAGTAGCTGGGACTACAGGCGCCCGCCACGGCGCCCGGCTAATGTTTTGTATTTTTTAGTAGAGACGGGGTTTCACCGTGGTCTCGATCTCCTGACCTCGTGATCCGCCCATCTCGGCCTCCCAAAGTGCTGGGATTACAAGCGTAAGCCACCGCGCCCGGCCCAGAATAAATTCTTATACTGCCAATGATAAAACTCCAATTTAATACATTGTTGGTTATCTGCAGATACTGACCTGAAATTGAGCAATGTTGAGGTAGAAAAACTTTATTCTTCAGTACATATGACCACACCTGTTCCCTTTGTTTAGCTCAGAAAAGCTGTTCTTATTTTATTTTCCTTTTTCCATTTAGTGTCAAAGGGGTCAAATGATGGTCTTCCCAGGAGTATTTGCCTTTTAAAGTTGGACACTGGGAGAAAAACTAGATATATACCTGCTCATATATAGAGAGACACACACATATGTGTGTGTATCTATCTACCTATCTATCTATTTATCTATATAATGCTCAGAGCATATTTGGATATTAGGTGAGGAAAAGCAAAACCTGAAAGACCAGGAGGAAGTGATAACCCTGATGCAATTCCCCAGTTTGTCATTCATATTCTGCCAAATCGAGACACTGGTTCCTTAAAAGCTCATTTCTCCTGCTGAGTCCTTCCTTAGCTGTAGATCCATGAAAGTCGAGGCCTTTTACCGTATTGATCACCACTGAATTCCCATTGCCCATCACGGTATCACAGTGACTATAAAAATATTAATGATATTTGTTGAATTAGTAAACAAATTAACTTTTAGAATTCACACATATTCTCAACAACCAGGAGGAGTTACTGACATTTTAGTGCACCAGTTTTCAGCCTTGTGCACCAGTTTTCAGCCTTTTCTCTATGTCACTTTCCTCCTTCTTTCTCTCTCTTTAAACACACACACACACACACGCACACACAAATTTTTCCGTTCTTATTGGCATTTCTTCCATGGTATCAAATTTTGTCCTTCAAATATTTTTAGATTTTTTTAAATAATTATAGATGTAAGTCATAGTATAAAAAATAGAAAATATAGAAGAGTAAAATTTTTCCTTAATCACAATACTCAGAACTGTTTTAACATTGTAGTATATTAAAGACTTCTGTCTCTATCTCTGTGTCTCTCTTCCTCTCTCTCTCTCCAATAAAAAATCTTGCCTCATTCTGTATATTGTTTTTATTTGTTCACTAAACAACATGCTGTATTTTAAGTTATTCTATTCTCTTTAAAATTGACTAATGGCTGAAGGATATGTCACATTATGATCATTATGATTGAATAATTAATTTTTTTTCATTTTCTTTTTTATTTTTTATTTTTTTTTATTATTATACTTTAGGGTTTTAGGGTACATGTGCACAATGTGCAGGTTTGTTACATATGTATCCATGTGCCATGTTGATTTCCTGCACCCATTAACTCGTCATTTAGCATTAGGTGTGTCTCTTAATGCTGTCTCTCCCCCCTCCCCGCACCCCACAACAGTCCCCGGAGTGTGATGTTCCCCTTCCTGTGTCCATGAGTTCTCATTGTTCAATTCCCACCTATGAGAGAGAACATGCAGTGTTTGGTTTTTTGTCCTTGCAATAGTTTACTGAGAATGATGTTTTCCAGTTTCATCCATGTCCCTACAAAGGACTTGAACTCATCACTTTTTATGGCTGCATAGTATTCCATGGTGTATATGTGCCACATTTTCTTAATCCAGTCTATCGTTGTTGGACATTTGGGTTGGTCCCAACTCTTTGCTATTGTGAATAGTGCCGCAATAAACATACGTGTGCATGTGTCTTTATAGCAGCATGATTTATAGTCCTTTGGGTATATACCCAGTAATGGGATGGCTGGGTCAAATGGTATTTCTAGTTCGAGATCCCTGAGGAATCGCCACACTGACTTCCACAATGGTTGAACTAGTTTACAGTCCCACCAACAGTGTAAAAGTGTTCCTATTTCTCCACATCCTCTCCAGCACCTGTTGTTTCCTGATTTTTTAACGATGGCCATTCTAACTGGTGTGAGATGGTATCTCACTGTGGTTTTGATTTGCATTTCTCTGATGGCCAGTGATGATGAGCATTTCTTCATGTGTTTTTTGGCTGCATAAATGTCTTCTTTTGAGAAGTGTCTGTTCATGTCCTCTGCCCACTTTTTGATGGGGTTGTTTGTTTTTTTCTTGTAAATTTGTTTGAGTTCATTGTAGATTCTGGATATTAGCCCTTTGTCAGATGAGTAGGTTGCAAAAATTTTCTCCCATTCTGTAGGTTGCCTGTTCATTCTGATGGTAGTTTCTTTTGCTGTGCAGAAGCTCTTTAGTTTAATGAGATCCCATTTGTCGATTTTGGCTTTTGTTGCCATTGCTTTTGGTGTTTTAGACATGAAGTCCTTGCCCACGCCTATGTCCTGAATGGTATTGCCTAGGTTTTCTTGTAGGATTTTAATGGTTTTAGGTCTAACATTTAAGTCTTTAATCCATCTTGAATTAATTTTTGTATAAGGTGTAAGGAAGGGATCCAGTTGCAGCTTTCTACATATGGCTAGCCAGTTTTCCCAGCACCATTTATTAAATAGGGAATCCTTTCCCCATTTCTTGTTTTTGTCAGGTTTGTCAAAGATCAGATAGTTGTAGCTATGCGGCATCATTTCTGAGGGCTCTGTTCTGTTCCATTGATCTATGTCTCTGTTGTGGTACCAGTACCATGCTGTTTTGGTTACTGTAGCCTTGTAGTATAGTTTAAAGTCAGGTAGCGTGATGCCTCCAGCTGTGTTCTTTTGGCTTAGGATTGACTTGGCGATGCGGGCTCTTTTTTGGTTCCATATGAACTTTAAAGTAGTTTTTTCCAATTCTGTGAAGAAAGTCATTGGTAGCTTGATGGGGATGGCATTGAATCTATAAATTACCTTGGGCAGTATGGCCATTTTCACGATATTGATTCTTCCAACCCATGAGCATGGAATGTTCTTCCATTTGTTTGTATCCTCTTTTATTTCATTGAGCAGTGGTTTGTAGTTCTCCTTGAAGAGGTCCTTCACATCCCTTGTAAGTTGGATTCCTAGGTATTTTATTCTCTTTGAAGCAATTGTGAATGGGAGTTCACTCATGATTTGGCTCTCTGTTTGTCTGTTATTGGTGTACAAGAATGCTTGTGATTTTTGTACATTAATTTTGTATCCTGAGACTTCGCTGAAGTTGCTAATCAGCTTAAGGAGATTTTGGGCTGAGACAATGGGGTTTTCTAGATATACAATCATGTCATCTGCAAACAGGGACAATTTGACTTCCTCTTTTCCTAATTGAATACCTTTTATTTCCTTCTCCTGCCTGATTGCTCTGGCCAGAACTTCCAGCACTATGTTGAATAGGAGCGGTGAGAGAGGGCATCCCTGTCTTGTGCCAGTTTTCAGAGGGAATGCTTCCAGTTTTTGCCCATTCAGTATGATATTGGCTGTGGGTTTGTCGTAGATAGCTCTTATTATTTTGAGATACGTCCCATCAATACCTAATTTATTGAGAGTTTTTAGCATGAAGGGTTGTTGAATTTTGTCAAAGGCCTTTTCTGCATCTATTGAGATAATCATGTGGTTTTTGTCTTTGGTTCTGTTTATATGCTGGATTACATTTATTGATTTGCGTATGTTGAACCAGCCTTGCATCCCAGGGATGAAGCCCACTTGATCATGGTGGATAAGCTTTTTGATGTGCTGCTGGATTTGGTTTGCCAGTATTTTATTGAGGATTTTTGCATCAATGTTCATCAAGGATATTGGTCTGAAATTCTCTTTTTTGGTTATGTCTCTGCCAGGTTTTGGTATCAGGACGATGCTGGCTTCATAAAATGTGTTAGGGAGGATTCCCTCTTTTTCTATCGATTGGAATAGTTTCAGAAGGAATGGTACCAGTTCCTCCTTGTACCTCTGGTAGAATTCAGCTGTGAATCCATCAGGTCCTGGACTCTTTTTGGTTGGTAAGCTATTGATTATTGCCACAATTTCAGAACCTGTTATTGGTCTATTCAGAGATTCAACTTCTTCCTGGTTTAGTCTTGGGAGGGTGTATTTGTCGAGGAATTTATCCATTTCTTCTAGATTTTCTAGTTTATTTGCATAGAGGTGTTTGTAGTATTCTCTGATGGTAGATTGTATTTCTGTGGGATCGGTGGTGATATCCCCTTTTTCGTTTTTTATTGCATCTATTTGATTCTTCTCTCTTTTCTTCTTTATTAGTCTTGCTAGCGGTCCATCAATTTTGTTGATCTTTTCAAAAAACCAGCTCCTGGATTCATTAATTTTTTGAAGGGTTTTTTGTGTCTCTATTTCCTTCAGTTCTGCTCTGATTTTAGTTATTTCTAGCCTTCTGCTAGCTTTTGAATGTGTTTGCTCTTGCTTTTCTAGTTCTTTTAATTGTGATGTTAGGGAGTCAATTTTGGATCTTTCCTGCTTTCTCTTGTGGGCATTTAGTGCTATAAATTTCCCTCTACACACTGCTTTGAATGTGTCCCAGAGATTCTGGTATGTTGTGTCTTTGTTCTCGTTGGTTTCAAAGAACATCTTTATTTCTGCCTTCATTTCATTATGTACCCAATAGTCATTCAGGAGCAGGTTGTTCAGTTTCCATGTAGTAGAGCGGTTTTGAGTGAGTTTCTTAATCCTGAGTTCTAGTTTGATTGCACTGTGGTCTGAGAGACAGTTTGTTATAATTTCTGTTCTTTTACATTTGCTGAGGAGAGCTTTACTTCCAACTATGTGGTCAATTTTGGAATAGGTGTGGTGTGGTGCTGAAAAAAATGTATATTCTGTTGACTTGGGGTGGAGAGTTCTGTAGATGTCTATTAGGTCCACTTTATGTAGAGCTGAGTTCAATTCCTGGATATCCTTGTTAACTTTCTGTCTCGTTGATCTGTCTAATGCTGACAGTGGGGTGTTAAAATCTCCCATTATTATTGTGTGGGAGTTTAAGTCCCTTTGTAGGTCACTCAGGACTTGCTTTATGAATCTGGGTGCTCCTGTGTTGAGTGCATATATATTTAGGATAGTTAGCTCTTCTTGTTGAATTGATCCCTTTACCATTATGTAATGGCCTTCTTTGTCTCTTTTGATCTTTGTTGGTTTAAAGTCTATTTTATCAGAGACTAGGATTGCAACCCCTGCCTTTTTTTGTTTTCCATTTGCTTGATAGATCTTCCTCCATCCCTTTATTTTGAGTCTATGTGTGTCTCTGCACGTGAGATGGGTTTCCTGAATACAGCACACTGATGGGTCCTGACTCCTTGTCCAGTTTGCCAGTCTGTGTCTTTTGATTGGAGCATTTAGCCCATTTACATTTAACGTTAATATTGTTATGTGTGAATCTGTTCCTGTCATTATGATGTTAGTTGGTTATTTTGCTCGTTAGTTGCTATAGTTTCTTCCTAGTCTCGATGGTCTTTACAATTTGGCATGTTTTTGCAGTGGCTGGTACCGGTTGTTCCTTTCCATGTTTAGTGCTTCCTTCAGGAGCTCTTTTAGGGCAGGCCTGGTGGTGACAAAATCACTCAGCGTTTGCTTGTCTGTAAAGTGTTTTATTTCTCCTTCACTTATGAAGCTTAGTTTGGCGGGATAGGAGATTCTGGGTTTAAAATTCTTTTCTTTAAGAATGTTGAATATCGGCCCCCACTCTCTTCTGGCTTGTAGAGTTTCTGCTGAGAGATCAGCTGTTAGTCTGATGGGCTTCCCTTTGTGGGTAACCCGACCTTTCTCTCTGGCTGCCCTTAACATTTTTTCTTTCATTTCAACTTTGGTGAATCTGACAATAATGTGTCTTGGAGTTGCCCTTCTCGAGGAGTATCTTTGTGGCGTTCTCTGTATTTCCTGAATCTGAATGCTGGCCTGCCTTGCTAGATTGGGGAAGTTCTCCTGGATAATATCTTGCAGAGTGTTTTCCAACTTGGTTCCATTCTCCCCGTCATTTTCAGGTACACCAATCAGACGTAGGTTTGGTCTTTTCACATAGTCCCAAATTTCTTGGAGGCTTTGTTCATTTCTTTTTATCATTTTTTCTCTAAACTTCCCTTCTCTCTTCATTTCATTCATTTCATCTTCCATCAGCGATACCCTTTCTTCCAGTTGATCGCATCTGCTACTGAGGCTTCTGCAATCTTCGTGTAGTTCTCGAAACTTGGCTTTCAGCTCCATCGGCTCCTTGAAGCCCTTCTCTCCATTGGTTATTCTAGTTATCCATTCTTCTAATTTTTTTTCAAAGTTTTTAACTTCTTTGCTGTTGTTTTGAATTTCCTCTCGTAGCTCAGAGTAGTTTGATCGTCTGAAGCCTTCTTCTCTCAACTCATCAAAGTCATCCTCCATCCAGCTTTGTTCTGTTGCTGGTGAGGAACTGCGTTCCTTTGGAGGAGGAGAGGTGCTCTGTTTTTTAGAGTTTCCAGTTTTTTTGGTCTGTTTTTTCCCCATCTTTGTGGTTTTATCTACTTTTTGTCTTTGATGATGGTGATGTACAGATGGGTTTTTGGTGTGGATGTCCTTTCTGTTTGTTAGTTTTCCTTCTACCAGACAGGACCTTCAGCTGCAGGTCTGTTGGAGTTTACTAGAGGTGCACTCCAGACCCTGTTTGGCTGGGTGTCAGCAGCGGTGGCTGCAGAACAGCGGATTTTCGTGAGACCACAAATTCAGCTGTCTGATAGTTCCTCTGAAAGTTTTGTCTCAGAGAAGTACCGGGTTGAATGAGGTGTCAGTCTGTCCCTACTGGGGGGGTGCCTCCCAGTTAGGCTGCTCAGGGGTGAGGGACCCACTTTAGGAGGCAGTCTGACCGTTCTCAGATCTCCAGCTGTGTGCTGGGAGAACCACTACTCTCTTCAAAGCTGTCAGTCAGACAGGGACATTTAAGTCTGTGGAAGTTCTTGCAGAGTTTTTGTTTGTCTGTGCCCTGCCCCCAGAGGTGGAGCCTACAGAGGCAGGCAGGCCTCCTTGAGCTGTGGTGGGCTCCACCCAGTTCGAGCTTCCTGGCTGCTTTGTTTACCTAAGCAAGCCTGGGCAATGGCGGGCGCCCCTCCCCCAGCCTCGCTGCCGCCTTGCAGCTTGATCTCAGACTGCTGTGCTAGCAATCAGCGAGACTCTGTGGGCATAGGACCCTCCGAGCCAGGTGCGGGACACAATCTCCTAGTGTGCCGTTTTCCAGGCCCGTTGGAAAAGCGCAGTATTAGGATGGGACTGACCCGATATTCCCGGTGCCGTCTGCTTCCCCTTTCTTTGACTAGGAAAGGGAACTCCCTGACCCCTTGCGCTTCACTCCGAGTGAGGCAATGCCTCGCCCTGCTTTGGGCTCGCGCACAGTGCGCTTCACCGACTGTCCTGCACCCACTGTTAGGCACTCCCTAGTGAGATGAAAACGGTACCTCAAGCAGAAATGCAGAAATCACCCGTCTTCTGTGTCGCTGGGGCTGGGAGCTGGAGACCGGAGCTGTTCCTATTCGGCCATCTTGGCTCCAATCTGATTGAATAATTTTTAAGCGAATATGCCAAATTTGGGTATTTATGTTGCTTACAATGTTTAACTATCATAGAAAAATCTCTCTTTAGAGCTTGTGGATAAATCCTTGACCTTATCACTGGTTATTTATTTAGGATAGATTAACAATTTTGAAATTATTTACTACAGTTATAGACTTCTTTAAGGCTGTGAGCAAGTATATATGAGCCTCCTTTCAGCCTACCCCCACTAAAAGTGAATGCTTTGTTTATAAATCTTGTGACTTTGACAGATAGAAATTTGTTGCATATGTATTTCCCTTTGTATGTTAATGTACAGAAATTTTAAAAGCTAGATGTTCAACCTATAGATCATTTGTTTTATGGTTTCTCCTCTTGCTTTTATGTTTCAAAAATGTTCTATTCTGACATAAGTTAATATCAACCCATGTTTTCTTCTAACTAGCCTAGGGTTTCAGGATATACATTTAAGTTTTTTTTTTTTTTTTTTTCAAAATACAGAGAGCTATTTAAGATATAAAAAATTGAGGCTAGTTTACTGTGACAAACTCAGAAAATATGAAAGAGAAAGTAAAAATGAACTTCATTCTTACCATTGTGCTTTTTCAGCAAATATTAAACATCTGTGTGGCAGGCACCAGGTGCTAGATCCACAGTGGTGAGCAGGCCCCTGCTCTTGCTGAATACACAATCCAGCAGGAAAGCATAGGGGTAAATTCAGTGTTATAGGGTGTGTCCATAGCAAGAACATATAACCTGGGTTTCCATGACAAAGTTATCATTAATCTAAGAAACAATGGATGAGAATTAGTTAGCAATGTGAAGATTAAGGGAAGACTGTTCCAAGGCAGAAACAATGATGCAAGCCAATGCCTGGGGAAAGGGAAAGCTTACGATTTTCAGAGAAACTTAAAAAACACCAGGATGGCTAAAGTTTAACAGCTGAAGGTGAGGCCAATGAGAGAGAAGGATGAAAATATAGATAGGGATTAGGTTAAGAAGATTCTTATAAGTCATGCTGAACATGTTTGCCTTTACTTTGTCAGTTACTGAAATTATTAAACGTTCACATGCTTCCTTTGATATTTTTAACTGTACACACATTTAAAAATATGAAATAGGAAAATGGGATTATAGTATACATATAGTTTTATTATTTGTTTTGCTATTCATTAACTTATTCAAAATTACTTATTGAATATCTACTGTATGCCAGGTATCATAGTTGATGTTGGGGATATAGCAGTAAATAAAACAGAAAAATAACTACTCTCATGGATGTTATATTCTATAGGGGTGGAGAGACAAAGAACAAGCAAATATATAACATATAAGGTAGTGATAAATATGAAAAAAGAAAAGTAGGGTAAGTGGTGAGAGATGATGAAAATTAATTCTGTTTAGGGTAATATTTTCATTTGGATTTCTTTCGAGCAGACCCTGAGATGAGAATTCTTGGACAAGTAGTTTGAGACTGTGTCTTCAGGTGAAACCTGTAAGAGTGTGAGAAGCAAGATAGGGCAGAGGAAGAAGCTAGGCAAAGATGTAGTTTTACCTGAAATCTAGCCTTAGCCTATTCCTAGGAAAAGCTCTTGGGTATGAATGACACCATAGTTTTCCATCTCTCCCAAGGAACAAGGTCAGCTGCTAGATTATCTGTCCTCTTATGATAGATCCATTCTGGCATGTTGCCTTCCTCAGGTACATTGCAATGTTAACATCTTTACTTCATTGAATGTGAGTCATCACTTTTACCAAGCTTCCAAGAGGTAATCCAGCCATGCATCAGAACCACTAAGCAAGGCCTTTGCCGTAGAAAAGTGCCATAATATTAATAAACTTTCCTTTATCCACCTTTATTTTCTGTCTCCTTTGATGCAACACCCTCAAGTTCTATTTCCAGGTACACTTTCCCAGTGTCTTACAGCATGCATTAACCAGGTATTTCAGCTTTTGTGGCGTATAATTCATCTATTCCCTTAGCAGAATTATCACTGCCCCAGAAGGATCAGGATGAGCTCTGAATCTAGTTATTGGTCTGGAGTCCAAGAGGGATATAGGGGCAGATCCTGAAGAGGGACAACATTGTCTTGTAAGACATATACTTCATTTGAGCATTGTGCATAGTCTTCAAAAGAAGGCCTTCTCTCTCCTAACACAAGGGAGAGTTGGAGAATTTTTTAAGCCCAGAGGACTAAGGGGAATCTGAGGGTTCAAATATCTTGAGTGAATCAACCCAGATATTCTCATTCTAAGTTTCAGGGCTCTACTCCTTCTCTATCTGGGCCCTGACTTTGGCATAGGAAACTTGCCTCGGCTGAGAATTCAACCGCCTCTGATATTCAGTCTTTTATAGTCAAGTTCTGGGTCAGTTTGCACTCCAGCTATAGGAAATGAAGTCCTTTTTAAGATGCTTCTAAGGATGCCCTGTGACACTTACATATTGCTTTAAATTGATAATTAAGTGCTCTGAGCTTGTCATTTTCTTTTTTTTTTTTTCAAGCATCAGTGGTGCTTAGCAACAGCCATCCAGAAAGCACAGTCCAGGTATTCACTAAGATCCCTATATTTTGCAGACACCAGAGACATTACAAAAGCTAGCGCATCCCTATATTCTAAGCACTGTCAATACTCCATGTAACACTACTAATGGAGTACTATTGGCCATTCAGACATTGAGACTCTTTCCTAGAACCTCTCGTGATGCCAACTAAATTACTTCTTATTTCGTGGAAGCAAGCCTGAGATAGCATTTTTGAAAAATTGATTTATTGAGGGAGTTACCTTCAGGTGAATCCTTTAAGGGAGTGAGAAAAACCAGGTTAGGGCAGAGGAATATGTGAGCCAAAGATGTGGTTTCAACCGAAGTTTAGCCTGTTCCAAGTAGAAGGCTCTGGAACATGAATGACACCACAGAGTTATCCCACCTTAAGGCAAGGGTATGGCATTTTGTACTCCTATATTAGTTAGTCATTTGTTGCAGGCAGGGGGAGGATGTAAACTCTCAGGCATTTCCAGGAGAGGTTACTCCTTGCTGTTGAGGCCAGCTCTCAGAAGGATGAAACTGTGAACTCTTAAAGATTCAATACTCACAGCAGGTAGGAGAATAGTTCTGCCACCCAGGAAGGGGGATCTAAGCAGGGTACCAACAACTTCTACTTTATGGGATCAGGGGCAAGATTTGAGCAGAAATATGAAAGAACTGACCTGTGTTGTAGGAGTGCTGTGAGTGAGGGGGAAAATAGTAGATTAAGTTAAGGAAGTAGTAGGGGCTAGACTTTGAGCCACCAATAAAGCCGTGGAATGGATGTTGGGTTTTATTCCGTATGAGATGGGAAGACATTGGAGACTTCTAAGTAGAGAAGTGACATTATCTGAGTTAACATTTTAAAAGGCTTAACCTGGCTGCTGTGCTGAGAATAGCTGTAAGGTGGTAAGGGCAGAAACAGAGAGACGGGTTAGGAAGATTTCAAAATAATCCTGGCAACAGGTATTTGTGGTTTGAATTAAAGTTGTAGTGGTAGGGATGATAAGTGGTTGGATTCTGGATATATTTGAAGGTAGTTCTAAAAGAATTTGTTGATGGATTGATGCATTGTGTGAGAGAGCCTGAATTTATGAAAGAATAGATGAGAAAATTAAACTGGAAGGAACAGGTTTTTATTTTGAGAGTGGAACTCAAAAATTTGGTTTTGGCTAAAAAATATTGTGTCTATAGTTACTATTACTGTATTGTACACCTAAAAATGTGTTCAGAGGATGGATCTCATGTTAAGTGTTCTTACTACCATAATATTTTTTAAATTTATTTTTTTAATTTGGTTTTAGATCTGTTAATTTGGAGATGCCACTTAGAATTAATTGAAAATTTAGAGTAGGCAGTTATATATGCAAGTCTGAAGTTCATAAATTATTAAAATAATTTTGTATTATTAATTTAGGTTGTTTCTATTATTTGTTGTTATTATGAACAACATGGCTGTAACTATCTTTTAATAAACATTGTTGTATATTTATCAAGTATTTCAACCTAATTCACTTTCCTGAGGCATTTCTCTGATTACTGATAAGACTACGGATCTTTACCTGTTTGTTCCTTTCTTTCCTTCTCTTTTTTTGCTAAATTACTTGACTTGTGTTAGCTAGGGCTGCCATAACAAAATCCACAGACTGGGTGGCTTAAACCACAGAAATTTATTTTCTCAGCGTTCTGGAGGCTGGAAGTGTGAAATCAAGGTGTTGGCAAGATTGATTTGTTCTGAGTCCTCTCTCCTTGGCTTGTAGATGGTCTTCCCTTTCTGTGTTTCTACATGTTTTTTCCTCTGTGCATGTTTGCATCCTAATCTCTTCTTTTTGTAAGGATACTAGTCACATTGGATTAGGGCTCACACATATGACCTCACTTTGCCTTTGTTACCTCTTTAAAGGTTCTATCTCCAGATATAGTCACATTCTGAGGTACATGGAGTTAGGACTTCAACATATGAATTTTGAGGAACAAAATTCAGCACATAACAGCTATATGTTTTCCTATATTTTTCTTGGGATAGTTCTCTTTTTCTCCATATTTTGAGTTATTTATTTAGCAAGTATTAATCAGCTTGGGCTGCCATAACAAAATATCATAGACTAGGTGGCTTAAACAACAGAAATGTATTTTCTCACAGTTCTGGAAGCTGGAAGTCCCACATCAGAGCATGAAGGTGGTCAGGTTCTGGTGAGGGCTCTCTTCGTTTGCGGGAGGCCACCTTCTCTCTGAGTCCTCACATGATAGAGATATACATTTTTCTTCTTCTTCTTTTAAAGCCACCAAGACTATTTGATTAGGATTTCACACTTATGATCTCATTTAACCTTAATTACTTCCTAAAGGCCCTATCTCCAAATGCAGTCACATTAGGGGTTAGAGCTTCAACATATGTATTTTGTAGAAGGGACACAATTTAGACTATAGCAGCAAGGATATTAACTTTTTTCTTAAATATTTCAATTGTATTTTTTCTAGTGTTTAAGCCATCTTTTGACTTTGGTTAAGGAGCCTTTTGCCATATACAAGTTTAAATGCAACTACTTAATTTGTCTGAATTCAAATGTGTGGTAAGTTATGAGGGAAAGCTCTAATTTGACTTTTTTCCTATGTAGCCCATTATCTTCATACTATTTATAATAAATTTATCATTCCACATCAGTTTGTGATTCTTTACTTACATGTACAAGATCTGTTCCATCAACTACCTGTTGATGCTTGAGTCATTGACATTTGTTTTAAATATTAAAACATTTTGATTTGTTTTAATATTTGCTGAGATTTATTATACTCTCTCCCATTTGATTTTTAGGTTTACGTGTTTTATTTGTTCATTTTTTCCTGAATAATTTTTAGAATCATTTTGTTAAATTTTTCTTTAAAAATTCATTGAAAATTTTATTGTAAAATATCCTATATTTCATGTTAGAATTGTTCCTAGATAGCTTATACTTTTGGCTGCTTTGGGAATGTCACCTTTTCCTTTTTCTCTTATGAGTTATTTCTAATATCAAGGAATTACATTTATTTTGTATATTTTTATATTTTGCTTTTACTTACCATTTTATTGAACGTGTGTGTTTTTAAATGATTTATAAAACCATGCATTTGTAGTTTTAGGCACATCATAATCTACAAGTAGTGATAATTCTGTCTTCTTTCTTCTATATATGAAATAGAAGCATGAGTTATGACTCTGCGCATGTAGAATTTTTGTTGGGTAAACATGAGTTATGACTCACATTTCTATTTCATATATTATTGAATTAGTCAGAGTACCTATACAAATATTCATGTCTAATGGTGACAACAAGCGTCCATATCTTTATCCTTATTTGGACTATAACATTACTGGTATTGCTGCATCTTTTACATATACTTGAAATGGGCTCTACTGAGGTAATCTGTACCAGTTTTCACATGAAATATGTTTGTTCATTTGTTTTTGATTAGAATCTTTCATACATAGTCTGCATTTTATCAGATAATCCCTTTTCTGTGTGAAATGTTGTGAATAAGATAGGTGATACTTTCTATCCCATGCTTTTCAGATGTGTTCAAATGGCATTTTTAATAGTGTAAATTATTGTTTTATTAAAAGTGTTTACATTGATAGATATTACTGAGTGCTTGTGATATGAAAGGCTCTGTGCTGGGAGCTGAGGATATAGATGAATTAGATTTTAACCTTTCCCTCAACATTTTTTTCTACTGGGGGAGACAGACACATAAACCAATAAACAATAAATTGTGGTTTATTCAAGGTGGAATGGTAAGACAAAAGATGATGTAAATAATTCTACCTTG